>NC_137773.1:131584508-132784508 GCF_963455305.1 Plecotus auritus
AAAGAAAGATCTCACTTGGGGTATCTCACAATTATAGCCTCACAGTACCAGGAGCTGCAGTTCAAAGAAAACCCATGACAGGCAGAGGTCTTTCTGCTCATTTCTGCAATGACTCCGTGGTAGCCCACTAAATGGGGACTGTGAAGGACCAGTCTTTACCACTGAAGGCAGTGTTGGGACCATTATTCTGTTTCATGTAGTATATAATTTTTGTTGCAATGCCAAGTGTATTATGAACATTAGCAAACATAAGCTAAAAGTGCTAATGCACAGAGCAGCTCAAACTGATTTCCTATCTGAAGGCTCTCTCTGTAGTAACTCACTACAATAACTCAGAACGTGACAATCTTTCCAAATCCTCACCTTCACCCCTGTTCTTCTAATCCAAGTGTCTACTGTTGGAGTACAGGGGAATCTTCCTTTATATAGAAAGAAAGGAAAGGAGAAAGGGAGAGATGAAGGAAGGGAGGGGGGGAGCGGGGGAAGGAGGAGCTCACCCAGTTATAGTGAAGAACAAAGGGAACGCTCTGCACTCTTAAGTTTCCATTCCCTGTGAATCACTAAAAACTATCTCAAATACCCTTGAGTGTCCATACCTTGAAGAACCTGTATTTGTTTAGTGGATTCCTCAATTTGATTTCGATAGGCTTTTCTTTCTTCTTCCAAAAGAGCTAAAAGTAAAACACAGTATATCTAGTTTTGTGAATTAATAAAAGTATTCAGAATTGGGCAGTGGGAAATTTCTTAAAATTCTCTCCTAAAGCTTATTAAAGGAAACAAAAGTTAGGCAGTAAGTATCATCAGTATTAGCAGTTAGATAGTTTAAATATTTTAGGAGCACAAAACAGTAAGTAGTAAGTAATAAATCTATTCAATTGAGTAGTGGGGTTTCCCAGACTTTGTATCACCAAGATATGTGCTATTCTTCATATGAAAAACATTCTTGATAGTTGTTAATCAGCATTTTGAGCTTAAATTTAAAAAAATGAACTTAAAATCCTAATGTGTACTATCAAGTGCATAGAAAGTACTGACTAAATAACTTCTGTTTGGGAAATTTTTTTTTTTTTTACTATAATTAATTAAATTAGCCTGGGCCCTCCACAAGGTTCAAGTTCAATGCATACCAACTCTAATTTCTTCAAGAAGCAGGAAAAGAAGGGAATAGTAGCTTCTACCTAAGAGTTTTCCTTTGGTCAGGAAGGCCGTCTTAGAGAACACGAGGATGCCACTTTCTCCTCACTCTAAAACTTTCTAATGTACTGACTACAACCTGGCAGTTACTGTGAATGATACAGAAGTGTAAGCTCTAGGGAATAGCCTATGACTCCACTGGCCTGTGACACTACAGTTAAGTGAGCTACTAGAAAAGAAATGGTTGGGACATTAGAAGATTCTTTCTATACATTAATCTAGCCTGATTCCTCCCATTTATATTCACAGGGAATATAAATCTCCCTTATCTTATACTGAGTAGCTAACATTAGGTTAACTAAAACTTAGAAATTTACATACATAGCTTTTCCCTTTTGTTGTACTCAATATGTAATTAACTAGCAAGATCTTTCACTGGCAGAGGTCTTTCATGATGTTCACATAAAAAATGTGAAGTAGAGCAACCAAACTCTCTCCACTTTATTGATGTGAAACATAAGTTCAGAGTTTAAGTGAATGTCCCAAGATCACATATCTAATAAAGCTGCGAGTCAGGAACAAGATACCTTGCCTCTAGACTCCAAGTTTGGGGCCATTCAGTTATATCATGTTGCCTCCACATCCCCTAAAGAATCAAAGTAATCTTGATCTCACCTTGAAGTTCAAAGCATTTTTGTTTACTTGCTCTAGCTAGCTCCTGGGCTTCAATCAATTCCTTGCGAAGATGCTGAATTTCTTGTTTTGCCTCAATTTCTGACTGTGCACCCTGTGAGTCATCTGATAAAAATATGTTTATTTTAAAAGCAAGAGTTAGTATCACAATATAATCTCTACAACCAAAGATTAGCAATCTCTTTCATGTTTAGACATGCATAATTAAACAACATAGCACAACTAAGTTAAATAAAACTTGGGAGCAAATTATATTAAGCATTTTAGTCATTTTACCTTGGAGAAAGAATACAAGTACAGTTAAATAAATATATTAGTAGCTCATGGCATGTTACTATAAAACATATATTAATACATACTAAAATTATAAATTTCACTCATATAGAGCTTATGGAAGGCCTGAACTTCAGTAAGACAAGCATAATGCTATTCTTTACCAATTTTGAAATTCTTTGATAACAAATCAGAACAATTTCAATTTTAACTTAACTGGAAGTGAAAAAAAAAGGAACTTTTCTTCAAGAAGAAGTATTTTTAGCGTGATTTCCCCAGTTGTGGCATAGAAAAATAAAAACGAGGCTGAAAGCTGCACTGTGCACACGTTGTCATCACTGTTTTCCCAACAACACACACATAACAAATATTTGTTGAATTATTAAATGATGTAAGAAATAACTTAAATGGTTTTATTGAAAGAAATTAGATCTACTATTACATCTCAACTATGTCCCTCCCCTAATTTCTTTCCTTTCTAGTCATCCATCTTTCATTGTATTAAAACTTTCTGCTACTGCACATTGCCTGATATAAATCAGTTAGGCCATATTCTTCCAGTACATTCTATTTGACTATTACTTTGGTTTACAATAGCTCAGGTATAGCAACTTTAATCCATCAAAACAGAGCTGCCCTAGCTGGTTTGGCTCAGTGAATAGAGTGTTGGCGCATGGACTGAAGGGTCCCAGGTTCCATTCCAGTCAAGGGCACATACTGGGGTTGCAGGCTCAATCCCCAGCCCTGGTTGGGGCGCATTCGGGAGGCAACCAATTGATGTCTCTCTCTCATATTGATGTTTCTGTCTCTTTCCCTCCCTTTCACTCTCTCTAAAAAACAAACAAAAACCAATGGTGCCGAAACCAGTTTGGCTCAGTGGATAGAGCGTCGGCCTGCGGACTGAAAGGTCCGGGGTTCGATTCCGGTCAAGGGCATGTACCTTGGTTGCGGGCACATCCTCAGTGGGAGGTGTGCAGGAGGCAGCTGATCGATGTTTCTAGCTCTCTATCCCTCTCCCTTCCTCTCTGTGAAATATCAATAAAATATATAAAACAAAACAAACAAACAAAAAAAACAAAAACCAATGGGAAAATACCCTCGGGTAAGGGTTAACAAAGAGAGAGAAGAGAAGAGAAGGGGGGGGGAGAGAGAGAGAGAGAGAGAGAGAGAGAGAGAAGAGAAGAGAAGAGAAGAGAAGAGAAGAGAAGAGAAGAGAAGAGAAGAGAAGAGAAGAGAAGAGAAGAGAAGAGAAGAGAAGAGAAGAGAAGAGAGAGCGTGGGAGCACTGGGGCCCTGGCTGGTGTGGCTCAGTTGGTTGGGTATCGCCCATGCACAAAAGGTTTCAGGTTTGATTCTGGTCAGGGCACATGCCCAGTTTTTGGGCTCAATCCCCGGCAGGGGGCATGCAAGAGGCAGCCAACTGATGTTTTGCTTTCACATTGATGTTTCTCTTATAACCAAAGATCTTATATGCATACTAGAGGCCCAGTGCACTGGTGGGGTCCCTCAGCCTGGCCTGTGGGGATCAGGCTGAAACCAGCTCTCCCACATCCCCCGAGGGGTCCCAGATTGTGAGAGAGCACAGGCCAGGCTGAGGGACCCCAGCAGCGCACAAATCTGTGCACTGGGCCTCTAGTGAGCTTATAACATAAGGATTAAGCGAATTAGTTCTCTGTACCACATAGTAAAAATGACCAGCATTTTAATTAGAGCAAATAAGATGCCTTGTATCAAATAATGTAAATATATCAATTCTACTAGAGTTTGATCATAGAAGTAGAGATATGGACCCCAAATCTTTACAAATTAAGTTTAATATAAACACAAATGACTATATTCAAACTAATCAAGTAGTCAATGTGTTGATCCTCTTTTCAGAAAACCAAGTGACAATTTAGAAGAGAAAAAATTTTTTTGGCCGAAGACAAATAAGCAAATCTTTTTTCTGCTAAGGTTGATCAATGGCTCATTGCATTTCATAGGGTTCTGTGGGAAAATGCGTTATTGGTTTATTATGGCTTGTGTCCACTCTCGTGGTACCTTACTTTTGTCACAGACTTTTTGTAACAATGTACTTCACAATCTTGGAAAAAGTCTTGTGATAAGTATCAGTTCAAAATGTTTAGATGAAGATAAATGGAAGCCTTACTGAGCCAAATCCACTTTATTTAGCTGTGCAAGTCAGATGGAAATAAATGTTTTTAGAAACTATGATGGCATGGAAAGAATAACAGAATCTTGCCCTAACCGGTTTGGCTCAGTGGATAGAGCATCAGCCTGCAGACTGAAAGGTCCCAGGTTCGATTCCGGTCAAGGGCATGTACCTTGGTTGCGGACACATCCCCAGTAGGGGGTGTGCAAGAGGCAACTGATCGATGTTTCTCTCTAATCAATTTTTCTAACTCTCTATCACTCTCCCTTCCTCTCTGTAGAAAATCAATAAAATATATTAAAAAAAAAAAGGAATAACAGAATCTCTTTTCCCTTTAATACAAATGGTTTATATTTAGAATTACCGGGTGTATAGTTTAGGCCAAGGGCTAGCTTTTCTCAGACTAAGGGTAAATCCTATAAAGAGGTCCATACTACACAAAAACCCACTAAATCCGTGGTCGGCAAACTGTGGCTCGCGAGCCACAGGCGGCTCTTTGGCCCCTTGAGGTGGCTCTTCCACAAAATACCACGGCCTGGGCGAGTCTATTTTGAAGAAGTGGCATTAGAAGAAGTTTAAAAAATTTGGCTCTCAAAAGAAATTTCAATTGTTGTACTGTTGATACTTGGCTCTGTTGACTAATGAGTTTGCCGACCACTGCACTAAATGAACCAGCCTTGGCACTTGCAATATCTATATGATGTCCTAATTAAATTTCTTCAGAAGACTGGAGAGTTAACTTAAACCTGCCCTTTGCTCTAAACACGGATGAGATGCTATGAACCACTTGGTAAAGGGCCAATTCAAAGCATTTTTTCCCAAGTTCTATTTTGCATATTTGCTGAAGGCTAATGTAGCCACAACATCTGTTAACTCATTAATTGATAGAAGTGATCTGGCTGAGGCAATTGGCCAGGTGGGTGTATCCTTTTTTGATTAACAGCACTCCTCCCTTTGGAAGTTCTGGTAGTTGCAGGCTTAGTTGAGGAGAACAACCGTTATAATGGAGAAAGACCATTTTTTTTTTTGTCGTGGGTGTGTGCAGCCATATGAGACAGCCTTAGGCAGCAACCTCTTATTGTTGATTCTCACCCCTTTGCCATTCCTCTGACCAGCTAGGTTCCTTCTTGATAAGTGGATCTTTTATTGGCTCCTTTTCCTCCCCATTGTTCGTTCTTTCTCTATAATTTCCCCTTGCTACTAAGGTCCATCCCTATGCATAGAATTCCCAAAACATGGTTAGATATGCTCTCCAAAGTTTTCACCATGCCTAATTAAACCCTGTCAACACTATCTTCCATAAGACCATAGCCTCTGCATGCGTCTTATCTCTGTATTTCTTAGGTCAATAAATGTCTCAGAAATAAATGACAATGACTCTCTAGTCCTACTTTCTGTCTTGCACTTCTAAAGTATTTCTAATTCCTAGGGTAACAATATGAAACAAGGACACCTTTAAATGTGAAAGGGAGCACTTGTAATATGCTGGGACAACAGGCACACCAGAACCTATGGTCACCTTTCCTGTTCAACACGTGCCAAACTAGAACCATCACTTTCCCACCAGGATACCTCTTCTTCCAGAAATTATATCTGACTTTCATTTCTCTCTCATATTCTGCTTCTCAGGCCTATGGATTTCCAATAATTACCAAAGAAAGAACAACAGAGCCCAATTTTGTTCTTTTGTTTAAATTTCCACAACAGTCATCCTAATTCAGACTGTCAATAATTACCTAAGCCTCCTTACCTCCAGCTTCTATCTATTCCAATTCATCGAACAACTCTCCCAAAAATACAAGTCTGAGCCAATTTCCGTGCTCAGAAGCCACTGAGTTTTGCCAAAATAATCACCCTAACTTAAGAACACTCAAATGATTATGTGAACAAACTTTAATTATACTGTACTTGTCAAACCCATATTATAAAGCTTGTAGTTTTTAATATTTTCTTTGAAAAGTTATCTCTCTCTTCTTAAAATCCTAACCACTTAAAAATGTATCTATATAAATATATTCTCCAAAAGTCAAGAACTAAAAACAAAAATAACTAATATTATTACACTGAAAATAGTAATTCCTTAATACCAAGTATCCATTTAGTATTAAAAACTTCCCCATTGTCTCAAATTTCTCTTGCAGTTGGATTGTTTGAATAATGATCCAAACAAGGTTCACACATCGCATTTAGTTGACATCTCTTAAATCTCGCAATTTACTTGAAGAAACTGGGTCACTGTCCTACCGAATTTTCCACATTCTGATTTTGTTGTTGTACGCGCACACATTATTTAGAATGTGCCCCTAATCTTTAATGTCCTGCAAGTCGACCAGATTCAGGTTCAGCTTTTTAAATTATTAGACACGTCATATATAATATGATAGATACGCTTTCAGGGTCATCTCAAATGATACTTATTACATGAAGCTCAAACTGCCTTCCCTCCCCATCTTCCAAAATAAACAAAAAGAAACATAAAAAAATCAGAAAATTCTTTCTCCCACTTTGACTCCTAATGGCAACATCAACAAAGAAGCAGTTTATCATCTGTAACTTTTCTATCACCATTTGACTAGAAACTCCTCCAACTCCAAGGACAGTCTTATCAGACTTTGAAACCATGGCAGGACCTGGCACAGTCCCTAAATAGAGCACACTTGTGTTCAATACTACTTGGTCTAAATTCCAGTTTTCTTTTTATTGGTTTTTAGGGAAATTATTTTAAGCACATAAAAACCTGTAGTTAGCGCCACATTTTCATTTCTCTTTCAAAAGTGGCATAAATTGGTTGAAAATCATTATTATTTCAGGAAAAAGGTACTATTGCTATCATCCTTTTATTTACATCTTATGGTTAATTTTTAATCTACTTTAGATTATTTTCTTAACCCTAGATAACTAAAATGAAGAGTAGCATACTATAATTCTAAATAAAGATTGGCTATTTTTTAAAAAGGAAAAATAAAACTTAAAAATAATGGTCAGGCATAGGGGCTCAGTGGGAAAAATAATGGGACTACTTAAATGTAACTCCTTTTTACAACTCTAAAGGTTAACATTTTGGTCTAATAATTTATTCTTTATTTAGGAAAAAAAATCTGTCAGCCTACTGAACTTATACAGATTACAAAGCACAACCACACATAATCAAGCATAACCCAAATTTTTCTAGTAAGTGGTAGTGAATACATTATTTTTAAGAATTTATACAACTCTTACAAAAGAAAAAAAGCAATGGGAAAAACAACTATTTAGGGCCATGGTGACTTTCTTAGAAACACTTCTAAAATATGCCTGCCTCTAAACTGGTTGATTTTTCTTTACATCTAATCAGTGCCTGACTTGTCTGTTCTTAAAATCAAGCTGCAAAATCTTTCAATAGGTGTTGATAAAGACAGTAATTCATTAACAAGAACTGGCAATCATATAGAATGTAAGAGAAGTTGGGGGTTCTGGTTTTGTCACCTTAACTTAAAGTAAGGTTAGGGAATTCTGACCCATCTTAACCAATGGCAACCCAAGCAATTACTAGCAGCATTAGTACATCCACCCTTCTTCCATAGGAACCCTGCATTTTCCAGTCTCTTTCTCTCCCACAACTTTCCCTTTTTATGAGTACTTGTACAGAAACGACTTAGCCTTACTGTGGTACTCAAGGACTTAAAAAAAAATTTCCCCTGACATGTGGCAAAGTAACAAACATATTATTAATAACTATTATTAAGATCTAATTGGCTTTATTATGTGATTTATTGGGCAGCATATAATCTAACAACTAGAAGGGCACTCTCTATTATTAATTTAAAAAGATCCACCACCTGCTTTTCCCTAAAAGATAAAGTAGGAAATATTTTTTTTAAACCTCACAATGAGTGAAAAGTTACTCTTGAACAGACAGGTCTACTTTTATCAATTACTATCATTATTATAATCAGTGTCTTCATTATGGTGCCAATCTTAACATGTTATATTCCCAAACCATGGCAGATACATTATTTAATTTAATCCTAACAATAACCTCATGAAGTCGGTTTTTCCCAGTCTGACAAATGAAAGAAAGTGAAGCACCGAGGTTAAGCAATTTGCCCAAGGACCTATCACAAATAAATAACAAAGCTGAGATTGAGCCCAGACTTCTTAGCTTTTTGTCTAGAATGTTACTTTCCTAATGCTCTTATGGTTTTATAATTTTGATGTAAGAGGTATTTTATTAATTCATTCAACAAATATGTGAATTTTACTGAACTTCTGGCAATAGGATAAAATAGAATAAAAATAAAATTTAGAACAGACTGACATAAAATTACAAAAGTACTAGTAACAGTTGAATATAATTAATATAATCATAAATGCTACTTATAAATCAATCTGAACTTGGCTGCTGAAAGATTTCTGGAAGATTTCTATAGTAAAAAAGACCATAAGAACAGCTAATTTGTATGATAGGTTTTCATTACTTATTCACCTTCCCTTTTGTTTTCCTATGTTCCCACAAAGGCCCAGGGGTTCTGACATGTTTTCAATAACAATTTTTTATATAATAACAATACTGTATTTCTGCAAAGAATCAGAAATACTCCAAGATAAAATTTCTGGACTCTGAAAAAATTAACATAGATTTATTATTTACAACACTAGAAAGAAATCATGCCTTTTTAACATCAAAGGTGACCTTAGAAGAATGCTGGAAACTATGCTCATACTTGAAGACAAGTTGGCAATTCCTTGCCTGGGCCAGTAATCTTAGGACTTCCCTAATAATGGAATTCAATCAAAGGTGGCTCAAGGAGCCAAGTGAGTGAGCTTCAGTATCTCCGTAGAAAAAAGAAGGCCAGGATGTCCAGACTAAGGAACTCTAAGAGAACCTAAGTAATCTCTTTGTTAGCCACTTTCAATCCCCATCATTGCACCAGAAGGCCAGGAGAAGGGTCATGCAGGGTGAAATTAAGGTTTCCTTATCCAAAGCTCAGGGTCTGGACTGGAAGATCCCTTAATAGCCCAGCCAGAGCATAAGTATTTCTACAAAAAAAAACTTCCATAGGCTGCTTCTGCTGCTGATTTTAGAGAGCTGCCTGGTGTTAGTCCATTGCTACCAACATGTTTAACCAACTGGTCTGAACTCACATGTCAATTTTTCTTGTGTACACTAAGGCAATATAAGAGTCTAAATGCTGATAACCACAGATTTATAAATAAGCCAACCCAAGGCACTTCATTTTAAAAACACTTAAATGTTGATTTATTGCCTACCTATTTCATTCTAAACAAGTAAATATCATTAAATAAATGTACTTCTTATTTAGAAGTGAAACAAATGAAAAAAATAATTACAAGCACTGCTTACTTTAGCCCCACCCAAAATTTACAGAAGTGTCCTAAGAACCTGTGTATCTTTACTGGAGAAGAGAATGACGAGGAAATTAGGACACTTATAACTGCTATAATATGATAATAGAGCAAACAGGTGGTTTTTTCCAAGGAAGTTAATATTTTCACCTTTTTCTAAATTATGTTAAAAGCGGCAATGAATTTCTATCAGAGGGACCAAGGTAAATACAAAAAGAATTGTTGCATTTCATATTTTATCACTTCCTGCTTTGCCCTTCATAACCTAGACTGATACACATTATTTTACAATTTAAATATTTTTGTTTGAAGCATTGACATCAACACCAACATTTTATTTTATTATTATTATTTTTTTTAAATTCTTTATTGATTTCAGAGAGGAAGGGAGAAGGAGAGGAAGATAGAAACATCAATGATGAGAGAGAATCATTGATTAGTTGCCTCCTGCACGCCCCCTACTGGGGATCAAGCCTGCAACCCAGGCATGTGCCCTTGGCCAGAATCGAACCTGGGACCCTTCAGTCCACAGGCCAATGCTCTATCCACTGAGCCAAGCCGGCTAGGGCCAACACCAACATTTTAAATTTTAGTTCCTGCTACTTTACAGAACCTATCTTACTTAATCTTTTAACTAAAACTGAAAACCTCACATTATACATGGAATTGATTTGTGGCAAAGGGTAAATAAATCTGATACCCTGGTTTAAAATGTCATAAAAACATGTTAAAGTACCTTTTAATAGGGACACTTTAGCAAGCGGTTCATTTAGGTCTTGCTCATCCATTTGAGCGTCTACAGAGGGAAAAAAGATAATTATAAACAGTAGTCAACTCTATCAGCAAGCTGTTACTATCAAAATAAATAACTGAAGTTTATACTTCTACTGTATTTGAATAGTTGAAATTTATATAGCTATTTTATTTGGATAGTTTTATCAATATATTCAGGATTCAAGAAAATGACTTGGTAAATTGAAAGCACTGCTTTTCCCTCAAACACAAACTTTGAAATCTCCACCCACATTAAACTGCATATCTAAACTGCTTGGTAATAATAACATCTGCAAATTAGTAAACATTAGGTTAAAACTCACCTGTAGTGTCGTCACTACTTTTTTCCTTGCTTGGACTCAGAGTATCTGATAAATCAGATTCCTTTGCTCTTGCTTGATTTTCTACCAAGAAGGAAAAAAAGCAGAATCTCATTATAATTAAATAGCTTCTATCAATAAAACTACTTCAGGCTATGCGTGCTCTAAATCTACTGTTATGCAAAATACTTTTAAAATTAACTCAGGTCACTAATCTCTTACTTCTTCACCACTCTAGTCCAAAATGGAATGCTGGTTATTACACGTAGCTCATATTAAATTATAATGTGGAGCATGTCTGCTGTGCACAGGGCTGGGGCTTTTGTTCAAGGCTGTCCACTGGCCAACTGGAAACAAAAATGAAGCAAGCTTTGCTAAAGTATTTAGAAAACTGCAACAAATATAACAAAATTCTCAAGAAAATGTGGACATTTTATGAAGATGATGAAAAAAATGGCTCTATTACATAAAAAACACTAGTTTGCCTTAGTAATATTTATACTCATAACAAAAGTAAAATAAAATAATTATTTGTTATAAAGGTAACACTTAAGACAGTAAAATTAACAGCCTTTTATTTATTTTAATTTTTTGAAAACATCTTTATTTATTTATTTTGTAATCCTCAACCGAGGATATTTTTTCCATTGATTTTTTTTTTTTTTTTAAGAGAGAATGGAAGGAAGGGAGGGAGGGGAAAAGAGAGAGAGAAACATCAATGTGAGAGAGACACATCAATTGGTTGCTTCCCATATACGTCCTGACTGGAGCTGGGGATTGAACCTGCAACCCAGGTACATGCCCTTGACCAGGAATTGAACCTGTGACCCTTAGGTCCTTGGGCTTATGCTCTAACCATTGAACACCAATGGCCAAGGCAATAGCCTTTTATATCTAAAGAAAATATAACTGTACCTGAACCACATTGAGAAAAAAACTTTTTAAAAAGTTTTATATTTGCAAGTAGTGTGCTGCCTGATCCAATGAAGATATCCTAGGTATAGTTTTCAATGAAGTGCTCTCAAAAATCCTAACTGTCACTCCAACAATTAATTAAAGGTGACGGAATTAATTAGGCCCTAGATTCTCATCTAAAATACATATCTGTGTATACTATGATATGCATTATGATACTATTTACAGAGATGGTTATTTCTTAATCATAATTCTTTAGCATCTCCCTGTTCTCCATAAGGTCTCAGCCAATTAGCCACAACCTTGTCCCTGCATTAATTCCCATATGAGCTCTTTTTCACTTAGGCCAGCCTCTTAGAGAGCCAATGCATGTCAGCTCATTATGACCTGCAATTCTTTGCTTAAGTTGAATTCCCCTAAACTCAACAGCCATTCTCTCTACTTGACCTATTCATTCTGTAAGATACAGCTTAAGCCCCATCACCTCTAAGGAAGTCTTCATATCTATCTCCAGCATGCCACTCCTTTTTATTGCATCTTCTTCATTGTATCACTAGAGGCCCGGTGCACAAAATTCGGGAGGGGGGGTGTCCCTCAGCCCGGCCTGCACTCTCTCAAATCTGGGATCCCTCTCACAATTGGGACTGCTGGCTCCTAACCGCTTGCCTGCCTGCCTGCCTGATTGCCCCTAACCACTTCTGCCTGCCAGCCTGATTGCCCCCTAACCGCTCCCTGCTGGCCTGATTGACATCTAACTGCTCCCCTGCAGGCCTGGTCACGCCTAACTGCCCTCTCCTGCAGGCCTGGTCACACCCAACTGCCCTCCCCTGCAGTCCTGGTCGCCCCAACTGCCCTCCCCTGCAGTCCTGGTTGCCCCAACTGCCCTCCCCTGCCGGCCTGATCTCACCCCCAACTGTCCTCCCCTGCCGACCTGATGGCCCCAACTGCCCTCCCTTGCAGGCCTGTTCGCCCCTAACTGCCCTCCCCTGCAGGGCTGATCGCATCCAACTGCCCTCCCCTGCTGGCCTGATTGCCCCCAACTGCCCTCCCCTGCAGGCCTGGTCACCCTTAACTGCCCTCCCCTGCTGGCCTGTTTGCCCCCAACTGCTCTCCCCTGCTGGCCTGATCTCACCTCCAACTGCCCTGTCTTGCCAGCCTGATCTCACCCCCAACTGCTCTCCCCTGCTGGCCTGGTCACACCCAACTGCCCTCCCTGCAGGCCTGGTCGCCCCCAACTGCCCTCCCCTGCAGGCCTGGTCGCCCCCAATTGCCCTCCCCCACAGACCTGGTTGCCCCCAGCTGCCCTCCCCTGCAGGCCTGGTCACCCCTAACTGCCCTCCCCTGCAGGCCTGGACGCACCCAGCTGCCTTCCCCTGCCGGCCTGATCTCGCCCCCAACTGCCCTCCCCTGCCGGCTTGGTCGCCCCCAACTGCCCTCTCTGCCGGCCTGGTTGCCCCCAGCTGCCCTCCCCTGCAGGCCTGGTCACCCCTAATGGCCCTGCCCCGCAGGCCTGGTTGCACCCAACTGTCCTCCCCTGCTGGCCTGATCTCACCCCCAACTGCTCGCCCCTGCCAGCCTGTTGGCCCCTAACTGCTCTCCCTTGCTGGCCTGGTCGCACCCAACTGCCCACCCCCGCAGGCCTGGTCGCCCCTAACTGCTCTCCCTTGCTGGCCTGGTCACACCCAACTGCCCTCCCCTTGCAGGCCTGGTCACCCCCAACTGCCCTCCCCTGCTGGCCTGTTAGCCCCCAACTGTCCTCCCCTGCTGACCTGATCGCCCACAACTGCCCTCCCCTGCCAGCCACCTTGTGATGATGTGAGGGTGGCATACTGTGATGACGTCACACGTGATGCCACCTAGGCTTTTATTACATAGGATGTGTTTTTGAAATTAATCATGTTCTATTTCATGTCATTCTGTGTTTGTACATATATATATTATTTTCTTAGTGAGATTATAAATTCCCTAAGTATATGATTATTTTTTATAATGTTATATGTTTGTATTGTTTGTGGTGATATGTATCAAAACTTAAATGCACATATCCACTTTTAGTACTTTTCCTAAGGAAAAAATAAACTACATATAGTATCTATAAAAATGTTCACTGCAGCACTGTTTATTATGAAATGGAAAGTATTCAAGATATATTGAACCTGGATGGTGTTGCTCAGTGATTGGGTATCGACCTATGAAACAGGAGGTCACAGCTCAATTCCCGATCAGGGCACATACCCACTTTGCAGGCTTAATCCCCAGTAGGGGCGTGCAGGAGGCAGCCAATCAATGATTTTCTCTCATCATTGATGTTTCTATATCTTGCTTCCTCTCCCTTCCTCTCTGAAGTCAATAAAAATATATATTTTTAAAAAGATATATTGAGTACTAGTAAGCAAAATAAAATCTGTTGAAGAACAGTATTTATAATATGACCCCATTGAAATTGAAAACAGCTATACATCTAGCTATGAAATTCTTTTGTATATATTATTCAAATGTAGAAGGACCTACAATAGAGATACCAATAGTTACTCTGGAAACAGGGACATGGTAGACATTTACTTTCTAACTTCACGTAGTCATAAATTATTTGAAAAATTATAGTGACTATATACTGTCTTATAATCAACTAAATTAAGACATTTTCCATTTTGAAAACAATCAGAAATCTATCTAAAATCATTACTGTCAAAATTAAATATAATATGAAAATATAACTTGTAATGGCTATTTCATTTAAGAACACCCCTAGAATTTGTGGCTTAACGTGTAAAAAGGATGATTGATTATAAAAAACCTTTGCTTCTTTTCTCACTGTCTTTTCTAGTCAAAGGTTGACTATTGAGAGACGGGACTGAGATTAGAAGTGAAGTCACTGACCATGAAGGCCCATGGGCATCCAATCTGTTCTGGTGCATTCATAAAGTGCTATAATCAGACATTTCCAAATGTCCTAGTTTTGATCACAAAGTTATAGTCTCAAGGCAGCTAGTACACCTAATCTATATAGATACAAAAGGAACCACTCTGGGGGAACAGAAAGGAAAACAGAAAAATGACTCTCTTCTGATTTTTATATTCTTGGCAATTTTATGATCAAGATATTGAGGGATATATTTTCAAAAGCATTCTTCTGGTTTAGAAAGAACATTTGTTTTGTATTCAGAGTATTATCCAGGAAGGAAAAATTGCCTTAAAAGTTGGTCCAACCCTTTCATTAAGGCTTACTAGAAAATAAGTTCTATGAAGGCAGGGATCTTTTCAGTTTTGTTGTTATAAACACCCCCCACCCCCGCTGCCCAACATTGCATAGAACAGTGCACAGTTCATAGTTGCTTTTTAAAAAAGTATGATTGAAGGCACAAATCTACTGTAAATAAAAAAGCAAAGTTTTACCTAGTCAACTCATGGTCCACCATATTTATGTCCTGATATTACAGTTACTAGAGGCCTGGTACACGAAATTTGTGCACCGGTAGGGTCCCTAGGCCTGGCCAGCGATCAGGGCTGATCGGGACCTTCCTTCCCCCAGCTGCCGACTGAGGCCTTCCTTTGTTCCGCACTTCCCCCTGGTGGTCAGCGCATGTCATAGCAAGTGGTCGAACTCCTGGTCGGTTGAACTCCCGAGGGGACAATTTGCATATTAGCTTTTTATTATATAGGATTATATGGAGGCAAACCAAATCTATTTAAGAATGAAGCATAAGACACAACAAATGACTGGTAAAGTATCTACCCCTATTCTTCAGCTATGAAGCAGCACCCAACTTTCTAGTATTAAAAGTCCTTAGTAACCAATCAATTTTTAAATTTTTAAAAAGTCATTACTAGTTCATTTTCTCTGCTGTATTTAATCATTAAGATACATACCAATAGTATTCAGAAGGAAATAAAAATATAGCTACCAACATCAATACCAAAACTACTCCGAAACTGGGAAGTCTACAACAAGGTGACTATTTTCACTGTATCTTTGAGTAGACATAACAATGGACGGGCAAAACAAACATATGGGCCATAGACCACTTTGTATACCGTTAGAACCAGGAAATAGAGCAAGGTTAAGGATCAGGAAAAGAAGGAAAAGGGGAGATGCCAGGCTGGTGTGGCTCAGTTGTTGAGTGTCTACTCATGAACCAGGAAGTCAGGGTTCAATTCCTGGTCAGGACACATGCCCGGGTTGCAGGCTCAAAACCCAGTAGGGAGCGTGCAGGAGTCAGCCAATCAATGATTCTCTCTCATCATTGATGTTTCTATCACTCTCTCCATCTCCCTTCCTCTCTCTGAAATCAACAAAAACATATTAAAAAAAAAAAAAAAAAAGGAAAAGGAGAACTAACATTTATGTGAATACCAGTATGGTGCTTCCTGCTTTATTCATTTTTTAAAAAATATATATTTTATTGATTTTTTTACAGAGAGTAAGGGAGAGGGATAGAGAGTTAGAAACATCAATGAGAGAGAAACATTGATCAGCTGACTCCTAACCCCCCCCCCCCAAATGGGGATATGCCCGCAACCAAGGTACATGCCCTTGACCGGAATCAAACCTGGGACCTTTCAGTCTGCAGGCCGACACTCTATCCACTGAGCCAAACCGGTCAGGGCTGCTTCTTGCTTTATTAAGCAATGGTTCATTAAATTCCCACAAAACCCTGCAAATTAAATATTGCCAATCCCTGTTTACAAATAAGGAATCTGAGGTTTAAAGAACTAAAATAAGTATCTGATGGCATATGGCTAGTGGTAGAACTTGAAGTTCAATCCAGCTGTCTACTACTTTCTTACTACTTTCACCCCTAAAGCAACTGTAAACACACATTAACTGCAAGTTGAGTAGGGGCTTAAACAAAAAGCATATGCAGCCAATGATTACATTTTACATTAGGTAAAATATATGAAGACAATACTAAGATTGTACAGCTGATAACTGGCAATTTCTAGCAACTGATACTTTCAATGCAGAAAAGAAAATTCCCCTAAAAACATTGCCAGTAAAACAAAAATAACACAATTTGGCCAGATCCAAAAGAAAATACTTTATAGCCAGATATAAAAGATTTAAAATGTAACTTATTTCAGCCATCTAGTTTGTTACAAGTATTACGCTGCACATTTATTGTGAGAAGTACTAGTAAAATGCTGACTGGTGATAAAAAAAATCTCTGGGTATATAAAACTTGTATCTGTGTTATTATTTTTAAAGAGTATATTCTATTCTCTTGCATGGATTTATTTGCTATAATTTATTAATGGACACCTATGTTTTTCTCTTTTTGCTTTTTAAAACAGGCCCTGGCTGGGTAGCTAAGTTGGTTAGAGTGTTGTCTCAATACGCCAATGTTGTGGAATTGATCTCTGGTCAGGGCACATACAAGAATCATCCAATGAATGCATAGATAAGTGGAACAACAAATTGATCTCTGTCTCCCTCTCAAAACAAAAATCAATTAAAAAAAAAAAAACAAGCACAAAACCAAATAAAAAAAGTAACACTAAAACAAATACCCTTGCACATTTGTTTAATTTTTTCCTTAAGATAAAAAGGCCAGCCCTAACCAGTTTGGCTCAGTGGATGGAGCGTCGGCCTGTGGACTGAAGGGTCCCAGGTTTGATTCCAGTCAAGGGCATGTACCTTGGTTGCGGGCACATCTCCAGTAGGGGGATGTGCAGAAGGCAGCTGATCGATGTTTCTGTCTCATCAATGTTTCTAACACTCTATTCCTTTCCCTTCCTCTATGTAAAAAATCAATAAAATATATTAAAAAAAAAAAAAGATAAAAAGGCCAGAAGTAAAACTGCTAGATCAAAAAGTATGCTCTTTAAAACGTTCAATAGATATTTTATAGCCAAATTTCAAAAGGAAATCAGTAAGATTGCACAAACCTCTTTCAAAAATGACATCCCATAATTTTGAGAAAATATAGTTTAATTCAGAATGCATTAGAAAGAAGCATCAAGATACTTTTCTTTAATTAAAGCAGCATTCATTTTTCCACCAAAGGCTCTACTTCCACTTCAAAGTGTTGCTTATTCAACCAACTAATCTGAATAGATATTTAGGTGATGAAGTACAAGCTATTTTAAAGTTTGTTCTCATCTCACTTTAATAAGATGAAATAAATTGCCATACATACTAAAAATAGTTCACGTTCTGAAACTCAATGCCTGCTTGCCAGAACAATATTAGTGATGCATACTCTATGCATTCTTTCTCCAAATATGGCATCTGCTGTGCACAAAATTCAGAATGGAAGCCACCAGATATTTGAAATAACACTATCCTTTAAAATATTTTTAAAAGCCAAATAAATCCAATTATTTTCATTAAATAGAATATACTGAAATTGAGTATTCCAAACTTTTATCACTTGTTGTTTTAACTGACCAAAATAATTGGAAATGTAGCTTTAGATTTTAAACTGGTATGTTCTGAAAGAAGTCCTAGAATAACCAGAAGCATATCCTATAAAATTTGCCCAATTTCCCTATGCACAAAAGTGACTTGACACTATGATGCTTTAAAACTCACTTTTCTTCTCTAAGTCTGACAGAAAAGAATTAACAGAATAAAATACTTCAGGCAATTATAGGACTATTCATGATAAAATATAAGAAGATCCTACGTATTCACGTTTGTTTAAATCAAATTGAGATACCAACAATGAAGAAAATATTATCATAAGAAATGTTAAAGGTATAATATCCCCCCAAAATGAACTGCAAACATTTTTTACCTGTTGTTTCAAATAAGATTTACATTGTATTTGATTAAAAATTTGAGATCAAAGCTGAAGTGAAAGAGATAGCAAAAAATCTTAATACCTAAAGAAACCTATTCTAAGCACTTAAAAACACACACATATATACCCTTTTAAAAAAGAAACTTTCCAATTAAGATATTCTTCTTAAAATAGAACTCAACTATTTTATATTATTATATGACACTATTATAGAACTGCCATTTTTTGAGCTATAAGAAATAAACTGATTTTTAAAATACAATGACCTTGAAAATATACACTAACCTTCATTATCCAAGAGTCGGGAAACCCACAGAAAAATCCCACAGAACACAAACCTTTTGAAAGCTTTGTTTCTTCTACCACTTTGGTTAGATGCCCCTCGACGATCAGCTTCTCTGCCAAAGAAAATAAGCGTTACTATCCAAGCCCAAACCGAATAGCATTTCCCTGAGCAGGGCAGTCGGTGCAACACATTCCATGACCAAATTTAAAGATGATAACATTACTCCCATGACTAGGCTTGAACAAGAACTAGACCCTGGATGGGGAACTCCGAGAAATCAAACTCTAAAGAACAATCAGATTAATGCAGAAATCTGGAGGTAGGGGAACAATTTACCTTTTATTTTCATTAGTTTTCACCTTATTTTAAAGCCTAGCAATTTTTTAAAAAGTACTCAGAACAAACAAAGCAATTCTATTTAAATCAAGGATATTAAATTGAAATAAAGGAATTCTGAGAAGGCATGTTATTTAAATAAAGAAATAATACAAATTATGTTATACCAATAGTTTACTTTTCCTTATTGATACTATCAGCAGAGATGCCTATATAACATTTTTTTTAGTCAAATGAATCATTTTAGAAGAGCTAAGTATTTAAAAAAATAAACTTTTATAGGGGATTATCTGTAAATGTATAATGTAGCTTCTTTATCATTTAAAGTCAGATTTTCATATTCTGCATTTCACTGAGGAGGATGATATAGCTATTCTGTATATCCCCTTATTTAACCCTGTATGTCAGTTGGTCTCCTTCAATTTACACTTTTGCCATATGTGACATATTTTCTCTATTCTTTCACTCTTCAACCTACTACAACTTGGTCTACACCCACAACTCAATAATCAAAACTGTTCCAAGATCACTATAACCTCCTATCTGTCCAAACCCATGGCTCCTTTTCAATTTTTTCCCTCCCATTTAAGCTCTTTACCAGGGGTGGGCAAACTTTTTGACTCGAGGGCCACAATGGGTTCTTAAACTGGACCGGAGGGCCAGAACAAAAGCATGGATGGAGTGTTTGTGTGAACTAATATAAATTCAAAGTAAAGGAGCGGAGGGGAGAGCAAGAGAACCCTCCGCTCTTTCAGCTCCGCGGGCTGGATAAAACAGCCGAACGGGCCAGATCCGGCCTGTAGGCCGTAGTTTGCTCACGGCTGCTCTTTACAGTATGTGGCACGGTTTGCCCCAGCCTCCTTTAAAAAAAGCCAAAGTAAGTCCTGTCAGTGTGGCTCAGTTGGTTGAGCATTGTCCCATGCATCGAGAGGTCTCGGGTTCGATTCCTGGTCAAGAGTATATACCTAAGTTGGAGGCTCCATCCCCGGCCCGGTAGGAGTGCATGTGGAAGGCAATCAATCAATGTGTCTCTCTCACATCAATATTTTTCTCTCCCCCTCTCCCTTTCCTCTTCCCTCTCACTTTATCTAAAAGCAATAGAAAAATAACCTGGAGCAAAGATTAATAATAATAATAATGATGATGAAGTTTTATTCTGCTTCCTATATTTTTTGTGTTTCAATGTTGTAGGCTTGATCCCCAGTAGGGGGCGTGCAGGAGGCAGCTGATCAATGATTATCTCTCATCACTGATGTTTCTATCTCTCTCACCCTCTCCCTTCCCCTCTGAAATTAATAAAAACATATTTTTAAAAAGAATAAAAACCCACATCTCTTACTACTCAATTATCTGTTTTATATCTTCCAAAATTCTGTTGACATCTATTGTCTGTTGTAGTCTCCACTCCCATTCTCTTTGTCTTTGTGATCTTATGTCTTTTATAATCTTTTACTATGAATGGGTACATATTTAATAAAAAATTTACTGCCTCCCTTTTAAAATTCTTTGACTTTGACTTATAAGTTACCACCTATTTCTTGCTCATTCGTTCCATCTTAGCCTTTCATTGACTTTCCTTTCTTCTAATTGTGATCTAAATATGTGTTAGTCTTTGAGATCTCTGTCAACAACAACGAAATTATTTTTAATGACATTATATGGTACACTATTTAAAAAAAGATTTTAAATTGATTTTTAGAGAGAGGAAGGGAGAGAGAAAAACATCAATGTGAGAGTGAAACATCTCAGCTGCCTCCTACACACCCACGACTGGGGAACAAGCCTAAAACTGGGGCAAGTTCCTTGACCAGGAATTGAACTGGCAACTTTTCAGTGCACTGGACAACACCCAACCAACTGAGTCACATTTATAATTTCTAAACATTGATGCCTAGTTTAGACCTCTCTTTTAGGTCTGAGAACCCTATTGTCCTACTACTCCCCAAATATCTTCACTCAACAATCTCACAGGAACTTAATCTCACCATGTTTAAAATGGAATTTATCTTCTCTTCCTTTTTCCTCTGGATAGACTTGGTATCTCTCTCTTCCCTTCTTTCCATTCCTTTTCAATTCATATCTCTATTAAGCTATTTCAACTTTCTATGTCTACCTTTCCCATACTATGAACTTTTAAGATTCCTTCAAATATTTACAACTATGCACCAGTTACAATACTAGGTATTCCTCAAAGATTATCAAGAGAAATGTAATAAGTCTAGGAATTTATTGTCTACAGAAAGCAGGAATCCTATCCTATCTAATAAAAGAGTAATATGCAAATTGACCATACCTCCGCTACACCCACAAGCCATGCCCACCAGCCACTCCCACCAGCCAATCAAGAGGGAATATGCAAATAAACCCAACCAAGATGGCTGCAACCACAGAGAGCAGGAGGGAGGCTTGGGTTTCCCTGGCAATGGAGGAAGCCAAGCTTTCTGCCTGCCCTTGCCGGCCCAGGCCTCCACTCAAGGCTACAAAATTTCAATTATAGAAGATACATAAATCCCAACAGAAATGGCTGCCACCATGGAGCAAGCAGAAGGCTTGGCTCCACTCCAGGCTACAAAGTTTCAATTGTAGAAGATAAATCCCAGATCCCAGGGCCTCTGCTTGGGTCGCCGGGGGGCGTGGCCGGCCTGCAAACCACCACAGGCCCCTCACCCAGGCCGCCCCACACCCCAAGGGAACCCCCACCCTGATCCGGGACACCCTTAGGGCAAACCAGCTGGCCCCCACCCATGCACCAGGCCTCTATCCTATCTAATAAAAGAGTAATATGCGGATTGACCATCACTCCAACACACAAGATGGCTGCCCCCATGTGGTCAAAGATCCTGCCCCCATGTGGACACAAGATGGCCAGCAGGGGAGGGCAGTTGGGAGGGACCAGGCCTGCAAGGGAGGGCAGTTGTGGGCGATCAGGCCAGCAGGGGAGGGCAGTTGGAAGGGACCAGGCCTGCAAGGGAGGGCAGTTGGGGGCGATCAAGCCTGCTGGGGAGGGCAGTTAGGGGTGACCCGGCCAGCAGAGGAGGGAAGTTGGGGGTGACTGGGTCTGCAGGGAAGGGCAGTTGGGGGGGACCCAGGCCTGCAGGGGAGAGCAGTTGGGGGGTACCAGGCCTGTAGGGGAGGGCAGTTAGGGGTGACCAGGCCTGCAGGGGAGGGCAGTTAGGGGTGACTAGGCCTGCAGGGAAGGGCAGTTAGGGGCAAACAAGCTGGCAGGGGAGCAGTTAGGCATCAGTCAGGCTGGCAGGGGAGTGGTTAGGGGGTGATCAGGCTGGCAGGCAGAAGCGGTTAGGGGCAATCAGGAAGGCAAGCAGGCGAGCAGTTGGGAGCCAGCAGTCCTGGATTGTGAGAGGGATGTCCGACTGCCTGTTTAGGCCCGATCCCAGTGGGTAGTCGGACATCCCTTGAGGGGTCCCAGATTGGAGAGGGTGCAGGCTGGGCTGAGGGACACCCCCAACCCCGTGCACGAATTTCGTGCACCGTGGGCCTCTAGTAATTTTATATTAGGCAGTTTACAGATTGACCATGGTTGCTTTCTACTAATACAATTCTGACATAAAATACAAGTTCCACAAATGCTTGTTACATGAATATAGCAAATAATAAAATAATATAAACACAGACTTTGAAAGCCATTCTAAACTTTCTCTAGTATGTCAAGATTTAAGTAACACATTGTTTAAAAAATTATAAACACATGTCATATCAGGAGTAATTTATTGCTTAAAACTTTCTCACTCTGCTGTTTTGGCTCAGTGGATAGAGCGTTAGCGTGCGGACTAAAGGATCCTGGGTTCAATTCTATTCAAGGGCACAGGCCTGGGTTGCAGATTCAATCCCCAGTAGGGGACGTGTAGGAGGCAGCCAATCAATGATTCTCTCTCATCATTTATGTTTCTATCTCTCTCTCCCTCTCCCTTCCTCTCTGAAATCAATAAAAATATATTTAAAAAAAACAACTTTCTCACTTTTTAAATAAAATCTGAAGTCCCTACTATGACCTATAACGGCCATGTGATCCAGCCCAGGGGTCAGTCATCAACAGCCCCACCAGGCCAAATCCAGCCTGCTGCCTATTTGGTAAATAGTTTACAGGAACACAGCCAGGTCCATTCATTTACAGATTGACCATGGTTGCTTTCCACTACAATGGCAGAGTTTAGCAGTCCCAACAGAGATCTTATAGCCTACAAAGCCTAAAATATTTACTATCTGGCCCTTTATTTTTTTAAAGCCTTTTTATTATTCTAAAACTCCAATTTCAAATCTGCCTTGGGTTTTCACATGGTTTCTATCTCATAGACTTTTCCCCAGATACATATATAACTCACTCAGTTTTGTACTATCTCTGTTCAAATCCCATATATTATTACCTTTGTCGCTCCCTACTGCATTATATTCTTTTATTTTTCTTCAGTGGACTCATCATTACCTAACATATTATTTTGTTGTTTTATTAGTTTTTGACTCTTTAAGGAAATATAAACAACATGAAGGCAAAGCTTTCTTTGTCTTGTTCATTTCTCTACCCGCAACAGCTAAAATAATGCCTGGTATATACATAGTAGATACTTAATGAATATTTGGTGAGCAAATGAATTTTTAAAGGGATCAAACTTGGAAAAATTATTTGAATATTTCCTCACTCTAAAACTAAGGATTAAATACATATAAAAAGTTTTGAATAGTACTAGTATATAAGTGCTAAATAATAAATACCTGCTGCTACTATCACTATTGACATTATTTAAGGTTATATTTATTATCAAATCTGGTGAATTATTAGTGGCCTGTGATTAAAGAAGAAAAATATATTGTTTTTAAAAAAGTTTATAATCACTGGTTCACAAACTTGGAGTGGAGACCTCAGCCCTTCAGGAGTACTAAAAGTAAGAGACCTCTCAGGGACACAAACTAGAACTTCCAAGTATGGACACTGGAGGTCTTAAAAGAGCTATTTACCTTGGCACAGCTGGAAGATAAAATAGAGGATTTTATTTTTTTAGGAAAACTCCCTATTTTTTGAGGGATACTCTAGAGAGATAATTATTCATTTTCTCCTATTTTAAAACCATATTGTGAAAACAACATGCAAAAAGGGGCATAAAACACAAAAGTACAGGTTAATAAACCTTTTTAAAGCAAATGTTTGGATGACTACATCCCAAATCAAGAAACAGAACCTAACCCCTTCCCCCAAAGCCTTCCACATTCCCCTTTCCAATGCTGAGTTCTACAGTATTTTATTTCTTACATTACTTTATAGCCACAATACCTATATATGCATGATTAAGTAATAGAATTTGTGGTTTTGACTTTTATGTAAATGAAATACTACAGTATATATTCTGTTGTATCAGGCTTCTTTTATCCAATATACCTCAGTGTATTTATCCATTTGACTAATGATGGTCTTTTGGGCTCTTTTGAAGTACTGGCTATGAAAATTCTTAAATTCGTACCCGATATATATGTGCAGGCATTTCTGTAGGGAACCTACCAAGGAGAACTGATGAGTATAAGTTTGACAATATTTGAGAACCATCATTAAACACTTAGTTTAGTCAGAAAACATGATGGAGTTGCAAAAATTATCATAACCAAATTTATTTCCTGGTTGATAAAAATAAATTATGCACTAACTACACTGCTATGCACACTAAATAAAAATTAGGAACAATGCAAACGATGTATTCAAAAGAAGCACCAGTGGAGCACAGGTGTGATTAATTTCTTAAAGCTCTTAAAGAGCCACTTTTTTCACATGACAGCTACAACTAATTGAAGCAGAAAATAACAGTACTGACTCTCAGACATTGATGTCAGTTACCTAGGGATCTTATACTGACAGAGAGAAGAATAGATGAATATAAAAGAACTACATAATCTGCTGTTGTAACTGCCATCCTGAAAAATATTTTTAAATCTCAAAGTTAGGTTTTATCCAAAAAATAATGTTATGAGTAAGGCATCAAAATAATGTGTTTGAGACCAAATTTTTAAAATGGCATTGGTACTGGTAATTAAAAAGCTAATCTCTAGATTGTCAGAAACATATTACTTTAATAGGAACAAAAAAGCCAGATCAATCAGCTTTCACCATCTTGTGACTGGGAATAAAAACGAGGAAAACAAGTTGCTTCAACCACCCCTGCCCCATGAGTAAGTTTTCTACCTTCTACCTACTAGTTAACATGTGTGCCAGACATTTGAGTGTTAATATTATCTCATTTAATTCTCATATTGATTCTACGAAGTAGGTACTACCATCCCATTTTATTTTATTTTTTTAATCCTCACCTGAGGACATTTTGATTGATTTTTAGAGAGAGGGGATGGGAGAGAAAGAGAGAAATATTGATCAGTTGCCTCCCAAAAGCACCTCAACTGGGGCCAGGGATCAAACTGGCAACCTAGGTATGTGCCCTGACTGGGAACTGAACCTGAATCCTTTTGGTGTACGGGATGACACTCCTACCAACTAAGATAGACCAGCCAGGGCCATCCCATTTTATAAATGAGGAGACTGAGGTATAAAGAGGTCAACTGCCCAGAGCCATATTGCCAGTGAGGGAATAAATCAGAATTCACATCAAGATCCCTATGATGCTGCCCTGGCTGGTGTGGCTCAGTTGGTTAGAGCGTTGGCTCATGCACCGGAGGGTCAAGGGTTCGATTCCCCATCGAAAGCACATACCTGGGTTGCAGGTTGGATCCCCACCCTCATGGTATGTGCAGAAGGCAACCAATTGATGTTTCACTCTCTTTCTCTTCCCCTCCCTTCCATGCTCTCTAAAAATCAATGGGAAAAAAAATCCTCTGGTGAGAAAAAAAAAAGAAAAAGAAAAAAAGGTTCCTCTGATCCTATTCTAAACATCATAAATGAAAATGAACTGAAGTCATCTAACAGATCATTAAAAGGAAATAAACTGACATTAGAATTAACATCAAGATACAATAAAAGTAAATATAAACAATTAGCATTCATCATCAAACCAACAATTTATTTCCCTTCAGAGAGTAGCAGTTCACAAAGTAGAGAGCTTTAGAACCTCATAGGGGAGGTCCCGTGACTTTGCTAATTTTAATAATGTAGATTTTTACAAGGTAGGTTTCTGCAGCAAAAATAAAATTAATTAAAGCAATTAATTAAAGCAATTCTTGGTACAGAAGATAGCCTGCATTTTTATAAAAACAATTCCTGAAGCTATTTGTCCTAAAACATAAGAATAAGGAAGAATAAATGAGACAAAAAACTGGAATTCCAAGACAGATTGAAAACTAAATGAAATGGGCCAATTTTAAGAACACAGAAACAAATCTGTTAGAAAGATAGCTCACCCAGGAAATGATTGGTACAAATAAGCAAAATCCCTCCAATATCCTAGGCTATTCTAAGAAGAAAGAGAAAATTAGTAAACTCAGGAGTTTTCTTTTAATGAGGCCATAAACTAATATGAGTAGGGTGGGAACCACACCGAGTGTTTTCTATTCTTTGTAATAAAGTTCTTTGAGGAAAATAAAAGTTAAAAAAATGAAAAATTTTAAATATGTTTTAAATAGAATATGTAATCAGACTAATCCAGAGATTGTTCAGAGAGTCTGATCTCACAGAGATGAAAACAATCACAAGAGCAAGAGATTTTGATGTATTCATCACTCCACATAAGGCAATTTCTATGTGAGAGCAAAGCCCTAAAAGAAGGGAGGGAGAATGACAGAAGCATACACAGATAGTGACTGTGATTTCAAAATGGGAGGCAGGGAGAGAATTTTTTTAAAAGTCAGGAAAAAAAAACCACCCAGCTGAAGTGGCTCAGTGGTTGAGTGCTGATCTATGAACCCAGAGGTTATGGTTTGATTCCCATTCAGGGCACATGCCCGAGTTGCAAGATTGATCCCCAGAGTGGGGTGTGCAGGAGGCAGCCGATCAATGATTCTCTCTCTTATCTCTCTATGCCTCTCTCTTGCTCTCTGAAATCAATAAAAAATGTTTTTAAAAATCAGGAAAAAAAAGTAAGACATGAAATATTAAGAGAATTAGATAGACTCTTGCCTAATAACAATAAAAACCATTAAGTCTCCTAATAAGCACAGATTAAGAATCAAAGATGGAGGGGCGAGGATTGGTGGAGGTGGAAGCGGGTGTAGATAAGTGGTGATGAAAATAAAATTAAAAAAAACAAAGAATTCAAAGACATGAGGTTTATTTCAGGGCACTTTTTGACCATCATCAAAAGGGAGATGCCCTTAGGGGAGGGCATAATTTACCTCTACAAAGGAGCCCTCTGAGGAAAGTTCCTCAGGCATCCAGCATTGATGCCTCTGCCCTCTCCTGGACAAACAGTAGCAAGAGCTATCAAGAGCAATCGAAGGGAGAGTCAGGGTCCAGAGAAGGCTAAGTGATGGCAGGTCTCTATGTCCTCAAATTCTCCCCCTTTTACACTTTATCTTTCACTCATAATACAAGTTAATCAAGTGACAGAGTTCAAAAATACATATGAAACAGATTTAGAGATGCACAATTTAATTGAGAAAGCAACTTTAGCGGAACACAAAAGTCTCAACACTTAAGTTTCATGGTAAACCTTGAGTAACTGAAATTTGCAGGGAACATGAAATGTGAAGTTCTCTTTAAATCTCATGCCTGAAACTCTGAAGGAAATATTGCTAGGCCTTTTTAGCAAATTTTAATAAAGTTACTGGTTAATTATAGCTTTTATATAGTGTATTTTTATACAGAAAATTTACTTCACAGTTCTGAAATTAAAGTCTGCTCAACTCTAATTTCTTTGCCTGGGATTAAAAGCTTTTCTCCTAAAAAGAATAAAAAGAAACACAGTGTGTTTTACCATAAAAAGAAAACAAATAGAAATATGCTCCAACCCAATTAATTTCCTCAAAATTACTTTATAATGGAGAGCCACTAACCACACTGTCTCTTATGGATTCATACACATAAATAGAAAAAAATCTCTCAATAAACTGAAAACAGACATGTGGAATCATACAGAAGCGAACTATTTGCTTTCTAATTTTTAAAATACAGGTGAATTTAGTACACAAGCACAGTAAATAATGAAAGCTAGGTATTTAACATTTGCTTTTTAAAAGACTGGAAACAAGAACATGAAGTGTTCTGCTCACAGAATATATATTTCATGTTCAAGATCATAAATCAGCTCAAGATGCCTATCAATAAAAATAATAGTAAAAATGTTTGTATGTGCTTGTCAAAAAATAATCCAAAATTATTTCAGAAGTTCACTTGAGGAAGATTTTTGCTGAAATTGCCTTGCTTGCCATAACTTATTATACACAACGATTTTTATAATAGCAGCTTGTCATAAAATAATGAAAATGTCCCGTGACAACAAATCGAACTAGAGATAACCCTTACTATGTCAAGTCTGGCTATCCAAATTTAAGGAATAAAACATATTTGGAAAATCTATATATAAAACCCTAATAAGCAAATAGACCGAATGGTGGAACCGAACAACCAGTTGCTATAATGAGCGCTAACCACCAGCAGGCACGCACGGAACATGGTGAGCGTCGGCAGCAGGCAGCAGAGCGTGGAACATGGCAGGCATCAGCTGCAGCGGGATGGTGGTGCAGGTGAGCAGGGGCACCAGACCAAGGCGGGGCGCCGGTTGCTGTCATCTGGGCGAGCCTCGGATGGTTACTGAAAATTCTTTGCTCCCGTGAGCCACAGTCCTGCCGGGCGCTCACATCTGCTGCCCGCGCCTGCATCTGCTGCTGGCGCCAGCCCCGCTCACACCTGCTGCTCGTGCCAGATCTGCCACTCGCACCCGGTGCCGGGCACCCTGATCACTCAGTGCTATCAGCGGGTGCGAGCGGCAGCTGCCAGCCCCGATCGCCCCTTGGGGCTTCCCCACCTCCCTCTGCTCCTGAGGGGTGATCAGGGCTGGCAGCCGCTGCTCGCACCCGCTGCTGGTGACGGCCCTGCTCGCACCTGCTGCCAGTGCCAGAGCCATGGCTTACACTTATTGCCAGCACCGGCCCCACTCGCACCCACAGCTGGTGTCAGAGCCGCCACTCACACCCACTGCTGGCGCCCGGCACCAGTCCTGATTGCTCAGCACCGTCATCAGGTGCAAGCGGCTGCTGCCAGCCCCAATCGCCTCTGAGGGTTTCTCCACCTCTCCCTGCTCCTGAGGGGTGATCAGGGCAGCAGCCGTCGCTCACACCAACTGACGGCACTGGCCCCGCTCGCACCCACTGCTGGCGCCAGCCCCAACCGTCCGTGCTGTCAGCACCTGGGAGTGGCGGCTGTGGGAGCGGGGCTGGTGGCAGACAAGACAGACAAGGGACCGGGGGCCGTGGCGGGAGGGGCCAGGTGGGGGTGCGGTGGATGGGCCAAGACCCGCCCCTGTGCCCACTGCAGCCTTGCGGCCCACAGTTCCTTTCAAGGTGCACAAATTTGTGCACTGGGCCCCTAGTTTTCATATAAAACTGGTATATTCTCAATAACCAAACTCTTGCTACTGAAACTCAGAAACCAAACAGATTCATATAATGGGCTATATATCCCTAGCTACCTGAACTTACAGTCCAAACTTTCACTATTTGGATTCAAATGTGTAGAAATACTTGTCCCCTGTTCTTTGGTTCATTCTTTGTCCACAAGAACAGGACTTTAATTCTTATCCACCACCAACCCCAAGCCCCGTGTACCACATTTAGCATTTTACCTTGCCATTACATAGTCCACGTAAACATCTTATTGGCTAATATCCCCATTGAGGGGACTACTGTAATTTACTCAACTTCTGCTCTACCTCTGAATGTTTATTTGGTCCATTTTCTCCCTGTAACCCAATAAAAGTTTCCAAAGTTGTTGGGTTTTTTTTAATACAAACTTTGTTCTGCATTACAACTACAGGTAAATATTTTACACATTTTATAATATTTTAAATTATTTTTGCAAATTGTAACTTAGTATTACATTCTTTTGATAGTTCTCTGTTCTTCTATCTTTGCGTTCAAATATAAATCCCAAAAGTTAAAATAAAAATAACATTAAAAAATGGTCACATGTAATAAAACTAAGTATAAAATCCTTCTCCTAAAGGTTTATAGTTTGTTTATATTATATATTCTGCTCTAAGTTGGTTTCAGTGGGTACCAATTATTTTGTCCCAAATCCCTGTGCCAATTTCCTGTAAAAGTGAGATTTAGTTATCAAAAGATAAAAAGATGCACTTATTTTTGCTTTATAAAATTTTAAAGGAAAAAGAAATACGTCATATTTATTAAATCATTTGCCTCAAAGTAATATTAAACTTACACTCAATATTATAGTCTCTAAAATGGACAAAAACAGAAGCTCTTCTAACACTATTAAATGAAATCCCTTAAAGCATCTCTAAGGAGTATAACATTTGATCTGTTGAGTTAATGTCTGCTACAATTACCAGGAATAACCCTTACAACCTCAAGTACTCTGAGATGGGGCGGGAGGGAAGCATACCACACATGCGTGCACACCCACAAAGTGAATTCATGAGCACAGAAACTTGAAAAAAACACTCATTTCAAAAACAAGAGAGTAAAGAGGAAGAGAGAAATGCCTGACAAAGTGTGTGTCTGATAGGAAAATGTATAGAAGTCATCAATGAATTTTACTATGCAGTGACCTTTAATTGTCACTAACGAGATGAAGACACTACCTCAAGCTGTGATTGTTACAAATTTAAGTAGCCACATAATTTTCAAGTAAGAGAGAATTCACAATACTTTTGTTCAGAATTCAGCAGAGGTATAAATCACCTCAAAAGTCAACCTATCTATTTTTAAAATATTACTAAAGGTAGCCCAAGGAGAGGTAGTTCATGTCAGACTATAGGACAATCTGTTGCTACTCCTTCCCTAGAAAGCTCCTGCTACCCTAAGGTCATTTTCATACCTGAGTGCCTAAAGTAAATCATTGTTTTTATGCATAATTTAAGAAATTTATTTAAGAACCTCAAAATCCAAATCTGTGACTTAAGCCCTGGTAAAACAGGTTAATATTACTATCTCTTAAGCTTAGGTGCAGACATTCTATTTTCTTCCCCACTCAATAATGATTTTTAATTAACAAGTTGGAAACTTTCTCTTTGTTTTTGTGGGCCATATGAAATGTTCATATTGCAACAGAAACATTTTTCTCAAAGAGAGAAACAAACAGTATGAAGGGGTTCACTGCTGTCTGAAGATGGTCCTTTGCGCACCACTACAATAACAAACGTGTTGAGATCTTCATTCTCCCTCAACATTTTTCAATCTTAGCCCCTCACTTCATTAAAATCGATGTGAAAAATACTCTGTACTCACGCTGGCATTCTATGAATTGATGAATAAAAGTGCAGTCCCCGCCACTCTTTGAAAGCAAGTGCTCTAATAAAAAAAGAAACACCTTTAAGGATATAGTTTGTTGCTGTTTTTGGAAACCAACAGCAAAGGTCGAAAAACTGAAATGTTTCAACATGGATAATTCTGAATACCATTAATAAAAGTTTAATATATTTTAATACTAACAGCAGACATATTTTTGGAATTAAAGTGAAATGACTAAAACTTGTAGTTATATAATCATTATTTTATACCCTGAATGGTTAGCTTTTAAAGGTGCAGTTTCTATCCAAAGTGCTCAAGAAAACCATAGAAAAATACTGCTTTAAAGACTTTGTAACATTTTAAAAACATACTTTTCTCCATGAGAGCTTAATACATAATCTTAATTTCAAAATTTTACATTTGTTCTTACTGAATACATTTTCAAATGACTGTTCTCTAACAGCCCTCTTTGAAACTATTCATCTTAGTTAAGAGGAAAGGTATTTTAAGAATACCATAAAATAATTCTTTAAAATTTTAAAGAAAATGATGTAATATTTTAATTTTTAAACTTTCATTTCAGTCTTCCTTTTTTAAAACATAATTTTCTTTTTAATCCTCATGCGAGGATATGTTTTTCATTGATTTTTAGAGACAAAGTGGGGGGCGGAACACCAATCAGGTGCCTCCCAACTGGGGATTTAATCCAAAACTTAGTAATATGCCCTAACTGGGAATCGACCCACAACTTTTTTGGGTATGGGACAACACTCCAACCATGTGAGCCACCAGACCAGGGCCAATCTTACCTTTTGAGCCTTTTAATCTGTACTTCATATACTAGCAAAGCACTACATTATTTATTTCTGTCCAAATGATTAAAATGAATGCCTGCGGAGAAACCAAGATGGCAGCATAGGTGAACACCTAAACTGCTGCCTCACACAACAATTTCAAAACTACAGCTAAAAGAACGGACATCATCCAGAACCACAGGAAAGCTGGCTGAGTGGAAATTCTACAACTAGAAGGAAAGAGAGGGGCACATGGAGACTCAGAGGAGCTGCAAAAGGCTGAGGAACAGAGACACGCGCGCGGAGAGGATGGGTGGCTGAGTGCCTAGCTAGCTTTCTCTAGCAGGAGGGAGACGGAAGCTCCCGACTGAACTGAACCCAAGTTCTGACTGCACTGAACTCCAGTTCCAGGTGAGACCCTGGGGTCCCAGACTCATATGGGGGGAGTCTGGACTGTCGGGAAAAGAGAGGAGCGCACGGAAACTCAGGGAAGCCGTGAAAGGCAGAGGTCTGGGGGCGCGCACACAAGTGCGCGCAGAGAGGACTGATTGCTGAGTGTGCCACTGGCTTTCTCTAGCGGGAGGAAGACGGAAGCTCCCGACTGCGCTGAACTCCAGTTCCAAATGCACTGAACCCCAGTTTCGGGCGAGACCCTGGGGACGCAGACTCATACGGGGTGAGTCTGGACTGTCAGGAAAAGAGAGGAGAGCACAGAAACTCAGGGGAGCCGCGAAAGGCAGAGGTCTGGAGGTGTGTGCGCGAGTGCGCACAGAGAGTACTGACTGATGAGTGCACCACTGGCTTTCTCTAGCGGGAGGAAGACTGAAGCTCCCGTCTGCGCTGAACTCCAGTTCTGGGCGAGAATCTGGGAATCCAGATTCATTGGGGGAGAAACTGACTGACTGGCAGCGGGCGAAACTCGAGGGCGGCTTTCTCTCAGAGGTGCTTGCAGCGATTACCGAGGGACACTGAGACCCAGGGGCCTCACAGGGCAGGGCTGACAGGAAGCCAAGGCTGTCTGCTCAGCCCTGAGACTCCGCCCCATACAAGCTGAGCACAGAGGCTTTTGCAATTTTGCAAGTCTTGTCTCATAAGGCTGTCTCCAGCACAGAATTTTCCTGTGGAGACACAGCTGATCCTCACAGCCAACTGGCCTGCAGGTCAATTCCTCCCAGTGATACCAACAACAATCAAGACTTAACTACAACAAGGCTGTACACACAGTCCACAAAGGGGAGCACCAAGAGTGTCCACCTCAGGTAACTGGGGAGGCTGAGCCACTGGGCCCTATAGGACACCTAGCACACAAAGCTACTCTACCAACTCAGGGAAGCAGCGAAAATGCGGAGACAAAGAAACAGATCACAAATGACAGAAATGGAGGAAAGCAAACAACTGGATATAGAGTTCAAAACCACAGTTACAAGGTTTTTCAAGAATTTCCTAGAAAAGGCCAATAAATTTAGCAAGACCCTCGAGGATATGAAAAAGGACCAACTAGAAATTAAACATACACTGACTGAAATAAAAAATATTATACAGAGACCTAACAGCAGACTAGAGGAACACAAGAATCAAGTCAAAGAGTTGAAATACAAAGAAGCAAAAAACACTCAACCAGAAAAGCAAAAAGGAAAAAGAATCCAAAAATTTGAAGATAGTGTAAGGAGCCTCTTGGACAACTTCAAGCGTACCAACATCAGAATTATGGGGGTGCCAGAAGAAGAGAGAGAGCAAGATACTGAAAACCTATTTGAATAATGACTGAAAACTTCCCCCCCTGGTGAAAGAAATAAACTTACAAGTCCAGGAAATGCAGAGAACCTCAAACAAAAGGAATCCAAAGAGGACCACACCAAGACACATCATAATTAAAATGACAAGAGCAAAAGACAAAGAGAGAATATTAAAAGCAGCAAGAGAAAAACAGTTAGTTACCTACAAGGGAGCACCCATACGACTGTCAGCTGATTTCTCAACAGAAACTATGCAGGCCAGAGGGGAGTGGCAAGAAATATTCAAAGTGATGAATAGCAAGAACCTACAACCAAGATTACTCTACCCAGCAAAGCTATCATTCAGAATTGAAGGTCAGATAAAGAGCTTCACAGATAAGAAAAAGCTAAAGGAGTTTATCACCACCAAACCAGTATTATATGAAATGCTGAAAGGTACTCTTTAAGAAGAGGAAGAAGAAGAAAAAGGGCTGAAACCGGTTTGGCTCAGTGGATAGAGCTTCGGCCTGCGGACTGAAGGGTCCCAGGTTCGATTCCGGTCAAGGGCATGTACCTGGGTTGCGGGCACATCCCCAGTAGGGGGCGTGCAGGAGGCAGCTGATCGATGTCTCTCTCTCTCATTGATGTTTCTAACTCTCTATCCCTCTCTCTTCCTCTCTGTAAAAAAATTAATAAAATATATTTTAAAAAAAATCTGATGAACAGAATAAACCGGTGAATATAATAGAATCAGGGGCATAGAAAGGGAGTGGACTGACAATTCTCAGGGGGAAAGGGGTGTGGGGTGCGGGAAGAGACTGGACAAAAATCATACACCTATGGATGAGGACAGTTGCGGGGGGTAAGGGCAGAGGGTGGGGTGGGAACCGGGTGGAGGGGAGCTATGGGGGGAAAAAAGAGGAATAATTGTAATAATCTGAACAATAAAGATTTATTAAATTAAAAAAAAATAAAATGAATGCCTGCATATTTGAAAATAAGAGCTTGGTAAATGGTTTTCCTCAGGTCAAATATAATTTGTTTTTTGGTTTTTAATGGGTGCAGAGAATAAAAATCTAACACAGTAGTTTAATAAAAGTTTTAGTTCTTTTAATACAATAATCTTTACTTTGATTCAAATAGTTACTTTCTAGATCTGGATAACATCTTTCAATTACATATTTGTATCTTTGAGAAGTTCAAGTGTTAAAAATATACTCCAACATGATGACTATCTGGAAGGTGTGAAGGCACTACGACCTGTCAAAGAGGACAATGAGTACCATTTTGTAAAATCCTTTTTTCTCTTCTCCTCCTTCTTTCTCACCCTTCATCTCAACTTTGCTTGGAAACAGGAATCTCCTACCCTGATCACTCATTAGCCCCCTTGACATCCTTACTGACAGCCTTCTTCACTTTCATACTCAAATCTCCCCTTGTCCTTTATCTAGTTACATGTATGCAGAGCCTCCAGTCTATAATCACCATCAGTATAAGACAAAAACATAGGAAGACTGTGAAAATGTTTTAGAGACCAATGCCTTACATATCTAGAACAAAGATACAATATAGTCCCCAAAAAGAAAAAGACTAACTGCAACTGAAATTTGAAATTTAAAAAATGTCTAATAAATAGCATTCGCCAATTGAAGCCAAAAAATCCAAAACAGGATCCCTCAATTCAATAGCAATTACCAAGATAAAAAAAAAAGCTGTTTTACATAAATCCTATCTGAGCTATAACATTTTTTAGAACTTAAACTTTACAAACATCACTGCTAAATATGAAAACTCATTTGAAACCAAATTTTAACCCTAACTAAAGGACTTCATAAAACTTATTTGAAACCAAATTTCAAACTAACATCACAGGACGTTAGATGACATTTATTAATGCAGGACATCCCATTAGTCACCAGGCCAAAAATCACCCTTTTATCTACTCTGATTTTGATATCAGGATTCTGCATGAAAATGTTTACTACACCAGTTTAGATAAAATACAAGGTTAATATGAAAAGGTAAATATACATATGACTTCCACAAAGCCATCTCCTGAGATACATTAGAGAAATGTCTTTCAGATAATATATGTAAAGGATTGTATCATGACACTTTTAATACCCTATTATTTGAATTCTGGCCCTTGGGAACTCACTTTGTCAACACTATAAAAGATGTTAGTGATAATCCAAAAGGAGTGTGGTGTGTGTCTATGACACTAAATAGGGTTGTAGGGCTATAAAGAAAAGGACAGATATAGAAACATAATAGAGACCCACCATACTTAAAATGTATTTTATTTATACATATGAATTTCCTATGGATTCTTATTGGTTATACCTGTGTTGTCCAATACAATAGCCATTAGTTACTTGTGGCTACTGAGCCCTTAAAAAGTGAGATGTGCTGTAAGTGTAAAATAAATATAGACTGATTTTAAAAACTTATTGAAGAAAAAAAGAATGTGAAATACTTCATTTATAATCTTTTAATATTGACTACATGTTAAAACAACATTTTGGATATGGTGAGTTATTTAACTATATTATTAAAATACATTATTAAAATTTTACCTGTTTCTTTTTATATTTTCAATGTAGTGACCAAAAATTTTAAATTATGTATGTGGCTCTCGTGTTTCTGCAGAAATTTAGAGAAAGCTGGCAATAGTAAAGCCATGTTACGAGCCTTAAAGACATTGAAGTTATTAAGGTCCCTGAAAATAGCTATAAGAAAAAAAAATGTATTAGACAGTGCTTTTCTAGACCCTCTAAAATATATTCAAATTATGCTTATTAGAAAAATATATTTAAAATTTATAGAACAAACCTGTACTTATAGCACCTATGTTAGATTTAATTTCAAAAATGGAGTTTACAGGAGAAAGTTTATCTTAACATCTCTAGGCATTTTTGAAATATTCTCTTCTATATTTAGCTGTCTTTCTATTATTTATAGAGTAATTTTAGTTAAAATCATGTCTGATAGCCCATTATGGCTATGGACTTTGGTAACACTGGAATACTTGATAACTGACTTGTTATTTTATCACAAATAATTCAGAATAGATCTATCTTATTCCAAAATCCACTCTGTAACTAAATCTGATGTAATGAAGTTTTTGTGCATATCCAGATATTTACTACTCTGTTTCTTTAAAGATATTCCATTAGTCACTCTCACACTACTCAATTTATCACCATTCAAAAAACAAACACACCAGCAGGGAAAAATAGCAATAGCAAGGAATACCTTAAAGTATCCCAAATATCTTATTCAGTCTTAAATCAAGGAGTTATCTACAAGTATTCTCATATACATCAATTGGAACTGGCAAAAAAATTTAAGCAGTAATTTGACAACTCTAAATAGTATAAAGATGGTTCAGTATATATTCAAGGAATCTCTTAACTGAAGAAACAGAATGTTCTCAGCTTGAGTTAACACTAATATATTAAATAAATGCATGCTAAATCAAAAGGGTGATGTATTTGAAAAAATGTACATGCCAGAAAGATAATAAAAAGGCAAAATAATAACAGAAAACAAAATCATTTAAGGATGACAAGCTTTTAGAAGATGATACTTAAGTCATTTTACATTTGTTTTTTTAATATACTTAAGAGACAGAAAAAAATACAATGAATAAAACTACACCTTTAAAAATTCTCAAACTGAAACTCAATCAAATTGGAATTTTAAAATGTCAATATATTTTATAAAACATATATAGAATAGTCAAATAACAATAATTAGTGAAACTTTTTAAAAATTTATTTTCAAAATTCATTACATATTCAATATTAGGTCTTGACCTTGCAGTTTATATAAACACGATTACCTGAGCCTATTTTGCCAGTACTTGATTAAAAAAACAAATAAAAACAAAATAAACAAAAAAAGGTGCCTTCTAACTTTATCAGACTTTGGTTGCTGCCCAAGCATTAGAAAGATATCCCCTCATACAAGAAAATATTTAAGAAGTTCTGGGTATCAACCTTGATAGCTTCCACTAATATCTGTATAAAAACTGAGCTGAGAGGCACACGAATTTGGAAACACAGAAAACAGTTTTATTCATTCTGTACTCCAAGCATCTAATGCAGAATCTGGCACTTATTTGGTACTCAATTAAAGTTGGATAGATGCAGAAGGGAGGAGTATGTTGGTATATTGATGAATGAAGGAATTTAGAAGCCTGGGAAAACCAATAGTGGCTATAGATTTTTGGCAAGAGATTACCCAAACTATCCAGAAAGAAGGATCATAGTATCAAGAACTAATAAAGGATTTTTCAGATGGCAGAAATGACTGGCCCTGGTTTCTCTGATCTATGAAATAAATGAATAAAAAAAGCAATTTCTATGACATGTTCAAGGGCTCAATAGGCTGTTAAGTAAACTCTTGGCTGAGGCACAAATATTAAAAATGGGGGCTGCCCGGCCTGCGTGGCTCAGTAGTTGAGCATCATCCTATGAACCAGGAGGCCACGGTTAGATTCCTGGTCAGGGCACATGCCCAGGTTTCGGGCTCAATCCCCTGTAGGGGGCATGCAGGAGGCAGCCGATCAATGATTCCTTCATCGCTGGTGTTTCTCTCTCCCTCTCTCTTGCTCTCTGAAATCAATAAAAATATATTTTTAAAAAGGGGGGGAGGGGCAATTATCCCCAGGAAGCAGTACTTAATAAAGAAAATAATAGTATAGCTCTTTGAAAAATATAGGAGGGAAAGCCATATTATTTTCTTATTATTTGAATAATCAGAATTTCCATATAACAAAGGATACCCACCCATAGATTATAGCATTAAGAATTACAAACAAAGGAATTGAATGGTCTATGAACAGCATGCTTTTCATTCCAAACAATTAAAACCTTAAAAACCTGACCTCTCTATCCTGCTTAAATAAAAGGATATCGTGAGAGAAAAATATTTAAGTTTTTTACACTACCTTTTCCTGTGCTTCCATTTATTTTAGGTAAGAAGTCATCAACTTGTATCCCTAGGATTAAGACAGTGTATCATTGCCTGATCAAAGAAAGGATTACTTTAAAACTGGTCTCTCATGTAACCATGGCATTTTGTATTCCTACTAACACTTTACATTTATTTTTACAAGAAGTGTCCAACTTGCCATCCTCTATCAACTCAGAGAAAAGACTAACTGTTTAGTAGTCTTCCAATGAACCTCAAAAAAAATAAAAAAATAAAGAATAAAAATAAAAAGGATCCTGCTGGTCATGTATTTTTCTCATTTAAATATCTCTAAGTGGAATATCTCAGATGCAAATATTTCATTCATCTCAAAGGATTAAACAATGGTGCCCACTGGTGGCAATCAAGCATATTTTTAAAGGAAATTTTATGAAAGAGTGTAGATACTTTATACCTAATATGTAAAATATCACTCTTAAAGTAAATACCCAGTGTGAGATAGTAAACATCAAAAGTTTAATGATAAAATTCAGCTTTAATTAAGAAATTTGGTGACACCTACCTAAGCTGCTGTATTCTTTAAGAGTTTTCTCCTGAAGATGTTCTAACCGTACTGTAAATAAAAGTCCAAGAAAAAGATATTTCACAGATAAAAAGAAAAAAAATCAAATTAAATCTATTTCTGGATGAGCTAATTTACCTTGTAAAGCTGTTAGCCTTTCATTGGTGAAGTCATTATCAGCTTGCAAAGCTTCTATTTTTGCCTGGAGCTCCTGTTCTTTTTCTTCCATTTCATCTATTTTATGTTGTAATTCTTTTTTCTCAGCTTGTCCTTTCTGTTGGATTTCCTCTTGTTTCCCCTCTGCTATCTGTTGAGAAAGAAATAGACAATTCACTTATTTAATAAAACCTGACCTTGTTTTAAGAAACCTAAAGCAGAACTGCTTTTATTTACAAAACTTCTAAGGAGAATATTCAATGTTATAGAACACTAGAGGCCTGGTGCACAAATTCGTGCACGGGTTGGGTCCAGCTGGCCCGCTCCCATAGGGGCCAATGGGGTGGGGCCGGCAGGTGGGGAGGGGCCTTGGGCGGTTGGTGGGCTGGCCTCGCCCCCTGGTCGAACTCCTGGTCAAACTCCTGGTAGAGAGGACAATTTGCATATTAGCCTTTTATTATATAGGATATTTATAAATAGCAAAATGATGTCAAAAGTGATCTGCATTGGAGTCATGCCTCCATATAACCTAGGAGAAAAAGCTTGTAGCAAGCAAGCAGGCTCAATATACAGAAATAAAGTGGTCAAAATGAAAAACAGATTTTTAAAAAGGGAAATAATAAGGTTTTCCCATGAAATTACTATTGTTGCAATTAGTTTATAAGTTCTAAAATAAAACTTATTCTGAAATTTTAAACAAAATTATGTTTAACTACAGTAATGATGGTTACAAGCACTTTTCAAAACAACCTCCTTTTAACAAGACCAACAAGAGGTATGCTCTCGCCTTCTCTAACAAATGTTATCCCTTCTAGCCACTCAATCCATGGTTTGAATTACATGAAGATGGGTCTTCACAAACTCAGTTATAACATTTTAAAGGACCAACTTGCCGTTACCTATGGTCTGGTCTGTCCTTATCCTATATGTCCTATAGCTACAGTAAGCCAAAGCAGAAGCAGAGTCAAAGGCACACCTAGGGAGCTACAGGGTTCAAGCAGATCACTCCAAGGTTCTCTCTGGGCTTGTTCAACACTAACAGCTGGGCCCTGCCTTTGGGACTGCCTAAAGATAAAGATTCAAAATTTTTTTAAAAAATCTGAGTACCTTGGGTTTTGCTGTCTATTGTGAAGTACTGACTATTTATTTCCATTAAGAGGAACTATGTCAACTTTTATAGACCTTAATTATCTATGGCAATGGGATTTGGGCTAAATCTATACAAATAAAAGCCTAGATGGCCCTCACGCCCTCCTACGATGCCCTCATGCTGCCACAAGATAGCCATCCCCACGTTGTCACAAGATGGCTGCCCCCACAAGATGGCCAGCAGGGGAGGGCAGTTGGGGGCTATCAGGCCAGCAAGGGAACGGTTAGGGGATGATAAGGCTGGCAGGCAGACGAGTGGTTAGGAGCCAGTGGTCCCGGATTGTGAGAGGAATGCCCCAGATTGGAGAGGGTGCAGGCTGGGATGAGAGACCCCCCCCCCCCAGTGCATGAATTTCATGCACCAGGCCTCTAGTGGAATATAAGTACCTTATTTTTACTATAAATTTCAACTATTACCAAATTTTACATCAGCAACTGTTCTGCAATACCTAAATTCATAAACTATCCACTGTGTTAGGGCCAATTAACTTAATATACTTTCAGGTTGAGTAAACACATACCTTCAGTTTATCAGATAAATCTTTAATCTCATTAACTGCTCCATTATATTTATTGGCTAATTCTCTTAATTCTTCCTGAGTCCGTTCATTCATTTCTTTCAGGTGGGTACATTCATCTTCAGTATTACTCAGACTTCGCTGCAATTCAAGTTTACAGGCAATTGATTTAGGATTAATCCACATTCTAAATCCATTTATAAAAAGCACAACTCTGTGGGCTGTTCTAAATCAACATCTGTCCTGAAATTCATGTAAATAACAAGGATTTCAATTTACTCCAGATGTATGCTAAAACAGAAAATACAACTAAGAATTAAAAAAACACACAAAACAGGGACACTTTTAAAAGACCATTGAGTATGACATTTATTTAGTCTTGAAAACATTAAGCCTCTCAATTCCTCAAAGCAAGTTCAATAATATGCAGCAATCAATTTAATAAGGAAGTTATAAAACAGCTAGCAACTTTCTTTTCTTGCATGACAAGTTAATGACATGACAGCAAATCAGTCACTATGGGGTAGAGCTATTATAGAAACTATCCCTATATGGAGGTACGTATACTATTTAGTTTACAATAGGCATTTTAACTGAATCCAGAAACAGATAACTTCTGTGGTAATTTTACATTGGTTCAAAGGAATGACCTGTGTTATCAATAAGATCATTTTAAAGCAATGAGAATCACATTTGCTTAAAAAGACTTAAGAAGGACCTTAGAGATAATTTTCTCCTTTGAATCTTGAAAGTTAAGACAGTTAGTTTTACTCTCTGGAGGATGGGTAAAGTAAAAACATTTGGTGTAAATTCTCTGCTTTATACTGATTATCCTGAACGGCAAGAAAAGCAAACTAAGGTGACAGGAGATAATTCCCTGGCACATATCCTGGTCCATTGTGTGCAAGATGAATCCTAAGCAGAGTACAAATAGTAAGATGCCCTGGTTAGGCTTTTATTTCCTCAGTCACTAACTAGGTACCATAAGCACGAGAACTCACATAGTTTTATTGGTTATGTTGAGAATTCATGACAATGAGAATAGCACACTGCTCCCTCCCACCTGACAGACAGGAAATATTTGCTAGCTAAATAATACTATGCAAGTTTAAAATGTCCTGAAATATTAGCCATTTTATGCTAAAATTTAAAAATCATATTACTATCATATTTAATATTTAATATTTAATATTTATTACATTGAAATACCTCAACTTCTGAAAGTTTTCTAACCACTTCAATTTTCTCCTGCAGAACCCGCCTCAGAGACTCTTTGGCTGTCATCTCATAGTTGTGTTTATCCTCTTGTAATGCTATGAGTTCTTTCCGTAAACTATCTTCTGTTTGATTCTAGGATTAAAAGGTATTTATAATTATAGCCAAGTTATTTTTTGAAAGTATTTGCCATTTGAAAAAATAACACATTATGATGCTCTTTGAATTCTATATGAAGATACAGTAAAACCTTGATATAACGGACTAATTTGGGTGAGGGGGTGTCGTTAAAGTCTGTAATATAATAAAGGTTTCCCGAATGCTTTATGTTAAAAATTTGACAAATTTGCCCAACTGGCGTGGTTCAGTGGTTGAGCATCAGCCTAGGAACTAGGTCATGGTTCGATTCCTGGTCAGGGTGCATGCCTGGGTTGCAGGCTCAATCCCCAGTAGGGGGGTGCAGAAGGCAGCCAATCAATGATTCTCTCTCATCAATGATGTTTCTATATCTCTCTTTCCCTCTCCCTTCATCTCTGAAATCTATTTAAAAATATTTTTTAAAAATTAACAAATTAGTCTACATGTTTTTATTTATGTAGACATGTTTGTGTAATTAAAATTAAGTATGTATGAAAAGTTTAATTTCATAGAAAAGTTTTCTATGTGTTACTGTAATTTTAAATTTATACTGAATAGGTCTAATAAACGTGTGCATTCACCAAACACCATGAGTAAACAAATACACATGGCTGGGGCATGGCTTAGTGAGCTGCTGCAAAGTCCAGCCAGTGTAGCTGAGTGGTTGAGCATCAACCCATGACCAGGAGATCATGGTTTGATTCCTTGTCAGGGCACATGCCTGGGTTACAGGATCAATCCCCAGTAGCCGGGGAGGAGTGCAGGAGGTAACCAAACAATGATTCTCTCTCATCACTAATGTTTCTATCCCTGTCTCCATCTCCCTTCCTCTCTCTGAAATCAATCAAAAACAAAAACAAAAAAGAAAAGAAAAACTGTTGCAGAAAGTCAGGCCCCAAGAAAACAGAACCAATTACCACAAGCAAGGCAAAGTGATCACATGCTAAAATTGTTTACAAGTAGCGACATTTGGGTTTAAATATGTGGGCCAGAATTGTAGATATGTAATACTTATCTATGTCGGTGAAATTATTACAGTGTTTTCTCCAACAGATGGCCTATTTGCTAAAATTTGTTAAAAATAATAGTGAATTAATAACAAAAAAATAACTCATTAATGTAATTATAAGCAAATCCTGGTTAAAAACATTTTAAAATTAACAGGGTGTTAATTTTCACCTATGACATATGGACCAGAAATTCTGTCCATTAAATCTGAAATTCATTAAATCAAGGCACACAAAATCAAGGGTTTACCATACCTTCAAACACAGATGGTGTTGGCCCTGTAATTAAATGAAGTTGTATTTAAAAGGTGCATTAGTGCTCTAGCCAAATAACTCATTTGGTAAGAGTGTTGTTCTGATACGCCAAGGCTGCAGCTATGCTCTCCAGTCAAGTCACATATAAGAATCAACCAATGAATGCATAAATAAGTGGAACAAATAAAGCAATGTCTCTCTCTCTCTCCCCCTCTTTTCTCTCTAAAATCAATAAAATCAATCAATCAATAAAAGGTTTCATTAGTAAATTATCCTTCACAAATATATTAATTCATACTTCCAACAACAACAAAAAAATCAAAGACAATTGAGAATTTCTCTCAACTATACAAAATGAATTATCTCTGCTATTTTTCATATTCTCTGTAAGCCACAATATTTACATTTGTGGACAAAAATAATCTATCAACTTCAAAGGGCCCAAGTATTTTAAAACAATGGTTAAACCAAAAGGAATAAGAACACCACAGGGGAAAGCTGATTCTAAGTCTGAGGCAGGGAATGTACAAGATGAGACTGGAATGTCTTATCTGATATGAAAGCATAAAGCTATAAGACAGAGTCTGCTAGGGTTCTATCAAAAGGACTCAGGTGCCAACATGAAGAAGTTCTCAAGGATCAAAGATGGGGTAATTTGTGCATCGATAAGAAAAACAAACACTATAAGACGAAATACACCAAATATATTTAAATCTAAGTTAGGGGATAAAACAGTTCATGGTCATTCTTTGGTGGATGAGAAGGAACCAATTCATTATTTTGAAATCTAGTAAATAAAGGGAGAAACTCATTTATCCTGCTTTTTCCTAAAGAAAATGTACTTCAGGCTAACCAAGTAAATGAAGGGATGATAAAATTACATCACCATTTTTACAACCCTGAATAAAACAATAGATCTAGGCAAGGATCATCAATGACTGCTAATATCCCAAAAAGAAAGATGAGGCATTATGATACCTCTTGGTAAGAGTACACAATACCACTCATGAAGTGTATTGGCAAAATAAAAACACACACACATAAAAAACAAAACAAAAAACTGAACCTAAATCAAATCAAATCCCTAGATCAAACTACCAATTTATGGCGTGGGATGGGAAGTTAGAATGTTTTTGTTTGTTTTAATATATTTTTATTAATTTCAGAGAGAAAGAGGGGGGGGGAGAGAGAGAGAGAGAGAGAGAGAGAGAGAAACATTAATGATGAGAGAGTATTGGCTTGCCTCCTGCAGGCCCCGCACTGGGGATGGAGCCTGCAACCCGGCATGTGCCCTCACTGGAATCGAACCTGTGACCTTCTGCTTCATAGGTCGATGCTCAACCACTGAGTCACACTGGCTGAGCTAGAAGAATGTTTAAATAACAATCCAGAATGAGAGAAATTATAGAGGACAAATGACCCAGATTCTCCAACAAATATCAACTGTGAAAAAAGATAAGAGTTGTACATGGGTATTCACTATACAATTCTTTCTACATACATTTATGTTTGAAATTTCCCATAATTACAAAGGATTTAAAGGAACAGTGAAAATGCATAATTGTTTTTAGCATGTATTTAAAAATGATAAAAAAATTGAAGCTACATAAAATGTACGCATTTTTCTTTATGTACTTGAGATTAATACTTACTTTGGAGCATGCCTGTAATTGGTTTCCCATAACTTCTAACCGTGATAAGAGTCTATCTTCATCTATTAAAGCCTGTTGAAGAAAAATCAAATACAAATAAAATCCCAGAGCAATTAAAAAAATAACATATCAAAAAGGCTACATTTGTGGACAAAAATGAAAATCCTAAAACTGACCAATATCCAGTGTAAAATGCTAAGTTTTCATAATTTGTTCATTAGAAAAAACCTTAGCTTTTGCTTGCTACAAAATTTTAGTTTTAGTTTAATCAACATCTAAGGGACATTAAACTTAAATGCTTCTTGTAAATAAAGGCAACTGGAATACCTGCCAACTGGTATCGGAAGCCTCTTGGGTGATGGCTAGTAGCCGCTGAAGCGTGGCTAACTTCTGTTCCAACATCTGTTCCCGATGTAAGGCCTCCTAATATTATAAAGCACAAGAGATTCTAATAAACTCACCTTGATTCCTTTGAAGAGTAATCAATTTTCAGCACATTCTGAAAATACTCTCATATTAGATTCCACTTTATATCTTACTTTCAAACTTGGTAAATCTACTTTGTAAATTATATACAGGTCACATCATTTTAGCCTCATTTGTTTGGCTGCAAGTACTACCGTTAGGTGTGCTCTAGCAGCAACTTCCCTTTTAACAGAACACAAGTCGCCTTGTTTTGTTTTTTTTTAACTTATAATTCACAAGAGTTAAAAAATACACACACAGAAACAAAAACCCAGAGTAGAAGAATCCAACAAATGTTTTAACCTCAAATTTTATAAATATCAATCAATCTGCTCTGGCCAGTGTGGCTCAGTTGGTTGGGTGTCATCCAGGGCACCAAAAGGTTGCCAGTTCAATACCAGGTCAGGGCTTGATCCCCAGTAGGGGGCGTGCAGGAGGCAGCAGATCAATGTTTCCCTCTCCCATTGATATTCCTCTCTCTCTCTCTCTCTAAAAATCAACAAAAATTGATTTTTTAAATCAATCAATTCAATCTTGTCAATATCATAACAAACTAATCAAACTTACTGCAAACTAAGTTAAAATAACCTTGTCAAATATTTCTTTTTTAAAAAAATGCTTGTATGGATTCTTAGAGAGAGGAAAGGAGAAGGAGATAGAAACATCAATGAGAGAGAAACAGCGATTGCCTGCCTCCTGCACGCCTCCTTCTGGGGATCAAGCCTGCAACCTGGGCATGTACCCTGATGGGGAATTGAACCAGCAAATTCTTGGTGCATGGGACTACGCTCATCCAACTGAGCCACACAGGCTCCCAGCAAATACATCTTAATGGCTTAGCTGCATGGGTATGACAGCTAAAATAAAAATATCTTTTAATTTTTCCTGTTTAAAATGTTATGTACATATAAATATAAATATATATACATTATTTAAAACACACACACACACAATAGAAATTGCTTCATTCCCAAAGCCTATTGCATTTTCAGGTATCCTGATTATCTCTGACTGTATATGACTTAGCAATTAAATATGCCAAAAAAAAGTAAGAATCCAAGTACTAGTTGAATGTAATTAAGGAGTTATATAACTACTTGGCAGCTGCAAAGAAACATTTTTACAGAGAAAGACATTGGCAAGTAAAGCCTTATCTCTAGGTCACTTGTTAATATTTGATAGCTATTAAGAGGGTCTCCTTCATGGAAGTCAAGGTGAAAATGCTCACACAGTTGTGGTTTTGGCACATCTTTAAATTTCATTTCTTCTATTTCTGTCATTACCTGAAGAAGAACACTTACCACCCTAATGCCTCTGAGCCACCTAAACAGAGAAGCATATGCTTCAAATACAGTACTTGAGGTTTAAAGCATGCACTTACTGCTCTCCACATCCTTGATAAATAATGGTTAGGAAAAATCTGGTCTAATTGGAGTTAGAGGTACTGGTTTTTAATATAACTCTAAGAGTATAGATTAAAGAATCTAATAAAAGCCATCCTGCCCAGAACCCACATTAAAACACAGCTAACACTTACAAGAGACTAGTTGCCAAGTTTATTTTAAACTTCTAAAACATTCCTAATATTCAGGAAATTACTAGTACACTCAAGCTGCAAATTTTACTTAAAAACAAAACCACCAAACAACCACTACTTCCACTAGATGATGTAATTACACTTTTTTTTTTTTTACTCAATCCAAGTTAAAACTTCATAACTCCATGAACCACATCCAAACAGAAATCTAATACTTTCAGGAATAGGCTTTTGGTTCTAAGGGATGAACTGCATCTATCCTAGTTTTCATTCAAAAGATTTACAACTTACATTAGAACTTTACAAATTCAAAAAGATGTATACAGAAAAGACAGTGCAGTATAATTTTCTCTTAGAGCAGTGGTTCTCAACCTTTCTAATGCCACAACCCTTTAATACAGTTCCTCATGTTGTGGTGACCCCCAACCATAAAATTATTTTCGTTGCTATTTCATAACTGTAATTTTGCTACTTAATGAATCGTAATGTAAATATCTGTGTTTTCCAATGGTCTTAGGCGACCCTGCTAGCGGTTTTCAACCTGTGGGTCGCGACCCACAGGTTGAGAACCGCTGCTGTAGAGCCCATCGGAAAACACTACGATTCATAACAGTAGCAAAATTACAGTTATGAAGTAGCAACGAAAATAATTTTATGGTTGGGGGTCACCACAACATGAGGAACTGTATTAAAGGGTCGTGGCATTAGAAAGGTTGAGAACCACTGTCTTAGAGAATTAATAAAAGACCATTGAAAGATTACTCCTACTATGAGTATTTAAAAAACTGGTAAGAAAGAGAGTACTTGAGTGCTTGGATTCATCATCCATGATGACTAGTAACAATAGTGTATAGCCTTGGGAAATCATTTTACCTAAATGAGCCCCAGATTTCTCATATGAAAAATGACGTTTGGACTAAATTAATCTCAAAATTTACTTCCATCTCTCTATATGAGCGATCTAGGTCAATTATTGTGCCTTCTTACTGTATGGTAAACAATTACTAACATTTATGGAATACATTTCATGTGCCAGGCACTGTTTTAAGTGCTTTAGATATATTAATTCATTTATTCTTCACAATCCTGTGAGGTAAGTGCTATTACTATACCCATATCACAGATAAGGAAAATGGGGCACAAAAGGGTTAGTACCTCCAACAGGTCAGGAGGTAAAGCCACAGATCAAGTCCAGGGAATTCTGGCTAGAGGCAATGCTCTTAAACACTCGACTAAACTGCAAGTGTGTAAAGCTGCTTTTCTATGCACCATTACATTATTTCCAGTGGAAGATAAGATCTATTTAATACATTGATAATTTTATTTTCAAAGATGTGTACATTCTTAACTGAGGTAGAACTGGTCTAATTGATTCCTATAAAAGAATGTAGAGACCCATGATCACTGGTTTGGTTTTATTGTTTTAAACAAAAGGCAACTGAAGACTTACACTGTATAATGACTCACCCAAGGTCACAGAACTCACTGAGTAGCTGAACCAAGATAAAAACCTCAATCTCTAAATTCTGGATCCAGGGTTTTCCTTAACCATGCTCCCTCACCAGAATAATAAGAATCATAATCCAGCCTAAATCTACCAAAACCAGAAAGAAACTAATATTTGTTTCCTTTTTAGAGATTTGTATGGCTCTTTAAGTATGGTATTAACTTCCATTGCAAGTATCTGCCCTATGAAGAAACTTTTTTATAGAGCCAGCAGCACAGCACAGTCCTTAAGAGCAGAGACTCTGAGATTTGACTATGTGGGTTCAAATTCCAACTCTAACACATACTAGGTGTGTAATGTATTTAACTTTCCTATCCCTCAGTTACTCCGTCTATAAAAATGGGAATAAAATACATACCTTATAGGATTGCTGTGAGGATTAAATGAATTAGGTGAAGTGCTGAAGTGTGGCATGTTAAGTACCATATAATTATATGCTATTAATATCATATTAAGCAACCATCTCTCCAGGTTTACTTTTATTTAAAAGTCATCTATAGGTAAAGAACTTTTTCTGACACATCCTCATATTTGAAGAAAAAAACTTCTCTTGCAAACAGAACCTTATCTTCTCTAGACTTAACAATCCTATTTTTTTATCCTTTCTTAAGACCTATTTGTAATCCTTTTTTTTACTATGAAAAGGTATTTATTTAGTACATATACATCTAACCAATATTTCTTTAGCCTATATTTGTGAACTAACAAAATCAAACCTAAGTTGTTTAATTTTATTTTTAAAGACTAAGAATTCTTAAGATTTATTTTTACCTGTAGATACTGAGAAAGCTGGAATAGTTCCTGAGAGTACATACTTGGAGTGTTAGCAGCAACCTGGAAACAAAATGATAGTATAAACAGTCACACAAAGTATTTATGAAAGACTTTAAAGCCAAACCAAGTCCTAAAAATACCCATTCACTGAAATAATGCAAAATAAAAGTATTTTTCAAATTAAACAGTTCCTTTAGTTTTCAAAATATTTCTACCCTATGTCTAGAATTTATAAATAGTATTTATCATGCTGACCAGTTTGAGATTTATAAGAAGGGTGATAGAACAAGTCCTTCTCATGAAAATATTCCTTATAAACCAAATCACAAACTTACAGCTACAGAGCCTTTTCTTAATCCAGAAATACCACCTAAATCAATAGATCTATCTACATTTCCCTCCCCTTTCAAATTTGTATTTAAATAGTTCTTTAATATGTAATAAGTCACAATTCATTTAGAAGTAGCCATCTTCAAAATGGTATTGTATGGGGGGGTACAGGGAGAAGAAGGGCATGAAATGTAACATTGTATCCAATGGCCAGAGGCAATGAAAATAGTTTTGTCTTTTTCCCCCCTTTAAACTACAGGTAGGTTTTAAGAAGAAAAAGATGGGAAATTATGGTGTTTAAACATTATAAGTAACAGTCAAATGCTTAGAACTCAAGAGTATAAGAACAAATACCTGCCATAATGCATTTCTTCCAGGTGTGGAATATAAAACCATGGCATTATTCCAAACAACAACAAACAAAAGACGGGCACTAATAGGTTGCTGAGACATTTACCCACACTCTCAACACTACCAAGCCTTATATCTTAACTTATTCATGATCACATCATTACCAAGTTATTAATAGAATCATTCTTGATTAGGCTCATATTTATTAATATGCTTACGAGAAGACAGAGAGGCGGCATTATTTTTTAAAATTAGTCCTAAATCAGCAAGGCCATCATTTACTTCTGAAATAATTCTTGGTATTCCTGAAATCGGTGACTAACCACTTTTACTTCTAAAAAAGGAATCTAACAGAGCACTTTTGTTTCAAACAGGCTTTCATTCTTTATCCATTTGGAAGGAAAAAATGTAAAATATTTTCCCCAATAGTTTAGTTATTGCACTAAGAAAACTCACATCTACATTAATGTCAAAAGATACAAAAGATGCTTGGGGTTTTTTCCTTCACTTTTTAGCAATGATATCTACAGTTTAACACACCATTATTTCTGAACAAAAGAAAAAAAAAATTCTAACAGGTAATTATTGCAAAGTTTCTGACCAAATCAGGCTAAAACTGATCAATCTTCAAGGACAATAAAAGAGCCATTTCTGCTCTAGCCGGTTTGGCTAGGTGGATAGAGCGTCGGCCTGCAGACTGAAGGGTCCCAGGTTCGATTCCGGTCAAGGGCATGTACCTTGGTTGCGGGCACATCCCCAGTAGGGGGCGTGCAGGAGGCAGCTGATCGATGTTTCTCTCTCATCGATGTTTCTAACTCTCTATCCCTCTCCCTTCCTCTCTGTAAAAAAATCAATAAAATATATATATATTTTTTAAAAAGAGCCATTTCTATAAGCCCATATTTCTGTGTTATTTCCAAGTGTAGATATATGTAGAGTGAAATCTCTGTGCAGAAAGTTTTAATAAATACTTCGAGACAGAACTGTATTCCAAAATAAAGAGTAGTAACAAACACTTCTTACTTTTGTCTTGGCACAAAACAAATACTCCTAGTCTACATAGCCATCTACTTGAGATAACAAAGGCTTTTTCCTAAGAAACATCCATTCTAAATTCTCCAGATACTGAAGATCAGAAGACTACAGTAACCATATATCTGTATGCATTCTATAGGTTTTGTTACAAAAGAGAAATAAGTTTCTAAGTAAAGCATATTAAAAACAAACAGAAACATTTTTCAAAGCAATAGAGCTGAGTTAATTTGGAAAAAAAACACAATCATTGGCAACTTACTTTGTCAACAGGACTTGGTAATGGAGCATGGATGACACTGAAAAGTAAAATTTAGAATTTTTATCTAATTTCCGGACAACAGAGGAAACAGAATATGACGGTACCAGAATATCTTAAACCTCAAAGTTGATATATAATTGCCTTCATATGATTAAAAGAATGTGAATTTTTAATCCTTCATAGAAAATAAGATAATAAATATACAAACCTTTCATACAAATATATTTCTAAACACAAATTAAAAATCCAAAATGTATTAAATGCTCTTTAAGAATCCTCTACTTAATAAGAGCTATGGTGAATTCCTTGGCCATAAGAACGTCTATATGAAAAGAAGCACTCCTTAAATTATCCATTTTCAATTTTGGAACATGTAAATTAAGTTCTTTTAAAATTAAATATTCCTAGACAGAAAGTCTTAAAAAACACAGTTCTATTGAAAAGAAAGCTATACTTTGGAAGCCTGTTTGAGTAGAGAACAACTTTAGCTAATCAAAAGAGTAATACTAGTCTTCTCCACCCAGCCTCCTCACACGACTAATAACTGAAAGCTTAGATGTAGGTATGAAACTAAACTCAGTATATCCTCTTAAAGATAAACAGTAAACAAATAGTACTGGTACTAATTGTCTTTTGGCCTTAAAAAGTTACTACTGACAAAGAGGCAGTGAAGTATAATAGTTAGGCATGCAGGCTCAGAAGTTATACTGACTGGGTCCAGTTCTACATACCAGCTGTGTAATCTTGGGTTTCAACTTTCTCATCCATACAAAGGGAATAATCATGAAACCAACCCCATGGGTTATTGTGAGTACTGAATGTGCTAGTATAAATAAAGAGCTTAAAATGGTACCGAGGGCACTGTAGCACTTGATCACTACTACCACTCCCATCAGAAAATGGCAGGGTAAGGAAGCCAGGGTTCCTATCTTACAATGTCCTGTAAGATGATGTATGTGGGCTGGGGTTGAGTAGAGGGAGCAAAAGCAAGGATGCCATCCATGTCCCCTACTAGTTGCTAATGGCACCATATCCTAGAGGTCACTCTGGTGAGAGTCAGCTAGAAGGCTGACTGGGTAAAACCCCAAATTCAATTGGTTAATCATGTGTAAGCCCCAGTTAAAAATAGAAATGACAATTCTGATCCCATTGTAGTAAGTGCAAACATCCTAAAAACTGTTTCAATTCAATGAATCATGAATATACTAAAGTGCTGAATAAAAAGGAACATTAAGTACCAGCACCTCCCTCCCTTCTGAGTACCTTTGATAGATATCCTGTACAGACTCACTGAGACCTTATAATCCTTTACTCTCCTTGTTGATTTCCCATCTGTGTTCTCCAGCACTGTGACCAATTCACCTCTCTATCCCTTGAACCTATCACAAGGCCCTAACAAAGTGGTGCCTAATGAAGATTTAAAAAATTATGTACAACTCCAGCTTTCTTAGTTACTCAAGTATAAATTTTTCTGTTCTCGTGAAAATCTTAACAAACAAAAAGCTAAAAATCAAAACATTTTATAAGTTATATATATATGTATGTATATATTTGTATTTCACCAAAACTATCTTGGATATGGATATATTCTATTTGAATTATGGAAAAAGTTCATATGCAACAAGAAAGGTAGAAAAGGAAAATTGTTATTTAGTGTTAGGGTGGTGGGATTTGTTTCTTATCATTTAAAAATTATTTGTAAAGCTCTGTCCAGGTAGCTCATTTGGTTAGCAGGCGTTCTCAAACTTTTTAAACAGGGGGCCAGTTCACTGTCCCTCAGACCGTTGGAGGGCCGGACTATAGTTAAAAAAAAAAACTATGAACAAATTCCTATGCACACTGCGGGCCTGGGACGAGTCAACTGCTAAGCAGGACAGGCAATGGCACCCGGCGGGCCGGATAAATGTCCTCAGCGAGCCGCATGTGGCCCGCGGGCCGTAGTTTGAGGACCCCTGGGAGCATCTTCACGAGATACCCCAAGTTTTCAGGTTTGATATCTGGTCAGAGCACATACAAGAATCAATGAATGTATAAATAAGTGGAACAACAAATTTCTTTCTCTTTCTCTCTCCCTCCCTCTCCTTTCCTCCCTCCCTCCTTCCCTCCCTCTTTCAAATAAATTAATAAAAATTATTTGTACAATATAATAAAAATCAAGGAAGAAAAAGAATCAATTTTTTTCAGAACTACTGAAGACTTTAAAAGCATTCAATACTATGTATACAATGTCCCTTCAACTCTAAGTATTCTTGCATACTTAAAAGCATCCTGATTGTTAAAAAGTATTAAATATCAATAAAAGAAACATCATGTGCTTATTATATACCAGGTATTACTCTCTTTTAAGTACACAATCTTGCTTAATCCTCCTCATAAAATTCCTGCTAAATAGGTACTATTATTATTTCCATTTTCTTTTTTTTCTAATTAATTTTAGAGAGAGGAAGGGAGGGAGAGAGAAACATCAATGTGAGAGAAAACCACTGATCAGTTGCCTCCCACACACATGAGCCCCGAATGAAGATTGAATCCCCAATCTGGGTATGTGCCCTGACCCAGAATCGAACCCATCTTTTGGTGTACTGGACCACGCTCCAACCAACTGAGCCACACCGGCCAGGGCTATGTTCATTTTCAGATGAGAAAAGGAAGGCCTGATCAAGTCACAGAACAGGCCTTGAAATGGACCATTCTGATCTTCCTCCAGCTCTAGAGACTTGCCTGTTCAAAATTCATTTCATCCATAAAGCCAGCCAGATTATGTACAATGAAATTGACAGTAAATTTTAAGTGATGCTAATATTTAACCACATAAGTAAAATCAAACAATGAGAAGGAAATGGGGCAAAGATGAAAAGATTTGGGGAAACAAGAGGGATAGGGACACAATTCTCTGAAATAGATTTTGAAAAAATTCACATGTCCTACTGGGTGAAACCTGGAACACAGATGATTCTTTATGTAATTGCTCAAAGCTTTTGACTAAAGGAAAGGAAAATCCATTATCAAATACAAACATCAAGGTCTTTAAGAAGCCATACTTCATTAGTTGATTAACAGTTACTCTTCTTTTTAAAATCTTAACTCATAAAAGCTGAGTCACAATCAAGTTCCCAAAGTTAATTTTATTTTTAATAATTAAACTATCATTAAAAATAGAAAACATTAATGTTTTAAATTTATAATGTCTTTAATTTTATTATTAAAGTTATAATGCCTTTTAAAAATTCTTATTTAATTTTATTTTTTTATTGAAGAAGGGGGAGAGGGAGGGAGAGAAGGAGGAAAGGAAAGAGGAAGGGAGGAAGGGAGGGAGGGAGGGAAAAACAATGATATGAGAGAGAAACACCATCGACTGGCACCTCCCTGCACACATCCCAAATGGGAATGGAACCTGCAATCTGGGCATGTGACCTGATGAACCCACCACCCTTTGGTACACAGTACATTGCTCTAATCAACTTAGCCACACTGGCCAGGACTAAATTTATAATGTTTTAACATTTCTGCTTTGTTTCAGATATCCTTGAAGCTATAAAAAAGAATTGGTAGCTTCTAAATGAAGAGCAATATATCATTCTAATGAATGAACAGACTATCATAGTAATAGGAAGATTTCTCTCTGCTTTCTTTTTCTTTTTATAAGATTAACATACCCTCTTTTTTTTCAAAAAATTTTTATTGTTGAAAGTATTACATATATCCCTTTTTTTCTCCCACTGACCCCTTATAACCTACCCCCACCCCTCACCCTAGGCCTCCACCACTCTATTATCTGTGTCCATGGGTTATGCATTCTGCTTTCTTTTTCCATTTCTCTTTCCTACTGACTACTCTATACTTTGCCTTACACTTAGGTTCTCTCAACCTCCCACCCTCAGATCTTTTTCTCTGTTTTTGAAAAGCAGAAAATATATTAGATACAGAAACAAATTTCTAGCATATTCAAGGTTTTCCCCCAAAATAAAAAATGCTGAATTCTAGACTGTTTAGCTTCCTCCAACACCTCATAATGATAATCTGCGAAAAGTACAAATCAAAATGTACTTATGTTTACATATTAACATTTAGATTTTGACTAATTTTTTTTCTTTTAGATTTGTCCTTCTCCAAATGATCTCTAAAAAAGTCCGGCTGGCATGGCTCAGTGGTAGAGCATCAACCTATGAACAGGAGGTCAAGATTCAATTCCCAGTCAGAGAGCATGCCCAGGTTGTGGGCTCGATCCCCAGTGTGGGGCGTACAGGAGGCAGCTGATTCTCTCTCATTATTGGTGTTTCTATCTCACTTTCCCTCTCCCTTCCTCTCTGATATCAATTTTAGAAAAGAATTACAGCACTGAAAAATCTTTCCAAAAACGCCCACCAAAATGTACTACTAACTATATCAACATTTAAGGTTCTATAAGATTGTGACACTGGCATTAACCTCAGAGGCAATCATAGTCTAAGAAGCCCTACATTAAATGCAGATCAAAATGAATGCAGCTATCACTCACCAATAACTTATATATCCTAAATATTTTAGAAAACAACTAATTATTCATCAATATATAAACTGTATAATTAAATTTGGAAGCACAAATGTAACCTGTGCTTCCATTATTGCCTACTAGAATTACAACTAATATTAAAAACAAAGTGAAGTGCATTATTCCAAAAGTAATACATGAATTTTCTAACATCATTAGAATAATCCTAAAGTATTAATGGTACACCATCATCTATAATATTATTAACCAAGGTAATTAATACAAAATTTTATAGCACTGAATTATACTCACTCTGAACGGAGTCGGGCTTCCATACCATCTGGTAGAAAAAGTTTTATTGTGGAAACAATACACCCATGGGTAACTGGTTAAAACAAACAAATAAAATGGATAAAATAATTGTTTAAAAATATGAGTCTTCATACCTCTTATATGTAAATATATATATTATTCTTATATCTAATAACTTCTGGGAAAGAAAATAAACCTGATGGTTTAATGACAATATTCATTCTCCTAGAGAAACTTGTCCCTACCCATAACAAATCACAAATACAGGTAGAATTATGTTTAGAAAAGTGTCCTAACCTCCAATGCTATAATAAGTCAATAAAAGATAAACTTAATATATGGAAGCACAATTGGGGGGTGGGGATGGATGAATGCACTGTCTTCCCTATTTGCCAGCATCAAACCTAAGTCCAGCTATTCCCCAGATTAAAATTTAGCCTTATTCCTAATTCTCCTGTCCCCAACCTATTACTCCTATCCACACCTCACAAAACTCTACAGTTCAGTATAATACAGCTTGAAATATGCCATTCATTTCACCATGAGTGAGAAAACCAAGTCCTCAGATAAATGAAACTGCTGCTACAACTATCTGCTACGAAGTACAAGAGCTATTTGCTAGACTTCAAGTCTGACATTGAAGTTTCCAGTTCAGTATTTATAATTTTGGTTTTGTTTTCTTGTGGTTGTTTCTTCCCCCAAACATCTTTATATAGCTTTACACCAGTAATTATGTAGACAACTCCCTTTTTTCTTTTCAAGAAATTTTTTGTTTTTAATTCTCACTCGAGGATATGTTTTTCATTGATTCTAAAGGGAGAGGGAGAGAGAAAAGGGGAGTGGGTGGGGAGAGAGAGAGGGAGAGATTGATGTGAGAGAAATATTGATTGGTTACCTCCCCTATGTGCCCCAACTGGGGATTGAACCTGCAACCTGGGTATGTGCCCTGATCGGGAATCGAACCTGTCCCCCTTCAGTGCACAGGCTATGCTCTAACCAACTAAGCCACATCGGCCACGGCTACAGACAACTTTTTACTTCCTCCTTTTCCTTCTGAAGATTTCAAGAGACAAAAGCCCCCAAAGTAGCACTGTACAGAGAGCTTCTCTCTTCTTTTTGTTTTTGTTTTCTTTGTTAATCCTCGCCCAGGGATTTTCCCCCCATTAATTTTTAACGAGAATGGAAGGAAGGGAAGAAGGTTTGGGGGTTGGGAGGGTGGGGGGGGGGGAGGGAGGGAGGGAGAGAGAGAGAGAGAGAGATATCCACGTGAGAAAAACACATCAACTGGTTGCCTTCCACACTCGTCCTGACCGAGACAGGGGATCAGGATCAAACCCACAACCCTTTGGTGCATGAGCAGAAGCTCTAACCACTGAGCACATTGGCCAGGGCAAGAAAGCTTCTCTTTGTATGTGTGTTTCATAGAAAAAAAGTTTGGGGGGCTGGTTTAAAAGTTGACAGTTTTTTACTTCTCTATTCTTCAGATAGTACCTCTTCCAGGGTTCAAAGAGTTAATTTATTTAGTTTACCAAACTCTAATTAAAAGTAAATGCAGGGTGATGAAAATAACTATATCATGTTTAGAGGAGCAGTGGTTATGTGACTGTATAGATTGTCAAAACTCACTGAATTCTGTATATAAAACTGATGTAAATAAACTATATATCAATAAAACCGATTTAAAGAACAGAGCTAATGTACTTACAGGAGGGTAACTTATTAAGTGATAAGTCCTACAAATCATCAAGAAGGTATTATAAACATGAAGTAATATGATTACTCTGACATCTGGAAATACACATTAAATTTAAGTAATTTAGCACACTTCACTCAATATTAATTTTCATTAACTTATTTATTATATGAAAAGTGCTAGCATATATTAAGAACCATCTATGGACAGTCTTTCAAATTCTCTGCCTAACAGAGCAATTATGGCCATGAACTACTGAGCTCGCCTCTCCCTCCCTCCCTCCCTCCCTCCCTTCCTTCCTTCCTTCCTCTTCCTCTACCCTGCTACCATAAATACCCTAGACAAGAACAAATCTACTTGCATCTCCGAATACCTTACTTTTCACAACCCCATGCCTTTTCCACAAGCTGTCCTATCAGTGATGTCCTTTATCCCCTGACCTGCATGACCAAATGCTCCTTATCCTCTAGATTCAGACTTTTCTAGTTCCTTCACCAAAGCTCAGAATCTAAGTTGTGTCCCCAGAGCCTCCTAAATCTACTTATTATAACACCAAGCACACTGCAGTTTTAATATTTATCATTTACACAACTGCTGTCCCAACAATTAGATACAACTCTTTGAGGGCAACAAGGATTGGTTGCTTCTGGCACAAAGCAGGCATTTAGTAAATGTTTACTGAATACATCAAAGAACATGTCTGGTTAATATTTTACAGCTTCCATTGCTCAGGAGTGAAGTTGCCTACCTCTCACTTTGAGAATGGCAGGGTTCATCTCCATTTGCAAGAAACACCTAATTCCCTCCTTTCCCTAGCTAAAGATAGGGAAGGGATGAATTTACTCCAGCTCTAGGGCTCCCTCAGAAATTTACTACAAACAGGCTACAATAAATATGGGAACACAATACAAGAAGATCCAGCAAGACTGACACTTTACCAATACATGTAAATTAATAAGAAAATTGTTTTTAAAAAATAAGTGTAGTGAGTTACAGTGCTAAGATGACAAACTATATGTTATATCAGGATTTCTATTGTTCAGATACGTCCCGGAAGTCCAGCAACTGGACTGGTGTACAAAGTGTGAGATGAACCAAGTGCTAACACTTACTGGGCAATATAGGGTTGCCGCACTATTGAAGACAGTTAGAGACCATGGTCTGACTACACTGACAATGTAGCCAGCCCTTCCTTTGAAGAGGTTCTTGTGACAACTAGATGCACAGAAATGTCAGTTACCTCTTCAATAATATGCAAAAGCAATCTGATGAAAATGTTTTGTTCTAAAACTGATATTAATCAACTCTATATAGCAGCATTTCTCAAAATGGGATGCTAGTAGGTGGGGTTAGAGGAGCTTAGAAAAAATTTGGTTAAAAGAAGTTGAAAGAGTTTTTAATCTTTTAAATCACAGGCTTTCTCAGAGCTTAATGTACATCATGATGCATTTCAAACCCTATGTAACCATTGAGCACATCCCTGCTCCCTTTTTAGGAACACATAAAGGAACTATGTGATTATGGATACACAACACACACACACACACACACACACACACACACACTCTCTCTCTCTCTCTCTCTCTCTCTCTCTCTCTCTCTCTCTCTCTCTCTCTCTCTGAGGCCCGGTGCATGAAAATTCATGCACTGGAGAGGGGGGGGTCCCTCAGCCCGGCCTGCCCCCTCTCACAGTCCGGAAGCCCTCAGGGGTGGGAGGCAACTTGGTGATCAGGGGAAGGTGAAGCCTACATCACACCTCTGCCACTGCCAGCAGCGCAAGCCTCGGCCAGCCCTGGTTACCTGAGCCTCGGGCTGGCCCTGGGCAGCTGGGTAGCCACCATCTGAGGCTTGCCTGTGCCTCGGCTGGCCCCGCTTGCCTGAGCCTCAGTCAGTGGGAGGTGCAGGAGGACCCGAGGCCCCCGGCGGGGCTGAGGGGACTCCAGCAGCAGGCATGTGGAGCAGCCAGCCCCGCCCCCGCTGTGGGTGCTGCCATCTTGTGACATGTGATGGTCAATTTGCGTATTACCTCTTTATTATATAGGACACACACACACATACACATATATATGGCATATATAGTATTTTGAAGAAAATACGGGGTGGGGCAAAAGTTGTGAGTATGCGAAACACAGTTTATTCTTGTATTTTTATTTATTAATTATTGTATTATTTTCCATATGAACAACCGTAAATCCACTTTTGTCCTACCTTGTACTTTGGAAAATGCTGCTGGACAGTATTTTATTAAGTACTTTTAAAACAAACTATGCTCTCCAAATTCACCCAGAAGCATTATTACAGTATTTAAAAGTTTCAAAGACAAAACTGATTGTAAAACACACAATTTATACGTTTCTCGGGCCTGGTCAGTGTGGCTCAGTGATTGAGCGTCAACCTATGAACCAGGAGGTCATGGTTTGATTCCTCGTCAGGGCACATGCCCAGGTTGCAGGCTCAATCCCCAGTAGAGTGCATGCAGGAGGTAACCAATCAATGATTCTCTCTCATCACTGATGTTTCTCTCTCTCCCTTCCTCTCTTAAATGAATAAAAATATATTAAAAAAAGTAAAAGTTTCTCAGAAATTCTCTCTCTTCTTGAGCTGGGGCATCCATCTTTTACTGCACTTGTACATCAGAGCACCTGGTCCACAGGCTTTCAGACTCTGGGACTTCTATCATTACCACTTGCTCTCCTGGTTATTGGGCCTTTGGACTCAGGCTGAATTGAGCTATTGGCTTTCCTGGTTCTCCAGCTTGCAGACAACAGATTGTGTGACTTCTCACCCTCCACAGTCATCCTCTTTCTGCTCTACCTGGCCACGAAAAGCGTTCTTCAGAACACAGTATAAACTCTTTATTTACTTGACATCGGAAAGTAACTTAAAAAAGTAACTAGTACATGAATACCATGTACTAGGTACAATGATGAGAAGTAAAAACAACAACACACACACACACAAAAAAAAAAACAACAACAACAACCCTGGCATCTAGGAACTGCTCTAATATTTATAGCTGCTAGGCCATGTTATTCTCCTGGGGGACATAAGTAATCTCACTAGTATCAGACAAGATCATTCTGAGACTATGAAGCAAAACAAGACCACTTCATAACTTCATCTAAGCACCGACAAAAACAAGATCAGTGTGCAAAACAGCAAATACTCCTCTCTCTTGGTTAATATGAATTCCTGCTACTTCTTTACCAATTATTGAAGCCTTAGCTCTACTTTATATAGAGCCTTAGCTCTATTTTAAATATATTTTTATTTATTTCAAAGAGAGGAAGAAAGAAGGGGAGAGGGATAGAAACATCAATGATGAGAGAGAATCACTGATCAGATGCCTCTTGCACTGGGGATCGAGCCCGCAAGCCGGGCATGTGCCCTGATAGGGAATCAAACCGTGACCTAATTCATAGGTTGATGCTCAACCATTGAGCCACACTAGCTGGGCCCACTCCCCTTTCAAACCCCAGCTTTCTTGGATCCTCCCCAAATCATCCAACCAAAGCCCTAATCCTATATTAGATCTTTTCTAACACTTCTTAGTGTGACACCTCTGGTTACTCAAATTATTTGTTCTCTTTTTTTCTATAATGAGTAATAAATCCAGCTTGTTCAAATAAAAAAAAAAAAGATTCTTGGGCAGGGTAAGAAGTCCACAGATACATTGCCATATTAAATATATATATTTATCCATTATAAGCTACACCCAAATTTCAGAAATGTTAAAACATGAAAAACAGGTGTGTCTGAATTGGTGAAACAAGTGTCTGAATTGGTGAAACAGGTGTGTCTGAATTGGAGAGCAAGTGGTAATGATAGAAGTCCCAGAGTCTGAAAGCCTGTGGACCAGGTGCTCTGATGTACAAGTGCAGTAAAAGATGGATGCCCCAGCTCAAGAAGAGAGAGAATTTCTGAGAAACTTTTACTTTTTTTAATATATTTTTATTCATTTAAGAGAGGAAGGGAGAGAGAGAAACATCAGTGATGAGAGAGAATCATTGATTGGCTACCTCCTGCATGCACTCTACTGGGGATTGAGCCTGCAACCTGGGCATGTGCCCTGACGAGGAATCAAACCATGACCTCCTGGTTCATAGGTTGACGCTTGTGGAAGAAAAATCTGCAATTACCTGCTGTAGTTAGGAGATTAAAAACCAGAAACAAGTTATTTGTGGAAGAAAAATCTGCAATTACCTGCTGTAGTTAGGAGATTAAAAACCAGAATTAAGACTACAAAAGCTGACTGCCACTTATATGGATTTTTTTCTCTGTTATCTCACAGAGATTATTTATTTTGCTTTTGAGTTAATATATTTACTTTATGGTATGCAGCCAGCCTTTTCTATTGCCTCTTCACATGAACACCACTTAAAGGACCCATGTTCACTTTGATAAGTTGAAAAACTGTTTAAGGCCCTAGACTGGGAGACTAAAACTTCTGAAGTATGTTGCAGTCTAGTTCTATCATCATTCTTGCATTGTGTAGTAAGGTTAATACAACCTACACTTGAGTAGTTTGAAGGATCTCTTGAAATGACTGGCAATAATAGGAAGTACAATAAGTTCATAAAAGCCCAAGAAAACTTTAAAAAACCAAGAGCTAAATGAGAGGTGTTAAAATTTCCCTTAGAGGTGTTAATATTTCCCCAAGCTGCCCTAAAGTAGCCCAGTGGTTGGCAAACTGCGGCTCACGAGCCACATGTGGCTGGTGAGCCACGGTTTGCCGCTCTGTTGACTAATGAGTTTGCCGACCACTGCCCTAGCCCATTTGGCTCAGTGGATAGAGCATCAGTCTGTGGACTGAAGGGTCCTAGGTTCAATTCCAGTCAAGGGCACACACTTTGGTTGGAGGCTCAATGCCCGGCCTGGGCGGGAGGCAACCAATAAATGTGTCTCTCTCACATCAATGTTTCTTTCTGTCTCTCTCCCTTCCTTCCACTCTAAAAATCAATAGAAAAATATCCTCAGGTGAGGATTAACAAAAAACAAAAACAAAAAGGATGATGCTGTTGTATTAAATATATAGAGTTTCAATAATAATAATTATTATTATTTCCCAAGCAGAGGACTTATTTGCTTAATTTCCTTTTGACTGAAATCTAAAAGAGTTACTGAACTTTCACTCCTAAATTTTTTGCTTCATAATGCTTTCAATTCAAAGACCTTTTTTCTTTTTTCAAGTTAGAAAAGAGGCAGGGAAAGTTAGCTGAAAAGAAAAATACTCTTTTAATTCTAAAAAATATTTTTTTTAAATATGTTTTTATTGATTTCAGAGAGAGGAAGGGAGGGAGAGATAGAAACATCAATGACAAGAGAAAATCACTGATTGGCTGCCTCCTGCACACCTCCTACTGGGGATCAAGCCCACAACTCCAGCATGTGCCCTATCTGGGAATCGAACCATGACCTCCAGGTTCATGGGTTGATGTTCAACCACTGAGCCACACTGGGCGGGCAAAAATATTTTAAAATTGATATTGTATCATTCTATCTTCATTTGTGAGCTGAGTTCAGTTATAAAAACTTTACCGCAGGTATAATTCCTATAGGAAAAGTACCATAAATACTTTAATCTTTCCCTTTTTTTCTTTTAATATATTTTTATATATTTTGGAGAGGGAGAAAGAGAAAAACATCAGTGATGAGAATCACTGATTGCCTGCCTCCTGCTAGGATTGAACCCGCAACCCAGGCATGTGCCTTGACTGGGAATCGAACCAAGACCTCCTGGTTCATAAGTTGACACTCAACCACTGAACCACACCTGCCAGCCAGGCTAATCTTTCTCATTATTTGTTTACAGATTGATAAACAGGCTTCCTAAGTTCTTCTAAAGGCAACCAAATCTTTTTCTTTTAGAATCATTGTGCATTCATGGATTCAAACAAATTTGATACATTTCAATCCACTGCTGTTATTATTATTTGACTAGAGGCCTGGTGCACGAAATTCGTGCATGGGGGTGTGTGTCCCTCAGCCCAGCCTGCACCCTCTCCAACTTGGGACCCCTTGAGGGATGTCCGACTGCCAGTTTAGGCCTGATCCCAGTAGGAATGTGCCTAAACTGGCAGTCGGACATCCCTCTCACAATCCAGGATGCTGGCTCCCAACTGCTTGCCTGCCTGCCTTCCTGACTGTCCCTAACCACTTCTGCCTGCCAGCCTGATCACCCCCTAACCACTCCCCTGCCAGCCTGATTGATGCCTAACTGCTCCCCTGCCAGCCTGTTTGCCCCTAACTGCCCTCCCCTGCAGGCCTGGTCCCCCCACAACTGCTCTCCCCTGCAGGCCTGGGTCCTCCCCAACTGCTCTCCCCTGCTGGCCTGATCGCCCACAACTGCCCTCCCTTGCAGGCTCGCTCCCTTCCAACTGCCCTCCCCTGCAGGCCTGGTCCCTCCCAACTGCCCTCCCCTGCTGGCCATCTTGTGGTGGCCAACTGTGTCCACATGGGGGCAGGATCTTTGACCACATGGGGGCAGCCATCTTGTGTGTTAGAGTGATGGTCAATTTGCATTTTACTCTTTTATTAGATAGGATAGAGGCCTGGTGCACGGGTGGGGGCTAGCTGGTTTGCCCTGAAGGGTGTCCTGGATCAGGGTGGGGGTTCCCTTGGGGTGTGGGGCGGCCTGGGTGAGGGGCATGTGGTGGTTTGCAGGCCAGCCATGCCTCCTGGCAACCCAAGCGGAGGCCCTGGTATCTGGGATTTATTTATCTTCTACAATTGAAACTTTGTAGCCTTGAATGGAGGCCTGGGCCAGCCAGGGTGTGGCTGCAGCCATCTTGGTTGGGTTGATTTGCATACTCGCTCCTGATTGGCTGGTGGGCGTGGCTTGTGGGTGTAGCGGAGTGGTGGTTAATTTGCATATTACTCTTTTATTAGATAGGAGGATGATCAAATTGTCCCATCTTTGATCAATTGGAACTCCACATTAATTCTTGAGTCCTTTCACGGAAACCCAGTAGTCTTAGATAGTTTCATTGCTTTCTGGTATGATAAATATCCCAGGCTCAATTTGTATATATCCTCCCCTAGACTCAGAATCAGCTACCATTTCTTCCAGGAATCTTGTTTCTACATATTTATTTGGTGGGAGGAATCCTTTCTCTAGGTAGGTGGATTCATTTTCCACTTTCTCTAGCATACTGTGAAATGATATTGCTCTTTGGCATATTTTTTTATTCACCAATGAGGAGTGGTGATTCTCTGGCTTTACCTGTTTGTTTCATATTCACTGAGAACCTGCTGGCTACAAAGCAGTATGCTGAGAATGATGGAAAACAACAAGATGATTATGGCTAGGATTTCAATTTCGTTTACAGAAAGAGAACTAGAAATACTTAACATAACAAAGGGAGAAAGTTTCACAAATACTACAATAAATATAAAACACTGTGGGAATTTGGAATGGACAAGGGCAGGGGAAGGAAAGGCAGAGAAAATGGCATAAGCAAAGAAACAGAAAAAGAGAAGGATATGAGAGAGCACAAATCTAAGGAGAGAAGATTGAAAAGATGAGATGAAGAACATATTTCAAGGCCCTCATGCTAAGCACATTATACATGTTAACTCCTTATGACAAACCATGCAAATAGTTATTTTTATGTCCCATTTTACATATGAGGAAACTAAAGTCAAAGAGACTAAAATAACTTGCTGGAGATCACACCTTTGGCAAGTGGCAGTGCTAGGATTCAAAAGAATCTTTTCCATATACCCTCTTATCTCTAAACAATCTAGTTAATAGCTTAACATATATAAGGGAAATAAAAGCAAAAGGCTAAATTGAGTCATATTTTTGAGGGCTTCAAGTGTACAATTAAGCATTTCAGACTTTATTCTGCAATTGGCACAGTCACCAAGGCTTCTAAAAGCAGAATGACATAAATAAATCTGTACCAGAAGAATGGTAGCCAGAAGTGGAAAGCTTCTGTAACACTCCAGGTTGGCAACAAGAAAAATAAGAAATAGCAGGGAAAGGAGGGCAAATGGTGTAGATGATATAACTGCTGAAGATAAGAAAGAGACGGGATTCAGAAGAGATACCAAGAAGCTGAGCTAGAGTGTTTGGGAGAATGACGGAATAGAAGAAATTGGGAAGTCAGTAGAATACTTTCGTTTGAAGACTAAATTGAGCTTTGTACAGAGTAAGGTGACAGCAGACATTCGAAAGGAAACAACTGCAAGCAGCTGGAAATACAGGTATAGAGCCAGCATGAACAGATTCACAGCAGACAAAGCAAGAAGTGAAACTTGGGACTTGAGGATAAGGGAAAGCATTAAAACATCTGCCAGAAATTTAATTGAGTAGGGTTCTTAAACCTCATTGTCCAAAAGAACAATTTGAGGCTTTAAAAAATTAGATATGTCCAAGTCCCACACCCAGCAATTCTCCTTCTTAGGGCTGAATGGTTGAGATCCAAGCATCTGTAGTTTTACAAAGCTCTGCAGGTAATTCTGGTGTACATCCTGGGTACACTGCCATGACATCAGAAAGATTATCTCAGTCAACCTGGCAAATCTGGTGTGGTCTGTGATGAATCAGCTTTGTGATTTTCCCTAGGAGCTAGAAAGTAGAAGCATGTAAAGCTTATGGTGAAAGTTACCAAGAGCTAGGAACAAGCAAGCCAGCATAGCCAAAAGTCAAGGAGTAGTCTAGTTGGTAAGAGTATCTTTGAATGGCCAATGATGGGTTCCAAAGAACAGACGGTAAAGGATCCTGGATCTGAAGGCTACTGAGAAAGAAGGGTAAACTTGATGGCAAAAAAATAAAGATGATGCAAATGACTGGCAAGGGTTTTAGTGATAATAAAAGTACCTGGCCGTGCTCTGAGCACTTTATAACATCCTTTCAATGTTCACATTGAACACTGTGTCACAGTGTGAACACTGAGTCACAGTGTGAACAATGAACACTGTACCAAAACCCTTGAGTCCCATTTCATAATATGAGGAAATTCAAGCTTAAGGCAGAGTAAGGAGAAGTAACTAAGTCACAGCAGAACAAAAAGGGCAGTGGGTAACAAGAATGTTGCCAATTCCCAATCCTCATATTAGGAGGAAGGTTGTAAAAAGTCTTAGTTAATATGATAAAAAGAAGTTTGTAAAATGGTGGATGAAGATTCATGGGACGTTTTAAAATTTATCAACAATATTGGTGCCACGTTGAGTGGAGTTTCTATAATGAAGACAGATACACTGACTGCTCTTGCACAGCTTACAGTTTAGTGAGGGAGGCAAACACATAAAGGGGAGGAGCTCAGTGTGTAATGGGGACATGGAAGGGCACCTTGTTCAGCCTACAAACATTTCTAGGTGAAGGAAAACGCATGTGTGTGCAATGGCTTGAAGGCCAGAAAAGGCAAGGTTTATTGTGGGGAATAAAAGTAATTGAGTGCTGTGGGAACATAAAGCAAAAGGAAGATACCATTGACCTTGCTCTTTATAGGCTCTTTTTTCATAGGAACTTACCCAGGAACAGATATTGGTGAAGTGGACCTGAGCTGATGAGCTGAGAGAAGTTATATGTGAACTTTATATAACTAACCAGTCCCAAACTTTGCAACAGAGGAATGCCATGTTGTGTGACCCAAAAAATTTATGTCCTGTCTGAGCAGTTTGTGGGTTTGGGAACAAAGTGGTGGCCAGTAGCTGGTTTGGTAAGGCTCCCATTCCAGGAGGATCTAATAGGTTGGCTTTCTCCATTCCTTCCTTCCTTTAAAAATAAAAAAATCCATTACAATGTCATCCTATTTGTTTACAATGATTATTTTTTATCTATAAGGCAGGTTGTTAGTACGGTACTAATCAGTGAGCTTCCTCCCTGCAGCCGCACTATATAAAAAGCCAAAAAACAAAATCAGCTTGTTTTAAAGAGCTGGGAAGAGAAGAAACAGTAATATAAACTGATATGTTCAATGACATCAGGCTCATATCGCCTAACAAAATCCTGACTTTATAGATACACACACTTCTACATATTATATATTCTTTTTAAAGTTTCCTTTTACACATAGATATCATGTAAATTTCATATACACTGGAGGGTTTTTTATTTGAGAGAGGGAAGAGAGGAAGGGGAAGGAGAGAGAGACAGAGAGAGAGAACGTTAATGTGAGAGAGAAATGTCTATCGGTTGCCTCTACACAGGGATTGAACCCGCAACCTGGGTATGTGCCCCAACCGGGAATTGAACCTGTACACCAAGAGGTGGTTCCAACCAACTGAACCACACTGGCCATCATACACAATGGGCAAAAACTAAAACCATTTCCCCTAAGAACAGGAACAAGACAGGGATGTCTGCTTTCACCACTATTATTCAATATAATACTGGCAGTACTAGCCTCAGAGATCAGACAAGAAGAAAAAATAAAAGGCATCCAGATTGGAAAGGAGGAAGTAAAACTGTCATTATTCACAGATGACAAGATATTGTACATAGAAAACCCCAAAGACTCCAAAAATCTACTAGATTTAACAAATGAATTCGTCAATGTAGCAGGATACAAACTTAACATTCAGAAATCAATGGCTTTTTTATACACCAATAATGAACTCTCAGAAAGAGAAACTAAAAAAAATCCCATTTACCACTGCAACAAAAAATTAATATACTTAGAAATAAACTTAACCAAGGTGGTAAAAGACCTGTGCTTAGGAAACTACAGGACATTGAAAAAAGAGATAGAAGAAGATATAAATGAGTGGAAGAAAATGCCATGTTCATGGATTGGTAGAATCAATATCATTAAAATGTCCATACTACCCAAAGCAATCTATAGATTCAATGCAATCCCTATTAAAATACCAATGGCATATTTCACAGATATAGAACAAACACTCCAAAAATTTATATGGAACCAAAAGACCCTGAATAACCGCAGCAATTTTGAGAAAGAAGAACAAAGTTGGAGGAATCACAATACCAGATATCAAGTTATACTACAAAGCCACTGTCCTCAAAAGAGCCTGGTACTGGCACAAGAACAGGCATATAGATCAGTGGAACAGAACAGAGACCCCAGAAATTGACCCAAGCCATTATGCTCAATTAATATTTGACAAAGGAGGCAAGAGCACACAATGGAGTAAAGGCAGTCTCTTCAATAAATGGTGTTGGGAAAACTGGAGAGGTATATGAAAAAAAATTAAATTAGACCACCAACTTACACCATAGACAAGAATAAGCTCAAAATGGATAAAAGACCTAAATGTAAGTCATCCTATATAATAAAAGGCTAATATGCAAATTGTCCCCTCGACCAGGAGTTCACCCAGGAGTTTGACCAGGGGTCGGGGTCGGGGCCAGCCAGCCAACCACCCTTGACCCCTCCCCCAGGCCAGCCGCATCCCTTCCCCCTGCTGGCCCGGCCTGAGAATTTGTGTACTGGGCCTCTAGTGAAACCATAAAAATCTTAGAAGGAACCATAGGCAGCAAAACCTCAGACATCTCTCACAGCAATATGTTTACTGATACATCTCATAAGGCAAAGGAAATGAAGGAGAAAATAAATGGAACTACATCAAAATCAAAAGCTTCTGCAAAGCAAAAGAAACCATCAACAAAGTGAAAAGAGATCCTACTGTGTGGGAGACCATTTTTGCCAATGATAAATCTTATACGGGGTTATTTTCCAAAATATATAAGGAATTCACACAACTTAACAAAAGGAAGACAAACAATCCAATTTAAAAAAATGGGCAAAAGACCTAAATAGACACTTCTAAAGTGGACATATAGAAGGCCAAAAGACATATGAAAAAATGCTCAAAGTCACTAATCATCTGAGAGATGAAAATTAAAACGATGAGGTATCACCTCATACCTGTCAGAATAGCTATCATCAACAAATCAACAAACTACAAGTGTTGGCAAGGATGTGGAGAAAAGGGAACCCTAGTACACTGCTGGTGGGAATGCAGACTGGTACAGCCATTGTGGAAAACAGTATGGAGTTTCCTCAAAAAATTAAAAATGGAACTGCCAGCCCTAGCCGGTTTGGCTCAATGGATAGAGCGTCAGTCTGCGAACTGAAGGGTCCTGGGTTCAATTCCAATCAAGAGTACATGCCCAGATTGTAGGCTCGATCCCCAGTAGGGGGGTGCAGGAGGCAGCCAATGATTCTCTCTTATCTTTGATGCTTCTATCTCTCTCTCCTTCCTCTCTGAAATAAATAAAAATATATTTTTTAAAAAATAGAACTCCCATTTGAACCAGTAATCCCACTTCTAGTAATATATCCTAAGAAACCTGAAACACCAATTATAAAGAATATATGCACCCCTATGTTCACAGCAGCATTATCTATAATAGTGAAGATGTGGAAAGAGCCCAAGTGCCCATCAGCAGATGAGTGGATAAAAAACTGTGGTACATTTACACAATGGAATATTACACAGCAATGAAAAAGGAACTCTTATCATTTGCAACAGCATGGATGAACCTGGAGAGTATTATGCTAAGTGAAATAAGCTGGTCAGAGAAAGCTAAGTATCATATGATCTCACTCATATGTGGAATCGAATGAAGAAAATAAACTGATGAACAAAATAGATCCAGAGACATAAAACCAAGAACAAACCGATGAATTTCAGAGTGAAAGTGGGGGGTGGGTAGATTAACCGAGGAACTTATATGCAGATATGCATAGCCCATGGACACAGACAATAGTGTGGCAAAGGCTTGGGAAAGGCAGGTGCCGGGAGGAGGGAGTCAATGGGGAGGAAAAAAAGCAGACATCTGTAATACTTTCAACAGTAAAGATTTAAAAAAAAAAAAAAAAAAAGTATCCCTTACAGCTAGATAAGGAAGAAGAGTAGAAAGGAATTGGGAAAGAGCATTCTGTAATAGTCATTCCCTTGGAGATCTGCATATATGTTAGCATATTAGAAGCTCTGGGAGTGGGGGGAAAAAGGGTCCTATATATGGTGACAGGAGAAGATTTGACTTTGGGTTGTGGGCACATGGTGCAATATATAGATCTTATAACATAGAAACCTATATGATCATGTCTACCAATGTCACCCCAATAAATTTAATTGGAAAAGAAAAGTAAAGCTCTGGCCCTAGGCGGCTTGGCTCAGTGGATAGAGCATCAGCCTGTGGACTGAAGGGTCCCGGGTTCGATTACGGCCAAGGGCGCATGCCTGGGTTGCAGGCTCGATCCCCAGTAGGGGATGTGCAGGAGGCAGCCGATCAATGATTCTCTCTCATCATTGATATTTCTATCTCTCTCTCCTTCTCCCTTCCTCGCTGAAATCAATAAAGTAATATATTTTTTTAAAAAAAGAAAAGTAAAGTAAAGCTCTGGAAGTCCCCATTACCTTGGGTTAACTAAGATGTCCTAAATATATTTGATTACCTTATGCTTTTATCAATAAACATCTATTAATTCTCTTTGGGAAATGCAAGCCAAGGAGTTAGACATTCCCTGGAAAGGACAGTTTAATTCAATTATCTGTGTTCTGTGGGTTACTCACACCTGGGACTCAGTTAAATGTTTGCTGAATGACTTGGTAGCAGAAGAGGTATGATTTGGCAATAGCAGACATCAGAGTGTCCACTATAGCTGTTCTCATTATAGCCATACATAAGTTGAGTTCTTTAATTGAGTACTAAATATTTTGCATCAAAATACAAACTTTTCTATTTTACAATTATAAATGGAAATTTCTAAAACTGTGGCCCTACACAAATTCAAATATCAAAACCCAACTTCCTGAGGAGGCCAACAAAACCCAGTAAAACTAATATTGCAATTTCAACACCAGTGAAAGTAAAAATATAATATACATGCACACGCACACCAGCATCACCACCACCACCAACCCCTGTATACACTGTGTAAAATGTCAGAGACTAATGACTCGGGGTATCACCAGATCAGAGTATGTTCAGAGAAATGAAAGAAGAAACTTGCCAATTGGGTCCACTGTCCATATTAAACTAAGACAGTGGAACCGCACTCTTTTGTTTCTATTCATTTAATTTTATGATTCAGCTATATAGTTTCATGGTCATAAGTAGAGAGTTACTAGCTACAGACAGAAAACTTCAGAATTCTAAACATACAGACAATTTACATTTATTTAGCTAGAGAACTTCCAGTTTCAAACACTGAGGCATGAAATTTTATAACTGTGACAGGTATTACTAGCTGCTTTCAGAGCTCTAATTTTGTTTGAGGCAACAATGTATGCACAACTGGAAGGGATAAATTATAATTGATCAATAATGATCTCCTTCTCACCTTTGCCAGGTAAGTAACTTCCAGGCTTCTTTGTAGCTACAAGTAGCTATGTATGTAACATATCCATGTGGCCATTGAGACAAAAGGGAGAAATCTGCTGGGAGGATTCTATAAAAAACTATTCTTTCAACATGAAAAGAGAGCCACACAGGAAAGCATTTTGTTCCCACCTCCTCCTTTCGGCTAGAACACTGGTGTGAGAAAAATAATGCCTGGGGCTACAGCCGGCACACTTTGACTATGAGGCAAAGAGCATAAGCATAAGAAGCCAACATGTTAAGGATAATAGCATGTGAGGACAGTAAGACCCTGGATTCCTGATAACATCACTGAGTCAATGAACAAAGTCTGGACCTACCTGTCTCCAGACTTCTTATTAACAATAACTATCTTTATGGTTTAATAAGCTCCTACTGATTGGGTATGGAGTCACTGCATACTGTTTCCTAACTGACACAGTCATGACCTATGTAGTCATATTGTGATGAAGAATATAGATTAATTATTAACATTTCAGATTTTAAAATTTTATAAAATAGGAGATATGAGACTTTTAACTTTCACTGCATATAATGCTGTATTTAAATTGCTTCTACAAGCACAACATATTTTGTAACATTTAATGATAGAATAAAAATAAAGTTAAAAAGATAAATAATAGGAAAAATTGATCCATACCCATACCTTTCCGTGTGTTCTCTGTCACATCTACTCCAAACTGGATAATGTCACCAGAAAGAATTTCACATGGTGGACTTTCTTCAGAGCCTCGACTCAATCTCTGGCTATTTATAAAGGTACCATTACTACTTTTAGTGTCTTGGAGATAAAACTGCAAAAACAAAATTGAAAAGCCAAAGATTAATAGTAATAATTCTAAACCTATATTTTAAAAAGTACGTCCAACTTTGCAAACTACTGAAGGTGAATTTTCCCCCCACTATCAATTCAAACCACTTGTTTCAGCTAAGGTTCTCCTTTGATATATATAAAATTAGAACACTAAAATCAGTGATTTAAAATCCAGCTAAATAAAATAGTACAATCATTTTGGAAAAAAGTATATAAGGTCCTCAAAATGTTAAACATAAAGTTAGCATATGAGCCAAAAATTCCACTCCAAGGTATATATTTAAGAAAACTGAAAACATAGATCCTCACAAAAATTCGTACACAATGTTCATAGCAGCATTTATTCATAATAGCCAAAAAGTAGAAACAACCCAAATGTCCAACTAACGAATGGGTAAATAAAATAATGGTCTATCTATCTGATGTTATATTATTTAGCAATAAAAAGGAATGAAGTATTGATTCATGCTACAAAATGGATAAACCTTTAAAACATTATATTAAATAAAAGACCATATATTATGTTATTATATTGATATAAAATACTCAGAATAAGCAAATCCATACAAACAAAATTACATTAGTAATCCCAAGGGGCTGAGGTGCCAGGCCATGGGGTGAGGTAGGGTGAGAATGACTACTAATGGGTATGAGGTTTCTTTTTGGAGTGATTAAAATGTTCTAAAATTATATAGTGGTGATGGTTGCATAACTGTGAATATATTAAAAACCTCTAAATTGTACACTTTAAAAGGATGAATTTTATGGTAAGTAAATTACATCTCGATAAACCTGTTGTGTGTTTTTTTAAAGCCAGCTAGATAAAATTCTAAGTCTATCTTTCCATCTCACTCTGACTTTGTAATTTTCCTAGGTTGTCTGGGTTAAGTCAAAGGAAGTGTTGTTTATTCCACAGGCAGGACAAATGGTTTTAGGTAACACTCATAATTAACTAGAGGTCCGGTGCACGAAATTCGTGCACGGGGGAGGGAGGGGTCCCTCAACCCAGCCTGCATCCTCTCCAATCTGGGACCCCTCGAGGGATGTCCGACTGCCTGTTTAGGCCTGGGATTGGTCCTAAACGGGCAGTTGGACATCCCCCTCACAATCCAGGACTGCTGGCTCCCAAATGCTCGCCTGCCTGCCTTCCTGATTGCCCCTAACCGCTTCTGCCTGCCAGCCTGACCACCTCCTAACCACACCCCTGCCACTCTGATTGATGCCTAACTGCTCCCCTGCCAGCCTGTTTGCCCCTAACTGCCCTCCCCTGCAGGCCTGGTAACCCCTAACTGCCCTCCCCCCCAACTGCTCTCCCCTGCAGGCCTGGGTCCCTCCCAACTGCCTTTCCCTGCAGGCCTGGTCACCCCCAACTTCCCTCCTCTGCTGGCTTGGTCACCCCTAACTGCCCTCCCCTGCAGGCTTGATCGCCCACAACTGCCCTCGCTTGCAGGGCTGGTCCCTCCCAACTGCCCTCCCCTGCTGGCGATCTTGTGTCCACATGGGGGCAGGATCTTTGACCACATGGGGGCAGCCATCTTGTGTGTTGGAGTGATGGTCAATCTGCATATTACTCTTTTATTAGATAGGATATAGGCCTGGTGCATGGGTGGTGCCAGCTGGTTTGCCCTGAAGGGTGTCCCAGATCAGGGTGGGGGTTCCCTTGGGGTGTAGGGTGGCCTGGGCGAGGGGCCTGTGGTGGTTTGCAGGCCGGCCACGCCCCCCGGCGACCCAAGTGGAGGCCCTGGTCTCTGGGGTTTATTTATCTTCTACAATTGAAACTTTGTAGCCTGCAGCAGAGCCAAGCCTTCTGCTTGCTCCGAGGCGGCAGCCATTTTGGGGGGGATTTTTGTATCTTCTATAATTAAAACTTTGTAGCCTTAAGTGGAGGCCTGGGCCAGCCAGGGTGTGCGGAAAGCTTGGCTTCCTCCATCGCCACGAGCAACCCTAGCCTCCTGCTCTTTCCAGCTCTGTAGCTGCCGCCATTTCTGTTTGGGTTTATGTATCTTCTATCATTGAAACTTTGTAGCCTTGAGAGGAGGCCTAGGCTGGCAAGGGCAGGCGGAAAACTTGGCTTCCTCCATTGCCGGGGAAACCCAAGCCTCCCTCCTGCTCTCTGTGGCTGTAGCCATCTTGGTTGGGTTTATTTGCATATTTGCTCTTGATTGGCTGGTGGGTGTGGCTTGTGAGCATGGCTTGTGGGTATAGCGGAGTGATAGTTAATTTGCATATTACTCTTTTATTAGATAGGATAGCTATCAGTTAGCTAGCATACTTGATATTAGGACCAATATATACTCCATAAAATTTTTTGTTAAGCCGAAACAGGTTTGGCTCAGTGGATAGAGCGTCCACCTGCGGACTGAAGGGTCCCGGGTTCGATTCCGGTCAAGGGCATGTACCTTGGTTGCGGGCACATCCCCAGTGGGAGGTGTGCAGGAGGCAGCTGATCGATGTTTCTCTCTCATCAATGTTTCTAGCTCTCTATCCCTCTCCCTTCCTCTCTGTAAAATATCAATAAAATATATTAAAAAAAAATTTTTTTTTTGTTAAGCAGACTGGAGACACTAGAAACTAAAATAATGGAACCAACTATGAAGATACTACTTCCTGGCCTCCTAAACTTGCCTTTCATCACTTAGATTACATAATCTCCCCTCTTTAAAAGGGAAGGGATAGGAGGAAGCACAGGAAGCCCACCTGTTTATCACTTACTTATCCCAAAATAAATTAGGAACAACTGGGATCATACACAATAGACTTACCAGGAAGAGAATAACCAATAAGAAAATATGTACCTTTCTTTTTGAAATTTTCTACACTCTCCAGCCCTGAATATCTAGCAACATATTTTCACTGAATTCCTTTCTAAGGAAGAAAGGAAAGAAAAAAAAAAAACTAATGTTTATTAAAATACATGTGACACCACCAGGCTCTCATTTAACCTTAACATTAAAGCTGTGATATAGATATTACTACCTTTTATAAATGAGAAAAGGAGGCCCAGGCAAGTATTTTTCCAAAGGTCACAGAGCTATGGAACACAGAAGCAATGATTCAAATAAGAGAATTAAAAGAACTATCTTTCCCATTACTTCAACTGACCTTTATGTTTCATTTGTGCTTCACTCCTCCCACAGGCTCTCTTCCAAAGTGAAACACAACAAAAGAATAAGCAATTTACAGAAAATATGAAAATGACAATTCTTTTCATTAATTCTTAGGTGACAATATAAAGGCCATCAGGCTGCCTATAACATGATTTACTCTGTTTATAATTCATTTTTTAAAAATATACATATTTTTAATTATTTCAGTGAGGGAGGAAGACGGAGAGATAGAAACATCAATGATGAGAGAGAATCATCAACTGGCCGCCTCCCGCACATGCCCTAATAAAAATCGAGCACGCAACCTGGGCATGTACCCTGACAGGAAATTGAACCAGTAACCTCTTGGTTCACAGGTTGATGCTAACCACTTAGCGACACTGTTCAGGTTCTGTTCACTGGTATAATTCAAAAGAGACCACTGTTACTTTAGTTAGCAGTTTTTGTATTTAATTACAGACCACAGTAAAGAAAACTGTATTAATATTTTACAAGTCCATTTGAAACTTAGAGGCCTTAACATTTCATACCAGGTAGAATAGCACAGACAACACACTCAAGTAAGAGTTATCCTCAACATTTTTTCTATACTAGAACTTAAATGTTACACTGTATAAGGGAGTTTGGTTTTTGTTTTTAAATAAATATACTCTTGGGAAATGTGGTGATATCTGGATTCTGGTTTGGTCATTTTCAGTAATGTGTGCTATGGTAAAACCCAAGGGATTATACTAGAATTATAGTGGTTTTCAAACTTCAAGTTCTGATCCATTAATGTTACTAAGTTAATTTAATGGGATGCAACTAGTATTTCATTTTAAACATTAAAGAGAACAGAAGATAAATAAGAATATCAGCTAAATAGTACTGAAATGAGGTTCAGAACTATTTAGCAAACTTTGGAAAACAAAAAAGTGTGTGTACTCCTCATGTATGTAACTCTTATATAAATCTAAAACCATAAAATATCAAATAAAAAAATCAATATTAACGCAGGTTGTTTTATGCTGACATAGCTATATTACTACTCAAAGCAGCACCCATTTAGCTTGAACATAGTTTACATTAGTTGCTCATTCTTCCTTTGTTCTCAACCTAATGGCTTCTATACACCCTTGAATAAAGTCCAAAGTTCTTACCATTATAACCTGAAAAGCCCTACATAATCTGGTTCCTGGTTCCTTCTCCAAATTCATGCACTTCCACCATTCTATTTCCTCATCCCTCTCAGCCACACTAATCTCCACATATGCCCCTGGGTCTCTGCGTTTGTGGAGAGTTAGACATCATTTGTTTTACTTCCCTGAAGAAATATTTTTGTTGGTATGATTTAACTTTCTGCCTTTGGCTGCTTTGAAAGATTGATATAAAAAATATTTCTGCACCACCTATGAAACAACCTGCCATTATTCAGTCTACACTGAACAGAAGCTATTTAAAGTTAGGTTAGGGACCTCAAAATAGGAGTGGGGAAAACCATCAGCAGCCATAGGACCTGCATGAAGTCAGCATCTGTGCAGGAGGATGCATAGGGAAGCAACTGGGCATTTGAGGGACTTAAGGAGAACATCAAAATAGTCAGTAGGTATTTACTGGATAGTATGATGGCCAATTTGAGAAAAGAACTTTGAAAATTAGAAAGGTTTATCCCAATCCAATCACAAGTGAGTGCCAGGTAAGTTCTGGAAAAGGCTGGAGCAGTCTGAATCATATAAATTCTTAAAATCAACCCCCCAACCAAAGCTGCCTTCCACAACAGGACTCCACACTGAGGAAAGGCTGCTAGGTGTGGACACAAAATTGAGCAAAACAGGGACAACAGAGATAAGGGAAGAAGAGGTCCAGTAAAAGTAGAGAAGGGGAAAGAAGTCACCATATTTTTTAACATTTTACAAAAACACACACACACACACAAAAAAAAAACACCCAAAAAATACCAGAAGAGGGAGCTCTGTGACATTAGAAAAGTTATCCTAAATCATGACCCCTTCTAAAAGTTCAGAAAAACAAAACTTCACATAAAAATAAGCAACAGAAAAATGTCAAGGTCCCATCCCATACAGTTATTTTAAGAAAAAAGAGACTGAAGAGCAGAATAACATCCCTACATATAATGAAAGACAGACCTCAGGCACACATCAAAATTATAACATACTATTTTAAAACAAGCTAAAAGGCATTAAAAAAAAAAACCACAATTCAAGACATGAAAGAAAAACATAAATCACAATTATAAAACTCCAGAAAAGGTGAAAGAACTCCAAAAAAAAAAAAAAGGAACAAAAGGAAAAAAAATCACTTCAGAAATGAATACAAAATTAGAAAGAACATGAGTGCCTAAATATAACAAATAATGCATTTATAGAAATAAAAGGTAAAAAGGAAGAAATTTTTAAAAATCAAAAAGAAATTAAGAAAGTGACATCAGTAAAATGGTGGAGTAGGCAGCTCTAAGCTCCCCACTCCCTTCAGAAACTTTGAAAACAAGTAAACAATGTCAGAATCAACTTTGTTAGAACTCTGGAAAACAAAGTTTTACAGAAGCCAGTGAATACTGAATCAAGAAAAGGCAACTTAAAAATGGTAAGAAATCTTTGTGGCATTACTTACCCTTCACCAATACAATAGAAGTCTTGAAGACATGAGCCTGCTTTCCCAGTGTGGGATCCTGATACCTGGGTCCGGAATGAGCAAAACAGACCTAAATCTCAAATTACTGTGTCTGTATGTTCTAACCTGTCTGGGGGCTATCTGATGGACTAACACAAGGCTCTTATCTCTGTTTAGCCTAACCTAGAACTCACCCAAGCTAAAAATTAAGTGACTGGTTAAAAAAGTGGGATTTATATCCCCAGTGGTTCAATATAATAAAGTCAACCAATATACCACATTAATAGAAAAAAGGAAACTCACACACGTGCGCGCGCACACATGATCATCCCTGTTTATGCAAAAAAGGCCTGACAAAGTCCAATACCCTTTCATGATCAAAACTATCAAAAAGTTAGGATTAGATGGAAACTTCCTCAATGTGATAAAGACCATTTATGAAAAACCCACAGGTAATATAACAATGGTAAAAGACTGAAAGCTTTTTCCTAAGATCAGGCACAAGATGAGGAAGCCTGCGTTCACCACTGCTTTTTAATAATGTACCGGACGTTCTAGCCAAGCAGAAGAAAAAGAAATGAAAGACATCCACATTGGAAAGAAATGGAAGAAATCCAAAACACTAATTCGGAAAGATATGCATCCTTACATCAGCATTATTTACAAAAGCCAAGATATGGAAGCAACCTAAGTGTCCATCAATAGACGACTGAATAAAAAGGATGGAGTACATATTTACAATGGAATATTATTTGGCCATAAAAACAAATGAAATCTTACCATTTGTGACAACATGGATGGACCTAGAGGGTATTATGCTAAGTGAAATAAATCAGACAAAGAGAAATACCATATTATTTCACTTGCATGTGTAATCTAAAAAAACAATATAAACAAACAAAACAGAAACAGACATAGATACAGAGAACAAAATGATGGTTGCCAGATGGGAGGGGCGTTGGGGAACTGAGTGAAAAAAGGTGAAGGCATTAAGAAGTACAAATTGGCAGTTACAAAATAGTCACAGGGGCCCAGCCAATGTGACTCAGTGGCTAAACTTTGGCCTATGCACCAAGAGGTTGCTGATTCGATTCCTGGGTTGCAGGCTTAATCCCCAGCAGGGGGTGTGTAGGAGGCAGCTGATCAATGTTGATGTTTCTCTCTCATGGATGTTTCTATCTTTATCTCCCTCTTCTTTCCTCTCTCTCTCAAAATCAACAAAAACATATTTTAAAAGAATAAAATAATCACAGGGATGTAAAGTACAGCATAGGGAATATAGTCACTAACATATTGTTAATAACTGTGTGGTGCCAGGTGGGTATCAGATTTATGGGGGATCACTTTGTAGTTATATAAATATCTAACCACTCTTCGGCACACCTGAAACTAATATAATATTGAATGCCAACTATAATTGAAAAAACATTTTTTTAAAGATTCTACGTAAGGCACCACTAGAAATAAAAGTTGAAAAAGAAAGCCCTGGCCAGGTGGCTCAGTTGGAGCATTGTCTGATACACAAAAAGGTTGCGGGTTTGATGCCCAGGCAGGGTATATACCTAGGTTGTGGGTTGAATTCCCAGTCAGGGTGCATACAGGAGGCAACCAATCTATATTTCTTTCTCACATCGATGTTTCTCTCTCTCTCTAAATCAATAAACATATACTCAGGTGAAGATTAAAAAAAGAAAAAAACTGAAAAGAAAAAGAAAATTGAAAAGGAATAAATAAACTATGTCTACTCACAGATGACTGACTCTATATATGAAAAATCCCAAAGAACTCATAAGAAAGCAATGAGAGCTAATAAATGAATTCAACAATGTTGTAGCTTAGAAGATAAACACAAAAATCAGTTGTTTCTATAAATCCCCAACAAACAAGCCAAAAGGAAAATTAAGAAAACACTTCCATAAAATTCCAATAGCCTTTTTTTTTTTTCAGAAATGGAAGTTGATCCTCAAATTCATATGAAATTGCAAAGGGCCCTGAATAGGCAAAGCTACCTTTTTAAAAAAATTGTTAATCCTCACCTAAGGACATTTTTCCACTGATTTTCAGAGAGAGTGGAAGGGAGGGGGAAAGACAAAGAGAGAAACATCAGTATGAGAGAGACACATTGATTGACTGGTTGTCTCCCGCATGCGTCCCAACCAGTGCCAGAGATCAAACCTATGACCAAGGTATGTGCCCTTGACCAGAATTGAACCCACAACCCTCCAGTCTGCTCTATCCACTGAGCCAAACCAGTAGGGCAAAATTATCTTTAAAAAGAACAAAACTGGAGCCCTAACCGGTTTGGCTCAGTGGATAGAGCGTCGGCCTGCGGACTGAAGGGTCCCAGGTTCGATTCCGGTCAAGGGCATGTACCTGGGTTGCGGGCACATCCCCAGTAGGGGGCATGCAGGAGGCAGCTGATCGATGTCTCTCTCTCATCGATGTTTCTAACTCTCTGTCCCTCTCCCTTCCTCTCTGTAAAAAATCAATAAAATATATTAAAAAAAAAAAAAGAACAAAACTGGAGGGGGTGGGAGGTAGAGGAAGAGATTAACCAAATAACTTATATGCATATATGTAAGCCCATGGACACAGACAATAGTGTGGCAAAGGCCTGGGGTGGGGCAGGAGCAGTGTGGAAGGCAGCAAAGGGGGGAAACAGGACATTAGTAAAACTTTTAACAATAAAAATAAATTTTAAAAATAGCCCAGCTGGCTTGGCCCCTCAGCAATCAAAAACAGTGATCAAAACATACAACTCCAGTTTCTGAAGAACAAGCAAGTCATACCAAGAACCATGGGCCACCATGTTCAGAGCTGCCTGCCACAGGGCTGGAGAATAAGATATGGTAGCCACTATGCAAAACACCAAAATTCTCGAAAATTTACCAGCTTCTTTCTTCATTAAGCACTCTGCTGGATGCTTCAAGTGTTTTACTACACTCAAGAGTTTCAAATTAATTGCTTCAGACAAAACTAGCGTAATAGTTTTGGCAAAGGAACCAATTTTTGAAGCTTCCTTCTCTGCCGTTTTCCATGACTTCGCTCCTATTAGCCATATTTCAACCTACAAATATTTTCTTGAGCCAAACCAGTATCCAAATATAATAATAGTTACCATTTATTGCCTGCCTTCTATGTACAGGCACTTCTGATCCTCAGGGCAACCCTACTAAGTAGTTATTACCATTTCCATTTTATAGAGTAAGAAACTGAGGAGTAGGTATATTAAGTAAATTGCCTTTGTCTCACAGCTATTGCAGATTTGACGGTTATTCTTTCAAAAACTCCACTCTGCATTTCTCTTCTCCTACTTAAACTAAACACACTCTGGTCTTTTGAATCCAAATTTATGAAATCCCACTTTGTTTATGAAGTTTTCCTGAAGCAATCAGAATAGAAAGAGCCAATTTCAACTCTAACTCCACCTTTAAGGCAAATCATTCAGTCTACAATATTTACTTGGCACCTATCTCAGAGATTGAATATCTACAAAATCAAATGCAGAGGAACTCTACACTGACAATAAACTAAGAGAGTATGAATTAAGCACCAAAATTTTGAGAGGCAGATGAGAATATCCTAAGGAGTTGATATTTTTTAAGAGAGAACTCTGATAATTGGGCAGCTATGTGTAGGATGAACTGCAGTGGGTGTCACCAGAAATAGGGAGATCCATGATATGTATATTTTTGCCACCAAAAATTTAGTTATTTCTTAAGTGTACACGAAAGTCTTTATGTGCACATTATATGCAAATTTATTTGTTTACATAACCTTTCTAACTTCCTGACTAGCAAAGCACCACAAGTTTCAGAGACTGGAATTTTTAAGTTGTGCCACTGAAAAGGAAAATATAAGATTTTATTCATATGCTATAAGAAAAAAACACAGAAAAGTGATAAAATGTTCTTGCCAAAATAAAATTTCACCTGTAACTAGAAGGAGCTTGTCAACACATAACCAGAGGTCTTACAAATGTTATAAATTTGCCAGGATTTTTCCACCTCCAAGTGACATTCCAGACACATTAACTGTACAGTAAATTTTTTTCTTATGGGGTTAGCCCACAAGAGAAAGAGGAGAAAAAGTATTTCTCTCTCTCTACATAGAACAGAAATAAGAATATGAAGGACAGAAGTAGAGAAGGTAGAAAGGCAAAATTAAAAATAATTTAACCAGAACATTATGAAACACAGCTAGAGTGATTACATCCTTTTAAAATATGTAATCAAATTGTGACAATCCTTTACTAGGCTTTAGGACAAAGTAAATTAGATTTCTGAAGCTCAGCAAAATACAAAATAAACATATCATCTGAAAATTACAATTATTAATAAGCAAATTCTAATTATTTTTTCCTGTAATGGTGTGTTAATCACCACAAGATGCATTCAACTTTTTCTTTTAGCCTCCTACTTAGGTACTGGTATTAAAGAACAGATACTGATTCCAAACTCAATCTTTTTAACCCCAAGAGGTCTCTAATAACCTCTCAAAAATTGAACTCCAATATTTAAAATAAGTATGTATTTATTAAAATGCCATGTATTATAGCATATTAAGGATAGAACAAGGGAATACTGTGATATTTTAAATACACAATACTGACTATATTTTATAGGTCATTATTTTCTTCACAAAATGTTAGCTCTTAAACCATCCTGAGATCAGCTGAAACAGCAAAATAACTGCACCACCATTCTTTATCTCTGATAGTTAAAAAACCTCACCCATAGAATAACAGCCTTGTTTGCCACAAAAGGAAATCACTGTGATCACATCTGTGGGAAATATAGAACAAGGTCACTATAGGCTTACATACTGTTTAATAATGAACACAACGGGCTTGATGTAAGGACAGCTGATATTGATTTGTATAGTCCCTAAGAGGTAGAGGAGAAACTTTAAAAATGTTTTCTATTAAAGACTGGCAAAATTGGCAAAACATAGGAATCTAGATCTTATATAGGGAGAAAAAATTGCCAACACATAAAACAATTTATTTGGCAAACAAATTCAATGGAAATGTTAAAAGATGCAAATAGTACATCTGTTTAAAACACCTTGGTCTTTACTCATATCTCTCTACTAGAGGCCCAGTGCACGAAATTCGTGTACGGGAGGGAGGGGGGTGTCCCTCAGCCCAGCCTGCACCGTCTCCAATCAGGGACCCCTCAAGGGATGCCTCTCACAATCCAGGACTGCTGGCTCCCAACCGCTCACCTGCCTGCCTGCCTGATTGCCCATAAACGCTTCTGCCTGCCAGCCTGATCACCCCCTAACCACTCCCCTGCCAGCCTGATCGATGCCTAACTGTGCCCCTGCTGACCCGACTGCCCCAACCTACCCTCCTCTGCAGGCCTGGTCACCCCTAACTGCCCTCCCCTGCCAGCCTGGTTGCCCCTAACTACCCTCCCTTGCCGGCCTGGTCGCCCCCAACTGCCCTCCCCTGCTGGCCCGGTCACCCCTAACTGCCCTCCCTTGCCAGCCTGGTTGCCCCTAACTGCCCTCCCCTGGAGGCCTGGTCCCCCCCAACTGTCCTTCACTGCAGGCCTTGTCCCTCCCAATAGCCCTCCCCTGCAGGCCTGACTGACCCTAACTGCCCTCCCCTGCAGGCCTGGTCCTCCCCAACTGCCTTTCACTGCAGGCCTGATTGCCCCCAACTGCCCTCCCCTGCAGGCCTTGTCCCCCCCAACTGTCCTCCCCTGGAGGCCTGGTCCCTCCCAACTTCCTCCCCCTGCTGGCCATCTTGTGGTGGCCATCTTGTGTCCACATGGGGGCGGCCATCTTTGACCACATGAGGGTGGCCATCTTGTGTGTGGGAGTGATGGTCAATTTGCATATTACCCTTTTATTAGATAAGATTGTTAGTGATAATTAAGTCTTCAAGAGAGTTATCTCCTCAAGGCTTTGACAATTCACACATCCATAGGTGAGTTCTTTAGAAATCATAATTTTACTTTAAAAGAGAAAAGGAAACAAAGTCACTAACTCAGGACCATAAGTGTGTAAGTAGAAATAATAAAAATGCAAACAAACCCCTTAAAGGGTTCAGTATAGTGCAGAAGCTTCCATTTTTCTGCCACCACAGGATTAAGACGTTCAAACGGGAGGTGTGGGGGAGGAGAGCAGGGATGGGGGTTTGCAGGGTGGAGGGGGAAAATAGGGGGAAAAGGGGACATCTGTAATACTTTCAACAATAAAGATAAATTTAAAAAAATAAAAAAGATGTTCAAACACAGTCTACTCTCACTACCCCTCATAACATCCACTGCTTCTCAGGATGGATAGGTAAGGCCCCCAGTTAAGAGTCAGTAATTCTTTTCTTTAATTTTGAACTTAAATTTAATAGTAGAAAGTATCACATTCATAGGGTGGGGGGATAGGTAGAAAAATATAAACTGGCTAGCTGATTTTTTAGAGAGAGAAGAAAGGAAAAGGAGAGAGAGAAACATCAATATGAGAGCGTAACATTGATCGGCTGCCTCCAGCATACCCCCTAACAAGCCTACAACCCAGACATGTGCCCTGACTAGGAATCAAACCTGCAACCTTTTGGTGCATGGGACCACACCCAACCGAGTCACACTGGCTAGGGCTAGTTTCCTTCTTGTATAATGCTGTACAAACAATCCTATGAAGTTAGAAAGTGTTTTGAAATTACAAAGCCATTTTCATATACTTCAATTTCATTTAATTATTATAAAGACCCTATATGTTTGATTAAATGGAATATTTCAATCCTTATTTATAACATTTCAAATTCTACTTCCATTTATGGCTTAAACACAAGACCTTAAACATTTTTCCCTAGAAAACTTTTAGGGCCAAAGTGAAGTTTTCTTTTAAAAAGATCATTGGTTTCTTTCACTACCATGAAAGGAAACATTAATTATATTCAGATTCCAGCCACACAGAAAATTTAACAACAGAGCAAAGTCAAATAAAGAAGAGTTGATTGCTCAACAGTGTCAAGAGGATACCAAAGCATCTACACTAATAAAAGAGTAAGATGCAAATTGACCGTACTTTCATGACACCCACCAGCCAATCAGGAGTATGCAAATTAAACCAACAAAGATGGTGGGTTAATTTGCATACACAGGCGCCCAGTGGCTGGGAGCAGGATGCTTGTGACCCGCAGGCATTTTGCACCGCCCCAGTGGCTCCAGGCCTCTGGGCAGCACGGGAAGACAGAAAGGCAGCTCCTGGCGGAGCAAAGGCTGTGCCAGCAGCCAAGGTAAGGAAGGCCCATTCTGCACGAATCTTCATGCATCAGGTGTCTAGTTTACAATAATCACACGTTTTTGAGTGCTTAGTATGTGTTTGGATAAGCTACTTTGCATGTACTCTTTCAAATAATCTTTACAAAAATCCTATGAGGTAGATGTTTTATTATCCCTATACTACAGATAAAGAAATGAGGACTAAAAGAGGCTAAGTTGCCAAAGGAGATCCCAAAGTTAGTAATGGGGAGAAATGTACATTTTAATCTTTTTTATCTCAACCATTCTGCTATTCTACTTATGCTTGCCTGGCAATTTCTTTTCCACTATCTCTAATGCATCTCCCAACCACTCTGTAAAATAGGATTTTGTTCATTTAATAGATGAGTAAATCGAGGATGACACACAAGTTGTATAGTAACAATGGAGAAAAAAATACAACCAGCAATCAGGCCTTATGCTACCAAATCATCAGAAAAGGTAAACTTTTAAAATTTCTTTTAAAAATGCATTCATTGTCTGCTTCCACCTACTTGACACACAATCCTAATAAATTTGGGTTTCCTAATTTCTGTGCCCATGGAAGATGAAAGGAAAGAAGCATTTGCTTATGCCAGGCACTTTACATACATTACCTCACCCAAACTTCAGAATACTAAGATATAAACAGTATCCCACACAGACAGGGTTAGGATTTAAATCATAAACCAAAAGATTATACAGAACGTAATAATAGCCAACAAGACCTACTGGACTCCTGATGACTATGGAAAATTCGTTGAAGATCAGGATCTATGATATTCCTAGACCTTATTAACAAAATGCCTGTTAATAAGCATTTAAATGTTTTTAAATAAATATTTCATGAAAGTAACATTTACAACCCAGACTCATTCTTTACCCACCATTTCCTGAGCACCTCTAGACAGGAATTCAGCCATCAGCCACATTCTAATAATAGAAAGAATATGTGACTGACTATAAGAAGCCACATACAGCAAATGCAAAACAACAATAACAACAAATACTACCACTAATACAAGTAATTTCTATGACACTCTAGAGCATCTCGCCTAATATGTCACCAATTCCTATGAATTCTGACTCAGAACAATCTCTCAATTCCCTACTGCCTTTCCCTTTCCATTTCTTATTTATAAAACATTATCTTTATTGATTTCAGAGAGGAAGGGAGAGGGAGAAAGAGATAGAAACATCAATGATAAGAGAGAGACATCAATCATTTCTAATTTACTATGTGACCTTGAGCATGTTTCTTAACCTCTCTGAGCATCCCTTTAGTAATAAAGAGATATTTATAAATACCTTGTATAAATTGAGGATACTAGTACCTACCTCAGAGTGTTTGTGATAAAGGTTAAACTATGTAAAGCATGTTAAGTATTTAGCATAGTATTGTACATAGTAACTGCTAAACAAATGGCAGCTATTGTTATTAAATTCATAGACTATGCATACATATATAGTCACTTTGACTTTCTTCAGTCAGGGAACTGATGTAAGACTTTCCTCTACTCTTTAAGATTCTTAAAAATAAAGTTCTTTGCCAATTAATTTCTTAAACAGTAAACAGCTGATAGAGATATAAACAGATCAGTAACAGCTGAACTCTAACACATACAGGTATTAAAAATAGTATGCCATTGGCCTGTTACACATAAATATTACTGTAAGTAACCACAACCTGTGCACAGAAGGTAAGCAGCTAAGCCTTTGTCTCACACTACTAAAAACCTTTTATGAAAAATTTGAAACACATATCACTATGTGATTAGGGAATTACCTAATACAATGTAAATCAAAAGGAAATTACGCCCTAACCAGTTTGGCTTGGTGGATAGAGCATTGGCCTGCGGACTGAAGGGTCTCAGGTTAAATTCCGGTCAAGGGCATGTACCTTGGTTGCGGACACATCTGCAGTAGGAGGTGTGCAGGAGGCAGCTGATTGATATTTCTCTCCCCTCAATGTTTCTAATTCTCTATCCCTCTCCCTTCCTATCAGTAAAAAATCAATAAAATATATTTTTAAAAAAAGGAAATTACTATACTCAGTATATGTAAATACAATTAGAATATAATACATAGATGAGCAATTTATAGCTCAATGAATAGTATGAATTAAACTAAGTGATATTTAGCAGATTTCATAATTCCATTTCATTGATCAGCAGCCTTCTGCACACCCTCCACTGGGTATCCAGCCCGCAACCCGAGCATATGCCCTTGACGGAAATCAAACCCAGGACCCTTCAGTCCGCACGCAGGCTGATGCTCTATCCACTGAGCCAAACCGGCTAGGGCAGAATGTTTATATTCTTGAATGAGTAATTCCACCTCCAGAATCTAACCTACAGAAACACTGAAATACTCACACACATGTACAAAGGCAAATGTATGAACTTGTTCACTGAAGCAAAATTAAAAGAAGTTAAAAACTGGAAAGAGCTAATGCCCACCCAAACTGAACTATGCTCACCTGATGAAATATCAGACATCATAACCACAATATCACAATCATCAAAAATAATGAGGCAGAATTATTGGCACTGAAATTAAATATATCCCTTTTTCAAAAAGGATATATTCTAATATACCATTAGAAAACAAAAATCTGAACGAATGTATACAAACAGTTCACAGTGCTTATCTACACAAAAACAAATCTTATGCCTAGCCTGTGTGGCTTAGTGGTTGAGCATTGACCTATAAACCAGGAGATCACAGTTCAACTCCAGGTCAGGGCACATGCTGGGGTTGCGAGCTTGATCCCCAGTAGGGTGTGTGCAGGATGTAGCATAATGATACTCTCTCATCATTGATGTTTCTATCACTCTCTCCGTCTCCCTTCCTCTCTGAAATTAATAAAAATATATATTTTTAAATCTTAAGAGTTAAACTTTAAAATTAAGAAAGCTATAAAAATTTGTTCAATAAGCCTACCAAATCTTCAATACCATATTATGGTCATTTAGAGGAAGAGAGTGGAAGATGAAAAGAAGAAGAAAAAAACAAAACAAAAAATACAGGAGTTTTGCTCTAAAGGGAATCAAAAAAATGAGCATGCAGAGCAAAGGAAACCATCAACAAAATGAAAAGGCAACCTTCTGAATGGGAGAAAATATTTGCAAATCATTTATCTAAGGAGTTAATATCCAAAACAGAGAACTCACACAACTGAATAGGAAAAAAAAAACCACAATGAGATTTAAAAATGAACAGAGGGGCCCTGGCCGGGTAGCTCAGAGTGTCATCCACATATGCCAAGTTTTCTGGTGTAATTTAAGCACCCCGCCCCATCCCCAGGCCCTGTCAGAGCACTGACAGGAATCAACCAATGAATGCATAGATGGGTGGAGAAACAAAACTGGTGTTTCTCTCTCACCTTCCCCCCCCCCTCTTAATAAATAAATAAACAAACAAACAAATAAATAAATAAGAGCAGAGAATCTGAATAGACATTTTTCCAAAGAAAATGGTTAGGTACATGAAAAGATGCTCAACATCACTAATCGTCAGGAAAATGCAAATCAAAACAAGGATGAGATATCACCTCACACCTATTTAGCATGGCTACTGTAAAAAAGACAAGAAATAGGTGTTGGTGAGGATGTGGAGAAAAGAGAAACTTTGGGCATTGTTGGTGGAAAAGTAAATTGGTGCAGTCACTATGAAAAACAGTATAGCCCCAGTCAGTTTGGCTCAGTGGATGGAGCGTCAGCCTGTGGACTGAAGGGTCCCAGGTTTGATTCTCATCAAGGGCACATGGCTGGGCTCGATCCCCAGGAGGGGGCATGCAAGAGGCAGCCGATCAATGATTCTCTCTCATCACTGATGTTTCTATCTCTCTTTCCCTCTCTCTTCCTCTCTGAAATCAATAAAAATATATTTAGAAAAAAAAGAAAAACAGTACAGAGGTTCCTAAAAAGTTTAAAATAGAACTACCATATGATCCAGAAATTCCACTTTGGGTATTTATTCAAAGAAAAAACTAACTCAGAAATATGTATGCAACCCATGTCCTTGGAGCATTTACTATAGTCAAGATATGGGAACAACCTAAATGTCTATTAATGGATGAATGAATAAAGAAAATGTGGTATAGATATTATTCAGCTATTAAAAAGAATGAAATCTTGCTACTTGTGACAACATGGACTTTGAGGGCATTATGCTAAGTAAAATAAGATGGACAGAGAAAGATAAATACCATATGACTTCACTTATATGTGGAATCTTAAAAGTAAACAAAAAACTCCCAAGCTCAAAGACACAGAGAACAGACTGGTGGTTTCCAGAGCAGGGGGTGGGAGTAGATGAAATGGATGAAGGGAGTCAAAAAAGCACAAGCTTCCAGTTACAAAACAAATAAGTCATGGGGTGTAATAATGTACAACGTGGCAACTATCCTCTATAATAAAAGCTAATATGCAAATTGTCCCCTCGGGAGTTCGACCAACCAGGAGTTTGACTGCTTGCTATGACATGCGCTGACCACTAGGGGGCGACGCGGAATGAAGGAAGGCCCCGGCCGGCAGCCGGTAGCCAGGAGAAGAAAGGCCCCAGCCAGCAGCCGGAAGGTCCCAATCAGCCCTGATTGCCAGCCAGGCCTAGGGACCCTACCCATGCACGGTTCGTGCACTGGGCCTCTAGTAGTTAATAACACTGTATTGTATATTGAAAAGTTGCTAGGAGAGTAGATCTTAAAAGTTCTCATCACAAGAAAATTCTGTAACTACGAGAGGCCCAGTGCACGAATTCATGCACCAGTGGGGTCCCTCGGCCTGGCCTGTGGGATCAGGCCGAAAATGACTCTCCAACATCCCCGGAGGGGTCCTGGATTGCGAGAGGGTGCAGGTCAGGCCGAGGGACCCCACGGGTGCACAATTGGGGCCGGGGAGGGACGCAGGAGGTTGGCGAGTCGGGGAGGGACCGTGGGAGGGCTCCAGGGTGTGTCCGGCCCATCTCACTCAGTCCCGATTGGCTGGAACCCAGCAGCAAGCTCACCTACTGGAGCGTCTGACCCCTGGTGGTCAGTGCACATCATAGCAAGCGGTTGAGCAGCCTTAGCATAGCATTAGGCCAACCAGACATTTAGCATATTAGGCTTTTATTATATAGGATGCATAGCAATGCATATTAACTTGACTTTCTATGGTGATCGTTTTGCAATATATATAAACTAGAGGCCTGGTGCACAAAATTTGTGCATGAGCAGGGTCCCTAGGCCTGGCCAGCGATCAGGGCTGATTGGGGCCTTCCAGCTGCCGACCAGGGCCTTCCTTCCAGTTGCTGGCCAGGGCCTTCCTTCCCCAGCTGCCGGCCAGGGCCTCCCTTCCTCAGATACCGGCTGCCAGCCAGGGCTCCCTTCCCTGGCTGCCGGCCAGGGCCTTCCTTCATTCCGCATCGCCCCCTGGTGGTCAGCGCATGTCATAGCGAGCAATCGAACTCCCAGTCTCCCAGTTGAACTCCTGAGGGGACACTTTACATATTAGGCTTTTATATATATAGAACTAGAGGCCCGGTGCATGAAATTCGTGCACTGGTGTGTGTGTCCCTCAGCCCAGCCTGCACCCTCTCCAATCTGGGACCCCTCAAGGGATGTCCGACGGCCCGATTAAGCCCGATCCCAGTGGGATCGGGCCAAAACGGGCAGTCTGACATCCTTCTCACAATCCAGGACTGCTGGCTCCCAACTGCTCGTCTGCCAGCCTTCCTGATTGCCCCTAACCACTTCTGCCTGCCAGCCTGATCACCCCCTAAATAATCCCCTGCCAGCCTGATTGATGCCTAACTGCTCCCCTGCCAGCCTGTTTGCCCCTAACTGCCCTCCCCTGCAGGCCTGGTAACCCCTAACTGCCCTCCCCTGCAGGCCTTGTCCCCCCCAACTGCTTTCCCCTGCAGGCCTGGGTCCCCCCCCAACTGCCCTCCCCTGCAGGCCTGGTCACCCCTAACTGCCCTCCCCTGCAGGCTTGATCGCCCACAACTGCCCTCCCTTGCAGGCCTGGTCCCTCCCAACTGCCCTCCCCTGCTGGCCATCTTGTGGCGGCCATCTTGTGTCCACATGGGGGCAGGATCTTTGACCACATGGGGGCAGCCATCTTGTGTGTTGGAGTGATGGTCAATCTGCATATTACTCTTTTATTAGATAGGATAGAGGCCTGGTACATGGGTGGGGGCCAGCTGGTTTGCCCTGAAGGGTGTCCTGGATCAGGGTGGGGGTTACCTTGGGGTGTGAGGCGGCCTGGGCGAGGGGCCTGTGGTGGTTTGCAGGCCGGCCATGCCCTCTGGCAACCCAAGCGGAGGCCCTGGTATCTGGGGTTTATTTATCTTCTATAATTGCAACTTTGTAGCCTGCAGCAGAGCCAAGCCTTCTGCTTGCTCTGTGGCGGCAGCCTTTTCTGTTGGGATTTATGTATTTTCTATAATTGAAACTCAGTAGCCTTAAGCGGAGGCCTGGGCCGGCCAGGGCTGCAGAAGCTTGGCTTCCTCCATCCCCGCAGGCAACCCTAGCCTCCTGCTCTTTCCAGCTCCGTGGCTGCCGCCATTTCTGTTTGGATTTATGTATCTTCTATCATTGAAACTTTGTAGCCTTGAGTGGAGGCCTAGGCCGGCAAGGGCAGGCGGAAAGCTTGGCTTCCTCCATTGCTGGGGAAACCCAAGCCTCCCTCCTGCTCTCTGTGGCTGTAGCCATCTTGGTTGGGTTTATTTGCATATTCGCTCCTGATTGGCTTGTGGGCGTGGCTTGTGGGGGTAGTGGAGTGATGGTTAATTTGCATATTACTCTTTTATTAGATAGGACATCAAATCATTATGTTGTGTACCTAAAACTAATGTTATATATCAATTATAACTCAATAAAAAAATTTTAACCAGATAAAGAAATGAGCAGTAGCTAAAAGAAAAGGTAGGTTCAGATAAATTTTTTTAAATAAGAGAAAAATCACATTGTTTCATATACTAACGAAGAATGACCCAGTAATGAGGAGAGGCACTTAGCCTAACCCTGGGGAATCAGAAAAGGCTTCCTGGAGGAGCTGTCCCCTGCTGAGTCATGAAGAGTAAGAGTGAGTAGGGATGAGTGGGGAGGAAATTGAGACAGCATGAGCAAACAGAGGCAAGAAACAACAGGAGGGGGGACATATGAAGTTCAAAACTGAGAATGACAGGAGGTGAGGGTGAGGCTTGAGAGGTAAGCAGTCACTAAGCCTTTTAAGATAAATCAAGCAGATAACACAGGCCTTACCACTACAGGGTTTTTAGGCAGGGAAGTACTAAGTAGTAAGATCAAACTGACATTTCACTGAGAAAGTGAATGGCTTGAGGGGTTATTAAAAGGCAGGGATAACAGTTATGAGGCTACTGAAATAAAGAAATAATAAAGTCCTGAACTAGGACAGCGTTAAAAGTAGTGAAAGGGACTCAGTGAAAGATCTGATGTGCTCAGTGTTGAAGACAGCAGCTTCTAGAGGGGACCACTGTGTACATGATAATGCCATTACCTGTATTTGGAAATATTAATAGGGGGGGTAATGAATGATTTGTCTCATTTTGAGGTATACTGCTTTTGGAATCTCTATAGGACATCCAAGTAAGTAAATGTAAGCAGGCCAATTGGGTAGAAAACTCAGATCAAGGGCTCTAGACATCTGAAGGGCATCAGCATTTGAGGGGTTATTAAAATTATTATCTATATATATAATAGAGAAATATGCAAATTAGCCCAGACACCGTAACGCAACTACCGGACAGCAGGGACCTGAGCAGCCACAGGCTCCCAGCGCCGCCAGCCCCCGTGCGCCAGCACACCCTTGGGCCTGGAATAACGATGCATTCACAATGAGCCCAGAGTCACTGCACAGGAAGCTGCAGATCAGGGGGGCTGTGGATGGGGATGCTGCAGATTGGGGGCAGCTGCAGATCAGGGGGCTGCAGATCAGGTGGGCTGCAGATTAGGGGGGCTGCAGATCAGGAGGGCTATGGACCAGGGGGGCTGCAGACCAGGGGGGCTGCAGATGGGGGGGAATGAGGATCAGGGGGGCTGCAGATCAGGGGGGCTGTGGTTGGGGGGCTGCAGATCAGAGGGGCTGCAGATCAGGGGGCTATGGTACTGGGGACCCCAGCTCTGAGCCCAGAGCCTGGCCTCAGGGCTGCAGCTGTGGCTGTGCTGCCCAGCGGGGAGCCCCACAATCTGCCCCCACAGAGTCAGGAGAGCCAATGGGTCCATGGGGATGGCCAGGAAAAGGCCTCGCCTGGCGCCCTTTACTCCGTGAGAAGGGCCCCATGGAAGGGAGTTGGGGGCCAGACCGTGACCAGCAATCAGTGTTTGAAGAGGGAGCCTTCAGCCCCGTGAACTTTCTCTCCCAACGAAGCTCCAGCTCCTCCCTGAACTCAGGCCCTGCCAGAGGGCCATGCTGGGCCCACGTGGCCGCTGCCCATACCCACTGCTGTCTGCAGTCCCACGTGAGACCGTGAACCATGATTGAGCCACTCTGAGGTGGAGCCCATGTCACCTCTTTAAAGTTTTCATTTTTGCTGATCGGGCCTTTGCCTTCTGAGGTGTAGAAGCCAGGACAGTGGGTGCAGTGGAGCCTGCAGATGGGCACCCAGGAGCTCCTCGACTCCGACGGCTTCATTCAGAGAAGGCGCCCACCCCCCACCCCCCACTCACCTTGGCCTTCGGGGAGCAAGCAGCACAGTCACCGCGACAGGCACAGCCCCAAAGCTGCTCCTGAACCTCGCTCTTCCTCCCTCGACTCCCAAAGCCCAATGCAGCCTGTGGCCAGCCCCACAGAGGGTTGGCTAGTACCCCCAGCGCCCTCCCCAGTAACAGACAGGACCAGGCAGCAGGGGGGTGAGGTTGGCCTGGGACAGCCTTCGCCCCTGCAAGCTGTGTCACAGCGGATCCTGAGCAGTGAGAATTTACCAATAGGGATGTTTGTGCAGACATTTTAAACAACTTCCACTTTTAAAACTGAATTGAAAAGCATAGATTGTTGCTCTAGAGAGCAATGCTTCGGCAGGACCCCGAGGTCACCTTGGAGGCTATAACTAAAAGTTACATGATAGCAAGTGTTGGCGAGGATGTGGACAAATCCGAGCCCTCACACACTGCTGTCAGAATGGAAATGGTGTGGCCACTCCTCAAATGATTAATATCAGTCACATAGGACCCTGCAACCCGCCACTCCGGGGAATACACCCACCCAAGTGAGGCAGCCGGTCACAAAACGCCCATTGTGTATGGTCCCATTCCTATGAAATGTCTGAAACAGCAGTGTGCAGATGGCTGGGTGGGCAGGCAGCTAGATGGGGAAGGTGGCACGGCGTTTCTACTGGAAGCCATACAACATTCTAAAAGTGACTAGTAGTGCCCTGGCTGATCTGGCTCAGTGAACAGAGCATCAGCCTACAAACTGCAGGGTCCTAAGTTCAATTCTGGTCAAGGGCACGTGCCCGGGTTGCAGGCTCGATCCCCAGTAGGGCGCGTGCAGGAGGCAGCCGATCCATGATTCTCTATCATTGATGTTTCTCTTTCCCCATCTCCCTTCCTCTCTGAAATCAATATATATATAAATAAAAGCCTAAGCGACCATCGCAACCAAACGCACAACCAAACAGCCTGCGTGGGACGACTAGGCCAGCAGGGGGGTTAGTGAGGGACGACCAAACGACTGAGCAGCAGTTTGTCTGGGGCGACCAGGCTGGCAGGGCGGTTAGTGAGGGGCAACCAAATGACTGAGCAGCAGGCTGCGTGGGGTGACCAGGCAAGCAGGGGTGTTAGTGAGGGGTGACCAAATGACCGAACAGCCAGCTGCATGTGGCGACCAGGCCCACAGGGGTGGCAATTGGGGCGACCAGGCAGGCAGTGGGGAGGCAGTGAGGGGCAACCAGCTGGCAGCGGGGGGCAGTGAGGGGTGACCAGGCTGGCGGGGGGGGGGCAGTTGGGGGCAACCAGGCTGGCGGGGGGGTAGTTGGGGGCAACCAGGCTGGCGGGGGGGGGGTAGTTGGGGGCAACCAGGCTGGCGGGGGGGGCAGTTAGGGGGTGACTAGGCCAGCAGGGGGGCAGTTAGGGGTGTCCAGGCCAGCAGGGGGCGGCAGTTAGGGGCAATCAGGCAGGCAGGCAGGTGAGCAGTTAGGAGCCAGTGGTACCCGATTGTGAGAGGGATGTCCCAGATTGTGAGAGGAATCCCAGATTGGAGAGGATGCAGGCTGGGCTGAGGGGACCCCCCCCCCCCCGCCGTGCACGAATTTCGTGCACTGGGCCTCTAGTCTATAATAAAAGCCTAAGCAACCGTTACGGCAGAACGACCAGAACGACCAGTCACTATGATGCACACTGACCACCAGGGGGCAGACACTCAATGTAGGAGCTGCCCCCTGCTGGTCAGTGCGCTCCCACAGGGGGAGAACCACTCAGCCAGAAGCCAGGCTCATGGCTGGCGAGCGCAGCAGTGATGGTGGGAGACTCTCCTGCCTCCACAGCAGCACTAAGGAGCAGCGAGCTGAGTGGTAAGGAGCAGCGAGCAGGCGGGCGTTAAGGAGCGAGGAGTCCCAGACTGCTAGAGGGTACAGGTGGGCTGAGGGGACCCGCCCCCCCGCCCCGCCCCGTGCATGAATTTCATGCACCGGGCTTCTGGTAATATATAAGATGATTCAAAAATAACATTTACAAGGAAAACAATGACTGAACTTTAGGAACACTAACATTTAAGGAGAAATTAGTGGAGAAAAATGCTTGAAGTATTTTTAGATAGGACAGTCAGAAAGGTAAAAGAAAAATCAGGAAAAGATATATCCAAAAGGCCAGGGAAACAGCCAAAAGCTAATACTTCTACCATTAATTAAAAAAAAAAAAAGCTATAGTGACCTGAATAAGCTGGCAGAGATCAGGATCAGGAAGCGTCAAATCACATAACAGTCTGGAGACAACCAAGATGGCAGCATAGGTAAACACCTATACTTGCTGCCTCTCACAACCACATCAAAACCACATCTAAACGGCAGAACAGCTACCACCCAGAACCGAGGGAAGGCTGGCTGAGTGGAAGTTCCACAACTAGAGAGGTGAAGAAGGGGCATTGAGACTGGTAGGAGGTGTGGAGGTGCGGAAAGTGCTGGCACCTGGATGTGCTGCTCTTTTAATCAGGAGGGAGATACAAACTCCTGCTTGCTCTGAACTCGTTTCAGGTGAGACTCTGGGGGACCCAGGAACATACGAGGAGAAACTGGACTGTGTGGCATCAGGACAGGAACGCGAGGGCGGCTTTCTCTTAGAGGGGCTAGCAGCAATTATTGTTCCTGCACAGGGGCGTGGGATGTGGAGAACCGCAGACTTCTCTGGTTCAGGGCTGACTGCTGTTTGCTCCACCCTGGTGATTCCCAGAGACCCCACCCCACCCAATTTACGATCCCACCCAAGCTGTGCGCATCAGCTTTTTCATATGAATGGCCTGTCCTTTTGCCTAAAACCTGTCAAACTGTAGCTGGGTCAGAGAGCCCCAGAGCTTCCAAAAGAAGGCACAAGGCCCTGACGGCCTTGCTTCACAGCTGGGCCTCATCTGGGCACTTCCAAACACCATACAAAGAAGAGGAATCTGCAGATGTCTCTGTAGCTCCTGCTGAGCAGCCCCACACAGTGGCTGACCTTGCACCTCCTTGGAGATCCAAGAGCCAGTGTACCCAGTGGTCAGAGTGAGACCATACTGGATTACAACTCTTCACATCCATAAGAGACACACTCAAGGGGCAGACTCAGTGAGCACCAAAGCCCTACTGAAGCAAGTACTGCCCCATAAGGGTGTCTCCTGCGCAACAGATCTTCCAGTGTAGACACAGCTGGTCATCACAGCCAACTGGCCTGGAGGTCAATTCCTCCCAGTGATACTAACAGCAATCAAGGGTTAACTACAACAAGACTGTGCAAACAGCTCACAAAGGGGTGCACCAAGAACATCCACCTCAGGTGACTGGGGAGGCTGAGCCACTGGGCCCTATAGAGAGAAAGAAACACCAATGTGAGAGACACATGGATTGGTTGCCTCCCATACTAGCCCCAGACCAGGGCCAGGGATCAAGACTACAACTGAGGTACATGCCCTTGACTGGGATGGAACCTGCGACCCTTGGGTCTGCAGGCTGATGCTCTACTAAACCAAACCAGCTAGAGCTCTTCCTGAGGTTCTTAAGTAGTGACGCCAATCTGAGTGGAAAATACTAAAGGGATTAAACATAATTGTACATTATCTACAGTTTAAGTAGAGGAGTATTTATGGTTGCTCTACACCCGTGGTCGGCAAACTGCGGCTCGCGAGCCACATGCGGCTCTTTGGCCCCTTGAGTGTGGCTCTTCCACAAAATACCACGGCCTGGGCAAGTCTATTTTGAAGAAGTGGCGTTAGAAGAAGTTTAAGTTTAAAAAATTTGGCTCTCAAAAGAAATTTCAATCGTTGTACTGTTGATATTTGGCTCTGTTGACTAATGAGTTTGCCGACAACTGCTCTACACAAAGAAAATTGGTAATGTATTTCTTATTAAACCAAAAGTTGTTGTTAATCATAATAAAGTGAATAGAAAAATGTTTACTTTTTATCATTTCTGACTTCTTGATTGTTACACATTATCTCACGCATGACTTCACAAAATTCAATTAACTATATAAAATCTTATAAGCCTTATATAACAATGAAAAGTAAGCATGGATGATGTAGCAACCTATAATGCTAGTAATTAGGGTAAAGTATTACCAATACAATAAAAATTTATCAGAAATGGAAAGAATTTTTGATGTTGGAAGAAAAATATAACTTGAAAGATAAAGGGAGAAATATCAGAGCAAGGGTCAATTTCCGTTAGTTTTTTTTTTTTTTTTTTTTTGGTTTTTGTTTCTTGATTTTAGCTTTACTTTATCTACACTTTTTGGCAGGCCACCTAAAAAAATCACTCACTCTTGGATGGCTGTACTAATTTGGAGTGACCCCCAAGTATTTGGTCCCACCCATACAGAAAAATGCCACAAAGAAATTTAAAAAAATAAAAAACTATAGGAAGCATATTTTCAGATGAGCACCTAAAGCAAAATCAGTGAAACAAAGAAAAGACATGACATGGGAAAGATAACAGCATTTTCTTGGAGTAGTAGGGGGAACTCCCAAGGTGTGTGTCATTAGCCAACGCTGGAAAGGCAGGATTCAGAGCACAGCAGAGCAAACATGCAGCTCTCTAGACCAGACAGAAAAAAAGCTGTGCTGGGTTAGTGCTTCTATAGTTTGGGCGAGTCAGAGACAGAGTGGGGAAGAAAGCACTACCACACTCAATTTCAGCATATGGGAAAACTGTGTGGCTGCTTTCTTACCTTTTAGTTTATTCCCTCTCTTATTAATTTACTATTAAAACATTTTAATTATATTCAAGGAAGCTAAAATGAAAGTTACCTCAGAATCTTATTACTTCAAGGATCTGGATAGGCTTTGCCACACTGCTTTGCACATAGACTAACATATAAAGCTAGCATCATTATCACAAACAACCTTTCTAGCACTAGACAGTTTGGTTTTGTTAATTAATATAACAACCAATTTGTAAAAAATTTATTTCTATGATTACTAGCAAGGATTAATGTATATTTATTACATATATTCATCTTGAACAAACTGCTTGTTTCTTTGGCCATATGTTTATCTACAATAGTCTTGATGGCCTTCTTTTATTTTGGAAAGGGCATTTCATGTGTTATATATATTAATCTTTCTTTCATAATGAATGCAAATGATGCCCCATTTCCATTTCTTTTGAAACAAAAGTTTTCAATGTTTATTTAGATACTCATTGATTTGATTTGCCTTCACTTGGGTGTAGGCTATAGTAGATACTCATCTACCAATAAATCCTGAAGTTGTTTCCATTATTATACAGTCACACTGCCTGTCTTAGAACTTTTTACTTGCCTGCTCCAATCATTACCCTTTAATTCTTTTATATCATTTATGTTTTTATTTATATATATCTAAATACATATTATTTGTTTCAGAGAAAAGAAGGAAAGAGATAAAAACATCAATGATGAGAGAGAATCATTGATCAGCTGCCTCCTGCATGTTCCACACTGGGGATCAAGCCTGCAAGACCGGGAATTGAACCATGACCTCTTGGTTCATAGGTTGATGCTTAACCACTCAACCACACTGGCCGGGCTTTTTTTATTTTTTTAATCCTCACCTGAGGATATGTTTATTGATTTGAGAGAGAGAGACAGAGTCAGAGAGAGAGAGAAACATCAATGTAAGAAACATTGATCCCACATGTGCCACAACAGGGGATCAAACCCACAATCTAGGTATGTGCCCCGATGGGGAATTGAACCTGCAACCTTTTGGTGTGTGGGATGATACTCCAACCAACCAAATGTGTTTCTTATCAAATATATTGCAATCATACATTCCTCAAAAGAAATATTTTTGTGGCTAAATCAGCCGTGGCAAACTACGGCCCACGGGCCGGATCTGGCCCGTTCAGCTGTTCTATCCGGCCCGCGGAGCCGAAAGAGCCGGAGGGTTCTCTTGCTCTCCCCTCCGCTCCTTTACTTTGAATTTATATTAGTTCACACAAACACTCCATCCATGCTTTTGTTCCGGCCCTCCGGTCCAGTTTAAGAACCCATTGTGGCCCTCGAGTCAAAAAGTTTGCCCACCCCTGGGCTAAATAGTGATATGAAATTTAATGGGTTCCAAGCAATTCTACTGCTAGGTATCTACCCAAGTGAAATGAAAACACAAGAACTGTACACAAATGTTCCTAGCAGCATTGTTCATAATAACCAAAAGTTGGAAGTAATCTAAATGTCCATCAACCACTGAATACAGTAAGATACATTGTCCATCCGAGCTGGGTGGATGTGGACAGATTTGGGGGCGGGGGGGGGGGGGAGATGGGGGACATCTGTAATTAACATTACCCAATTAGGAGAAGATACAAAAAGTATACACTTGGGGAATTGGGAGGCATTGAATTAAATCTCTGGGAAAATAGAATAAGATATCTGACATATAGGACATGTAGGGTAGGAACTCTCTCATATCTATACTTACACAAACAACTCATCCTAAAATAAAATCTAATCCCTAAACAAGCAAAGCTCTCTCCTCTTGTCTGTGAGGTACAAAGTTTTCTCAGGGTTATTTTGCCCATCAAGCCAGAAGACACCACCTCTCTCCTGTTACGGGGGTTAGCTAGGTATCCTATCTAATAAAGAGGGAATATGTGAATTGACCCTCATGCCGTCGCAAAGATGGCAGCGCGCACAGCCAATAAAGGGGGAATATGCTAATTGACTGCCCCGCCCTCAAAGATGGTGGTGCCCATGCGCCTGCCTCCGGAGTCCCCCAGTCCCTTTAGACCCCCAAGCGGCCCAGGGCCGGCTCAAGGCGCAGGCAAGCCTCGGATGGCAGCTGCACAGCCACCCAGGGCCAACCGATGCTTGTGCTGCTGGCAGTGGCAGCAGCAGAGGTGTGATGGGGCATCGCCTTCCCCTGATCGCCGGGTCGCCTCCAGCCCCTGCGGGCTCCCGTACTGTAAGATGGGGCAGGCCAGGCTGAGGGACCCCCCTTCAGTGCATGAATTTTCATGCACCAGGCCTCTAGTGTTTTATAAACAAAAGTTATTATGATTAGAGGAAAATGTCCTCTAATATTAGTAACAAATGTATCTCTCAACTGTGGCCATCAAACTCCCACATTTTATTTCCTGGCAATGTTATTCTATTAATTTATTCTCTTAACACAGAAATAATGATCCCTGTAGTGGGCAGCCTACTGCAGCTACACTATATAGAAAAGAGAATAACTTCTGAAAATCTGAAAATAAATGTATGAATATATAACTTACATTCTTACCCTTCAGAGGAAAAAAAAATCATCATCTTCATTATGACTGCCACTATAAATCGAGGTACCACAGAGTGACTTGCTCACAAAAATTTCCAAAACAATGGAATAGCTAGCTGAGTCCCTTAATCACTGAAGATTTAATTATCTCATTTAGCCAGTGAAGGAAAATTATCCTATATAATAAAGAGGTGATATGCTAATTGACCATCACACCACAAGGTGGTGACACCCACAGCCACAAGATGGCAGCGCCCAGTCCCCTCAGCCCCGCCGCGGGCCTGCCACCCGAGTTCCCCAATCCCCTCAGCCCCGCCACACACCTGCCACTGGAATCCCCCAGTCCCCTCAGCCCCGTGGCGCGCCTGCCTCCAGAGTCCCCCAGTCCCCTCAGCCCCACTGGCAGTGAATTTTCATGTGACCATTACCTTTTTAAAAAATCCTTACCCAAGGATATGATTATTTCTTTTAGATCATTTGTTCTCGGGGAGCAGGCCTAAGCCAGCAGGTGGGCATCCCCCAAGAGTCCCAGACTGTGAGAGGGCACAGGCTGGGCTGAGGGACCACCCATGTGCATAAATTTTCATGCACCAGGCCTCTAGTATATTATGAAAGTCATCTATTTCTATAGTCTTTGTTCCTCGGGGTTCCGAAAAGGAATTCCAACATGGTTGTTGACTCTGAAAGTGTCTTTCACATACTCAGATTTATCTTTTAAAGCATTTGGTCATGCTCTACCAATTTCTAGCTGAGTTCCCCTTATAATATTAACCTTTCCTAGAATGGGCTAGGCAGCTGAAGTATAACATTCCCTTGGGCTTTATGCCATTTACTAATAAAATCAAAACATCAGTTGAAAAAAAATAAGTATGACCTAAGAGCCTATGCAACTTAATTACAGATAGATTAAGCTGTGCCCATTAGCTTCAGAACTAAAAGAATCAGAAAAAACTGTAGAAAAATTAAGAATGAGATTTTTAATGCTAAAAAGGTCTACAAAATACCCTTATTGATGAAATAGCTTAGGGCCCCAAAGCAGATGCCAGTATAAAAACACAAGACAAATAAGCAAAACTAGACAGCTATCGTCAGTCCATGGGCCGACCCTCCATCCATTAAGCTAAACCAGCTGGGGCTGGCCTCCCAGTTCTTCAGCACTCAACTACATTGCCTTTTAATTCTGGTCCAACTTTTCATTTTGCAGATGAGGAAACTGTGTCCCCTAGGGAAGAGACAGAATTAATTCAAGGTTCAAAACTATTTAATAGCAGTACTAGTACTAGGATTAGTACTCAGAGTTGGGGTTTTTTTTAATTGTTAACAGTATTAACAGATGTCCCCCATTTCTCCCTGCCTTTGGCCCCTTCCACCCAGCCCCCACCCCAACACCAGGTCTTCACCACATTATTATCTGTGTCCATGGGCTATGCATATATGTTCTTTGGTTAATCTCTCCACACCCGCCCCTGAGATCTGTCAGTCTTTTCCATGCATTAATGTCTCAGGGCCTATTTTGTTCACTAGTTTATTTTATTCATTAGATTCCACATATAAGTGAGATCATGTGATATTGGTCTTTCTCTGACTGGCTTATTTCTCAGACTCGGGTTTCTTATTCACATTATGCTTTCCTATTTCACATTGAGCTTTCCCCCATTTAGTCTTTCTGAAAAATAATTTGTTTTTTAGTATAAAATACTTATTGTTGAAGTCAAGAGAATACAATAAAGTACAGAAGAAATTAAAATCACTCCTCCCAGCTTCCAGAGATAACCACTCTCAACAGTTTAACATATTTATATACATTACAAGACTACCACTCCACTCACTTGTCCAGTATTTTTAAAGAAGTTTAAAGGCATACTTTATATATAGTTGCCTATTTAATTTTTTTCACTTACATTGTTATGTTTCATGGCATTAAATATTTGTTGAAAACATGACTAAATGGCAAATGACACTTCATAAATTTCATTAATTTATTTAACAATAGGTCTACTGATTATATATGGTAGATTTTTGGGAATTAATCTCTGTGATGAAATTGCTATACATCTTTAGGCAATATCTCTGATTATTATACTTAGATTAAGTCCCTGGAAATGGCATTACTGAGTTAAAGGGTATAACAATATCTAACACTTATGTGGTGCTTACTATTGCCAAACTCCTCTATGTGCTTCACCTTGTTTAATCCTTGCAACAACCCTATGAAAGAAAATGAATGCCCAGAGAGAACAAGTGACTTGCCCATGATTGTACAACTAGAAAGGGACACAGTCAGGATTTACATCCAAGTAGTCAGGCTATAGGAGCCATGCTCTTTTTTTTTTTTTTTTTTTTAATATATTTTATTGATTTTTTACAGAGAGGAAGGGAGAGGAATAGAGAGTTAGAAACATCGATGAGAGAGAAACATCGATCAGCTGCCTCTTGCACACCCCCTACTGGGGACTTGCCCGCAACCAAGGTACATGCCCTTGACCGGAATCGAACCTGCGACCTTTCAGTCCGCAGGCTGACGCTCTATCCACTGAGCCAAACCGGTTTTGGCAGGAGCCATGCTCTTAATCACCCTGCTGGACTTTTTTTTTTTTTTTTTAAACGTATTTTTATTGATTTCAGAGAGGGAGACGGGGAGAGAGATAGAAATATCAATGATGAGAGAGAATCCTTGATTGGCTGCCTCCTGCATGCCCCACACTGGGGATGGACCCGCAACCCAGGCATGTGCCCTGACTAGGAATCAAACCATGACCTCCCGGTTCATAGTTGATGCTCTACTACTGAGCCACGCTGGCCAGGCCATGCTGGACTATTTTAATTCCACATTTTTCAACTACATGATGCTGGTCTACTAGAAGTTTACTACAAATGTACAAAACTCATCTGAGGAACCTGTGCTTTAGTAAGCATCCCAGGAGATTCTACAGTTTGAAACCCACTATCTTGATCTAAAAATGTAAAAAGAGGACATTTAATAAACCCTCCCCATAAAAACTTTAATAATTATATTGATGTTTTAAATATGGATGGGAGGACCAAGTTAGAGAGCATTCAAAAATGGTTCAAGTGAATCTTCATGACCTTGGATTAGGCAATGGCTTCTTAGATACAACACCAAAAGCACAGTGACAATATAAATTTACAAATTTAAGATTATTAAAAATTATTTAAAATATAAAATATAGATAAATTGAGCTTAATCAAAATTAAACTTTTATGCTATAAAAAACACCATCAGGACATCTATTATCTTATTCCACTTATATGAGGCACCTAGAAGAGGCAAACTTACAGAGCTAACAAGCAGAAATAGTGGCTATTAATGGTCTGGGAAAGGACAAGAAAGGGAGTTATTGTTTGAAGGGCAAGAGATTCTATTTCATCTCTCTCTCTCTCTTTTTGACAATCTCTTCCATGGTAACTATTTGGGCTACTCAACCCAGGATTCACAACTTTCAAACACATTACATTCAAGACAACTTAAATTTTATATTCTCACTTCTTGAATGCTCAGTTTGGTCTTTTTTAATTAGAGCAACATCGTTATCCTTTACTCCTATAAACACTCCAGGATTGCTCTTACATTCAAATGAAACACATGGGGAGGGTTGGAGCTCAGTATGGAGAAAAAAGAAGATCTGGTCTGGCGATGAATTTTTACATTTTTGTAGTTTTACAGAGTGCTCCTTGTTGTTGGCATGCAGCAAGAAGTCTTTGTCTTTTGTAAGACTGAGGCTTACCATTAATTTGTGACAATCAACACAATCACCTATTTCACTTGCAGGTAACTGCAAGACATAGTAACAGAATAATAACCTTGTCTTTCTCTCAAATCTTCAACATAGATCTCATAACCTTCACCCACAAAACAAAAAGTAATGGATTGATCGCTATATGTGCTCAGGGAAAAAGAACATTCTAGGATACTTGAGCCATCAAATGTTCTAGTATCTTTCTGGACCATAGGAATATCAAAGGAGAAGGCCTCCACAAATTGTTCCAGGTATTCCAGATGCTTCCGAAAGGTAGTGAATTGCAGATGTGGCTCGTTGTGACTTCCAACTGTTTCTGGTGAATGCCTTTTGGCAGTTTCTTTCCTAAAGTAACAGGCCTTCTTTTCTATGACAAGGCCAGAACGTAGCTGCATAAAGCACATCTCGTAAATTTCTTTGGCCTTCTGTTGGGATTTTCTCAACCCAGGAGATTTTACCAGGGCTTTTCCTGCTGAGTTATTCATCTTTGCTGGGGAAATTTTGGTGGTTGAATACTTCATTTCAGGCTTTATTTTTCAGGCTTCTTGGTCTTTAGCAGAGGAAGGGCAGAGTGGACTACAGCTATGTGAGGGAAGTCTGGGATTGGTGGCTCTGGGGAGAGAGCTGAGAGGACAGCCACCAGGATCCCTATACTGAGTTATTCTTCCATACCACAGAAGCCATCTTTCTCAGGCAGAGCGTTCTCATCCAGGCAGAGCATTCTCATCCATGCAGAGCTTTCTATTTTGGATGACGGAAAAGTTCAGGATATGTATGAAGGTGATGATTGCACAACATTGTGAACATATTTAAACACATTAATGTCACTAAATTGTACACTTAAAATGGTAAATTTGTTGTGTATATTTTACCATAATAATAACAAAGCACCATCAAGACAATCTACTAAATGGAAAAAAATATTTGCAAATCATTTATCTGATAAGGGAATTGTACCCTGAATATACAACTTAATGATAAAAAGATAAATTAATTTTTAAAATGGGGAGATGTGAACATTTCGCAAAAAATATATACAAATGGCCAATAAGTAAATGAAAAGATCCTCAATATTACTAGTTGTTAGGGAAATATAAAAAAAATAAAATAAGGGAAAAGAAATACCACTTTATACTCACTAGATGGCTACAATAAAAAAGACAGGAAAAAGTATTGACCAGGAAGTGTAGAAATTGAACCTTTATTATACACTGCTGGTGGGGCACATATAATAGGTCAACCACTTTGGAAAACAGTTCGGCAGTTCCTCAACATGTTAAATATGGAGCTACCATATGACCCAGTGAACTAAAAACATATGTCCACATAAAAACTTGTACATATATGTTCTCAGTAGCATTATTCATAATAGCCAAAGAGTAGAGACAACCCAAATGACTATCAACTGATGAATGAATAAGTGAAATGTGATATATCCCTATAATGGCATATTATTTGGCAATAAAAGGTATGAAGTATCAATACATGCTACAACATGGATAAACCTTGAAAACACTATGCTAGGTGAAAGAAGGCAGACACAAAATCATATAACATATAGCATGTTATATGATTCCACTTATATGAAATATCAAGATAGACATATCTATAGAGACAGAAAGTAGATTCATTTGTGGTTGCCAGGAGCTAGGAGAAGAAAAAATGGGGAGTGATAGCTAATGAGTACAGAGTTTCTTTCTGAGGCAATGAAAATGTTCTGGAATTGAATAGAGGTAATAACTGCACAATTCTGTGAATATATTAAAAGCCACTGAAGTGCACACTTAAAAAAGTTAAAAATAAACTAAAAAGATGGTTAAGAAATTCAGGGTAAGGACATGAATTCTGAAATAAAGTGCTTAGAAAAGTCTTTATGGAAACCATAGACAATGAAAACAAAGATGGAGATGTCAAAACTGTCAAAAAATTAAAAACTAGGCAAGTACAGTGTGATGCAAACAAAAGTTTAAAAAGTTCTATTAAAATTCATACTGAGGAAGATGGAAAAGTGAGTTTCCAAGCAGGAAGAAAACAGAAAGAATAACTACCAAAACAAAATCATTCAATGACTCATCTAAGAGGTTCCCTAATGACTTTGAAATTTAACCAAAATATGTTAAGGACATGTGATAGTATTGCTTTTGCAGAGCAAATTTGATGGCCTGAACTGTGTTGAATTCCCTGTCAATAAATGATAAGCACTCCCATCTGTCCTAAATAGGCTGAGGTGATGATGAAAAAGGGTTGAATGTCAGCTCCATGGGGGCAGGGACTTGGTTTTGTTTAATAAAGAACAGTGCTTGGCACACAGAAAATGGCCAACAATAATGGCTAAATAAATCAACAGCACTTTGAAATTTATAGATTACTGTATATATGTTTTAGGAATTCGCATTTAGATGAGAAAATTCTACACACCTAGAAGTGGAATGTTAATAGGTGGAAACCCAGAGAAACTAGAGTTTCAGGGAAGAAAAGAATTTCCCTCTAATACCACACTGACCAGAGGCAAATAAGCCTACATAACTTGTTTATGTTTTTTTTTTTTTCAAGTGAAATAGAGTTTATTAGTGAAGCAGTGAGACAGAGCACAAGCTACTCCACAGACAGAGCAGCCCTTGCTTGTGTTCTTAAATGTTTAAACATATTCCATAAATAATAAAAGCATAATATGCTAATTAGACTGGATGTCCTGCTGGACGTCCTTCTGGATGACCTTCCGGGCGAAGCCGGGGCTGCGAGGGAAGCCCAGGTCCCAGGTGCCTGCTGGCGGCCAGAGGGAAGCCCAGGTCCCGGGTGCCTGCCAGCAGCCGGAGGGAAGCCCAGGTTCTGGGTGCCAGAGGGAAGCCGGTGCCAACAGCCAGGTGAAGAAAGGCCTAACTCTTGCACAAATTTCGTGCATTGGGCCTCTAGTATTACATAAATTTCCCATATTTTTACATAGCCAGGATAATAGAAACTATAAGTGAGTCCATAAACTTCTAAAGAGTTAATGATTTAAATGGTTAAAACAATTACATACACTTAGAATTCATCATTGTCAAGTTAAAGGAACAAAGTATAGAAGATAAAATCCCTTAAAGATATGATTTAAGATGGTGGAGTAGGTGAACAAGGTACTCACCACCTCCCAAAACTACATCAAAAGTATAACTAAAATACAAAACAATCATCATTCAGAACTGTCCATAATCTGGCTGAATGGAAGTCCTACAACTAGAAAATTAAAGAAGAAAACATATTGAGACTAGTAGGAGGGGCAGAGGCAGAACAGGCTGATCCGACACCCGCATGTCAGGAGGGATATGGAGGCTTCGGAGGCATCCTATTTAGGAGTAAGGGGTCCCAGCCCCACACCAGACCCCTCAGCCAGCGTTTCAGTGCTGTGAAAAGAAGCCCCTGTAACTGTAAAAATCAGTGGGTATTGTGGCTGAGTGACACAGAGGCTGCTAGAGACCCAGGCACTTCCTCTTAAAGGGCCAGTGCACAGACTTACTTGGATTCATTCCCCCTGAGCTCCAGTGCTGGGGCAGTAGCTTTGGGGGATCTAGGGACATATGGGGAGGAACTGGATTGTTTGGCATCAGAGCAAGAACTCAGGGGCAGTTTTCTCCCAGACAGGGGTACTCACAGGGGTCGTTGTTCCTATGCCAAGACCTCCTTCATCGCAGACCTGACTAGCAGGCACCATATCTGAGTCTCTATCAACCTGACTCACACTGTTTGCTCTGCCCTGATTATTCCCTGAGACCCCTACCCTGCCCAATTTGCAGCCCCACCCAAGCTGTTTGCAGCAGCTTTTCCATATGAATGCCATCCTGGCCCAGGCTTCAAACTTGCCTAAAATCTCTCAAACAAGTAGCAGCTGGCATCAACATGCCCCATACCTCTCAATAAGAGGCCCCAGGCCTGGCACTAGAAGCAGCCTTGCTTCACAGCTTGGCTTCTTCTGAGAACTTCCAAGCTCCACACAAGTAACAGCCATCTGCAGACTTCTCTGTAGCTCCTGGTGAGTGGCCACAGGCAGCGTACAAGCAGTGGCTGACTTTGCACCTCCAGGGGGACCCCATTGGCCAGTGCACTGGAGGACAGCTTCAAATCATGCCAGATTACAACTCTACACGTCCACACGCGTCACACTCAAAGGGCCAACTCTGAGTACCAAAGCCCCATTGATGCAAGTCCTGCTCCATGGGGGTGTCTCCTGCAGAGCAGCTCTTTCACTAAAGTCCCTGCTGATCCTCACAGACACTTGGACTGGGTGTCAATTCCTCCCAGTGATGCCAATAGCAATCAAGGCTCAACTACAACAGGACAGTGCACACAGACCACAAAGGAGTGCACCTAGAGTGAATAGCTCAGGTGATTGGGGAGGTTGAGCCACTGGGCCCTATAGGAAACCTAACTACACAAGGCCACTCTACTAATTCCAAGAGACATAGCAGCTCTACCTAATACATAAAAACAAACAGGGAAGCAGACAAAATGCAGAGACAAACATGTCACAAATGAAAGAACACAGGAAATCTCCAGAAAAAGAACTAAACGAAATGGAAGCAAGCAAACTAATAGGTACAGAATTCAAAACAATTGTTATAAGGTTGCTCAAGGATCTTAATGAGAGCTTCAAGGGACTTAGTAAGAATTTCAAGGGACTTAGAATTTCAAAGACATAAGAAAGGACCAGAGAGAAATTAAGCATATACTAACTGAAATAAAGAATGACTTACAGGGATTCAACAGTAAAGTAGAGGATTTCGAGAATCAAATCAATGACTTGGAATATGAGGAAGAAAAAAAAAAAATCTCCCAATCAGAAGAGCAAAAACGAAAAGGAATAAAAAAAAAGACGAAGACAGTTTAAGGCGCCTCTGGGTCAACTTCAAGCATACCAACATTCACATTATGGGGGTGCCAAAAGGAGAAGAGAGCAAGATATTGAAAACCTATATGAAGAAATAATGACAGAAAAGTTCCCCTACCTGGTGAAAGAAATAGACTTATAAGTCCAGGAAGCACAGGGAGTCCCAAACAAGAGGAACCCAATGAGGTCCACACCAAGATACATCATAATTAAAATCCCAAGGATTAAAAATAAAGAGAGAATCTTAAAACCAGCAAGAGAAAAGCAGTTAGTTACCTACAAAGGAGCACCCATATGACTGCCAGCTGATTTTTCAACAGAAACTTTGCAGGCCAGAAGGAAGTGGCAAGAAATATTCAATGTGATGAATAGCACAGAACTACAACCAAGATTATCTACCTACCAAAGCTATCGTTTCGAATTGAAGGTCAGATAAAGAGCTTCACAGACAAGAAAAGGCAAAAGAAGTTCATCACCACGAAACCAATATTACATGAAACGTTTAAGAAGGAGAAGGAGGACGAGGAAGAGAATGAGGAGGAGAAAATGTGAACAATAAAATGGTAATAAATACATTTCTATCAACAATTGAATCTAAAAATCAAAATAAAAGAACAAGGAATCTAATGAACAAAATAAACTGATGAATAACATAGAATCAGAGGCATGGAAACATGGAACAGACTGACAAATCTCAGAGGGGAAGGGGGTTATGAAGAAATTAATTAAAGAATTTATATGCATATATGTATTACCTACGGATACAAATAATAAAGTGGTGAAGGCCTGGGGTGGGGCGGATATGACTTAAGTAAAATATCATAGACAAAATAAATATCTATGAGATCTAAGAAAATATAAAACCTGTTAAAATCTATTCAATTCTGCCCCAACTGGTTTGGCTCAGTGCATAGAGCATCAGCCTGTGGACTGAAAGGTCCCAGGTTCTATTCCAGTCAAGGGCATGTACCTTGGTTGTGGGCACATCCCCAGTAGGAGGTGTGCAGGAGGCAGCTGATTGATGTTTCTCTCTCACCAATGTTTCTAACTCTCTATCCTTCTCCCTTCCTCTCTGTAAAAAATAAATAAAATATATATTTTTTTAATTTTTTGAAAAAAAAAATCTATTCAATTCTAACTGAACTTAGAACAATGATCACAGGAGTAAGACAAAGTCCCATCTTATAAGAATTCACTTAGTATAACAGACAAGAAAAAACTACAATTCAGTGATAAATGTCCTTAAAAGATAAAGACAATTTCTAACGATTGATTCAACAAATTTACTTATAAGTTTACATGGAGAATTAAAAAGAGACACATTTTATTTTAAAGCATTAAAATATAAGTATATAAAGTTTCTATATCTGTCACACACATACCAAAAAAAGGTAGTTTATATTAAAATATCACTAACAACATTGTGTTTAAATATTTAATCAAAAATTAATACAAAATTTTATTCCTTAAAACACAGTATTCTATTGTTAAAATAATGGTAGATGTCACTAGTTAGTTCATTTTAACTCACTTTTCTTTTAAAACAAGATACCTGCAGGCAATGAACATACAATTAAAGCTGTAGTTCAAGGTCAAACAATTCCCTTTGAACACACTAAAATGATAGCCCACTAAAACGTCCTGTTATACTTGTCACATTTGAAAACTATTTTTTATTTACCTCTATTAAGGACTTTATTTGAATTAAAAATATCAAGCAAAATTTGAGATTACATTTTTTGCTTTCCATTAGTAAGTATAGATGTCTTTATATGGGTCAAAGTTTAGTAAAGGACATAAATTCAAGTATAAGAGATCTCTGTTACTCACTAAAATTACAAATTTTATGTACTTAATCAGAGCAAATTTAAATGCCAATCCAAAAACAGGCAATTTTTGGAGTTTTCTGTTGATATAGGAGTTCATTTGATAGTTTTTTGAAAATTATATTGATAATATTGAAATAAACTTTTAAATATTTATAACTTAGAAAATTAAGCATACCTTAACTTTTCTTACGTTCTCAAGCTGTTTTTCAAAAGCCTGAGAAAGTTACAATGTTTCAGGCATGTTATCTGAGCAGAGCCGGAATTATAAGGAAGTGACAATGCAGATTCTGGGTTTTGACATACATGCTTTACAATAAAAAACATTGTGCAAGTAAAAGAGTAGTAAGGTTCAGAACTGTAACACATGCAAAATAAAATGTTACTCTTTTTTTAAAGTAAGACTGCTGCTATATACACTGGCCAAACTCATAAAAAGCCATTCCAAAATCTCCTTCTTCCCCTAACTCTTGTTCAAAGTAAGTTTTTCTATCCCAGAACACATAAAATGTATTTAAATATATATCTCAGTATTTTTTTTTATCTTTACATTCAAGGATACAAGTCTCTGAAATAGAAAATATTTTATTTGACCTCTTTGCTCCAAAGTAACTTAACTATGTTTTTCTATTAAATTTAGAGTGCATTTTTAAATACATACATGATCTCATTTTATATAGTATAAATTCAGAGGAATTATTAGTCTTACATGTTTAATTGGAAATTGCTTGATATCTTCCTTTTTACTTAATGTCAAAAGTACATTACATTTTAATAGTCATATATTCAGCACTTACCACAAAAACAAGAATGCAAAACTGAAAAACTATTATAAAGTTTATAAATAGAAAATAAGTAACCACATAACAAAAAATTAAGCAAGAGAATTTGATAATCCACAAAATGGATCTCTCACTGCAAAAAAATTCAGATTTTACCATGATGTTTCACTTTTTTTTTCTTAGCCTTAGTTTGTAAGTTCCCATAACCTTTTTTGAATTGTTAGTTGTTTGTCAGTATGGATATTAAAACATTAACCCTTTCATTGAATATTACTGGATTTATGCTAAAAATCTAATTTTGGTCAAATGTAAAATAACAATCATTCCCAGATTAAGCAGTCCTCAGAGAGACTCTCCTTCATATTGTTTAGACACACACACACACACACACACACACACACACACACACACACACAAAGACACAACTTAAAAACTCAGGACATCAAAAAAGTACTAGGGAATATTACCAGTGACTACTGAATTTCTAATTTTTGCAGAATTTCAAAGTTTTAACATTCCTATATCTTTTTGAAATCTGTGACTCACATCCCATTTCCACAAATTATATTTAACACAATAAGATTTCAATTTACATTTAAGTCTATTGAGAAATTAATATGGATAGGGAGTGCCTAACTTATACGGCTTTTCTCATTCCACTTCTCCCCCACCCCACCCCACCCCACACATGTGGGGAACCACTAGACTCCTTAAAAGTAACAAAACTGGAGAAAAAAACAACAAATTATCACCAATGAAGTCTACATACACATCTTTTATATGGAAGAAAATGCCCTTAGTTACACCTCTGCATCCAATTCAAACACTTTCAAAGCTGTCACACTCACAGCCTTCTTTTTTTTTTTTTTAAAGATATTTTATTGATTTTTAGAGAAAGAGGGAGGGAGAGAAACATCAATGTGAGCAAAACATGGGTTGGCTGCCTCTTGCATGCCCCCTACCAGGGATTGAACTCACAACCCGAGCATGTGCCCTGACCGGGAATCGAACTGGCAACCTTTCTGTGCACAGGACAACTCTCAACCAACTGAACCACACAAACCAGGGCACTCACAGACTGAGGATATTTTTTTTCCATTGCTTTTCAGAGAGAGAATGGAAGGGAGGGGAGGAGGGAGGAGAGAAAAAAACATAGATGTGAGAGACTGGTTGCCTCCTATGCAACTCACACCCCAGGTATGTGCCCTTGACCTGGAATCAAATCCTCTACCCTTCGATGCTCTAACCACTGAGCCCACCAGCCAAGGCACTCACAGCTTCTTAACCCAGTGACAGTGAGCTTCCATACTCACCACTCCACTAAAAGCACTCAAGCCACTGATGAGACTTACCTGTCAAAACCAAGGACTATTTTCAGCCCTTGAATGCTACTAATAAGTACCTTCTCAAAAACTCTCCCCTGCCTTTTACCTCACAAATCCAATCTTTCCTGGTCCTCTTAGTTCTCTGGCTGTTTTTCCAACTAAGTTTTCTTTTTCTGTGCCAGCTGTTCAAATATTGATCATCCCCAGGGTTCTTCCTTAGCCTCTAGAGATGTACAAACTTCCCTGTTAGTGTATTTCCTACAGCCTTCATTACACTGGTGATGAGTCTAAAATCTGTCTCTCCCCATCCAGAAATTTATTTCTAACTGGCCTTTCTTCTATATCATTCTACTGGGTCTCCTTGTCTCTAGGCACAATTCCAATGTCTTCCACATTATCACCAAGATTGCTGCTCTAGTCCCGTGGCTGGCAAACTGCGGCTCGCGAGCCACATGTGGCTCTTTGGCCCCATGAATGTGGCTCTTCCACAAAATACCATGGCCTGGGCGAGTCTATTTTGAAGAAGTGGCATTAGAAGTTTAACTTTAAAAAATTTGGCTCTCAAAAGAAATTTCAATCGTTGTACTGTTGATATTTGGCTCTGTTGACTAATGAGTTTGCCGACCACTGCTCTAGTCCATCCAGCATGGCTCAGTGGTTGAGCGTCGATCTATGAACCAGGAGGTCACGGTTTGATTCCCAGTCAGGGCACATGCCCAGGTTGTGAGCTCAATCTCCAGTGTGGGGCCTGCAGGAGGCAGCGGATCAATGATTCTCTCTCATCATTGATGTTTCTATCTCTCTCTCCCTCTCCCTGCCACTCTGAAATTAATATATGTATATATATATATATATATATATACACACACACACACACACACACACACACACACACACACACACTTTGCTGCTCTAAAAGCAAAGATCTAAACATGTGATTCTATTACTTTAAAATTTTCTTGAACTCCTCACCACTGTTTTAAAGGAGAAAGCAGCATGACATTAAAATCCTTCAAAACTTGATCCTAAATTACCTTTCTTCCTCATCTTCTTGTCCCTTCCCTCATATGATGTCACACAAAAATCACTCAAAAGTTCTCAAACAAGACACCTATCTTTATTCCTTCATGCTATTACTCATGCTATTTGTTAGTGCTGCCTAAAATGTACTTTCCTCTCATTTGCATGCTAAAATCCTACTCGTCTTTTAAGACTAATTTCAGTTACCCAGAGATGCCATTCTATCCCTTCCTTCATCACCTTATTAATTGATCATTCCATCCTTAACATTTCTACCGTATTTTACTAGTTCCTCTCTTAGCCATTATTTCACTTCATTGTAATTTTCTGTAGACATATCCATTTATGCAGAATCCCTAAAAGCAGAGGTCATATTTTTTCTACTCTTGTATCCCTCTGAGCTAGTAAATATGACACATAGCAGGTGCTTAATAAAGAGATGCTCAATAAGCAAATGCTATGTAATTTATGTCACGATTTTATTTTATCTTTTTATTTCTATTTTACATAACAAGCTTATTTTTCTAGAGGTATACAAACAATAAACAAAGTAAATATTCAATCAGATCTTAACTGCCGAGTATTATCTGTCCCGGAACTGTTACATTAAGTTCCAATGTCTAAGCATCTTAAATTCAATAACCATCATCTTAATCAGAGTTCATTACTTTTCTTCTATTGAATTTAACTGTCACTTTCTTTTCTGTTTGTTGGCTTACTTTTTCGAGGATTTCTATTAAACCTTGTTCTGTTATCTTCCCACTTAGTTGTCCATATCTTGCCATCTGTATAAGGTAATTCTCTACTCCTCTAGTTTTTTAGGACTTTATAAGTGCTAAGTTACTAAACCAGGCCCCAGCTGACTGATACAGAACTTGGGCTAAGATCCTGTTTCTCATTTCTGCCTCTTTGTACTTTGCTTCCTGTTGTGCTGCATCGGCAGGATCCCCATGCTTTGCCTGCAGCTTGGCCAGCCTCTGCTTCCACAGAGCTTCCATCTCCTCCACCAATGTGTGACGGGAACAGCCACAACCCCACTCCAGCCCACTACGAGTTATCTCCCACAGCCTCTATGTCACTATACTATCTAATAAAAGAGTAATATGCAAATTAACCACTCCGCTACACCCACAAGCCACGCCCACCAGCCAATCAGGAGCAAATATGCAAATAAACCCAACCAAGATGGCTACAGCCACAGAGAGCAGGAGGGAGGCTAGGGCTGCCCCCGGTGATGGGGGAAGCCAAGCTTTCCGCACACCCTGGCCGGCCCAGGCCTCCACTTAAGGCTACAAAGTTTCAATTATAGAAGATACATAAATCCCCCAAAAAATGGCTGCCACCACAGAGCGAGCAGAAGGCTTGGCTCCACTCCAGGCTACAAAGTTTCAATTGTAGAAGATAAATATACCCCAGATACCAGGGCCTCCACTTGGGTCGCCAGGGGGCGTGGCCGGCCTGCAAACCACCACAGGCCCCTCACCCAGGCCGCCTCACACCCCAAGGTAACCACCACCCTGACCCAGGACACCCTTCAGGGCAAACCAGCTGGCCCCCACCCATGCACCAGGCCTCTATCCTATCTAATAAAAGAGTAATATGCAGATTGACCATCACTCCAACACACAAGATGGCTGCCCCCATGTGGTCAAAGATCCTGCCCCCATGTGGACACAAGATGGCCACCACAAGATGGCCAGCAGGGGAGGGCAGTTGGGAGGGACCAGGCCTGCAGGGAAAGGAAGTTGGGAGGGACCTAGGCCTGCAGGGGAGAGCAGTTGGGGGGGACCAGGCCTGCAGGGGAGGGCAGTTAGGGGTGACCAGGCCTGCAGGGGAGGGCAGTTGGGGGGGACCCAGGCCTGCAGGGGATAGCAGTTGGGGGGAACCAGGCCTGCAGGGGAGGGCAGTTAGGGGTGACCAGGCCTGCAGGGGAGGGCAGTTAGGAGTGACCAGGCTTGCAGGGGAGGGCAGTTAGGGGAAAACAGGCTGGCAGGGGAGCAGTTAGGCATCAATCAGGCTGGCAGGGGAGTGGTTAGGGGGTGATCAGGCTGACAGGCAGAAGCGGTTAGGGGCAATCAGGAAGGCAGGCAGGCGAGCAGTTGGAGGCCAGCAGTCCTGGATTGTGAGAGGGATGTCCGACTGCCCGTTTAGGCCTGATCCCACCAGGATCGGGCTTAAACGGGCAGTCGGACATTTCTCGAGGGGTCCCAGATTGGAGAGGGTGCAGGCTGGGCTAAGGGACACCCCTCCCTGTGCACGAATTTCATGTACCGGGCCTCTAGTTTTAAATATCCTAATGTTTGACCCTATGAACTAATATATACTAGTGTTTTATTTGAAAATATAATTGATGTAGGTTCAGTTTCTGACAAAGCAAATGAATAGACAAAATAAAGTGACATTTTTTTAAACCACCATGACTAAACCTCACAACTCAATGTCACAGTTATTCACAAAAGATATTAAGTATTGTATAAATGATATAGTCTTTTATCTCTTATAAGAACAACACTTGTCTAGCCAATGTGGCTCAGTGGTTGAGCAGGAGGTCACAGTTTGATTCCAGGTCAAGTCATATGCCTGGGTTGTAGGCTCCATTCCCAGTAGGGAGTGTGAAGGAGTCAGCCAATCAATGATTCTGTCTCATCATTGATGTTTCTATATCTCGCTCCCTCCCCCTTCCCTCTCTGAAATCAATAAGGACACTTAAAAAAAAAAAAAAAAAAAAAAAAAAAAAGAACAACAGTTGAAGTACCTCACCTTTTAATTTCTTTTCTTTAAGAGAGATATAAACCATTTAACTTATGGATATTAGAATGTTCATAAAGAACTGGAAAACAACTTTATTTTTGCTAAAATGCATTCTTTTTTTTGTTTTTTTATTGATTTCAGAGAGAAAGAAGGAGAGAGAGAAACATCAATGATGAGAGAGAAGCATTAATTGGCTGCCGCCTGCACACCCCCCACCAGGGACGGAGCTCGCAACCTGGGCATGTGCCCTGACCAGGAATTGAACCATGACCTCCTGGTTCATAGGTTGATGCTTAATCACTGAGCAACACCGGCCAGGCTAAGATGCATTCTTATTTGATAGCTTCCAAAGCTACATAATTTTCACTTTGAGTTGGAAAGAAGCTGAGTGTAACAGACTGTATGACTATACTCAATTATTCCACTACTTCTTCCTATATGAATATTAATTATATCTCAACTGCAACATGCTTGGCCAAGTGACTTGCTTTGGCCAATGAAATGTGAGTGGAAGTGACTTGTGCCACTTCTGAGCAGAAGCTTTAACTGTAATTCCATGACTCTGCATAGCACTTTTCCTTCTACCACTAGAACATGTCCCTGATAGGAACTGCTCCTTTAGGCTGAATTCCAGAAAGGAGAACAACTGTGGATGGTGCTGCCATCTATCTAAACATGTAACATGAGCAAGAAATAAATATTTATTGTTACAAAACTTTGAGGCCTTAAGGTTGTTTATTACCACAGTATAACTAGCATAAACTGAGAGATTGAATTAGATGCTCCTCCTCTATAATAACACCCAGGCATATGCCACTACATATATATATATGTGTGTGTGTGTGTGTGTGTGTGTGTGTGTGTGTATTATACACAGATGCTCCTTGACTTACATCCCAATAAACCCATCACCATAAGCTGAAAACATTGTAAATCGAAATGCATTTAATACACCTACTCAACATCATAGCTTAGCTTAGCTTAGCCTACCTTAAACGTGCTCAGAACATTTACATTAACCCACAGTTGGGCAAAATCATTTAACACAATGAACACACTGTCGATTATTGGTTTACCCTTGTGACTGCCTGCCTGACTGGGAGCTGCAGTTTGCTGCCACTGCCCAACATCACAAGAGAATATTGTACTGTATATTACTAGCCCCAGAAAAGATCAAAACTTGAAATTTGAAGTACAGTTTCTACTGAATGCATATCATTTTTGTACTATCGTAAAGTTGAAAAATCCTAAGTTAAACCATTGTGATTTGGGGACTTTCTATACACCGAAAAGTTTTTCTGCCATCCTTATGTCATATCAACCCAGCCTCCACCTCATCTCACTCCCAGGTAACCACAGTTACTAATTCCTTATGTATCTTTCCAGATTTCTTTATGCATCAATAACAAGTATAGTTTCCTACTTTCCCCCCTTTGCACAAAGGTAGATTATACATACTGTGCTGTTCCTTGTTTGTTGTACTGTTTTGTTACCTGTCAATATATTTCCTCATTCTTTTTATAAACTTTCTGATGAAAAAGAACATCAAAGTTAGTCCCTTACTTTATAACTCATAATTCCCTTACAATCATCCCAACGAAGACATAATGCAGGTGCAATAAAAAAAATCTCTGCAATTTAAAGAAACTTATTTGGTATTTTTATTGTAAAGAATTTACTGAAGAGTAGAATACTACAAAGAAGTAAACAAATCAAAAGTGTACAAACTGATGAATCACCCTAAGTGAACACAGGTGTAACTACCACCCAGGTCAATATATTAATAACATATCATCTATCTCAATTTTTAAATATTTCATAATATGCTAATATCTAGAAAATATGTTAGAGAAAATTAATGGTGTTGACTTCCTAAACTTCCATTTGGGATATAGTTTAAGGAATTGTTTCTTATATTCCATTTCAGATGGATTGACCATTGTTATTTTAAAATTTTTAAATAAATAGTTCATACATATAAAAATAAAAACAAGAATAAGAACTAAAGAATAATAAAAACAAACATCCATGTACCTAACTAACACCCAGCTTCAGAAGCCCCCTACCCCTCCCATCTGGGCAAGCAGTATGGCTTAATGGTTAAGAGTGCAGACTCTGGAGTCAGACTGCCTGGGTTTGATTAGAAGGTTTACCATCTATTAGCAGTGTAATTTGGGGAAGTTAAGGTTTTCTGAACCCTTACTTACAAGTTCCTTTATTTATAAATGATAATAATAATAGTGCCTGCTTCACAGCAAGTTTTTATTTAACTATGCAAATTAAATATGTATTTGTAAAGTATTTAACACTTTCCAGCACATATTATGCCAAATTTAGCTATTTTTATATTCACTCTCTGCCTCTCTCATAAGGAAATATGTTTACCATTTTATTACTGTATATGTAGTAAAAGAGATTTATGAATAATTTTGTGCTTTTTAAATTTTATATTAACTGGCATCATAGTTTAAGTATTTCTTTACAACTTGTTTTTTTCATTTAACATTTTGGAGATTCATCTAACAAATAAATACAGCTGTTGTTAATTCGTGTTCATTCCTGTACAATATTTCATGGTGTATATTAACAGAAGTGTTTACATATTCCTGTCAATGAACATATATCTGGATTATTTCCATTTTTTTACTATCATAAAAAATGCTACTATTTAACATGCTTGAACATGTCTCCTAATGCAGATAAAAAAAGTTTTTCTAGAATATATACCTAAGTGAAGAACTGCTGATACACACAAATTTAACATTATAACAATGTCAAATTGGTTATAAAAATAATTATATCATAGCATAAAATGCTTTTATTAGAAGAGATGTCTTAACTCCACGATCTAAAGTTTTCAATTTATGGAACTAGAAAACAGAAGAGGAAATTAAACCCAAAGTAAGCAGTAAGAAGAATATAATAAAGAATAGAAATCCATGAAAAACAAAAAATAGAGAAAAATCTATTAAAGATAATTCTTTAAACAACTAGTCAAAGTGACAAAGGAAAAAAGGAAAAAAGATACAGCCAAAACCGGTTTGGCTCAGTGGATAGAGCGTCGGCCTGCGGACTGAAAGGTCCCAGGTTCGATTCCGGTCAAGGGCACGTAACTTGGTTGCGGGCACATCCCCAGTAGGAGGTGTGCAGGAGGCAGCTGATCGATGTTTCTCTCTCATTGATGTTTCTAACTCTCTATCCCTCTTACTTCCTCTCTGTAAAAATTCAATAAAATATATTTTAAAAAAAAAGATACAAATTACCAATACTAGAAATGAGGATGTGACAGTATTATAGATTCTATAGATAGTAAAAACATAACAAGGTAATGTTATGATTAATTTTAAGCTAAAAAATCCAACTTAATGAAATAGACACATTTCTTAAAAAGATACAAACTACCTGCCCTAGCCGGTTTGGTTCAGTGGATAGAGCGTCGACCTGTGGACTGAAGGGTCCCAGGTTCGATTCCGGCCAAGGGCACACGCCTGGGTTGCGGGCTCAATCCCTAGTGGGGGGCGTGCGGGAGGCAGCCAATCAATGATCCTCTCTCATCATTGCTGTTTCTCTCTCTCTCCCTCTCCCTTCCTCTCTGAAATCAATAAAAGAAATATATTAAAAATAAATACATTGTTTTAAAAAGATACAAACTACCTAAATTAATTGGAAAAGAATTAAATAGCATGAAAAGCCCTATATCTATAAAAAAAAATGCCTTAAAGTTTAAAACTTTCCACACAAAAAAACACACACCAAAAACAAAATAAAATACAAACAGATCCAGATGGCTTCATTGGTAAATTTTAACAAGCATTTAAGACTAATCCTTCATGAATAGAGATGCAAAAAGTCTTAACAAAATGTAAACAAATCAAACCTAGAAATGTAAAAGAATAATTCAGTACAATCAAGTGGAATTTATCCCAGAAATGCAAAGTTGATTTAACATTCAAAAATCAATCAATATAACTAATCATATCAACAACAGAACATGAAAGTCCCTATTGCTCTACAGTGTCACCCACACTTGATAATATCCAACATGGTGAATGAGTATAAATGGTATCTCAAGGTTTAAGTTTACAGTTCCCTAGTTACGTTGAACATATTGTATTAGTTTATTGCCCATTCTTACTTCTTTTAAATTCTTATTTGTGTGTCTTTTGGCCATTTTTAAATTGCACTTTTTACTAACTTGGACAAGTCTTTTCTATATTCTGGATACTAATCCTTTGCACATGATGTGTATTATAAATATATTTCCATCGTGTTTTTCTTCGCTTTTTCATTTTATTTTAATTTTAAAATTAAATTTAATATATCTAAATTTATCAGTCTTTTACTTCAATGTGTGCTTTTTGTGAATTACTTCTATTCTTCTCTACCCCAAGGTCATAAACATATTCTACATTATCTTCTAAGAGGCTTTTAAAAAAAAGACAGGTTTTTTTGTTTTTATAAATATATTTTTATTGATTTCAGAGAGAAAAGGAGAAGGAAAGCGAGATAGAAAGAAAAATAATGAGAGAGAATCATTGATCAGCTGCCTCCTGCACGCCCCACGCCCACTATTGGGAATCGAGCCCACAACCCGGACATGTGTCCTTGATCAGAATCGAACCTGGGACCCTTCAGTCAGCAGGCCAACACTCTATTCACTGAGCCAAACCAGCTAGGGCAAAGACAGGGTTTTTTTTTTTTAATTTAGTACTCCTATAATTTATTTTTTTTAAAATATACTTTATTGATTTTTTACAGAGAGGAAGGAAGAGGGATAGAGAGTTAGAAACATCGATGAGAGAGAAACATTGATCAGCTGCCTCCTGCACACCTCCTACTGGGGATGTGCCCGCAACCAAGGTACATGCCCTTGACCGGAATCGAACCTGGGACCTTTCAGTCCGCAGGCCGATGCTCTTTCCACTGAGCCAAACCGGTTAGGGCTCCTATAATTTCTTTAGAGAACGGAAGTGTGTTTGCAATAAATTTTTAACTACCTACTAAATACTAGGCACTGTACCTTTATTGTACAGCTACATGGCAGCATAGACTATTAGAGTGACCTTTAAGAAGCTTATAGGCTAATTAGGGCCAGAATAATATAAAATCAAGGGTTAAGTTTTGTGATAAACAAGATCTAATTTCAAAATATTAAGAGAAGGAATAAATTGGTGAGAATCGTGACAATAAAATTTCATGAAGAAACATTAAACCTTCACTTAAATCTGATTTAGAATAACAACAAACTCCAGAATTTACCCAAAAATATCCATACTTAAAAATGGCCAACAGATAAAAACCACAAATTAATGCAAAACTTGCATGTGACAGCAACAGAAAATGAAAAATATAATAAAAATAACCATTTAAGACATTCATAAACATCATATAGATTTTTATTGTGTGTGCTTGCACTGCTTAGGGTCATACATAACTAAGATGTATCCAGTCTAACTCAGACAACCAGAAACTCAAAATTCAAAAGCAAAAGAAAGTTGACAGGTTAGGTGAGATGAATAACATTATTAACTATTACTCTCAGAATATTATGTAAGTCATATGTATGGTGCCAAGTGGGTACTACAATTATTGGTGAGGGGGGTAATCCCTCCATAAATTATATAAATGTGTAACCACTATGCTGTACAAGTGAAACTAATCTATACATATAAAAGCCTAAGCAACTGTTACGACTGAACGACCAGAACAACCGGTCAACCAATTGCTATGATGCGCACTGACCACCAGGGGACAGACGCTCAATGCAGGAGCTACCCCCTGGTGGTCAGTGCACTCCCACAGCCAACCTCCCGCAGCCCCTCCCTCTGGCCGGCCAGCCAAACTCCTGCATCCCCTCCCCCTGGCCGGCCAACCTCCTATGGCCCCTCCCCCCAGCTAGCTCCCCTCCCGATCGGCCAGCAAAACTACCATGGTCCCTCACTCTGGCTGGCCAGCCCCCTGGTAGGCCTGGATGGCCGGCCAGGCTGAGGGATCCCACCAGTGCACAATTTCGTGCATCAGGCCTCTAGTATAAAATAATATTGAGGCCCTGGCCGGGTAGCACAGTTGATTAGATGGTCATCCTGATACGCCAAAGTTGTAGATTCAATCCCTGGTCAGGGCATATGTAACCACCAATCAATGAATGCATACGTAAGTGAAACAACAAATTGATGTTTCTCTCTCTCACTCACTCTTTCTCTCCCCCTCTCTCCTTTCTCTTTCCTCTCTCTCTTCCCCTCTCTCTAAAAAAATCAATGAAAATGTCCTCAGGTGAGGTTTTTTAAAAATAAATAAATAAAAATAAAACAAAATAGGTGCAGCTAAAACAAAGATAAATTTTTTTTTTAAAGATAAATTTTTTGATACAATTCTCAAATCAGGTCACTGGCAAGGAGTAAGGGAGAACTATTAAATCCAAGTATAATGCCAATAAACTTTATTGATGCTTGTCTGACAACTCTACCTGCACACAACTAACAATTATGAACAAAAACCTCAGCTTAGAGTGTCAATTTGAAATGGCAAGACTAAATGCAACCGGTCGATGTTTATCTCTCTCTCTCTGAAATCAATAAAATATACATAATAAAATATTTTTTAAAAAGAGTATCTCCCTAAAAATAAATAAAATGGCAAAACTAAGACTATTACATAAGTCTTGTATTTTAAAATATATTTTAACTGAAATTCTGATGTAGGTCTATCACTTAACACCTGTCTCTGACTTGGACATTCCCATGCAATATTTTATTCATCATTATCCTTGTAACTTTCATTCTTCATTCAAAATTATAGTATTTAAATGAGTTTATTCCATAATTAAAAATGACTGACAAAAAAATATACCTTGCCCAGCCAGCATGGCTCAGTGGTTGAACATTGACCTATGAACCAGGAGGTCACAGGTCTATTCCCAGTAAGGGCAAATGCGGCTCAATTCCCAGTGGGTGCATGCGGGAGGCATCTGATCAATGATTCTCTCTCATCACTGATGTTTCTCTCTCTCACTCTCCCTTCCCCTCTGAAATACATTTAAAAATATATTAAATATATATATATACCTTAAAATGATACACACAGGCATAATCTTTCAATATGCCAAGAAGCAATCTTGAAAATAAGAAACCATAGTTTGAAACCTTCGAATCTTGTCTACTAACTATACCTATGAATCCAATCTTCATCATTTTCCAATCATCCTATTATGAAGTCAGTATATTAAAGCAGATGGGTGTTTCATAATCTACTATTAGAACATACTAGCTTAATTATTAAACAGGGTTATCTGAATGGATTAAGGGGAGGCATGGCTTTCCCCAAAGTTGCAAATCCAGGATTCTTACTCCCAAGATTTGTGCCTTGGTTCCCTAAAGGTTTCTGGCTTATTGCCCCATCAACCCTTGTACCTTAACCCTTGTACAACTTTCCTGAAATGGAACCTTACTCAGGTTTCCTCTATCATTTACTAGTAATCTAAACTATTTGATCAATGTAGTAATAGGGCTCCTTAACATACAATTGCCTCCAGACTATCATCTGGGCTTATGCCTTTTTATGCAGACCTCCTTACACCAAGGATTCCTATTATTTTCTACCCTAAATTTTCAAAGTCCAATTTAAGTCCCTCTTCCCAAACAAGCCTTCCCTAATCTTAATCACATAGAGCTCTTAATTCCATTTAGAACATAATTCTTCCCTAATTGTTCATGGGGGTTAGCTTTCGCTCTTTGAAGACTGAAATAACATCTTAACACCTTCATTATGCCTGTGTTGCCTAATATTAGCTCTTTTACATACTTCCTGATTGACTGACTAGATTCTTGTCATAAAAGTTATTCAACTCCTTTCATGCTAAATCTTCAAATAATGCAAGCCAAGTACGCTATTGATTTTTATTGCTTTTAACAAGGAAACTATACAAACTTGGTAGTAATGGATAACAACAGCTAAGATTTGGAAACAGCCTAAGTGCCCATCAGCAGATGAGTGGATTAAAAACGGTGGTACATCTATGCAATGGAATATTATACTGCTATAAAAAAGAATGAACTCTTACCATTTGCAACAGCATGGATGGACCTGGATAGCATTATGATAAACGAAATAAGCCAGTCAAAGAAAGATAAATACCACATGATCTCACTCATTTGTGGAATATAATGAATAACATAAACTGATGAACAAAAATAGTCAGAGAAAAATCCTATATAATAAAAACCTAATATGCTAAGTGTCCAGTTGTCCAGTTGTCCATTAAACCAATCAAAGCGTAATATGCTAATGATATGCTAAAGCCACTCAGCCGCTCGCTATGATGTGCACTAACCACCAGGGGGCAGACGCTCTGACCGGTAGGTTAGCTTGCTGCTGGGGTCCGGCCCATCGGGACTGAGCAAGACGGGCCGGACACACCCTGGAGCCCTCCTACGGTCCCTCCCCGGCTGGCCAACCTCCCACATCCCTCCCTGGCCCCAATCGTGCACCAGTGGGGCCCCCTGGCCTGGCCTGCACCCTCTCGCAATCCGAGACCCCTCAGGGGATGTTGGAAAGCCAGTTTTGACCCCATCCCATAGGCCAAGCCTAGGGACCCCACTGGTGCACGAATGCATGCACTGGGCCTCTAGTATTTTAGAATATAATATAAGTAATCCTGTTATTTGCAGATTTTTAATATTTCCTACAACTCTTATGACATACTATGCTAGTACACTTTTGGTAATATTATTATATTTATATTTAAAATCTTTTTTCCTGAAATATTAGTGTTTACTGCATGTAACATTATTATACTTAAAATTGTTTTTCTTACAATAATATTTATTGCATGTAACATTATATTTAAAATTGTTTTTCTTTTTTTTTTTCTTTTTTTTTTTTTAAATATATTTTATTGAATTTTTACAGAGAGGAAGGGAGAGGGATAGAGAGTTAGAAACATCAATCAGCTGCTTCCTGCACACCCCCTACTGGGGATGTGCCCGCAACCAAGGTACATGCCCTTGACCAGAATCGAACCTGGGACCTTTCAGTCCGCAGGCCGACGCTCTATCCACTGAGCCAAACCGGTTAGGGCTAAAATTGTTTTTCTTGAAATATTAATGATTATTGCATGTAACATTATAAATAAAAAACACTTAAAATAAACAAAAATGGATAAAGATATTAATTACAAGACTATTTGAACTGTTTTTTTAAAAAATACTTTTTATTTATTTTTATTGATTTCAGAGAGGAGAGAGACAGAAACATCAATGATGAGAGAGAATCACTGATCAGCTGCCTCCTGCACACCCCCTACTGGGGATTGAGCTCACAACCCGGGTATGTGCCCTTGACTGGAATCGAACCCGGGACCCTTCAGTCTGCAGGCCAACGCTCCATCCACTGAGCTAAACTGGCCAGGGCTATTAGAACTGTTTTTACACACAACACTTCTGACATCCAATGTGTGGTGACTTTTGCAACACCACTTCAACTCCCCAGTTTAAAGCTGAGTGTCCTGTAACTCAATTCAATTCGGTTCTGACAATACCTGGAGTTAATGTCAGATCTCACAAGTTAAGTGCTCAGTCCCACAAGATTCCCCCTACTTCAGATGTCTCTCCAAAAGTCCTGGATTGTCACTGATACTTCCAAACAATCAACTATAAATTTAGTTTGATAATTCACTAAAATGACTCGAGGATCTCAGGAAAGTGCTTTACTATTACCAGTTTGTTATAAAGGATGCAATTTAGGAACAGCCAAATGGAAGAGATGCAAGGGCAAGATATGGGGGAAGGGGCTCAGAGTTTCCATACCTTGTCTGGGTGAGCCACCCTCCCAGCACCTCAATGTGTTCACCAAACCCAAAGCTCCCTGAATTTCAATGCTCAAGAGTTTTCACAGAGCTTAATTTTCAACCAGCCATCACCGCGCTTCCTGGAGATTGGTAAGTGGGGATGAAAGTTCCAACCCTCTAATCACCAGGTCTTTCAGAAGACCAGTCCCATCCAGAAGCTATCTAGGGATCCCCAGCTACCAGCCATCTTGTTATCATACAAAAAATATCCTTATCACTATGGAGATGCCAAGAATTTTAGGAGTTGTGTGCCAGGAACCTGGGACAATGACCAAATATTTATTTTTCATTATATCATACTATTTCTTTAACACATTTCAAAAAGTTTCTAGGTATTAAAGAATTAGTTTAGATAACTCCAAAGACATATTCAAAGAAGATAACCTTTTTTTTTAATCCTCACCCAAGGATATGTTTTTTATTAATTTTTAGAGAAAGGGGGGGTAGAAGTGGGGGACAGAGAGAGAAATATCAACGTGAGAGAGAAACATCAATACATCAAATCCGCAACCTAGGCATGTGCCCTAACTGGAAATCAAATCCACAACCTTTTGATGTATGGACGACACTCCAACAAACTCAGCCATCCTACCAGAGGCAAAGAACAAAAGTTTTTTAACAGTGAAAAAGCACACTGATGGAAAATAAGCACACAGGCTTTACTATGTAAGTACACCAACAAAAAAAAAATAGAGAAAAATTATAATAACCACAAGTTATTGAGAACTTATTCTGTGCCAGGCATTCTGCTGTTATACATAAATTATCATTAAATCTACAACAATCCTGAGGTATTAGCCTCCTTTTACAAATGAGGAAAACTGAGTCACAGAGACTACCCAAGGTCACGCATTTGGTAAGCAGTGAAGCCAGGATTTCAACTCAGGTAGTCTAACTCCAGAACTTTTAAGCTTTTAGCTATACTGCCTCCCCTATGCCTCTGTCAACGATGTTCAACTACCTCCAAAGGTTTGACAGCAGCTCTATTTTCCCCTCCCCAATTCTGTTAACATCTGGGTTTGTATTTCCCAGAATACATCATTCATTCTCTTTTAGGCTTTTATGTCTTAAGCACATACTGTTCCCTTGGGCTGGAATGCCTTGCTCTTTTTTTATCTATTTAGCAAAGCCCTACTCACTCTTCAAACATCAGCTTAAAAACAACTTTCTCTGTGAAGCCTTCTTCATTCCTTCCACATTTTCTGCCCCCAATCCTTGGAGAAGAAATACAGCACTCCCTTAGCTCCTTGGAAACAATGATTCACAGATAGTTCTATTGTTGGACTTATTTGTACTGTAATTATATTTTTCAGTACTATGTACCTACTGGACATTCCACTGCACTGCAAGCATGAGACAGATACTTGTTAAAGATTAAGAATTCATAATGGGAGAGAAACCAAGATGGCGGCATAGGGTAAGCACCTAAACTGCTGCCTCGCACAACAATTTCAAAACTACAACTAAAAGACAGAACGGACACCATCCAGAACCACAGGAAAGCTGGCTGAGTGAAAATTCTACAACTAGAAGGAAAGAGAAAAGCTCACAGAGAATTGGAGGTACGGCAAAGGGTCTTCGTGCGCGCAGAAAGGAAGGGCGGCTGAGAGCCTGGCTGACTTTCTCTGGCAGAAGGGGGAAGGAAGCCCCCGACCGCACTGAACCCCAGTTCTGACTGCACTGAACCCCAGTCCCGGGCGAAACCCCGTGGACCCAGGCTCATACAGGGGGAGTCTAGACTGTCAGGTAGAGAGAACGGCACCTGGAGACTCGGGAGACCCGGGGGAGCCCTGGCGGGCAGGGGTCTTGGAGGCGCGCTCGCCAGTGTGCACAAGGCTGCGGAGGTTGCCACAGGCTTTCCCTAGCAGAAGGGAATCAGAGGCTCCTGACTGCACTGAACCCCAGTTCTGACTGCACTGAACCCCAGTTCCAGGCGAGCCCCTGGGGACCCACGCTCTTGTGGGGGGAATCTGGACTCTTGGGCAGAGACTCAGGAGCCGGGAAAGGCAGAGGTCTGGGGGCGCGCGCGTGCCAGTGCGCACAAAGGCTGCGGAGGTTGCCACAGGCTTTCCCTAGTGGAAGGGAGTCAGAAGCTCCTGACTGCACTGAGCCCCAGTTCTGTCTGCACTGAACCCCAGTTCCAGGCGAGCCCCTGGGGACCCACGCTCTTGTGGGGGGAATCTGGACTCTCGGTTAGAGACTCGGGAGATGGGGAAGGCAGAGGTCTGGAGGTGCGCGCCTGCCAGTGCGCACAAAGGCTGCAGAGGTTGCCACAGGCTTTCCCTAGTGGAAGGGAGTCAGAAGCTCCTGACTGCACTGAGCCCCAGTTCTGTCTGCACTGAACCCCAGTTCCAGGCGAGCCCCTGGGGACCCACGCTCTTGTGGGGGGAATCTGGACTCTCGGGTGGAGACTCGGGAGCCGGGGAAGACAGAGGTCTGGAGGCGGGTGTGCACAAGGGCAAGGCTGACTGGAAGCCAAGATTGTCTGCTCTGCCCTGAGACTCCACCCCATCCAAGCTGAGCACAGAGGCTATTGCAATTTGGCAAGTCTAATCCTATAAGGCTGTCTCCAGCACCGAACTTCTCCCAGCGTAGACACAGCTGATCCTCACAGCCAGCTGGCCTGGAGGTCAATTCCTCCCAGTGATACCAACAACAATCAAGACTTAACTACAACAAGGCTGTACACACAGTCCACAAAGGGGTGCACCAAGAGTGTCCATCTCAGGTTAACTGGGGAGGCCAACCCACTGGGCTATATAAGAAACCTAGCACACAAATCTACCCTACCAATTCAGGGAAGCAATGAAAATGCGGCATCAAAGAAACAGATCACAAACGAAAGAAATGGAGGAGAACAAATGACTGGATATAGAATTCAAAACCACGGTTATAAGGCTTTTCAAGAATATCCTAGAAAAGGCCAATAAATATAACGAGACCCTCGAAGATATGAAAAAGGACCAACTAGAAATTAAACATACACTGACTGAAATAAAAAATATTATAAAGAGACCCAACAACGGACTAGAGGAACACAAGAATCAAGTCAAAGAAATGAAATACAAAGAAGCAAAAAACACTCAACTGGAAAAGCAAAAAGAAAAAAAAATCCAAAAAGTTGAAGATAGTGTAAGAAGCCTCTGGGGCAACTTCAAGTGTACCAACATCAGAATTATGGGGGTACCAGAAGAAGAGAGAGAGCAAGATACTGAAAAACTATTTGAAGAAATAATGACTGAAAACTTCCCCCAGCTGGTGAAAGAAATAGACTTACAAGTCCAGGAAGCGCACAGAACCCCAAACAAAAGGAATCCAAAGAGGACCACACCAAGACACATCATAATTAAAATGCAAGAGCAAAAGACAAAGAGAGAATATTAAAAGCAGCAAGAGAAAAACAGTTAATTACCTACAAGGGAGCACCCATACGACTGTCAGCTGATTTCTCAACAGAAACTATGCAGGCCAGATGGGAGTGGCAAGAAATTTTCAAAGTGATGAATAGCAAGAACCTACAACCAACATTACTCTACCCAGCAAAGCTATCATTCAGAATTGAAGGGCAGATAAAGAGCTTCACAGATAAGAAAAAGCTAAAGGAGTTCATCACCACCAAACCAGTATTATATGAAATGCTGAAAGGTATTCTTAAAGAAGAGGAAGAAGAAAAAAGTAAAGAGAAAAATTATGAACAACAAATACATATCTATCAACAAGTGAACCTAAAAAAAGTGAATTAAAAACCTGAGGAACAGAATAATCTGGTGAATATAATAGAATCAGGGGCATAGAAAGGGAGTGGACTGATAACTCTCAGGGGGAGAGGGGTATGGGGGCGTTCAGGAAGAGACTGGACAAAAATCATACACCTATGGATGAGGACAGTAGGGGGGAGGTAAGGGCAGAAGGTGGGGTGGGAACCGGGTGGAGGGGAGCTATGGGGGAAAAAAGGAGAAACAATTGTAATAATCTGAATAAAGATTTATTTAAAAATAAAATAAAAAAATAAAAATAAAAATAAAAAAGAATTCATAATGGTACCAGTTTAAGTTCAACTATAACTTAAATGAATATTTTCTTCTGGTCAAGACAACATCATTCATTCTAATAATATTTTATTGCACTTTATGTGCCTGCATACACAAAAGATTCATAGTGAGTAAAATTAATGTCTTAAGCTTCTCAGGTTCAGACTGAGACTTTTAAACTGTATTTTTCCAACCATTTCTCAAGTCCCACATTAAGACTTTAGCACTACAATTTCTCAATAATACCCAAATTGTGCCTATTAACAAATATTTCAAAATTGGAAGCACACTCTCCATCTACTAAATTTGTTAAAAAAAAAAGTCTAACCAAGAGTAACACAATTCATAATAGGATATTAGTGATAATAATTAAGCTAAAGGTTCTTCAAAAGCTGCTCTGTTGTCCTAGCCCGTTTGGCTCAGTGGATAGAGCGTTGGCCTGCAGACTGAAGGGTTCCAGGTTCAATTCAGTCAGGGGCACATGCCTGGGTTACAGGCTCAATTTCCCCATTGGTGGCATGCAGGAGGCTGCCAAGAGATGATTCTCTCTTATCATTGATGTTTCTATCTCTCTCTCCTTTTCCTTTCCTCTCTGAAATCAATAAAAACATATATTTTTTAAAAAGCTGCTGTTAATCCTACCCACGTTTGAATACTCGCTCTACACTTTTCTACCTCCTACACTCTAATCTGCTTTCACTAAGTTATTACTCCATCTAACATTTCATTTTTTATAAGAACTTTTTTGAGATATAACTCACCTACCATACAATTTACCAATTAAATGTGTACAATTCAGAATTGTGCAACCATCACCACAATCAATTTATAACATTTTCATCATCCCAAAAAGAAATCCATACCCATTTAGCAGTCATTCCCTGTATCAGCCAGGATTCTCCAGAGAAACAGATAAAAAAGACAGAGAGACAGACACAGAGACAGAAAGATATTTTAAAGTACTGGCTGAAGTGACTGTGGGGACTGTCAAATCTGAAATCTACAGGACAAGCCAGCAGGCTAGAAACACAGAGAAGAGATGTAGTCTTGAGTATGATGGCTCTCTGAAGACAGAATTCCTTCTTCAGGGGAACCTCAGTCTTTTCTCTTAAGGCCTTCAACTAATTGGATGAGACCCACCACATTCTGGAGGGTAACCTGCCTTGCTCAAAATCTACTGATTTAAATGTTAATCACATTTAAAAATACCTTCACAGCAACAACTAGACTGGTATTTGGCCAAAAATGAAACACCAGGGCCTAGCCAAGTTGATATATAAAATTAACCATTACTCCTTTACTCCCAATCCTTGGCAACAACTAATCTACTTTCTAACTCTATTGATTTGCCTATCCCACACATTTCATAGAAACAAAACTATACCACATGTGGCCTTATATGTCTGGCTTCTTTTACTTATCATAGTATTTTCAAGGTTCATCTATATTGTAGCATGTATCATCACTTCATTCCTTTTTATTGTTCAATAATATTCCATTATATGGTATATCACATTTTATTTATACATTCATCAGTTGATGGACATTTGGGTTCTTTCTACTTTTTTTTTACTATTATGAATAAAACTGTTATGAACATTCATACAAGCTTTTGTGTGGACATATGTTTTCATTTCTCTTCAATTTATTATAGCTAGGAATAGAATTGTTCTGAACTACAAATTTTGTTTATTCTAGAAGTATAACTACCATATCTATACTTGTAGCATATACAACATGATCTTATCTCCTATCCCTGAATTTTTTAAAACAGAAGGAATCTTGTAACTAGTATCTAATAATATAGTTAGTATTTCTATAGTTAAACATTTAAAAAACAAATGTAGTAACTTTTTCTAAATTAATTTAATGTGGAAATATTATATATATATATATATATATATATATATATATATAATATTCCATTTAAAACACAAACTCCATACATAATAAACTTAGAAATTACCCAATGAAAGAAAAAAGTACCTTTTTTAGTATGTTATATTATCTGAACAGTGACATTCCAATATACTGGGTGGGGAAAAAGTAAGTTTACAGTTGTGAGTATGCAAAAGTTTATTCTTATATTATTATTTATTAATTTTTGTGTTATTTTCCATATGAACAACTATAAACCTACTTTTGCACTACCGTATTCACATGTAAACAGGTGTTTTTATTCAACTTGTAAAATGTTAAATGATAAATACTTTTTTGAGAAACTGATCTTCAACTATAACTATACTGATTTACTACCAAAATATCTAAGCATTAAAAGACAATATTTTATTTCAATGCTTTTTTTTTCTTTTGATCTACTGTTAACTAACAGACTGGTGATGAAATTAATGACTAAGAAAGATGGAATAGCACACAATAGAGAGAGGTCAGGAGTGTGCATTCTGCAATCAGATGGTTCAAATCCCAACTCCACCACTACCGTATCTGTGTCTCATCTATAAGCTGAAGATAATACTACTTCAAAAGTTGGCTATGAGGATTAATTGAGATAACTCTTAGCACACCACCTAGTAAGTGCTCAATAAATTGATAACTATTAATCTTACAAGAATTTGGATGCTGGTCAGAACTTAGAGCATATTAACACATTCCAGAATTGCTTACCAGAATTCACTTGATATTATCAGCTAAAGAGTACATTTTAAATTATGATCTAATCACTTATGAAAAAAAGTAACAACATCAAAAAACTATGTTTCTTTACCTACATCCCTAAGTAGGTAAATACACAAAAAGTTCTGAAAATCACAATCTAATAACAACTTTTACTTCTGGAGGCAAGGAAGAGAATGGGAGGTGCCTATATGAAGAAGGACATATCTGCACTCATTATATTTCCCTATTGCTTTAATTTTTATGGAAATGTATTCCTGTTATTAGTACATAAAAGTTAAAAATAAGAAATAACAGCTTGAAAATCTATATTGGAAAATCATTTCTGTTTAGCTCAACTAGAACAAGTTAGTAGTTATAAATATAGATAAAACTATAAGTCTGAAATTATTGATAAAACATTAATATCTTATCTAATAAAAGAGTAATATGCAAATTAACCACCACTCCACTACACCCACAAGCCACGCCCACCAGCCAATCAGGAGCGAATATGCAAATAAACCCAACCAAGATGGCTATGGCAACAGAGAGCAGGAGGGAGGCTTGCGTTCCCCTGGCAATAGAGGAAGCCAAGCTTTCTGCCTGCCCTTGCTGGCCTAGGCCTCCACTCAAGGCTACAAAGTTTCAATGATAGAAGATAAATATAGCCCAAAAGAAATGGCGGCAGCCACAGAGCTGGAAAGAGCAGGAAGCTAGGGTTGCCCCTGGAGATGGAGGAAGCCAAGCTTTCCGCACACCCTGGCCGGCCCAGGCCTCCACTTAAGGCTACAAAGTTTCAATTATAGAAGATACATAAATCCCAACAGAAATGGCTGCCACCACAGAGCGAGCAGAAGGCTTGGCTCCGCTCCAGGCTACAAAGTTTCAATTACAGAAGATAAATAAACCCCAGATACCAGGGCCGCCGCTTGGGTCACCAGGGGGCGTGGCCGGCCTGCAAACCACCACAGGCCCCTCGCCCAGGCCACCCCAAACCCCAAAGTAACCCCCACCCTGATCTGGGACACCCTTCAGGGCAAACCAGCTGGCCCCCACCCATGCACCAGGCCTCTATCCTATCTAATAAAAGAGTAATATGCAGATTGACCATCACTCCAACACACAAGATGGCTGCCCCCATGTGGTCAAAGATCCTGCCCCCATGTGGACACAAGATGGCCACCACAAGATGGCCAGCAGGGGAGGGCAGTTGGGAGGGACCAGGCCTGCAAGGGAGGGCAGTTGGGAGAGACCAGGCCTGCAAGGGAGGGCAGTTGTGGGTGACCAGGCCTGCAGGGGAGGGCAGTTAGGGGTGACCAGGCCTGCAGGGGAGGGCAGTTAGGGGAAAACAGGCTGGCAGGGGAGCAGTTAGGCATCAATCAGGCTGGCAGGGGAGTGGTTAGGGGGTGATCAGGCTGACAGGCAGAAGCGGTTAGGGGCAATCAGGAAGGCAGGCAGGCGAGCAGTTGGGATCCAGCAGTCCTGGATTGTGAGAGGGATGTCTGACTGCCCGTTTAGGCCCGATCCCAACAGGATCGGGCTTAAACGGGTAGTCGGATATCCCTCGAGGGGTCCCAGACTGGAGAGGGTGCAGGCTGAGCTGATGGACACCCCCCTCCCCGTGCACCAATTTCGTGCACCAATTTCGTGCACCAGGCCTCTAGTAAATAAATAAGAAACAAAGTTTCATATGTCTGTAAATGAAAATCTAATCCAAACTGTATATTTGACAAAGGATACAGTACTAATCACCAAGTTTCCATGTGTTCAAGTAGCTACATAAACTTTACTTTTTAAATTTATATTTGTCAGCTATTCTCTTAAAAGGATCAAAAAAAGTACATAGCAAACAAGTTTTTCCAAAGCTGTTTCATTCATTTGCATGAACACCCAAATCCAAATCAGTTGCCTGAATGCAAGTGTAAGAAAAAATATTATTTATTAGTAGAAATAGTAGAGATAATGTTTAAAAAATGCTAGTTAACTCGAGAGAAATAATTAACTCAGGTTCTCCCAGTCGTCTGTCATATAACAAGCATTTTAGTTATGTACCCCAAAAATAGCAGCTTAGATTACCTTTTAAGAGAGCAAAAGACAGATTTTCATTACAGCAATTATTCAGTTCATAATGAGATAGTTCAGAATAAATGTCTAGCAGTTGGCCTTTATTTTAGAAAAAAATCTAGATTCTGGTTACAACTCCCATACTTCCTAAGAGGTGACCTTGTACAAATAACCTCTAAACATCAAACTCTTTTTGGATAAAAGGGAGCCAGTCTGTAGCTGCTCTACCTACCTAAGAGTGTTATACAGATCAAGTGAAATAAGAAAGCACTTTGAATATTATAAAATCCTTAAAGTAAAGGTATGATTTTGCATGAAAATAGAAATATTTGCAATAGTTCAAAATTAATATCACCAACCACAGATTATCTATGATCGAAAAACACTTAGCAAACTGTCTTGCACATGACAAGTTCTCAGTAAGTCATGATTTATATAAAAACTACTTATTGGTAATTAAGTTCATGATCCCAAATTAAGAACTAACTTGAATGACCTTCTGCCCTTTGACCCTCCTCAGGTTTTGCAGAAATACTAACTGATCCACTGATCACATTTCACTCATTCAAACATTTATGCAGTACCTATTCCCTTGTTCTCAAGGGCTCACATCTGGCAGGGCAACAGTACATATTTGCATCATAGTTATTTTGTTGTCTGTATCCCATAATGAAGTTATATACAAAGTTCTATGGGAGTACAGAGGAAGACCCAATCAATTCTTCAGTTAGTGGGGGTCAGGGAAGCTTTCACATTGGAACTGGGCCTTAAGGAATGAAGGGAAAGATCCTTCTCGGAAACGAGACAAAACAGCAAAAAAGGCACTTATTCTAGAAACAGTTAGCACTGTTACATAGCTACTGCACAGAGTTTGGGGCAAAAGAAAAAAAGAGTAATAGAAAATGGAGCTGAAAAAGAGGAAATCAGAGTCAGATTTTGATGGAGTCTGTATTATTATGCCAAAAATTAATGGAGCAACAACCAAAAATCTTTTTTTATTAATCCTCACCTGAGGACATGCTGAAAGAGAAAAAAACAAATATTGATGTGAGAAACATTGATTGGTTGCCTTCCATTTGTGCCCCAACCAGGTATTAAACCCACAACCCAGGTACGTGCCCTAGATGGGAATTGAACCAGCGACCCTTCAGTGCACAGGACAACACTAAACCAACTGAGCCACACCAGTCTGGCTTAACCAAAAAATATTTTTAATATATTTTATTGATTTTTTTACAGAGAGGAAGCGAGAGGGATAGAGTCAGAAACATCGATAAGAGAGAAACATCGATCAGCCGCCTCCTGCACACCTCCCACTGGGGTTGTGCCCGCAACCAAGGTAGAAGCCCTTGACCAGAATCAAACCTGGGACCTTTCAGTCCGCAGGCCAATGCTCTATCCACTGAGCCAAACCGGCTAGGGCCAAAAATTTTTTAATCTTTTTTTTTTTCAATTAAAGTTGACATAAAATATTGTATTAGTTTCAGGTGTACACCCCAGTGATTAGACATTATGTAACTTATTAAGTGATCATCCCAATATATCTTGTACCCATCTGACAACATACATAATTATTAGAATGTTATTGACTATATTCCCTATGCTGTACTTTGTATCTCCATGACTATTATTAGTTCTTAAATCATTTCACCTTTTTCACCCATACCCGCAAACCATTCTGGCAACTGTCAAAATCTATTTATGAGTCTGTTTCTGTTTTGCTTCTTCACTTATCTTGCTTTTTAGAATTGTTGATAGATATGTATTTATTGCCATTTTATTGTTCATTTTTTAAATCTTTTTTTTTCCTTCTTTTTCTTAAAGAAGTCCCTTTAACATTTCATGTACTACTGGTTTCATGGTGATGAACTTCTTTAGCCTTTTCTTGTCTGTGAAGCTCTTTATCTGACCTTCAATTCGAAACGATAGCTTTGGTAGGTAGATAATCTTGGCTGTAGGTCCTTGCTTTTCATCACTTTGAATATTTCTTGCCACTCCCTTCTGGCCTGCAAAATTTCTGTTGAAAAATCAGCTGGCAGTTATATGGGCATTCCCTTGTAGGTAACTAACTACTTTTCTCTTGCTGCTTTTAAGATTCTTTGTTTTTAACCCTTGGCATTTTAATTATGATGTATCTTGGTGTGGGCCTCTTTTGGGATCATCTTGTTTGGGACTCTCTGCACTTCCTGGGCTTGTAAGTCTATTTCCTTCACCAGGTTAGGTAAGTTTTCTGTTGGTATTATTTTCAAATAAGCTTTCAATTTCTTGCTCTCTCTCTTCTCCTTCTAGCACCCCCATGATGTGAATGTTGGTACACCTGAAGTTGTCCCAGAGGCTCCTTGCACTGTCCTAATTATTTTTGGATTCTATTTCCTTTTTTTGCTGTTCTGATTGGTGTTTGCTTTCTTATATTCCAAATTGCTGATTTGATTATTGGCTTCATCAACTATACTGCTGATTCCCTGAAATTATTCTTCATTTCAGTTAGTGTATCCTTCATTTCTTTGTTGTTTTGTTAATCTTCACAGGAGGATATTTTTTCTATTGATTTTTAGAGAAATGGAAGGGAAGGAGGGAGAGGGAAGAGAGGAGGAGAGAAACATCAATATGAGACCCATCGATTGGTTGCCTCCTGCAAACAGCCTGACCAGAGCTGGGGTAGAACCTGCAACCCAGGTACATTCCCTGACTGGGAATTGAACCTGTGACCCTTCAGTGTGTAGGCCAACACTCTAACCACTAAGCAACACCAACCTGGGCTCTATCCTTCATTTCTGACTGATTCTTCTTCTGGTTTCCATGTCCTTTTTTATGCTGTTGAAGTTTTTACTTAAGTGCATTGAGCATTGTCATAACCAGTGTTTTGAACTCTGCATTTGACAGATTCCTTGTCTCCATTTTGTTTAGTTCTTTTTTCTGAAGTTTTGTTCTGTTCTTTCATTTGGGACATCTTTCTTTGTCTCTTTATTTTGACAGCCTCCCTGTGTTTGTTTCTTTGTATTAGGTAGAACTGCTACATTTCCCAGGCTTGGTAGAGTGTCCTAATGTAACAGGTCCAGGGGCATAGCCTCACCAATCACCCAAGCTGGGCACTCCAGGTGTACACACCCTGTGGGCTGTGTATACCCTCCTGTTGAAGTTAATTGCTGTTGGCACATCAATGGAAGTGATTTACCCTAGGCTGATTAGTTGCAAGAAGTGGCTATGACCACTGTGGAGGAGCAGCTGTGCAGGGGTCCACCCCAAAGAGCAAAACTTACTTAGTGGGGCTCTGGTCCCTGCTGAATCTGCCCCTTGAGTATCACTTGTGGAGGTGGTTGGGTGATGCTTTGACATGGTCTGAAACTCTGGGGCCTCCTGGAAGATGCAGGCCAAGGTCATCTGCTGCCTGTGTTCTGCCCAGGGTCCTCCCAGCACGATCTACAAAGCGATCTACAGATGGCTGCTACTTGTGCTGGGCTTGGAGATGCCCAGGAGAGGCCAAGTTTCAAACCAAGGCCAGATGCTGCTAATGCCAGACCTGGGGTGACTTAAGGAGAGGTATGGGGCACTGAGGCCAGATGCTACTTTTTGGAGAGATTTTAAGAAAGTCTGAGGCATTTGTATGAAAAAACCACTGGAAACAACTTGGGAGGACCCAAAAGTTGGGTGGGGCAGGGTCTCAGGCAATCACCAGGGTGGGGGCAAACAGTAATACCCAGGTTTGGAAACTCAATGATGCCTGCTGGCTCTGTGGAGAAAGGGCTTAGCAAAGAATCAATGGCTTCTGCCAGCAAGCACTTCTGTTTGCCCCTCCAGCCCTTGCCTTGATGCCAAACAATTCAGTTCTTCTGGGATGTGTCTGGTGCCTTTCAAGTAGCTGCCCCAGTGCTGAAGCTCAGAGGGAGTGAGTTCTTCCCTTTAAGAGGAACATCTAGGACCCAGAGAGCCCTCCATCTCACTCAGCCACAATTCCCACTGGTTTTTACAGCCAAAAGTTGTGGGAATTTCTCTTCCTGGCAGTGGAATCCTGTGCTGGGAAGCCTGGTGTGGGGCTGGGACCCCTCGCTCTCAGGTGGACCTCCACAGCCAAGATATCCTTCCCGATTTTTATCTGCCACATGTGGGTGTGGGACCATCCTGTTCCCGATTCTGCTCCTCCTAGAAGAAGTCTCAATGTGACTTCTTCCATATATCCTTAGTTGTAGAACTTCTGTTCAGCTAGATTTCAGGTGGTTCTGAATAATGGTTGTTCTGTAGTTCAGTTGTAATTCTGACATGGTTGTGGGAGGATGTGAGTACAGCATTTACCTACATCACCATCTTGACTGGAAGCCCCCAACAACCAAGATTTTTGAGCAGTGTGTAAACTGTTAATTTATCTGTAGTGGGAGTGACAGAAGCTTGGGCAGGAAAGAGTCTTTAGAACATTTCCACAGCTAACAAATGCAACCATTTTTCTTGATTCAAGTAACTAACATACGATGTTAAGAAACAATCTCACAATCTTTTCACTTAAAACTCTAAATGACAGACACCCTCCTCTCTATTTATCAAAGAGAATAGATACTAAGCTCTAACATAAATACCACTTGAGAAAACCAAATAGGAGCCTAGGAAGGTAAAGAATAAATTTAACCTAAGGAACAAATTCAAATAACTAAGTACAAAGACATGTTTTAAGTGTATATACTGTCCATATTTTTTTACAACTTGAAATAATAGATAAAATATTTCATTAATTTTTTACTACTATGAAAAGTAACACAGAGGAAATGAGTTTGTGCTTTGGATATAAAACATGGCCTTCTAAACATGTTTACAATTAATGTGCCTTAAATATAACATGTGTCAAATATGTGACTTTCTCAGAAAAAGCAACCCCTCTTAATGACCTTTTAAATTCTGTCAAAAAAAAAAAATTAGATATCACCCTGGCCAGTGTATTCAGTGGTTAGAGCGTCGGCCAGAGCACCAAAGGGTCATGGGTTTGCTTCCTGGCCAAGGGCATGTACCTGGGGTGCAGATTCAATCCTCGGCCCAGGTCAGGGCACATGTAGCAGGCAACCAATCAACATGTCTCTCTCACATCAATGTTTCCCTCTCTCTCTCTCTCTTTCTCTCCCTTCCTTCCACTCTCTCTAAAAATCAATGGGAAAAAATATATCCTCAGGTGAGGATTAACAAAAGAATAAGTATCTGTTAAAACAACACACAAATAAACAAAATCAATGAATGTATGATATACCGTTGTCCCAAAAGCTAAAGCCAGAATCATTGCTGTCATGTTTAGATAAAGGGAGGAAGAAGGAAGAAACTATCTTGGTTGTAAAATTCTGGAGATTCCCTTTGCCATGACTTCCTTGCAATGTCCTTGAAACATGCCATATCTATGTCTTTGCTTGAGCAATTCTTCCCACCCAAAACTCTTTCCTTGACTGAAACTATCTCATCCATGAAACTTTCCCTAAAATCTCTCTCTTTGCTAAAGTCCTAATGGATAAGTTAATACACTTGTCTTTTCTCACTTTCTGACATTTAATTATTTTCATTCCTATTGTGAATCTGGTCTATATCCTTACAAAATGACATTATATATAAACTGTTACAAAGCCTCAGAATAGCCGAGTAGTTAAGAGCTTAGGTCCTACCTTAGAATCAAGAGTCAGAATACCTCAGTTCAAATCCTAGCTCTACCATTTAATAGCCATGTGAACTTGGGCAAGTAAACCTAATCTAATCTTCCTGTGCTTTAATTTCCTCATAGGTTAATATGGGAAAAATAAACACCTATCTTGAACAGCTATTTAAGAATTAAATAAATTAACATTTAAAGCATTTAGAACAGGCATGGTACATAGTACACCACAAGTATTAGTTGACCTGTTACTCATTTTTCCTTGCTCCAGACCTCTCTACATATTATTGTATCACTCTTAAATGGGACTTTTGGTATGTCATTACTCTGCACAGAACTCTCCCTGACTTTCCATAGCCTGTGGGTCCATGTCCTTAGTTTGGTAATCAAGGCACTCTACAACCTGGCACCACACTATCTACTCAGCTCCAGTTACCCAACATCTACTTTATACAAAATAAAAGGAAACAGACATATAAGGCAGAAACCCTCTCCTCCAAGGCCTAACTCCTAATTACAAAAACAAGGCACAAACATAAAACCAAGACAAAGAATGGGTGTTCACCATAGCTGCTCTCCAAAAGAACTCTACAATCCAACAAAATTCATTTCTGCAGTATATTTGGAAGATGTCAAAGTCATTAAAAATGATCTGCTTTTGTCTGTTTTATTTCATTCTCATCCCCTCAAAACACACAAAAACAACCAGAAAGCACTTTTTCGTAACTTGTATCTATCCATCCCTTGTTTTAAAAAATATAATTTTATTGATTTCAGAGAGGAAGGAAGAGTGAGAGAGAGATAGAAAATCAATGATGACAGAGAATCATTGATCAGCTGCCTCATGCACACTCCACACTGGGAATCAAGCTGGCTACCCGGCAGGTGCCCTGACTGGGAATTGAACTGTGACCTCCTGGTTCATATGTCAATACTTAACCATTGAGCCACACCGTTCGGGTCATCCCTTATTTTAAAGTCAATCCAAACACTATCATGCTCTTACCATTTTATTTATTTTTTATTTTTTTTAAACTGTTATTCTTTTTTTTTTTTAATATATTTTATTGATTTTTTACAGAGAGGAAGGGAGAGGGATAGAGAGCTAGAAACATTGATCAGCTGCTTCCTGCACACCCCCTACTGGGGATGTGCCTGCAACCAAGGTACATGCCCTTGACCGGAATCGAACCCGGGACCCTTCAGTCCGCAGGCTGATGCTCTATCCACTGAGCCAAACCGGTTTCGGCCATGCTCTTACCATTTTAATTTATACAATACTATCTTATCTCAGTCAACTGTTCTCAAGGTGTATAGTCACCCTCTCTGAAATATAAGCTTCTAGAAAGAATAACAATTTCTTACCAGTTATTGCCATTTCCGTTCCCCCCACTAAAACAGATCATGTTAGAACAGATGCTCAATAGTAACTGTTGAATTTAAGTAAAAAAGTGAAACTGGAAGTAAACAGCTAGTACTACTACACAGAGACTGGAAATAGACTGCATACGGTTTGGACCACTGGACTTCTCCTTTCCACAAAGTCTCAAATCAGATGAGGCCATCCAAATCAGAAAAGAGGTAGTCCACTCACTCTCCTTTCTATGTAACCACCATATGGATAGATTTGTTTTTCAGTGGTACATTGAGTCAACATAAGGATCACTAATCATTCTATTATCTACCATCTAACTTGAAAAGCTTGACCTCCAAAAAGATGATACGTTGAGCCAGCATCCAAGAAGGGCAATATCCAACTGCTACATCCCTAAGTATATGATTTGAGAAAGCCTGTTAAAGTCTACTTTGTGGCAAACTCATCACCCTTCAACATGCAGGTTTTAAGTACCATAACACATTCCATGAACTTAGCATTAAAAAGTGTGACCTACATTTTCATGTGCCCACATTTTGCAAATTTTCTATAATGAACATGTATTACTTGAATAATGAGAAAGTTTCAAATGTTTAGTATTTCTTCCAGATTTCAAGGGGCCTCTCATAATGGCCCATGCAGAACACAACCCAATTAAAAATAAATCAAAAAGCCCTAGCTGGTTTGGCTCAGTGGATAGAGCATCAGCCTGTAGACTGAGAGGTCCCAGGTTTGATTCCAGTCAAGGGCACATGCCCGGGTTGTGGGCTCAATCCCCAGTAGGGGGCGTGCAGGAGGCAGCCAATCAATAATTTGCCCTCATCACTGATGTTTCTCTCTCTCCCTCCCTCTCTGAAATCAATATAAAAATATATTTTAAAAAAAATAAACCAAAAAGAGTCCTGGCCTATGTTTCTCAGTGGTTACAGCATCGGCCCATGCCCAGAAGCGTCATGGATTTGATTCCCAGTCAAGGGCACGTACCTGGGTTGCAGGTTGGATCCCCAGCCCCAGTCAGGGTGTGTGTGGGAGGTAATCAATCGATGTCTCTCACATTGATGTTTTTCTCTCTCTCCCCTCCCCTCCTTCCATCCCTCCTTTCCACTCTTTCTAAAAATCACCAGGAAAAATATCCTCAGGTGAGGATTAACAAAAAATAAAATAAATAAACCAAAGGGCATATTACCCCAACTTTACACCTCCCAGGTACAATGCCAGTTTGGACAGAGTTCTCAACTTTGTATGTTTCAATTTCAACCCCTACAGACCTGGCCAGTAGCTCAGTTGGTTAAAGCATCTTCCTGATACACCAAAGTTGCAGGTCAGGGCACATACAATAGGCAATCAATGAATGTCTAAATAAATGGAACAACAAATGGATGTTTCTCTCTCTAAAATCAATCAATAAATTTTTTTTAAAAATTACCTCTACATATGCCATCACATGAAAGGAAAAAATTTCTCATTACCTTCCCAAGACTCCACAGCACTACAACAAATTGCAAAGAGCTACCTAGATGGTTCCTCTCCCTCCAACACCCTCCTCCCTAAGCACATAGCCTTTAATAATGCCCAGGAAAAGAGTGCTAAGTGATTTACATGATTATCCCAATCCTCAAAACAAAAGTAGGTACCACTATTATCCCCAGAAGAGAAAACTGAGGCTTAGAGATGTTTGGGAGGGGGGGGGGGGGGGGGAGTTGCCTGAGGGATTCTTGTATTGTACAAAAAAAGTTTGCTGGGAATGGCCCAGGGACTTTTGATATGAGACAATTATAAGCAGAAATCCTCAAACTAGAAATTTCACAAAGAAAGCAATAAATGATATTTGGTCAAACTGTGGATTTTCTTTAGAACTGTGTACCTCATAATATCTGGTATATAACAGATGCTCAATAAAAAGCAGTCTGTTCAAATTTAAATTTAAATAGTTAATTCCTAAAATAATTTGATCACATGGCAAAATCTGACAGGTTATTTGTTTTAACTAGTTTAGGTGGTACAATAGCCAATAATTATATCTACACCTAAAGTGTTGGCTAATAAAGCAGCAATAAAAAGTAAAAATGGCAGAAATGAGTTGTGTATCCTTTAAGGATAAGCTTTTCTAATAACAAATTACATTTAAAATTTTAACATGTCATCGCAATTTACACAATAAACACTCACTACTGACCTATTCTTAGTCATCTCAAAATAACCTAGCCAGGAAAAGCACTGTTCATGCAATCACTGGTTTTCAAATAAGTAAAACAAAATAATCTGAGTCTCCTTAGAATATCGGGTCAAAGTAAAGAATGTGCATTTTTAGAGTCTGTATTTTAAGCACACCTGTAATCTGTTTAAATTGGGCTATAACTGTTGCCCAGGGACATAAAAAGACAAAAATGTAAAAGCTGATTGAGTTAAGGCCCTAGCAATTAACTGATGTTTGAATCTGATTGATGGAAGGATGAGTTCTATGAATATTCACTTTAAATGATTATGGGTAATCTGTGAAATCTTTCAGGCACCCAAACTTTAGTTTCCAGGGATGAAAAATATGTCTGTTCCATAGGTAAAATACCTGGTGTTATGCAGAAAAATTATCATACTTTTCAGTTCTCATCCTACACAAAGATTAGGATAAAGGTATTATGCAAGCACACAGCACTTGGGCAATTTTTTCCTCCTTTCTCTGAAAAATGATTTATATAATAATTCCTTAATTCAGTAGCAACAGAGTATTACTTTCTTCCTTTTGAGACTCGGGTTTCTTTTACTTCAAAACACTACTCTTGAAGATTTAAATTCTTCTTTTAAAAAAGACTTAATCATTTAACTCAAAAGAGGGAGCAAAAGTCAAGAGGTGAAACCTGAGATATTATTATTAGTCTTACATAACTTGCTCTAAGTTGGAACTGATTCTATAGCTGAACCAAAATCTAAGGTTTAAGCACAAAGATGAGCTCTTCAGTACATTCTTCACACACAGAGTTTTAAAAATTGAAAGGGTCTTTATTTTCCTCCTTGAATTCTTAAAATATAAGCACTTAAAATATAAGCACTCACATGTATAGTATTAGGGTGCTAACATAAAAATGATAAAATGCTCACACTTAAAGAGCACTAAATTCATCCTATTGCATCTAGGTAATGAAATAATTGACAGAATTGAGTATAATTTCAAAAAAATAATTTCTTAACACTGTCTTTTAAATATCGCCTCTGTAAGTGTGCATAAAATATTTTTAATAAGTGCTGCAGGCAACATCAAAAAGTGACTTCCAAAAACAATAGGAATAGGTTCATGCAACTTGCAAAAAAAAAAAAAACTCTGAAAATGTAGTTAGTAGTTCATGCCTAATTAAACTGGCTTTGATAATTGCAAATTTCTCGTGGGTATACATAGCAAATCTTTCAAAATCTAACTTTACACCAATGAATGCCTTTACTAGACAGGCCCTGATCTGAAGTCAACTAAAAGCTACATTAACTACATCTCAACACCGAGACAAATGAGCCCCAGTGTAATAATGGTCACGGATTCCCTGCATTGCTTTGGGAACTGTTGCTTGCTTAATCAAGCTCTCAACTGCAAATTCACCTTTCTAAAAAGACTGAAAACAAAATGACAAGTTTCACTATCTAGTTTTCCGAACCAAACTAGGGTTTGGGATTTCACTGGGAATGACCACATTATCAAGATGCCATCGCCCTCCCAAGGCATTTAATTACAATACCTTCTCTGTTTTCCATTCAACCACCTCAATTAAATTTCCACTAGAACCAGACACACAAAAAGTTGATTCCGTGGCCTTGCTGAAAGTCTCCTCTGGGTGCAAACCCTGGGATCCGCATGCATTATACAGAAAGAGCAAAGGGAAACAAAAAGTAATGATTGTTAAACAATGTTGTGACATTACCTTGCCCGTCTTGTGATCAAACCAGACCAGAGCATGGTTCCTTGACAGCACTTTGCAATCAAAGGTAGCATTATTCTGCGCGGGTCGACAGCGGGCCACGGAGCGGCCGATTTTAATGGGCTCGTCCAGGTAGACATGACGCTCCTGAAACGGGTGCGAGTTCGGGCGGCAAGTGAAGATGGCCAAGGCTGACGGCATCGAGGACAGACTGGGGTGTCTCTCCTACCACAGGACAAAGGAGTTCCACCGGATCCGGACTGCCCTTCACAAGCCTATACCCCTATCCTCCCCAAAATTCTATATTAAAACAAACTGCGCATGGTCTGAGCATAACCAGTGAACATCAACAACTCTTCACTTGAGTGAGAAGACAAGCCAGCGCCAGCCCCATCACCTCCTTTAAAACCCAGCACCGCCCTGATGACAAAAAGTCCCCAACTGGCAGCTTTCAATCCATCTTCTTCCTTGGGAAGAAAGGCTCAAACATCGGACAGCTTCAGCCAAGAAAACTCCTGGAAGACAGTTTGGGGACTGGAGGTATCCAAGCAGATGAGTCACACACCAATTCTTGTGTTTTGTTTGGGATCGCGGCCGCTTTCCCCCCTCGGTGGCGGAAATGTTGCAGCACTGCAGCATGAAGGAAGGGTCGGTTCGGTGCGACCAGCAAGGTCCTTTCGGGGCGAAGAGAGGTGCAGCCGAGCTCCTCTGGGCAGCCACCACCCGTACTGGAGAGCCTCGGAAGTGGAAGGGCGGGAGGGGTCCGAGAGGGTCTAGACCGGCAGCGGGACAGTCTGCATTTGCCCCAGATGCGCGGAGGCCGCCGGGAGATGACACGGGGTCCCCGGACCGCACAAGCCGAGACGGCGGTGGCCGGGGTCCTTGGCACGAGGAACGGGGACTCGCGGAGGCACGGGCGGCGGCCGAGTGGGGACTCCCGGGCACCTGGCGGGCGTCCCCGCGACCAGGGCGGGGATGCGGACCGAGCTAGGCACGACCCCGGGGAGGCTCGGGGGTCTCCGCCCGCAGGAAGTTGGTCCCTGGACGCCTGGACTCCGGGCTCCTGGGCAGCACAGTGGCCGCCTCTTCTCAGGGTCGCCCCCGCGAGGGTCGCATCTCAGGGACAGCAGCCGCAGCTCCCGGCGGACGAGGAGGTGGGGGAGGGAGGCTGGCCCCGAGGCTGGGGGAAAGGCCTGGAGGCCCCGGGCTGAGTCCGCCGCAGCCTCCACCACTCGGGGCGGGGGGACACGCTCAGGCTGCGCCCGGCGAGGCAGGAAACTTTCCGACCTGGTAGGGAAACACCACAACAAACGGCCGTCAAGCGCCGGTGCCCGCCCGCCTCAGCGCTCGCCCGCCTCAACCTGCCCCCGCCAGCCCTCACCACTGCCCCAAACTCGCCGACCTCTCCGCGGACGGGCTGCGGAGATTTGAAGGCCGGACGCCACGACAGGTCCTGCTCCCCTGGCCCCGCCGCCACCTCAGCTTACCTTGCCAGCACCGGCCGCCATAGTGACTCTGACTGAAACCTACCCGGTGCACCGCCGCGGGAACGCGCACCCTTCACGGGCCCTCCTACCCCTCTGCCGCGCCGTAGTCCGGGTGTCACGTGATCGACGCCATGGGAGCCATGCTGGTCAGGGGCAGAAAAGAGGGCAAGCTCATTTTTAACTAACCTCCAGACGCCATCTTAGTTAAGGGCCGGAAGTTTCAAGTGATAGGACTTTCCTCTACGACCATGTTGGTTAAGGGCAAGAAAGAATTTGACCCATTGAAGGTTTTATAAACAAAACGTGCCAACTTCCTACTTTACCATCTTGGTTGAGAAGGCACCAACTTTAACAAATATTATTCACTATAGTCCTCGTTGAAAATACTAAGGAGCAAAGAGAACAGGCCCAGCCAGAGGAGATGTTATTAATAGCCACCTTATCTGTGGGCAGTACAGTGTCCCCTCAGCTGCCTTGGGTGTCAGCAACCCAATTCCCACAAGTCCTGGAATGTGTGTACCTAAGGTGAGAGGGTCGTTCTCCTCTGCGAAAGTCTTCATTGTGTATCGTGCCCAGAGAAAAACTTTCTTAGCCACTAATTCCATTTCAAATGATGCTTTTTTTCAAAGGGCCTATCATGTTCCCTAGGACTCCAAGGCAGATTCTGCCCAAGAAAGTGTGATTTAAACAAGTTTAAAATCCCGTTGCTTCCAGAGAGAGGTCGAATTATTTCTAATATGAAAAAAAGGGTTATTTCTGGCACTCATAATATTAAGGTAGATGATTGATCTCAAGAAGGAAATATTGCAAAGCCTTCAAGAAAATTTCAAGAAAAGATGGTGGGAAGGAACCTTACTCATTTAGAATCAATGGTGGCTTTACCCTATTCCATTGACAACAGACTCCGCCACTTGACCTTGAGCAACTTTCCAAACTTTTTCAAGCCTGGTTTTCTCATCTATAAAATGGAGATAATTCATAACTCACCTATTATTATTAGAATTCAAGGTGACAATCCATGTTACTCAGTAAAGAGTAAATATTATTCATTTCAGTACTTATATATAGGGTTTGGCCCTGTCCTAAACTTTGTGCTGGGCCCTGGGGACACATAGGTGAACAAAACCTCAACTTCTGCCCTCTGAGGGCATATATGGGTATTATGGAATAGGGGTGGGGATACAGATGGATGACAAACACAGAGATAATTACTTTGATATGACCAGGGCTAAAATAAAATGGAGGCAAACACAAAAAAGGGGTCAGGGGCAGCCTCCTAGGGGAAGGAAGGCGAGTAGAAAACCACAATAAATATGATATTTGATGAATAGCTTCATAAATTCCAAGAAAGAGGGACTATCAAGAAAAGGAATAAGGTTATTTGAAACAGTGGACCAATATGCCCAGCTCCTAATATTTAATACTTGAATGAAAATTATATACCATTACTCATTATTACAGGATAAAGTAGGAGTGGCACAAAGTGTGTCCGGAGAAAATAATATGCTCTAGATTATAAAGAACTTGTATATTTTTTAAAGACACCATTAATTCAGCAAATATTTATTGAACTGTGTTCAACATACTTTATTCTAGAGAAAAATAAGGATATGTTGAAAAGTTTTAAAATAAGAGGATCACATGGAACAGACTGACAAATTTTGGAGGGAAGGCGGGGGTTAGGGGGTGTGAGGGGAGTGATTAACCAGGGAACTTATATGCATATGTGCATAACCCATGGACACAACAATAGAGTGGTGAAGGCCTGGGAGGAGCAGGTACAGGGTGGAGGGGGTCAATGGGAAAAAAACAACAACACACAAGCAAACAAAGGGAACATCTGTAATACTTTCAACAATAAAGATAATTTTTTAAAAAATAAAAATAAATAAAGGAAAGAATAAAATAAGGGGATGAAATGATTTCAGTTAACTTTTAGGCTTATGTGCAATAAAGTAATACAGGTTCCTGCACACATTTCTGAAGAGTACTCCACATCAATTTATAAGTCGTTTATGAATTCTTCCATTCATTCATTCTATAAATATTTAATTGAATGCCTACTGGGAAACAGATACTTTGAAAGGCCCTGGAAATACAACAATGAAAAAAAAAGACTCCCTTGAGTTGCTCACAATTTAGTTGCTCACAAAAATATCATTGCCATAATGTATATACTTAGTATATCAAGAGTAATGGGACTTCCGGTCAAGATGGTGGCATAGGTAAATACAGTACTCGCATCCTTCCACAACCACATCAAATTACAACTAAACTACAGACCATCATTCAGAAACACCTGAAATCTACATGAATAGAAGTCATACAAAGGGGATTTGAAGATGAAGCTACATCAAGACTGGTAGAAGGGACAGAGATAAGGAACAGGCTGGTCCCACACCCACATGTGGCAGATAAAAATTGGGAGGAATATCTCTGCTGCGGAGGTCCCCCCTGAGAGCAAGGGGTCCCAGCCCCACACCAGGCCCCAAAGCCCACCGTTCCAGTGCCAAGAAGAGAAGACTCCATAACTTCTGGCTATAAAATCCAGCAGGGATTGAGGCTGAGTGAAATGGAGATCTGCTGGAGTCCCAAACAGTTCCTCTCAAAAGGCCTGTGCACAGACTTACTCTGACTCACTCCCTCTGAGCTCCAGCTCTAGGATAGCAGCTTGAAAGGCACCAGAGACGTATGGGGAGGAACTGAATTGCCTGGCATCAGGGTGAGAGATGGGGGCACCTTTCCCCCAGACAAAAGTACTGACAGATGCATTATTATTTTAATTAGCCCTCCCAGCACAGAGCTGGCACTTGGGAGAAATATCTGAGTCTCCATCAACCTGATTATCATGGATCACCCTACCTTGGTGATTCCCTGAGACGCTGCCCCACCAAACTCGTGGGCCCACCCAAGCTTGGTTTCCAGTGGCTTTTCCATAAGAATGGCCTATCTTGGCTAATGCTTCAGACTTTCCTAAAATCTCTAAAACAAACAAACAAACAAATCTCTAAAACAAGCAGCATCTGGACTCAGCATGACCTGTACCTCTTGCTAAGTGTCCCAACCTGGCACTAGCCAACTTTCACAGCTTGGCCTCTCCTGGGCACTCCTAAACCCAGCACAAATAGCAGCCATCTCAAGATTGCTTTGTAGCTTAAGCCAGCGGGTCCCAAGCAGGACACAAGTGGTGACTGACCTTGGCTTGCACCTTCTGGGAGACCCCCAGAGCCAACACACCTGGGGGGCAGCTTAGACTATGTGGAAGCATCACTCAACAGGTAACTCACTCAAGGGGCAGACTCAGCGAACACCAGAGGTACGCTAAAGTAAGACCTGCTATGTGGGTGGGCCCCTGCCCAGCTGCTATTGCAGTAGTAGGTGGTTGCAGCCAGTCATTGTAGCCAATGGGGGTAAATCCCTCCCATTGATGTGCCAACAGCAATCAAGGATCAACTACAACAGGAGTGCCCAGCTTAGGTGATGTGGGAGGCTGTGCCACTCGACCCTACAGGACACCTACTACATTAGGACATTCTATCAAGCCTGGGAGATGAAGCAGTTCCACCTAATACATATAAACAAACACAAAGAGGCTGCCAAAATGAGGAGACAAACATGTCCCAAATGAAAGAACAGAACAAAACTCCAGAAAAAGAGAACTAAACAAAATGGAGATAAGAAATCTGCTAGATGCAGAGTTCAAAACACTGGTTATGAAGATGCTCAATGCACTCAATGAAAACTTCAACAGAATAAAAGAGGGCATGGAAACCATAAAAAGAATCAGTCAGAAATGAAGGATGCATTAAGTGAAATGAATATTTTATAGAGTATCAACAGTAGAGTAGATGAAACTGAGAATCAAATCAGCAATTTAGAATATAAGGAAGCAAAAAACATCCAATCAGAATAGCAAGAATAAGCTTAAAAAAATGAAGATAGTGTAAGGAGCCTCTGGGACAATTTTCAAGCATACCAACATTCGCATCATGTGGGTGCTAGAAGGAAAAGAGAGGGCAAGAAATTGAAAACCTATTTGAAAACATAATGACAGAAAACTTCTCTAACCTGGTGAAGAAAATAGATATACAAGACCAGGAAGTGAAGACAGTCCCAAACAAGATGAACCCAAAAGAGGCCCACACCAAGACACATCATAATTAAAATGCCAAAGGTTAAAGCCAAAGAGAGAATCTTAAAAGCAGCAAGAAAAAGGCAGTTAGTTACAAGAGAGCTCCCATAGGGCTGTCAGCTGATTTCTCAACAGAAACTTTGCAGGCAAGAAATATTCAAAGAGATGAAAAGTAAGGACCTACAACCAAGATGACACTACCCAGCAGAGCTATCATTTAGAATAAAAGGATATATAAAGAGCTACCCAGACAAGGAAAAGCAAAAGTTCATCACCACCAAACCAGTATTACATGAAATGTCAAAGGGTCTTCTTTAAGAAGAAGAAGAAGGGAAAAAAAAGATAGAAAATATGAACAATAAGCCCTAGCCAGTTTGACTCAGTGGATAGAGTGTTGGCCTGCAGACCAAAGGGTCACAGGTTCGATTCCGGGCATGGACCTTGGTTGCAGGCTCCTCCCCGGCCTGGGCCCTGGTAGGGGCTCATGCAGGAGGCAATCAATAGAAGTGTTTCTCTCACATCAATATTTCTCTGTGTCTTTCCCTTTCTCTTCCACTCTAAAAATCAATGAAAAAAATATCCTTGGGTGAGGATTTAAAAATATAAACATATGAACAATAAAATGGCAATAAACACATATCCATCAACAATGGAATCTAAAAAGCAAAATAAATGAAGGCGCAGACAGAAACAGACTCATTGATACAGAGAACATTTTGACAGTTGCCAGATGGGAGGAGGTTTGGGAGTATGGGTGAAAAAAATGAAAGGATTAAGAAGTCCAAATTGGTTGTTACAGAATAGTCATGGGGATACACAGTACAGCATAGAGAATATAGTCAATAATACTCTAATAGCTATGTATGGTGTCAGATGGGTACGAGATATATTGGGATGATCACTTAGTAAGTTATATAATGTCTAGTCACTGGGGTATACACCTGAAATTAATATAATACTGTATGTCAACTGTAATTGAAAAATTAAAAAAGCATTTTAAGAAAGAGTAATGGGAGCATGATAGAATAGGTTAAATAGAGACTTGAAAAGTTAGTAGGAGTAGGCCAGCTAGACTGGTAGTAGAGGGATAACTAAATTTTAGGCCAAGAAAACATAAACAAAACCCAGAAACTTGAGATGACAGGACTTTAGGGGAATTACTAGTAGTCTGTGTTACTGGAGCATGAGGTATGGGGGTCAAGGAGAGGTGCACAAAAGTGTGGTTTCAATTGCTGAAGGACTTGGAGGCAACCCAATGGATTTCAGAACATTTCCATCTTTCTCCTAGAAGGTCAAAGTAGAGTAGTGAAAATCAAAGTTTCAGAATCAAATATTACATCACCATTTACCAGCACTGTGTAAATGGTCAATTATTTAGCTTCTCTAAGTCTCATATTTCTCATTTGAAAAAAGTAGATAACACCTCACAGAGTCTTATTAGGGTTATATAAGATCATGAAAGACAAAGTGCCTACCATGATGCCTAAAAAAATAGTAGGTAGCCGAAACCGGTTTGGCTCAGTGGATAGAGCGTCGGCCTCCGGACTGAAGGGTCCCGGGTTCGATTCCGGTCAGGGGCATGTACCTTGGTTGCGGGCACATCCCCGGTGGGGGGTGTGCAGGAGGCAGCTGGTCGATGTTTCTCTCCCATCGATGTTTCTAGCTCTCTATCCCTCTCCCTTCCTCTCTGTAAAATATCAGTGAAATATATTTAAAAAAAAAAATAGTAGGTATTCAAAGAATGTTAGTTTTTATTATTATTATTAACCTAGTGGCCCAGTGCACGGATTTGTGCACATTGAAAGGAAAATAATTAGAAGAAATATTTTAATATTGCTATTTGCCCTTTCTCTGTAATGGACGCTGGTCGCCGTCTGTGGGGCGATCAGCAGGGCAATCAGGCTCCCACCCAGCTCCCTCAGCACCAGGCCTCACTGGCACCTGCCTTGGCCTGGCTCCACTCGCTCACCTGCTCTACCATCCGGCTGTGGTCCCACTCTCATCAGGGCCCATTGGGGCCAGTGCTGCATCACCAACATTTGCTATGTTCAGCGCCACCCCCTGGTGGTCAGCACATGTCATAGTGAGCAGCCGAACTCCCAGTCGAACTCCCAATCGAGGGGACAATTTGCATATTGGGCTTTTATTACATAGGATAGTAAGAATTCTCCCAGCCTTCCACATACAGTAAGGAGCAAGTTGTATTATCCCTAGTCCTATCTAATAAAGAGGGAATATACTAATTGACCCTCATGCCATCGCAAAGATGGAAGCGCCCACAGCCAATAAGGAGGGAATATGCTAATTGATTGCCATGCCCTCAAAGATGGCGGCGCCCACAGCCACAAGATGGCAGTGCCCAGTCCCCTCAGCCCCCCAGCTGCCCAGGGTCAGCCCAAGGTGCAGGCAAGCCTGTAATGGCAGCTGCCCAGCCACCCAGGGCCGTCCGAGGCTCAGGTAACCAGGGCCGGCCAAGGCTTGCATTGCTGGCAGTGGCAGCAGCAGAGGTGTGATGGGGCATCACCTTCCCCTGATCGCCGGGTCGCCTCCTGCCCCTGAGGGCTCCCAGACTGTGAGAGGGGGCAGGCCAGGCTGAGGGACCCCCCCTCCAGTGCATGAATTTTCATGAACCGGGCCTCTAGTTTGTATATATAGAAACTTGTTCATAAATATGGAAACAAAAGTATCGCTTTATAATCAGTTCTACTATAATACCTCTTAAAATTAAACAAACAGAATAGGCATTTTTTCTGCAAGAAAATTTGGGATGGGTGAGTAGTCTGGCTGCCTTTGGAAGTATCCCTAAGGTCCTGGGAACAGCATGGCTTCTCTGCTAGAATATTCAGCCTCCAACACATCTGTCCATGCTGCAATTAGACACAGAAATAGGAAACTCCTCAAGGGTTACCCAGGCTGTGGTCATTGGTTCCCTCCACCATCTCAATTCATTGTTTCTGAGATTCCCTCATCAGACCCACCCACCAAAATGCTCTGGCTTTTTTATATTGATTGGGATCCAGAAGAAGGACATGACCTGTCAAGAGAGTATCCCTATGTGGTCAAGCATTTCCTTTCCTGGCTACAGTTCTACCATACTCAGTGCCCATGTACTTCCCAGACCAGGACTCCCCCTGTGACCCCAAGGGCACTGGGGTTTGGGGCCCTTGGATGTAGGATTTAGGGAAGCCTTGGGGGTGGGGTGGGGCTAGAAAAATCTTTCTGTTGCAAGTTGGACTTCAACTTTTAAAAAAATAAAAAAGAAAATTTGGGATTGCTATAACCTGGAAGGGTAAAGAATCTTACCAAGCTATGCAGGGAGCTGGAAATGCCAAAAACGACATTGAAGGCGTTCTTCACCCACTGGTATTCGACAAGCACAGAAAAGGCTTAAATTAAGAAATCTCATACAAGAGATATTTAGAATTCTAAGCCATGTGGGTGTTCCTCTTTATGATTCTGTATCCATACAACATTTTAATTAAATATAAAACATACCATGTTTCGAGAAATTTGGAATAGTAGCATTCCTCAATGTTGTAGCTTTCTCTCCCTTTTCTATTTTTATCTTTTTTAATAGACAAATAACTATTACTACTGCTATGAACCATGCTACTTTTCAATCTTAGGAAAGCAAAGAGAGAATTATTGTGAAATTATTTCCCTGATACCATGAAAGACAGGCAATTATTCGAATTTCAGTTGTGTAGGAGACAAATCTTTAAACTCATTGAAAATGCAACCCTTCCTTAAGTGATAATGATCTAATTGGACTTTAACCAATGACATTTGATGTAATGAATTATGGAACACTTGCATAACTGCTTTCGCAGAGTATCTGGATTGCAAATATAGGTAAGCAAACTAATTAAAAAGGAGGCCTTGAATAGTCAAAGATTAAAATTGAGAGCATATAATATTTTTAATGGCATACACTGGCTTACTAAAACTACGTTTGATCCTTTTCCCAATAAGGAAGGCTTTCCTCATCAGGGAGATTCTAATGAATGGAAATACCCTGTCATTTCCCAGGTGCCCAGGGTGGAGTGGCCCAAACATTCCAGAGTTACTGCTCATCTGTTTTTGGTTTCCTGGTTCTACAGGAAATAAAAGAAAAATAATTACCTGAAGACAAGTAAAGACATTTATTTTTCAATTAGCAATCTTTTTCTGTGAACATAAAAAGAGGGTATCAGAATATTAATTCTCAAAAGGATCACAGACAACTAATCTAGTTCCTTCATTTTACAGGCAAAGAACATGAGGCTCAGAGAAGGAACCTTTATTGGATGTGTATTTGCCATGTGGTAAGGCATTCTTCTCATGACATCTCTGAGTGATATTAATCCCACTTTATAAACAGGGAAATTGAGACCCAAAGAGATTAAGTGATGGATCCTAAATCATCACGCTAGATCTAAAGGACATGCAGGTGTTTTGTTTTGTTTTCTTTTAAAAAGAAATTTACTGATTTTTTTTGGGGGGGGGGGAATTGATTAAACTAATGCATATTCATTGCATATATTCAAATAAGCAAAGTAAGAAAAGTAAAATCCCTCTCTGGCCTCATCACAAATCCTCAGTCCAGAGCTAACCACTGTTATCAGTTTATGAGCTATAACCTTCCAGATGTTTTTCTAAGCCACATGAGGAATGCCCTTTAAACAAAATCATATTATTTATTAGAAATGGAAAAATGAACAGTAGCAACCTTATTCTTAAAAGTGACAAATACTTTATATCAATAGCAAAAAGCCAGTACTGTGAGGGAAGGGGAAGAAGAAAGAAAGAATTTATGTTTATTTTATCACTCTTATAAGATCCCTTTTGATTACTGAAAGTATTCTCTTGCTTTTAATAATCAGTTTAAGAATGTTACTTGGAATGCAGCAAATGTTTAATAAAAAAAGGATGGGTCAGAAAGCCACCTAAGGCATTTTCTTTCTGAATTTTTATTGGTATATCTGGGTTTATTTTTACATAACTTAGTTAAATAACCAATTGAAACATCAGAGATTGTTTATATGGTGGTTTTATTCATTTAGTGACTTTAAAGATATATTTTAAGTATATTCTTTGTTCTGGGAAAACTATGACATTTTGAATCATTGTTTTTGAATATAATTATTTGTTTCCTTGTAATAAGTTCCATTAGAGCTTTTGTTTTAGAGAAAGGCATTGTTGCTACTATGTTACAACACTGTCATTGATAATGGTCAACAGCACCTCACCAAATGGCTATACTTTGAACTTCTCAGAGATCTTTGAGACTTTTTAAGTAAAACCAGGTGGGTTCATCTCTCCATTTCCTGGGATATAATTATATGACTTGGTATCAGTGACAAAGATAGTTGCTTTGATTTTTTTTTTTTAATTTTGGGAAGGCATTTTATTTTATTTTATTTTTTGTTAATCTTCACCCGAGGATATTGTTTCCATTGATTTTTAGAGTGTGTGTGTGTGTGTGGCGGGGGGTGGGGGGGTGGGGGGGTGGAGTTTAGAAACATTGATGTGCGAGAGACACATAGGTCTGTTGCTACTCATACTCACCCCAACCAGGGCCAGGGATTGAACCTGCAACCCAGGTATGTGCCCTTTATCGGGAATCAAACCGGAGACCCTTCGGTTTGTGGGCCAACACTCTAAACACTTAACTACACCACCAGGGCAAAAAACTGGCCTTGATTTTGTAACTTATCTATCCCCTCTAGTTAGATGTTGAAGTTGTGCTTGAAAACAATGAGAATAATTTAAAATTATGCACTTTATAACTTTTTATTATAAAAATTTTCAAATGTACAGAAAAATTGTAATAAAATAAAGCATACATATATATCCCTCCTTGATTTAAAGTTGTGGATTTTTAAAATCTTTATTGTTGAGAGTATTATAGATGTCCCCCTATTTTCCCTCCTCTCCTCCCCCGCCTCCACTGGTTCATAGGTCGATGCTCAACCACTGAGCCACACTGGCTAGGCCACAATATGTTTCTTTTTAAATTATTTTATTTTATGGGAAAAAATAAAAATTACCCCATAGTTCCACTGCCTGGAGATTAACACTGTAAGCAGTTTGGTGCTATAGAGAAAAATGCTATCACCTTGTACCTATTGCTTTATCCCCACAGAATGAAGTACTAATATCTCTGCTTTTCTTCACTCTTAACAAGAACATTTCCATGCCTTCTGTGGTAGGCAGAATAAGATACTTCATAGATACCTACGTTCTAATCCCCAGCACCGATGAATGTTAAGCAAAGGAGACTGCAGGTATGATTAAAGGTACAGAATTTGAGCTGGGGAGATAATCCTGGATTATCTGGGTGAAGCCACTTTTAATTGCATGAGTACTTAAAAGTGGAAGAGGGAGGCAGAAGTCAGGGCAGAGAGATGTGATATGAGGACTCAATATGTTGCTGACTTTAAAGATGAAGGGAGGGGGCAAAGAACCAAGGAATGAAGGAAACCTTTGGAAAGGCAAGGAAAGTACAGTATTACGCTCCTAGAGCAGGGGTGGACAAACTTTTTGACTCGAGGGCCACAATGGGTTCTTAAACTGGACCGGAGGGCCGGAACAAAAGCATGGATGGAGTGTTTGTGTGAAAACTAATATAAATTCAAAGTAAAGGAGCGGAGGGGAGAGCAAGAGAACCCTCCGCTCTTTTGGCTCCGCGGTCCAGATAGAACAGCCGAACGGGCCGGATCCGGCCCGTGGGCCATAGTTTGCCCACGGCTGTGAGTCTCCAACAAGGATTTCAGTTCTGCCAATACCTTGATTTTAGCTTAGTGAGACACTGTCAAACTTCTGACTATAAAACTTTAAGATAATACATCTGTGTTGTTTTAAGCCACTAAATTTGTGGTATTTTATTACAGCAACAATAGAAAATAAATATATCTCCCCATTTGTATTTGCCTTTCAAATGGTGGTCTTTTATCCATTAGGACATTTTGTCTGAGTGATTTTCCTTTTCTATGTGCCTTTGAACACATTCATAATTAATGCAATGAGAAAATAAAGGCAGAATCCCTATATTTTGTTCTAAAAGGGGCACTAGATCTATAGTTTTTTGTTGTTTTCTTTTTTACCAGAACTGTGGAGATATGTATATTTACAGAACATTTATAGGCTAATGGAATAGAGGAAGGATTGCTCCATAGTCCTTTTAAGAAATTCATTAGAATTATGGGAACTATTTGTTTTGAGGAAAGTAAGTTACTATTCTTATTCATAGAACTAGTAATAATTTGTAATAGGGTATGAGGATAACATCTTCATTAATGTTTGTTTTCCCTCTGCACTGTAAGCATTGTAAGAGTAAGGACCCTGCCTGATTTTCCTTCCTATTATTTCTCCAGTACTTAATACAGTGTGACACATAGTAGGCACAAAAATTTGTTAAATAATTGAATTTTTGGCTATACAAATATCTGGTTCATGAGTGGCTAATGAGAAACTAAACTGGTGTGTAATAATATTTTTAAAATATTAAATTATGCCCTAACCGGTTTTGCTCAGTGGATAGAGCGTCGGCCTGCGGACTCAAGGGTCCCAGGTTCGATTCCGGTCGAGGGCATGTACCTTGGTTGCAGGCACATGCCCAGTGGGGAGTGTGCAGGAGGCAGCTGATTGATTGTTTCTCTCTCATCAATGTTTCTAACTCTCTATCCCTCTCCCTTCCTCTCTGTAAAATATCAATAAAATATGTTTAAAAAAATTAAAAAAATGTTAAATTATAAATAATATAGATAATATATAGTTAGATTATCCTATATAATAAAAGCCTAATGTGCAAATCAACCAAACAGTGGAATGATGAGCGGAACAACCGCTCGCTATGACACACACTGACCACCAGAGGGCAGACGCTCAACACAGGAGCTGCCCCCAGCCCGCAGACCCCAGGCCAGCCAAGGTGGGGGCCCCCCCAATCACCTCACCAGTCGCCCCACAGAGGGAGGCAACCGGTGGCGGTGGCAGGGGGCAGGGCCAGCGAGCAGGTGGCGGCAGGTCGGCCAAGGCGGGTGACAGCAGAGGCTCCCCCCCACCAATTGCCCCTCTAGTTACCCCACAGATTGGCCCTGATCACTGGCCAGGTCTAAGGACCCAACCCGTGCATGAATTTCATGCACCGGGCCTCTAGTTTTAAATAATATTAAAGTAATTTTTTTAAGAGGAAAAGCTGTTTTCGGCATGAGCTTGGGAACCTCTGCAGATGATTATGCTTTTATGAAGATTTTTTTCCTGGATGCAGATTCAGACTACACTGTCTGAATGCCATTCTTGCATATGTGTGACTTCCTTCCAAAAGTCTTCTCAGGAGGTCAGGAAAGACAATGAGCGGTGTCTTCACTTCCTGCTGGCAGTAGGCCCTGGAGTCAATCAGGCAGGGAGCCCACCCTGTGCCTTTGTGCTCAAGTCAGATTGTATTTCAACACTCTTAACAGTCCAGATGGGGCAGTTTGGGGAAAATGGATTTAAAATAACCTCTGACTAAGTGGTGTCCCCATGCTGGAGACATTTCTAAGAGCTACAGTTAACAGAAAGGTTGCTCTGTTTTTCCAGGAACAGTCACTTCTTGGAGTGTGAAAGTAGAGTGTGAAAGTAGACTGAATAGCAGAGTGATGAGCCTGAAAAGCATTTCCACACTAAGCTTGGAGGAAGGGTTATACTCAGGCCCAACTTTTTTCTATGCAACCTAAGTCACAATTTTGGTTGAACAAATGTTTCTGAAATTTTTTTCTAGTCTGCTGTTATTGTTTAGGGTCCTGGTCTAGCAAGCAACAGAATGTAGGTCAATTTAAGTCTGTGGAAATTGTTGGAAGCACATTGGGGTACCTGGGAGAATGAAAATAAATACTAAAGAAGCAAGTCTCAGGTGGATGGGAAGCAGAGTGGCTGAGTAAAAAAGCCAATAACAGCCTCTTCAGGGCACCACCTTTAAGAAGAATCAGTCACCATTTTTCAATCCTTGAGACCCTCTCCTCAAAACTCAATACCCCAGAGACCATTGACCTAGGTTGGGTTACATGCCCATTTCATGGCCAAAAGAGCAAGGCCCTTTGAAGGACAGTCCCACTAACTCTGTATCCAATGGAAGAGGGATGGTTTCCCAAAGCTCTTGCCAGAAGGAGGGGGAAGGGTTTCTGGACAGAAAAAAATATTAGATATTCACTTAGCTTATTCACTGAGTATTCATTCAGGAATATCAGTCCTCTCCTGATATTCAAAGAGGTATAGCTGCCAATGGAATCCAGGCAGGTAACTTGCTATGTAATCTTAGACAAATCAAACTTTCTCTGAGCCATAGTTTCCTCATTTATAAAATTTATTGAACAGTTTGGACCAGATGTTCCCTAATGCCTTGTAGAGTGTAAAGAGCCAGAATAAAAGATCTTCTCCCGGAGACTGGCAATGTGACCTTGGCTGACTCATATGCTAATTCTGGGTTTCCCTGTGTGTAAAAGAAAGATTGAACTAAACACCTTTAGGTTCCTTCTAACTCTTAAAGTCCATGATTCTCTAAAAGGTCAGCTGAAGTAGCCAGGTCAGGCTCTCCTCCCTCACCACCAACCTCCCCTCCCCCTCAATCAATGGGATATCCTTGTTTTTGGGAAACACACCTGAGGTATCAAGGATTAAAGGAGTATTCGTATGCTACCTACTCTCAAATAATTCAGGGGAAAAACTTGAAAGAGAGAGAGAAATGTCGACAAATGTTAAAAAATAGTAAATTTGAATAAGGAGTGTGTGGGAGTTCTCTGTACTATTCTTGAAACTTTTTTCTAAGTGTAATTATTTCAAAATGAAGTTTAAAAAAAAAGTCAATGGGCAGGGCAAAAGGAAACATGCTCCTCGCTTGCATGTCCAAAGGCCTCTTGATGAATTATTTGTGTGACAAATGAATATTGTATGTCTACAATGGCAGATCCAAACTCTCTAGGGGAAGTTCTTTGTGTCAAGGCATGGACTATACAAAAAACTTTTCACTATTAATCTGACAAAGCTCTACTGTGGACCTGGAGAACATTGGATAAGGCCTATCTATTTATTCCTCTAAGGAGTCTGACTAAGTGGGTGGAAATTTCCTGTTGGCTTTTATGGTTTTCTTTTGTTTGGAGGAACATAGTTCAGACACAGCATATATATTGAATGCTTTGTACTTTTAATATTCATCTATAACCCAGTCTCTACCAAGTACTTACTAATTTGATTAGAAGCCAACCGTTACTACCTTCACAAAGTCACTTATTTCAAAATGATTTTACTGTCTAAAAGGATATTCATGCCCTAGCTGGTTTGGCTAAGTGGATAGATCATCGGCCTATGGACTGAAGGGTCCCAGGTTCGATTCCGGTCAAGGGCACATGTCTGGATTGCAGGCTCGATCCCCAGTGGAGGAGGCAGCCGCTCAATGATTCTCTATTATTTAAGTTTCTATAGTTTCTATCTCTCTCTCCCTCTCCCTTCCTCTCTGAAATCAATAAAAATATATTTAAAAATTAAAATAAGCCGAAACCGGTTTGGCTCAGTGGATAGAGCGTCGGCCTGCGGACTCAAGGGTCCCAGGTTCGATTCCGGTCAAGGGCATGTACCGTAGTTGCGGGCACATCCCCAGTGGGAGGTGTGCAGGAGGCAGCTGATCGATGTTTCTCTCTCATCGATGTTTCTAGCTCTCTATCCCTCTCCCTTCCTCTCTGTAAAATATCAATAAAATATATTTTTTAAAAAAATAAAAAATAAATAAAAAATAAAAATTAAAATAAAAGGGTATTCATTTCAGGATTGTATTTGCAAAATAGTGGGACCAACCGAGGGGTCAATCAATAGAGTACTGGTTAAATATATTCATGCAATGGAAAATTGTGTAGAGGATTAAAAAAAGAATGAAGCAGCTCCCTAAGAGTGGGCTATGGAACAATCTCCAAGTTAAAAATAAAGAAGCCACTCTATATGAATGGATAATGTAACAATCTCCAAGGTAATCATTTGTAAGTATAATACTATTGTATTTTTAAAACAGCTTGAATGAATAAGCAATGAGTGGGTAATTTATGTTTTCGCATGCTCAAGCACATGCCTGTATGTGTATATGCAGAGCATTTTCTTGGAAAATATACAAGAAGTCAGAAACAATGATAACCTTCGTAGAGGAGAACAATAGGTAGGGGTATGGATTGGGGAATAAGGATGGGAGAAAGATTTTTCATTTATATAGTTTGAGTTTTACCAAATTTAATGTAGGAGTCAGTGCCCCTTTAATAGTAAATCCTCCTCATGTAGGCTTTAGGTAAAGAAAAATCACTGTAGCCAAGGAAATTGTCCTATAAGAGTGTGAGTATTCTGAATATTGAGTCCATAGCTTCTCATCTTTCTGTTCTCAGCAGCTAGCCTTATTTTTTCATATAGTAGGTGCTTAATAATTGTTTACAGAATAGAGTTCAACTGGATTAATTTGCTTTTGGGGCATATCTATATACGTTTATCCTTGTTGGTTTAAATCTAGGCATATTAGCCCTACATGTGTTTCTCCCTTTTCTATCTTAAAGGGAAAAAAAAAGATGAAGCAAACATTTATTTTCTATTCTTAAGAATTTAAAACTTAAGGATATAAATTGGTGCCTCCTTTTTGGAAGGCATGTTAGTGTCATAAAGCAGCATGTAAAAAGTACTGAGGTTGTAACCCAGTAAACTTAACACTAACAATTTATCCTAAGGAAGTAATTATACATTTCAGAGAAAGATGTATGTACAAAGAAGTTCATCGCAGTATTGCAGATAATATTGAAAATTTGCAAACAATCTTAAATGTTCATGGGTAGGTAACTGGTTAATTAAAGAATGGTATGCCCATCTAGTGTGGCCATTAAAATGATGATTCCACTTTATACTTATTCATAAGGAAAACATCTATTGCATATTGTTAAGTGATAGAAACAGATTATACAAATGTTTGCTATTTTTATCACATTTTACACATAGGTCACTACATGTATATTTAATAGATAACTGGGAGAAATTTCATCAAATATTTAAAATTTTTATTTCTGTCCTGATCAGTTTGGCTCAGTGGATAGAGTGTCGGCCTGCAGACTGAAGGGTCCCAGGTTCGATTCCAGTCAAGGGCATGTACCTTGGTTGCGGGCACATCCCCAGTAGGAGGTGTGCAGGAGGCAGCTGATCAATGTTTCTCTCTCATCGCTGTTTCTAGCTCTCTATCCCTCTCCCTTCCTCTCTGTAAAAAATCAATAAAATATATTTTAAAAAATTAAAAATAAAATGTTTATTTCTTCATGATGGATGATTTTTAATTTCCTCTCGTGTTTTTTTATATTATTTACATTTTTCTGGAGTACACATTGAAATTATTTTAAAAAAACAATAAAATGATTTCCCTAGTTTCACTCTTTGACTCAATAAGTATTTGTTGATTGCACCAGAGTATACTAGACGTGCCTTTCCTCATTTAGAGTCTGCAAGATAGTCTATATACCCATGTAAGAAAATGCTGAAGTTACGCACTTAAAAAGGCTCCTGTTGAAAAACTCAGCAAATTTACTCTTAAGATTTGTGCATTACTCTATGTCAATTTTACATCTAAAGAAAAAACAAACAAATTGGACATTAGGTATTGATGTCTGAAATTTACTCTGAAATGCACCAAAACCAAGATAGATTAATGGATGATTTGAGGACTCGATAAGTAGATAGGTATATAATCAAGATAATATAATAAATAGGTCCAGAGGCATGGATGCATGGGACAGGCTGACAGATTTTAGAGGTGAGAGAAGTGGGGAGACACGAAGAGATTAACAAATAACTTATATACATATATGCATAGCCCATGGACACAGACAATAGTGTGATAAAGGCCTGGGGTAGGGCAGGAGCTGGGTGGGGAGGGACAAAGAGGGGGAAAATGGGACACATCTATAAAACTGTCAACAATTTAAAAATGTTAATTGTAGAATCTAGATGGTATATATACCTGTGTTCACTATAAAATTCTTATAATTTTGTTATTTACATTTTTTTCATAATAAAATGTTGAGAAATATATAAGCACCAATCACATATTGGTATATTGAATATGTTTATATTTTATTTTTACAAACTAAATTTAATGGATTGAATTCTGGAATTTGCCTCCCCCCAAAATTCAATCTTTTTGGATTGGTAAGCTATATAAATACATGTATATGACATAATTAGTGATAGGGCTATCTTCATGATTGTTGGCAATCACACAGGGCACCACACTTAATATTCTGCTGCTGCAGTATTAAAATTCTTAATAATTTTTAACAAGAGGCCCTTCATTTTCATTTTTCACTGGGCCCTATAAATTATATTGCTGGTCCTGACTAAGGAACAATAATATTACTAGCACATTTTATCTTCTCCCTATGTAAAATATTGTTAAACACTTTACATACATCATCTCATTGAATCCTCAAAAAAAGTAGTAAAGAGGTAGGTACTATTAATATTCCTATTTTACATATGAACATACTGAAACTCAAAAAGTTAAGCTTTTTGCTCAAGTTCACATATTTATTGTATCCTCAGTATGCCTAGTAACACAGTACACATGGTAGATACTCAATAAATATTTATTGAATAAATAATAATAATAAATAGCAGGTTCCATTTATTGAGCACCATCCAGGAGCCTAGAATGTTCCAACTGAAACCTGACATGCTCTCCCCTAATCCAGGCTCCCCACCTTTGGTGTCACTAACTCCAGGCCACATTTCCTACCACCTTAATTAGGTCAGGTCTCCTTTTGTGATACCCTAGGCTTCTTCTTTATCGCATTCATTACCACTGTAATTAGGTAGTTCTTTGTTTAATGCCTGCCTTCCCTCTGGACTGGAATCTCAGTGAAACAGTGACTCATTTTTATCTGTTCACCAATCTGTTCCCAGTACCCAGTGCTGTACCTGGAGCACAACCTGCCTACCTGCTTGCTAGAGGTTGATTATGTATTTTCTCATTTAACTCTCAACCCTGTGAGGTAGAGTTTGTTACCATCATTTTACAGGTGAAGAAAGCAAGGCTCAGAGAAGTTAAGTCTGAGTTACCTCACCACAGGAAAAGCACCCACTACATAGTGGACCTACATTTGTCTGACTCAAAAAATCTCTTGTCATTTTACTGCAGCCCACTGTTTCCACTTGACATGTGCTTGACATTATATTTTCCATCTCTAGGAATCATTTACACCTTTAATATCTCTTTCATTTTCCATTTTTACTGTCTGATCGCCAGGCTCTCTAATGAAGAGGAGACATGCTTTCCAAGAAGTAATTACAGCAGGTGATATAATCAGGCTGGCGGAAGCCCGGATTTTATTTTTTAACCTTGAGTCAAGCAGCTGGAAACTCTACCATCTAAAAGCAAAGGATCCAATTTCCCTTTGGTACTAACTCTTCCTTAGTCCTGGGAAAGACCTTGAAGTGGTCTCTTGGACTATGTAAATATAAAACAATCACTCATGTATAGTTCTTGGGAATACTTGAAATAATTAAGTTAAAGGAAGTGTAGATGCTTCAAGCTGTTAATAAGATGTCCTTCGGTAGTTTTCTGCCCCTATGATTTCTATATGGAAATGTTTTTCCCTAAGTGTGGATTTAGACTGTCCCAGGCTTATGCATTACTAGATATCTAATACTATTCTTTCGGCAGTTGTTTGTGAGTGTCATGGAACTGGATGGAAAGGAATGCTGGGAGAGTGCACAGGCTTATTTTCTTCCACCAGTGCTGGAAGAGAGGCTGTGAACTAAAATGGAGAGTGCTTGGCCTAGCATGCCATGGTATAGATCGTTGAGTTCCACCTGTGTTGTTATTTAAAAACTGAAATCCCAGAGCTTATGAACTGCACTAATGACAGATTGTGTTGCACTTTGTCTTTTGTAGGACATAGGACAAGAGAACATCATCTAATTGTAGTAGAGTTTCCAGAGGACCTTTTTTGAGCCATTCTGAGGGTAAGTTTAGATTGTGGATCTCTCAGAGTAGGCACTGCTAATAACAGTGTAACTTACCCTATCCATTACATTTATTTTCTGGTATTTCCCAGGCCATCTGAAACAACTTGTTGGCAAACACAGTGTGGACTCCGTTGTGCTCTTGAGCTTGTTTCACATTCTTGGAGAAATAGCACACATTTCCCAAAGTCAGTGGTAGAAGCAATGGTGACAGTCATCTGTGCAAGACAGTGGAGCTATATCCTCATAGGGAGAAACAGCAGGGCTGTAGCAGATCCAGACAATTGGGACAGAACAGGAGAAACTGTTCCTGAGAACGTAAGAGCTACATCGGAAATACAAAGAAGAAGAGGTTGATATTTCTAGGAAATGGGCTGTGAGGACTTATGTCAACATTAAAAGTAAGCTAGTAATGCCCTGACCAGTTTGGCTCAGCGGATAGAGCGTCAGCCTGCAGACTGAAGGGTCCCAGGTTCGATTCCAGTCAAGGGCATGTACCCTGGTTGCGGGCACATCCCCAGTAAGAGGTGTGCAGGAGGCAGCTGATCGATGTTTCTCTCTCATCGATGTTTCTAACTCTCTATCCCTCTCCCTTCCTCTCTGTAAAAAATCAATAAAATATATATTTTTTTAAAAAAAGTAAGCTAGTAAGGTATGATATATTTTGTTACTCTGTATGCCACTGTCAATCTCAGGATGGCTTCCAATGATCCTCACATTTTGTATTCATGTCCTTATTTAGTCTTCTCCCGCAATGAATCATGAACAGGTGAACAACAGAGTATGGTGGAGGTTAGAGGAGGTGACTTCCAAGAGTAGCAATGGATTCACAACTTCTGCTTTGATCTCTTGGATTGCTTGTTTTTCGGGGAGGTCACTCATCTCTTGAAAACTCTTAAGTAGCTCTGTGGAAAGGCCCATCCAGCACCAGTCTGCCAATCATGTGAGTGAGCCATTGGAAGTGGATCTTCCAACCCCATTCAAGCCTTCAGATGATGGCAGCCCCAGCTGACATTTGACTGTACCTCATGAGAAACCCCTAGCCAGAACTTCCCAAATGGTTCCATATTCCTGACCCATAAAAAGGATGAGAAGTTAATGTTTATTTTGTTGTAAGCCACTAAATATTAGAATAATTTATTATACAGCAATAAGTAAAACACTATACTATAAATTATATAGAATAAATGTCTATATGAAACTATTGCCTAAATTGGTCAGAAAAAATCTTCAGAAAAAAAAGGGACATGAACTGAGTCTTCAAGATGAGTAGGAGAGTGCAGGTGGATGTAAGGTAGAGAAAGGGGAGTCATTTCAGGCTGAAGGAACAGCTTGTACACAAGACCAGGAATAAGAGAGCATGACTTGTTTGAAAAAAAGCAATTAGTTCAGCATGACTAGGTGCAGTATGTTTAAAGAATGAGGTAGAGAGAGATTAGAAGAGTAGACAGAAACCAGCTCACAAAGCACCTTATATGCCATGTGCATGTATTTATTTTTTTATCCTAACAACAATGAGGAGCCACTGAAGAAATTTTAAGCAGGCAACTGACATAATCAATTGTATATTTTAGAATGATGACCAAATGGAAGATGGATTGGAGGCAGAAAGACAATTTAGAAGCTACTGCAAGTCCAGATGAGAGATTATTAGTGACTGAACTAAGGCCTAAGGACTTAGTAGGGTGAACAGAGAAGGGGGAATGGATTCAGAAGGCTTTTAGGAGGTATAATTTTTTAAATGTGAGGGATAAGGGAAAGGGAAGATGTGGGATCCGGGAAGAGGAGCAAGTTTTGAGGGGGTGAGTTTGAGTGATCTATGGGACATTCGGGTAAACATGTATAGTGGGCAACTAGGAACCCTGGCCTGGCATGGAACCCAAGAGGGAGCAAAGTCAAGCTAAAGTTGGACCGTTAAGTTGTGAAGGCTTTTTCATGCAAGCATCCCTCATTAAAACATAAACAATTCCATGGGTAGAATGAAATCTAAATACAATTTAGAGTTTTAGATTTATCTTTCACTGATAGCAAATCCATTTAGAAATAAAATTTACAATAAGAACTTGGGATAGGATTAGAGGAATGAATTAGAACCTGGTACAGGTAGTGAAAGTAACTCAAAGACCATTTTTTAATATCTTCCCGTTTTGCTGAGGATTCACCCATTGGCAGAACCTGATGACTAAGTAGATATAAAGGTGTAAAGATAGGGCAAAGTCTAAAAATTACTCACCCACCCCCAAATGTTTCCTTTTTAGATCAACTTGTTTTATCACCGCTAATATATCTCATCATCTACACTTCATTTCTGTATTACTATTCTACATTTTTTTCAAATTAAATTTTGCTTTTGTTTGTTTTCCAGTATATCTGTACCAGTTTCATGATTTTCTACTTCCTCCTCTCCCCCTTTTTCCTCTTCCTGCTTTTTGTGAACAATAGAAAATAAAACCTCTTCCTTTATTGAACAGGTGTGGCAGAGTTCTTGATTTCCTTATTGAGTATTTTACAGGCATGGAACACTTCTTGATTTCATTGTCAATAGTCATCTAATTCTTTGAAATTGTTTTTCAACTAATACGGTGATTTTCATTTCTAACACCTAAGTATAGCAAGACCTCAAAACTCTAAGACTTGGAATTCAACCAATTTGAAATGATCTACTTATCTAGAACTACATATTTAGAAATATTACATACATAAATAAGTACAGTATCTATAGCATTAGCACTTCAAGGATTTAAAAAAGTAACCTGCAGATCATATATAGCTTTGTAATCAAGTTGGGAAGAAGAATCATTGTGATAAATCAATGAAGTCCCAGACATTGAATAGTACCTTTTCCTTTGGTTGTTTTAAAACTATTTCTGCCTCAGGAAAAAAAAGTAGCATCAGTGGAATTCATGTCATCTTATTTGTGGAAATAATTGTGGTTTTAATAAAGAACCACTTAATTTTTGTTAGCAAGAAAGTCCAAGGAATGTTAAAAATGAGTAAATGGAGCTGAGTGTTTTTACCAGAGTATTTAATGGTTAGCACAGGCAACACTTAATGTACTTAACTTTTTCAACATTTAATTGATGAAAATGGAGGCTCAATAAAAATTACTAAGGTGCAAAATATCTGATGAATATTTTAAATTTAGCTTTAGATAAAACAATTTTACAGCATAAAAGTAAAGTTGTAAAATTCTAGGCAGATGTTTTTTCTAAGAAGAAAACATTTTTTCTGATTACATAATTGAGACATGCTCATTTTTGAAAATTCAGTTAATGCAGGAAATAAGTTACATAAACCTCACTGGCCATGGATAAGCATTATTAACATCCTGTGAACTTGCTTCCAACCGTCTCTTCATACATATATTTGTGCATATATATGTGTGGACACGGTTTGACTGACACAGAATCATACTCTACATACTGTTCTGTAAACTGATCTTTTCAGTTTGCAACATGTGTGGACCTTTCCACTTCTGTATGTACAGATCTGTTCCAGCTTTCTAAACAGATGCATATAAACACCATAATATAATCAACCATTCCCATGTTGTCGTTTAGGTCATTTCCAAGGTTTTCCTTTAATTACCAATGCCATGGTGCACATCCCTGTCATTTTTCTTATTTTCTTCATTCATTCAAGTAAAACATGGCTCAGAGCCCTCACTCATCAAGGTGGACAAGAGGTAGTTCTAGGATTCTTTTCCTCATTAAAGTGAACTATACAAGACCTCTAGGCTAGGAGTGGTAATGGGAAACTGGATTGGGGTTATACTGTAAATCCTAAAGGCAGCCCTCTCCAGTAGTCTTCTCCATTCTCTGGATCAAAGCAGCCCAGGACTCTTAGGGTTGTTTCCAGGGTCTCAGTGCTTAGACCTGTCCCTCAGGCATCCTGCAGCCATCCCAACCTGAGTCGTGTCCTCTGCTGGATGCTCCAAGAGAGGAAGACACATGGAAATCCCCAGCCTCAGTGCTGTCTTTACATTAGCAAAAGCTATTTTCTTGAGGAGATGGGAAAAAGGAGATCTATCACTCAGTCACTCATATAAACCTGTAACAGACAACTGAACAGTTGACTTTGGAGGAATTACATAATTTCTTTAAACCTCAAATTCTTTATCTATAAGATAGCAGCATTTAGCAACTCCAACCTGCCCATTGTAGAGACCAAAAACTTAGTTGTCTTTAGCTCCTCTCGTTCTCTCAATCCCACTCATCTTCTACCTCCTGAACCTTCTAAATAGATCCAGAATTTGACCACTTCTCTCCACCTCTACTGCTTCTACCTTGGGCTAAGCCTCCATCATGTCTCACCTGGATCTTTGCAGTAACCTATTACCACGTGTCCCTGATTCTGTCCTTGTTCCCCTGTGATCAATTTTCAAGGCAATGGTCCATGAGTCTTTTAAAAGGACCATGGCTCACTCATATGTGGAATCTAATGAACAAACTGAACTAATAAGCAAAGTAGAAACAGACTCATAGAGAGCAGGTTGATAGCTTGGGGGCAGGAGTGATGGTGGTGGTAGAAGGATTGAGTAAAAAATTTAAAAAAGAGAAAGAACTCATGTACACAGACAATAGTGTGGTGATTGTGGGGGTGGGGGAGTGGATGGAGGTGGAGGAGGGTATAGGGGGATAAATGGTGATAGAAATAAAAAAGGACCATGGCTTTATGTTTAACTTAAAAGAAAAGGCAAAATTTTTAGACTAAATTACAAGGACCTCCTATATGATTTAGCCCCACCTCCTCCACTTCTCTAACCTCAACTCCAATCATCCTCTTCTTCAGTCACTCTCCCCTTGCCAAAAAGGTCAGGTATGCCTTTTGCTTTTTTCTCTGCCTCCAGCTATTCTCAAGAGTAACAGCTTTCTCCATTCAGGTATTTGCTCCAACAATGATTTCTATCAGTATCCCTATACTGTGCTTCATTTTTTCCAACACTTATCACTAACATATTGTATGTTTAAACTGGAATGTAAGCCTGTTGAAGGAAGGAACTTGTCTGTTTAGTTTTTCAGTGCCTAGAGTACACATTAGACACACAATAAATATTTTCTGAATCAATGAATGGCCAATCATAATAATCGTATTGTTCAGAGATGGAGTGAGGATTCATTCTGATAAGTTTTTTGGCCTACCAAATAGTATGAACTATATAAATATAGATTTGTGTTTCATCATCATTGTTATTATGTTTAAACTAGTCTTTGAAGAGTATATTTTAAAAAGGGCATTCCAGCAAAGAACCGACTAGAGTAGAGGCCTACAGTACGGAATACCCTGTAGGCAGGTGTGACCTGCACTAAAAGTAAGTGAATATTGATAAGAGATAGAGTTGTAAATGTATGGAGGGGTCAGAATGTGAAGGAAATTAAACTCAAAGCTCAGAAGTCTGAGTTTGTCTAGTAAGAGTAGAGAACCATCCAGAATTTTCAGCAGATGAAGATAAGATCTTGGTTTTTTGAACTTCTGTGGTGATAATCAGTTACCCTGTATTGCAAAGTTGCATTTTCTAGCTTGTGGGAGGCAGGTTTGTTAATCAGAGAAAACAATGTTTCTTTAAGAAATTTTGCTGGATTTTTTCAGGACCCAGCCTGTGACCTTATCTATGATCCCCTCTTTTCATGCTGACATCAAACGTGCTCCATGTGGGTGGAAAATAAAAGACTGAGAGCCAGAGCCTTGGGGATTCACCCTTAGCAAGTCTGAGTTGTCAGCTATATCCCCTTTCATGATTCTAATTTGTTTAACATTTGAATTAAGTTTTCTTCAGACTTTGGCTATGTTTCATGTTTTGGTTTTTTACTTCACATGCAATTTCTGACCATAGCTCATTCCATTACATAACTCCACTTTGAATTAAAATCTTGCTATTCCTGGGACCAGTAGTATTGGTATCAGTTGGGATCTTGTTAGAAATACAGAACTCTCAGGACACCCCCCCCCCCCCCCCGCCACAGCTCCACTGAATTAAAATCTGCATTTTAACAAGCTCCTTTGTGATTTGTGTGAACATTAAAGTTTAAGAAGCACTACTCTTAAGAATCCTTTAACCAGTGGCTTCACCAGTGTCCTTCAGGAGCCCCACATCACTTCAAATAAGATACAGGGTGTACAGTTTCTAAACAAACTTTCTGGACAAGTCGCCTTAGCAATCCTCCCCACTAGAGAACTTTCCACACTCTACCTTCTATATAGAAAATATGAAGCAGTGACTGCTCTGAATGTGCAGTGTTCCTCAGGGTACAATCCTCACATCATCTGCATCTGAATAACTAGAGGGTTTGTTAACAAGGAAGATTTCTTGGCCTCCATCTTACATCTACTAAATCTGGCACTGCAAACCACTTTTTCAACTATAATCTGGATACATACCAACCATCAACAAACCATCAGAGAATTCCTGGCTGCAGAAACAAATGCAGTTTCTGACTTTCCTAGCTCCCCCTTCTCAGGACTGAATTCTCTTTCCAGCTTTGACTTCACTCCCTCAACCAACCTGCAGTGGGTTATTTGAAACACAGTAATTTAGGATGACCCTACTGTAAGTGCTATTTTTTTGCAAGAGATCTCACATAAGTGCTGTTTGGTACCTCTCTTTTAAAAATATGCACATAGTATTCTAGAACTTCATTTTTTTTATTAGTTATCAGTCACTAATATATAAATTAAATATAAATGTTTCTATCAAATAATTTAATGCTTCTCTGCTTCTTGTATTCTTATGTAATAAAAGAGAATGCTTTTCTTATGTCTGATGCTTTCTTTAAGTCACTGTGTTCCTCATCACCAAAATTTTGTACCAGAATAGCAAGTTTCATAGTCAATGCTATTTGAAAAGCACCTGGGAAGACGAAGGGAGAAATAGCAGGTATATTATTCACCAGCTTGTGATATTACATAGCTAAAAATGACTTTATTATACCATCCTCTAGACTAGAGCCTGGGAGTTGGGGGGTAGGAACAAGTACTGAAACAGGTTCTTTGTGCCTGCAGTTTGCTGGTCTACTTCTGTATTGCTACAGACTACATCAAGGGCTCCTATCATTGACATGAAAGTCGAGTAGAATGAGTGCAAGAATGGCAGCCCCAGTTGAATATAAAACTATTATTAAATTGAATTCCACAATTTAAATCTGTATTAAATTGAATTCCACAGTTTAAATCTGAATCTGAATAAAGAGGGTATCAAGAGAGAATAAAATGTATTCCAGACTTCTTCACCCATCCCAACAGTGTTGTTTTAGATTTTAAAATCCTGTTTATAAAAAAATTAGAAAGTCAAAAATAAAATTATCCTTATCTTTCTCAAAAAGGTTTAAGACTCAAGGGCATGCCCTGGCCGGTGTGGCTCAGTAGTTTGAGCATCATCCCATACATCAAAATGTCATCGGTTCAATTTCTGGACAGGGCACATGCTCAGGCTCTGGGCTCCAACCCCAGTAGGGAGTGTGCAGGAGGAAGCTGATTGTTGTTTCTCTCTCACATCCATGTTTCTCTCTCTCTCCCTCTTTCTTCCTCCTTAAAATCAATAAAAACATATTTTTTTAAAAGGACTCCAGGGCATTCTTTAGTAAGCCTATATTTATGTATTCTTTTCAGAACTCTTACTAAGATCATATCTTGTGCTTTTAGAGCCCCTATAGTACTTCCTTTTCTCATTTCCGTTCTTTTACTCTTCTTTGATTTGTGGTTATACCTGGGCCTCTCCTTGGTTGTACCCTTGGCCAGTTGTAAAATTTTCCAGGTAGAAATTGTAATTTTTTTTGTATCTATCAAATATTTATTCTAGAGTACACATTAGGGCCAATTTTCTATGCTCAGCAAAGTAAGGCATACAAAAAAAAATAAATTATGAAACAAACAGTTTAACTTGGAATAAAAATCCTACCCATGTAAAACTGTAGCAATTCCTATAAAAGAGTATATAAGTATATAACTAATAGAGACATGAGCTTTGATTCCATATGTTCTGTCCTGGGAGATGCAAAACCACTACTGAAGAAGATCAGTATGGATGCCTGGCCTCTCAACATTAAGCCATTTAGCCTTGAGATCTGCAGTAAAAATCCGAGTAGTTTAGAGAGAGTAGATCTGCTCATGTTCAAATGGAAAAAAAGGGCAGTGAGTATCTCCAAGCTATCATGATGAACAAAGGCCAAAGCTCTTGGTTCAGTTTCCCTGGATCCCTTTATTTATTTATTTATTTATTTATTTACTTACTTACTTACTTACTTACTTACTTATTTGGTTAATCCTCACCTGAGGATATTTTTCTATTGATTTTTAAAGAGAGTAGAAGGGAGAGGAAGAGACAGAGAAAAACATCGATGTGAGTGAGGCACACCTGCTGGTTGCCTCCAACACACACCCCGACCAGGGCAGGGGAGCCTAAACTGAGGTATGTGCCCTTGACCGGCATTGAACCCAGGGCGTGTTAGTCCGAGAGCCAATGCTCTACCTACTGAGCCAAACCAGTTAAGGCTGGATTCCATAATTTATGCTTCCAGGTGGGGAGGAATACCTGAAAATTGGTCATTAACGTTAGCCCATCAGGTGAAGCCAGTACCAAATTTAATTTTATTTAGAAAAACAAAGATAGATGAAATATCTGCATGTTATGAAGCACTTCATAAGGTTACTTAAATTATGGTAGTCATAGATTGTTTTTACCTACCAGTGTTCCTCCTGATAAACCCTATCTCAGTTTTCCTGTAGGAACTCTCCTTCCTCCATTCTGAGTCCACTTGATTCATACAGTGCTCTACTCCCACCCAGTTCTGGGGTTGGAGCATGTGACCCAAATCTGACCAGCCAGCATCCAGAATCCTGCTCACCACAGTGTTGATCCTGGAATGGGTATGACCAATTCAAGATCAAAAGGGTGAATTCCAAGAATTGCTTGAAAATTTCCAGGAAGAAATTCTATTTTTTCATTGGCTTTGAACCTGAAAGAATGTAAAGCTGTAGCCTGGTTTGGGGTGAGGGGAGAAATCACAGAGGTAGAGCCTGAGAACAGAGCCAATTCAGTGAAAGGCAGAGCCCAGAAATGAAAAGCAACCAAGTCCTGATGACATTATTGAAGACTTTGAATAGAGCCTCAGTAAAAGAAGATACACCCTAAAATTTTAAATTACACCAAACACGAAATTTCCTTTTATTGTTTAATAAATTCACTTGAGCCCTGGCCAGGTGTCTCTGTTAGTTGGAGCAGTGTCCCGTACACCAAAAGGTTGTGGGTTTGATTTACATTCGGGGTACATAGCTAGGTTGCAGGTTCGATTTCCCTTCCTCTCTCTCTAAAAAATACCAGTGAAAACATATCCAGTGAGGATTTTTTTAAAAATTCACTTGAGTTGAGTTTTCTGTCACTTGCAACCAAAAGAGTCCTGATATATATATATATATATATATCAACTCTAAATTATATGGCACCTGCTCTAAATGTTTATTTCTTGGACCCTTTTGTTTTCTTTTTTTAAAAATTTTATTGAATTTATTGGAGTGACATTGTTTAATTATATAGGCTTCAAGTGTACAATTCTATGATACATCGTCTGCATATTATATAGTGTGTTCACCACCCAAAGTCAAGTCTCCTTTCATCACCATTTATCCCCCTTTTACCTCTTCTACCTCCCCCTGACCCCCTTTGGTAATCATCATACTGTTGTCTGTGATTATGAGTTTTTTTTGTTTTTGTTTTGCTTAATCCCTTAACCTTTTTCACCCAGCACCAAACCCCCTCCCCTTTGACAGCTGTTAGTCTGTTCTCTGTATCTATGAGTCTGTTAATATTTTCTTCATTAAATTCCACGTAAGTGAAATCATATGGTATGCACCCTTATGTTCATTGCAGCATTATTTACAATAGCCAGAATTTGGAAGCAGCCCAAGTGACCATCAGTAGATGAGTGGATAAAAAAGCTGTGGTACATTTATACAATGGAATACTACTCAGCTGTAAAAAAAGGACATCTTACCTTTGTGACAGCCTGGATAGACCTGGAGAGTTTTATGCTAAGTGAAATAAGCCAGTCAGAGAAAGACAAATACCATCTGACTTCACTTATTTGTGGAATCTAATGAAAAAAATAAACAAACTACATGTTTTGGTTGAGAGGGACTAAGGAGTATAGTCAGGGCAGGGTCAGTCAGGGAAGACTTTATGAATAAAATGGAGGGTGAATGTGTTAGAAAGTGATAAGGAGAAAAAAGAGGAAGTCCCTTTGTGATGTTGACACTTTCCCTCCAAATTCATCTCTTGCCACTTTCCTCAGAGTCACCCTCCAGCCATATTGGCCGCCTCTAAATTTCTAAAATATCACGGCCCAATAGAACTTTCTATGATAATGGAAATGTTCTTCTGCGCTATCCAGTTGTCTGATGATGTCCACCAAGCACACATAGCTACAGAGCACCTGACATATGACCAGTGCAACTGAAGAAATGATTTTTTTATTTTAATTGATTTAAATTTAAATAGCCACATGTGTCAAATGGCTACCCTGTTGGGCAGTGCAATTCTAGAACACATTGAGATTTTTCCCATGTTAAGGCCTTCTGTTCTATGGGAAATTACCTTGTAAACATCAATTATACTATCAGGCAGGCTATCCCAAAGGTCACAGAACAGAAGGGCTCACAGATCAAATTAAAATGCTTAAACTGCTTATATAGAGCATCAGCCCATGGATTGAAGGGTCCCGGGTTCGATTCCAGTCAAGGGCACGTACTTCGGGTGCAGGCTCGATCCCGGACCTGGTCGAGGCACAAGGGGAAGGCAACCAATCAATGTCTCTCTCTCACATCGATGTTTCTTTCTCTCTGTCTCCCCCACCACCTCCCTTCCACTGTCTCTAAAAATCAATGGAAAAATATTCTTGGGTGAGGATTAACCAAAATAAGACAAACAAACCAAAAAAACCCCACAGCACAAAGCAAAGGGAATGAGACAGGTATATTATTAGGTAAGGGTATAAGAGAGGTAGAAGGATCACGCTACTTAAATCCTGGGTTATATATTGTTTGTATATAAATCTCTCTGCTACATCAGTCTTCTCCGTCAATGGAACACAATTGAGGGTTAAGAAAGAGAGCCCACAGACCGAAGATGCCTTGGACCAGTAACATACATTTGCTCTATCAGAAAGACACAGAGACAAATATACACCTGGCTAATATTTGTAGCTTGCCAATTACCTTGCTGTACAGCTATGGGCTTTATTTGGGCTATGAGTTTATGTGTTTGGGGCAGAGGACACATGGACCAGAATAGTTATTACCACTGAGTGGCTGGATTAAGACCTCATAATTATTAAGTGATCATATATATTTAGTGTATCTTCATATGTATTTAATTTGTCATGAATATTTAGAGCCTCTCGAATATTACTCTTTGTCCTTTAATTCCTTTCTATTTATGTTTAACATACATGTGCTCTACTCACTACTACTTGTCTATACTTATCTCTACATCTTGTGATTTTCATTTACTTGTTTTTTCTTTTCTTCTGCATCATAACTCAATATTCCCAGTATAACAAATGTACATTATACCTCTGTACATATTTCTTCTTTGTGTAGTGATCTTCCACTGGCTTATCCCATAACAAGATCCTATAGCTTTTAGATCTCAGTGGAAATGTTCGCTTTCTCTGAAAGGCTTTCTCTGGTTACCCATCTGCTATAAAATTAAATATGTACCCCTGACCACAAATTTATAGTTGAAACCCTAACCCTAATGTGACTATATTTGGAGACAGGGCCTTTAGGGAGGTTAAATGAGGTCATAAAGGTTATCCTTATAAGAAGAGGAAGAAACACCAGATCTCTCTGTCCTCTTTTCTACTTTAGAGGGATCTAACCAAAAAAGGAAAGGGCATGTGAGTACACAGCAAAAAGCCAGATGTCTACAAGCTAGACCTCACCAGAAACCACCCCTGATGGCACCTTGGTCTTGGACTTCTGGCCTCCGGAACTGTGAGAAAATAAATTTCTGTTGCTTATTTTGTGGTGGCAACCTCTGAACTATTTTTACTCACAATACCTCTCTCACGGAATTGTGGACGTTTCCTCCTAACAACCAGTTCTCCAACTCTCCAGATACCAACTGGCTGTTGAACAATTCAATTCAAGTTTGACACTATCTACCTGGAGTTAGCACCGGATCCCACAAGTTAAAGGGTTCAGTCCCACAAGACTGTCCCCACTTTAAATGCCAGTCACAAGTCCCAGGTTGCCAATTGTACTCTGACCACCCAGCTATATAACAGGAGTTCCTACAACTCCCTTCTCAGGTTTGATAATTTGCTTGAACAGTTCACAGGACTTAGGAAAACACTTTACTTATAATTACTAGTTTATTATAATAGATACAGCAGAGAAACAGCCAAATGAAAGAGTGACATAGGTCAAGGTATTGGGGAAAAGTTGAGGAACTTCCATGGCCTCTCCAGGCTTGTCACCCTCACAGCATCTCCATCTGTTCACCAACCCAGAAGCTTTCCAAGCCCCATCATTTAGGGGTTTTCTTTATATAGGCATGATTGATTACATCATTGGCCATTGGTGATTAGCTCAATTTCCAGCCTCTCTTCTCCCCCTGATATCAGAAAGTACGGCTGAAAGTTCCATTCTTCTAATCATGGCTAGGTCTTTCTGCCAACCAACCCCCATCCAGAAATTATGGCTCCCAGCAACCAGTCATATCATTAGCATTCAAAAGATATTCATCATCTCTCCAGAGATTCCAAAGCTTTTAATGACTGTATTCTAGGAACCTGGGACAAAAACCAAAAGTTTATTTTTATTATATTACTCAGCCCTAGAAGACTAATATACCATCTATCAGATCCATCTAAAGTAGGTCTTCCTCACACCCATTAATCTTCATCTTATCATAATGTTTACTTCTTCACGCTTTCCATAATTTATCATTATTTAAGTTATTTGCTTGTTTACTTTCTTTTTACCTGTTTCCACCAAAAACTATATGCTCTACTATGTGTTGTTCATTTTTGTAACCTCAGCAAGTTGTCAATGAATATTTATGAATGGAAAGCCCAAAGTACATATTAGTGTTTGAAAAAAATCCTATAAATCAGTAAGCCTGGCTCTTGAAAATGATTTTCCGTGTACCTATATGCCTGAAGCCAAAAAAATGTTTTGTGGTAAAATACATGTAAAATAAAATTTACCATCTTAATCATTTTTAATTATACAATTCAGTGGCATTAAGTCTATTCACATTGTTGTACAAACTATCACTGTTATCCATCTCCAGAACTTCTTCATCATCCCAAACTGAAACTTAATACCCATTAAACAATAACTTCCTTCTCAAACTATTCCAAAAATTAAAACAGAAGGAATGCTCCCAAATTCATTCTATGAGGCCAGCATAACCTTTGTGTCTCAGTGGTTAGAGCATTGGCCCACCCACCAAGGATCTCTGATTCAGTTACCCCTCTAGGGCACGTACCTGGGTGGCAGGTTCGAACTGAGCCCCAGTCAGGGCATGTGTGGGAGCCAATCAATTGATGTGACTCTCTCACCTCTCTCTCTCTCTATCTCTCTCTCTCTCTCTCTTCCTCTTTCTGTCTCCACCTCCCCGCTCCTTCTGTCCCTTCCACTCCTTTTAAAATCAATGGAAAAATATCCTCTGGTGATAATTAACAACAATAACAACAACAACAAAAACCCCAAAAAACAAAGTCACTACAAAAAAAGAAAATTATAGGCCATTATTGAATATAGATGCAAAAATTCCCTCAGCCCAGCCTGCACCCTCTCCAATCTGGGACATCCCTTTCACAATCCAGGACTGCTGGCTCCCAACTGCTCACCTGCTTGCCTTCCTGATTGCCCCTAACTGCTTCTGCCTGCCAGCCTGATCACCCCCTAACCACTCCCCTGACAGCCTGATTGATGCCTAACTGCTCCCCTGCCAGCCTGATTGCCCCTAACTGCCCTCCCCTGCAGGCTTGGTCGCTCCCAAGTGCCCTCCCTTGCAGGCCTGGTCCCTCCTAACTGCCCTCCCCTGCTGGCCATCTTGTGGTGGCCATCTTGTGTCCACATGGGGGCATCCATCTTTGACCACATGGGGGCAGCCATCTTGTGTGTTGGAGTGATGGTCAATTTGCATATTACTCTTTTATTAGATAGGATAGAGGCCTGGTGCATGGGTGCGGGTCAGCTGGTTTGCCCTGAAGGGTGTCCCGGATTAGGGTGGGGTTCCCTTGGGGCGTGGGGTGGCCTGGGTGAGGGGCCTGTGGTGGTTTGCAGGCCGGCCATGGGCCCTGGCGACCCAAACAGAGGCCCTGGTATCTGGGATTTATTTATCTTCTATAATTGGAACTTTGTAGCCTTTAGTGGAGCCAAGCCTCCTGCTTGCTCCGTGGCCATAGCCATTTTTGTTGGGATTTATTTATCTCCTATAATTGAAACTTTGTAGCCTTAAGTGGAGGCCTGGGCTGGCCAGGGTGTGTGGAAAGCTTGGCTTCCTCCATGGCCGGGGAAAGACAAGCCTCCTGCTCGCTCCATGGCTGCATCCATCTTGGTTGGGTTAATTTGCATACTCGCTCCTGATTGGCTGGTAGGCGTGGCTTGTTGGTGTAGCGGAGTGATGGTTAATTTGCATATCATTCTTTTATTAGATAGGACTAGAGGCCCGGTGCATGAAATTTGTGCACTGGGGGGGGTGTCCCTCAGCCCAACCTGCACCCTCTCCAATCTGGGACCCCTCGGGGGATGTCCGACTGCCTGTTTAGGCCCGATCCCATGGGATCGGGCCTAAACAGGCAGTCGGATATCCCTTTCACAATCCAGGACTGCTGGCTCCCAACTGCTCACCTACCTGCCTGATTGCCCCTAACCACTTCTGCCTGCCAGCCTGATCACCCCCTAACCACTCCCATGCCAACCTGATCGACACCTAACTGCTCCCCTGCCAGCCCAATCATCCCCAACTGCCCTCCCCTGAGAACCTGGTCACCCCCAAATGCCCTCTTCTGCATATTCCCTCTTTATTAGATAGGGCTTTTTCTTTAACATATTGGACAGCCCTAACTGGTTTGGCTAGCTGGATGGAGCATTGGCCTGCAGACTCAAGGGTCTCAGGTTCGATTCCAGTCAAGGGCATGTACCTTGGTTGGGGGCACATACCCAGTGGGGAGTGTGCAGGAGGCAGCTGATCGATGTTTCTCTCTCATTGATGTTTCTAGCTCTCTATCCCTTTCCCTTCCTCTGTGTAAAAAATCAATAAAATATATATTTTTAAAAAAAGAAACATTTAAGCCGAAACCGGTTTGGCTCAGTGGATAGAGCGTCAGCCTGCAGACTGAAGGGTCCCGGGTTCGATTCCGGTCAAAGGCATGTACCTTGGTTGTGGGCACATCCCCAGAAGGAGGTGTGCAGGAGGCAGCTGATTGATGTTTCTCTCTCATTGATGTTTCTAGCTCTCTATCCCTCTCCCTTCCTCTCTGTAAAATATCAATAAAATATATTAAAAAAAAAAAAAGAAACATTTAAGATTCCTCCATATCTGCCTGGCTGGTGTGACTCAGTGATTGAGACCCCAGGCTGCTGGCACTGGCAGGGGATTGTGTCGTGGGGGTGCGGCGCCCCTGCCAGGCTGAGACCCCAGCCTAGGCTGCCGGTGCTGGCAGGGGATCGCGCCATGGGGGAGCAGAGAGACCCCAGCCCAGGCTGCCGGCGCTGGCAGGGGATGGCGCTGTGGGGGAGTGGAGAGACCCCAGCCCAGGCTGCCGGTGCTGGCAGGGAATTGCACTGTGGGGAGTGAATTTGCTTTTGTTTTTTATAAAGAGTCAGGAGGGCCTCTTTGCAGGAGGCCCTCCGCCAGGCCACTTACTCTGCAGGCTGTCAGCAGCAGCCCTCCCTGAGACTGGGGGACTCTGGTGGGGCTGAGAGGACTGGGCGCCGCCATCTTGTGGCTATGGGGGCTGCCATTTTGTCACGGAGTGATGGTTAATTTGCATATTACTCTTTTATTAGATAGGATTATATTGGCAGTCCCAGCCACAACAATCAGACAAGAAAAAGAAATGAAAGGCATCCAAATTGGAAAGGAGGGAGTAAAACTGTCACTATATATAGGAAACACTAAAGACTGCACCAGCCCTGGCCAATTTGGCTCAGTGAATAGAGCATCCACCTGGGGACCAAAGGGTCCTGGGTTTGATTCTAGTCAAAGGCATGTTCCTTGGTTGCAGGCTCCTCCCTGTCATGGGCCCTGGCCAGGTCTCCTGCAGGAGGCAACCAATCGATGTGTTTTTCTCACATTGATGTTTCTGTCTTTCCCTCTCTCTTCCACTCTCCCTAAGAATCAATGGAAAAATATCCTTGAGTGAGGATTATCAAAGGAAAAAAAAAAACTCTTAAAAAAAAAACAGAACTAATACATAAATTCAGTAAAATTACAGGATACAAAATTAATATTGAGAAATCTGTTGCATTTCTAAACACTAATCACAAACTATCAAAAGATTTTTAAATGGGCAGAGGGCCTGAACAGACATTTCTACAAAAAAGACAACAGGTGGCCAACAGGTGGTACAAACCACCTGAAAGATGCTTAACATCCACTAATCAACATCACTAATCATCAGGGAAATGCAAATCAAAACCATAGTGAGATATCATCTCACACCTGTCAGTATAACTATTATAAAAAAAGTCAACAAACAAGTGTTGGCAAGGTTGTGGAGAAAAGGGAGCTCTCAGTGTACTGTTGGTAGGATTCGTTTATTTTGTTTTTTGTTAATCCTCATCCGAAGATATTTTTCCTCTTTTTTTTTTTTTTTTTTAAAGAGAGAGTGGAAGGGAGGGGGAGAGACACAGGGAGAAACACCGATGTGAGAGAGACACATCGATTGGTTGCCTCCCGCATGCACCCTGACCAGGGCTGGGGATCAAGCCTGCAACCAAGGTACGTGCTTAAAATCAAACCTGGGACCCTTCAGTCCGTAGGCTGAAGCTCTATCCACGGAACCAAACCAGCCAGGACACTGTTGGTAGGATTGTAAATGGGTGCAGCCACTATGAAAAACAGTATGGAGGTTCCTCAAAAAATTAAAAATAGAATTACCCTACAATCTAGCAATTCCACTTCTGGGTATTTGTTCAAAGAAAATGAAAACACTAATTTGAAAAGATATATGCACCCCTCTAGGTTGATTGCAGCATTATTTATAATGGCAAAGATATGGAAGCAATCTAGATGCGCATCGATAGATAAAGAAGCAGTGAGTGTATATGTACAATGGAATATTAGTGATAAAAAGGAATGAAATCTTGTTATTTGCAACAACACAGATGGACCTAGAGGATATTAGGCTAAGTAAAGTAAATCAGACAAAGAAAGACAAATATCATATGATTTCACTTACATGTGGAATCTAAACAAACAAAACAAAATAGAAACAGATTCATAAAGAGAATAAACTGATGGTTGAGGGAAGGAGGAAGGAGAATGAGTGCAAAGGGTGAAGGGAAATAAGAAGCACAAATTTCCAGTTATAAAATAAACTAGTGGCCTGGTGCACGAAATTCGTGCACGGGGGGCAGTAGGGGGAAGGGTGTCCCTCAGCCCGGCCTGCATCCTCTCCAATCTGGGACCCCTCAGGGGATAACTGGCAGTCGGACATCCCTCTCACAATCCAGAACTGGTGGCTCCTAACTGCTCGCCTGCCTGATTGCCCCTAACTTCTTCTGCCTGCCAGCCTGATTGTCCCTAACTGCTCCCCTGCTGGCTTGATTGCCCTAACCACCTCTGCCTCAGCCCCGCATCCGGGACCCAGGATTCCCTCCTCCAGCCAACCACAGGCACCCAGGATCCAGGCTTCCCTCCCTCTGGTCAGCCATAGGCGCCCAGGCCGGCTGCAGCCGCAGGGGATGGTGGGTAGGTGGCTTCACCTGGGCTGCAGCCGCAAGTGCTGGCGCCCAGGACTGCGGGGTGGCTTCTCCATCTCCTGGGCCACAGCCAGCAGCAGGTACTGGTGCCCAGGACTGCGGGGTGGGCAGCTTCTCCGTCTACCAGGCTGTAGCAAGCCACAGCTGCTGGTGCCTGGACCACAGGTGGGCAGCTTCTCTGTCTTTCCTGGGATGCAGTGTGGGTGACTTCTCTGGCTGGCTGCGGCCTGGAATCATGGGGCAGGTGGCTTCTTCATCTCCCTGGCCGCACCCAGCTTCAAGCGCTGGGGCCCACTTTCTCTGTCTCCCCCAGGACGTGGGGCAGGCGGACGTGAGGCTTCTGCTGTTGGCTGTGGCCTGGGATCACGGGGCAGGTGGCTTCTTAGTCTCCTGGGCTACAGCCAGCCTCAGGTGCTGGGGCCCGGTTTCTCTGTCTCCCCCAGGACGTGGGGCAGGCAGATGTGAGGCTTCTGCTACTGGCTGTGGCCTGGGATCATGGGGCAGGCGGCTTCTTGGTCTCCCTGGCTGCAGCCAGCCACAGGCGCTGGCACCTAACTTCTCTGACCTCCACAGGCCCGGCGGGGGGGAGGGGGGGGAAGGGGGGGTGCGAGGCTGCCACCATGTTTTCAGGTTAATTTGCATACTCACTCTGATTGGCTGGTAGCATAGCAGAGTGGCAGTAATTTGCATGTTTCTCTTTTATTAGTGTAGATAAGCCATGGTGGGTGTAGTGTGTAACACAGGGAATATAGTCAATAATATTGTAATAACTTTGCATGGTGACAGATGGCTATTGGATTTATCGTGGTGATCACATTGTAAGTATATAAATGTCAAATCACTATGTTGTACACCTGAAATGAATATAATATTGTATACCAACTATACTGTTATCAGCACCAGAATAGATGTTATTGGACAGTCCCCTGAGTTGGAAGGAGAGATGTGTCTCCTCCTTGGTTCTTGTTGTCTCCTAAGAAAGATTTCAAACAAGTGACACCATACAGCAGCATCGAAGCAAAGCAAGTGAATTTATTAAGGAAGCAAGACAAGCAAATTTATTAATAAACTTGGCATATAGCACAAGTGGGCCACTCAGCTAATCTGAGTGCATGCCTGGTGCAGGTTCAAGGGGTTTTTCTTTCCTTTGTCCTATAGTTTTCAAGGTTCCTCTGCTGGATATCTTGGGTAGCAGATTAGGTTTCAAAGTCCCTTTTACTTTATTGTGGCTTCTCTTGGAATGTTTGTATACACACCTGGTCATCTTGTCTGGCAAGTCCCAAGGAGGCTGACTTCTTTGTTCAGTGAGTGAGATAAACTCCCATTTTTTCCTTCCGCCTTCCCCCCACCTGCATTAGCTGTACCAGAGTGATTTATGCTATGTATTCTCTGGGTAGGAGGAGAGGTATTAACTATTTGCTCTCAAGTGTCCTAGGTTGGGGAAGGTAAGGTCTTACTGCAAGTTGGCTGCAAGCTGCCCAAACTGTTGGTCCTTGTTTAATTTTCTTGTCTCTGTTTCCTATTCCACCACCCCAGAAATTTTCCTAGCTTCTAACTATCCTCTCAGATATACTTTAACAATAATAAAAAAAAAATTGATGAGACCAAAAAAAATGTATGTGCTAAATGTGGCACCTCTAATCCTGCATCATCGTAAGTGCAAATGTAGAAAAAGTGTTGCAAGTATTACAAGATAAGTATATTTATGATGAAAATAAAAGCAGAAAATAAAAAATTTGAAATTGGTGAAAAATGACCAGTAAAAAGCAAACATGCAAACTTCCCATTCCTTCCTCCCAGTCTCTGGCAACCACCATTCAACTTTCTGTCTGTATGAGTCTGACTACTCTATGCACTTAATATAAGTGGAATCATACAATATTTGACTTTTTGTGTCTAGCTTATTTTACTTAGGATGTCTTCAAGGTTCATCCATGTTATAATAAGCATCAGAATTTTATTCCTCTTTAAGGCTGAATAATATTTCATTGTATGTACATACCACATTTTGTTTATCTATTCCCCTGTAGATGGACATTTGTGTTGTTCCCACCTTTTGGCTATTGTGAATAGTGGTGTTATGAACACTGATGTATAATTATTTGTTTGATTCCCTGCTTTCATTTTTTTTTTTTGAGTATATATCGAGAAGTGAGATTGTTGAGTTATGTGGCAATTCTATCTTTACTTTTTTGAGAAACTTCTATACTGTTTTCCACAGTGACTGTATCATTTTACATTCCCACTAGAAATAACAAGAGTTCCAATTTCTCTACATCCTCACTAACACTTTTTATTTTCTGGTTTTGTATGTTTGTTTTGGTAACAGATAGCCTAATGAGCATGAAGTGCTTTCTCATTGTGGGTTTGATTTGCATTTCCTAAATGATTAGTGATATAGATCATCTTTTCATGGGCTCAATGGCCATCTGTATCTTCTTTGGAGAAATGTCTATTTAAGTCCTTTGCCCAATTTGGAGTAGTTGTGTGTTTTTTTAACACGCTGTAATTTATTTTATTTTATTTTTTAAAATTTGATAAATCTTTATTTTTCAGATTATTACAATTGTTCCTCTTTTTCCCCCATCCTCAACCCAGTTCCCACCCCATCCTCTGCCCTAACCCCCCCCTCACTGTCCTCATGCATAGCTGTACGATTTTTGTCCAGTCTCTTTCCGCACCCCCCACACCCCTTTCCCCCCCAGAATTGTCAGTCCACTCCCTTTCTATGCCCCTGATTCTATTATATTCACCAGTTTATTCTGTTCATCAGATTTTTTTATTCACTTGATTTTTAGATTCACTTGATAGACATGTATTTGTTGTTCATCATTTTTATCTTTACCTTTTTCTTCTTCTTCCTCTTTTTAAAGAATACCTTTCAGCATTTCATATAATACTGGTTTGGTGGTGATAAACTCCTTTAGCTTTTTCTTACTGTGAAGCTCTTTATCTGACCTTCCATTCTGAATGATAGCTTTTCTGGGTAGAGTAATCTTGGTTGTAGGTTCTTGCTATTCATCACTTTGAATATTTCTTGCCACTCCCGTCTGGCCTGCATAGTTTCTGTTGAGAAATCAGCTGACAGTCGTATGGGTGCTCCCTTATAGGTAACTAACTGTTTTTCTCTTGCTGCTTTTAATATTCTCTCTTTGTCTTTTGCTCTTGGCATTTTAATTATGATGTGTCTTGGTGTGGTCCTCTTTGGATTCCTTTTGTTTGGGGTTCTGTGCGCTTCCTGGACTTGTAAGTCTATTTCTTTCACCAGGTGGTGGAAGTTTTCGGTCATTATTTCTTCAAATAGGTTTTCAGTATCTTGCTCTCTCTCTTCTTCTGGCACCCCCATAATTCTGATGTTGGTACGCTTGAAGTTGTCCCAGAGGCTCCTCACACTATCTTCATATTTTTGGATTCTTTTTTCTTTTGCTTTTCCGGTTGAGTGTTTTTTGCTTCTTTGTATTTCAAATCTTTGACTTGATTCTTGGGGTCCTCTAGTCTGCTGTTAGATCTCTGTATAATATTTTTTACTTCAGTCAGTGTATGCTTAATTTCTAGTTGGTCCTTTTTCATATCCTCGAAGGTCTCGCTAAATTTATCGGCCTTTTCTAGAAAATTCTTGAAAAACCTTATTATGTGGTTTTGAACTCTATATCCAGTCGTTTGTTTTCCTCCATTTCTTTCATTTGTGATGTTTCTTTGTCTCCTCATTTTCGCTGCTTCCCTGAGTTGATAAGAGTGGCTTTGTGTGCTAGGTGTCCTATAGGGCCCAGTGGCTCAAGCCTTCCCAGTTACCTGAGGTGGACACTCTTGGTGCACCCTTTTGTGGGCTGTGTGCACAGTCTTGTTGTAGTTAAGCCTTGTTGTTGTTGGTATCACTGAGAGGAATTGACCTCCAGGCCAGTTGGCTGTGAGAATCAGCTGTGTCTACGCTGGGAGAACTTCTGTGCTGGAGACACCCTTATGAGACAAGACTTGCAAAAGCCTCTGTGCTCAGCTTGGATGGGGCAGAGTATCAGGGCGGAGCAGACAGCATTCGTCTCCCATCAGCCCTGCCCTAATAGGCCCCTGTGTCTCAGTGTCCCGTGGTAATCGCTGCAAGCACCTCTGAGAGAAAGCGCCCTCGAATTTCACCCGTTGCCAGACAGTCCAGTTTCTCCCCGAATGAGTCTGGGTCTCCAGAGTCTCACCCGGAACTGGAGTTCAGCGCAGTCAGGAGCTTTTGTCTCCCTCCCGCTTGAGAAAGCCAGCCATGCACTCAGTTGCCAGTCTTCTCCGTGCACGTGTCTCAGTACCTCTGCCTCCTGTAGCTCCTCTGAGTCTCAGTGTGCTTTTCTCTTGCCTTCTAGTTGTAGAATTTCTACTCAGCCAGCCTTCCTGTGGTTCTGGATGATGTCCGTTTTTTGAAATTGTTGTGCAAGGCAGCAGTTTAGGTGTTTACCTATGCCTCCATCTTGGTTTCTCCCTGTTGTTTTTTTTTTGTTGTTGTTGTTGAGCGTTGTAGGAGTTCTTTGTATATTCTGGATGTTAATCCTTTTTCAGATAAATAATTTTAAAATATTTCCCCCCATTCTGTAGGTTGCTTTTTCACAATGATGATGGTGTCCTTTAATGTACAGTTTTAATTTTGATAAAGTCCAATTTACCTATTTTTTCTTTTGTTGCCTGTGATTTTGTTGTCATATTAAAAAAATCACCGCCAAATCTGATGCCATAAAGCTTATTTTTTGTTTTCTTCTAGCAACTTTATAGGTTTAGGTCTTTGATCCATTTTGAGTTATTTTTATACATGGTGTAAGGTAAGGATCCAACTTCATTTTATTCATGTGGGTTTTCAGTTTTTCCAGCACTATTTTTTGGAAAAACTATCCATTCTCCATTGAATGTTCTTGGCACCCTTGTTGAAAACCATTGACCAATGATTTATTTCTAGGCTCTCATTCTATCCCATTGGTCTATATATCTGTATGGCACTGTCTCACTGTTTTGATAATTATAGCTTTGTAGTAAGGGTTGTAATCAGGGAATATGAGTCCTCTGACTTTGTTCTTCTTTGAAACTAAATTTTTAATCCACTTTCTCAAATTATTCATAGGTGGCTGCCATCGTGGCAACACTGAAAAAAAAACATGGCAAGTATTTCTAGTAAGAATTAGTCTTCTTCGTAAATTCTTGATAATAAGGAGCCTAAAGGCAGCAGTCCTAGTTTGGAATCAATATAGTCCCTTTACTTTCCTTAGCCAAAACTCTTAAAATAGAATTTGCAGTGGCTTACTCTTGTGTGCAGGCCAGCACTGCCCAGATGGGAAAACAACCAAGGAAGACTTCCTGGATTAAGTTTAACTTAGTTAGGTAACTCTTAATTTGGGCTATCAGACTCCATCAGTTTGCCCAGAATACAGAAGAGAACAAACTTGTTTAAAACAAGATGTTTTGGATTTTTCTCAAGCAGTGTTGCTGCACTTTCAAGGTTAGACTAATAAAAACAAAGTCAGTGAGAGAAAAACCATGACAGAAACTTGCAGGCAAATTCTCAAAATGATGCAGAGCTTTGCTGTTTTGCCTCTAAATGATAAGAAGAGAATCAAGCTTATTTTAGTGTGGTCTCTGAGAGTCTCCATGTTAGGTTTTGTGGAATAAAAATAATACTTTGGAAAACTCCTTGGTATTTTGCTCTTCTCCTAGCAGAGGTAGGGTGGGGTAATAAGAAAGAATGTTGGACTGTGTCTAAGGAGTTCTGGCTTCCAGCGGGACATTGCCACTAACTTGCTATGGGAACTAAGTCACTGGCTCTCTGAGTTACAATTTCCTCAACTGTGTGTTCAAAGAATTGCTGGATCTCTAATCTCTTTACCAGCTCTAATAATATTGCAGAATTTTTCATACTTTCCCTAGATATTTCTCTTATTATTCTCTAATTCTTAGAAAATGGTATATAACTGTTATGAGCATTCATGTTTTGTCTGCTGTGCTAAATTATAAGGTCCTAAAAACATTTCATATTCAGTCTGCTATTACTCACAATTTAACACTGCAACTGTTACAAGTTAAATAAATATTTGAAGGAATGGAGAATGTGTTGAACTATTTGTTGTTTTGTTTCGTTTTGAAGATTATTTTCCAATAATTGTTTTGCTTTTTGGTGAGATAAATATCCTTTAGCTAGGTGATAATAATTGTATTATAGTAATGATAATATCCCTTATTTTATAAAATGATTTATGGTTTATTTTGTAATATAAAAACCCAGAAGCATTATGCTAGTTTTCTATTATACTGCTTTTTGGTAAATAACCTTCAGGGAAGATTTCCTATGAACACTTGGCATGGTAAAAGGCTAATGTAATGAATCAGGACTATTTAGCATTACTAGTTAGGACTTCTATAGTTGCAAATGTCAGAAGATCTAGCTCAAACTTGTTCATCCAAAATGGAAAATTTATTTGACTCATGTACCTGAAAAGTTCAGGCTTGGCTGAATCCAGAGCTGGATGATGTCATTAGGACTTAGTCTTAACTCTTTCCATTTATTTTGCTTGTTTTTTCTCTGTTAACTTAAATCTGAGGCCAGCTCTTCACCTATGGCTACTCGCTAACAGCTCCAAGCTTATATTCTATCCTCTAATCTTGGTGTTAGGACAGTGTCTCTTTCAGAACAGTTCTAATGACTTCCAGAGTTGAGTTTCATTGTTTGATTAGGTTGTGTGTGGGGTTGTGCCTGCACTTATCATTATTCCAGGAATATAGTGTACACTGATTCACTAGGACTGGGTTATGTTCCCAGATTGGTGTCCACAAGTAGCATTTACCTCCTCCTGAACCTCTTTGACTTAGAAATATGGTAGGGTGGCTCCCTGTTGGAAAACTCAGGACTATTAAGCAGAAAAAGGTACAATGGATAATGGGCAAGAAAGAACAGTGGGGATCCACAACAAAATTAACAAAAAAGAGGTCCTAGTTATGCAAAATAAAACTATTTTAAGTCTGTTTATATACAAAAGATTAACTGAGAAATCAACTCTAAACACAAATTCATTTCTAATGTCTACCTACCATTTGAGCTTTCTGATATAGCTTTGAATATGGTAAACATCTTAATGAAAAAGCAAACTCATGTCAGTTATGATTTACACTAGTGACCCGGTGCACGAAATTCATGTACATTAAAAGGGGATTAATTAGAGGAAATAATTTAATATTGCTATTTGCCCTTTCTCTATAATAGAAGTGTCAGAGATGAAAGAAAATTAGTAAAATGTATATGAAAATCTTCCTCCTGTTAGAGTGTCTGGGGCTCACCACGGGACCCAGAGTCAAGTCCCCACCCACCCACATGCACCTAAAAATCACGTGAGACCCAGACCCGGCTGCCCCCCCCCCTTGGGCTAGAACTAGACCTGGCCAGCACCCCCTTGTCAAGCCCTGCCGGGCAGGGGGTGTAGCCTCAGGTGCCCTGGCCCAGCGCCAGGATGGAGGGCGTGGCCTGAGGTCCCCCAGACCAGACCAGACCTTGAGGTCCTCCATCAAGCCCTGCCAGGTGGGGGACACAGCCTGAGATCCCGCGTCAAGCCTCGCTGGGTGGGGGGCATGGCCTGAGGTTCCCCGTCAAGCCCCACCAGGCAGGGAGGCGCAGCCTCAGGTCCCCTGTCAAGCCCTGCCGGGTGGGCGATGTGGCCTGAGGTCCCGTCAAGCCCCACAGGGGAGGGGGAGGCCGTAACCTCAGGTCCCTGCTGATTGCTCGTTAAGGCTCCTTATGGGAAGTTGGCCTCAGCTCTGGATGCAGCCATCTTTGTGACAGAGTGATGGTCAATTAGCATATTCCCTCTTTATTAGATAGGATTTGGTTGCAAATGACAGATCTAACTACAGTGGCTTAAATAGATAAGGGTTAATTTTTAAGAAGTCCAGAGGCAGGTTGTTGCTAGCATTGGTTTGGTGCTTTATGAATGCTAAGTCTCCTGATATTTTCTTCCTGGCCCCCAAATAGCTGCTTTAATTTTGGCCTTCATGTTCAAGTTTGCATTAGAAGGAAGCAGACAAGTACAAAAGGACAAGAACTGCTTGCTGTATTTATTTTTTTCTGTATGTTTTTAAAAAAACTATTTTTATTGATTTCAGAGAGGAAGGGAGAAATATCAATGGTGAGAGAAAATCCTTAATCGGCTTCCTCTTGCACGCCCCCTACTGGGGAGCAAGCCTGCAACCTGGGCATGTGCCCTGACTGGAATTTAACCATAACCTCCTAGTTCAGTGGTAGGCAAACTCATTAGTCAACAGAGCCAAATATCAACAGTACAACGATTGAAATTTCTTTTGAGAGCCAAATTTTTTAAACTTAAACTTCTTCTAACACCAATTCTTCAAAATAGACTCGCCCAGGCCGTGGTATTTTGTGGAAGAGCCACACTCAAGGTGCCAAAGAGCCGCATGTGGCTCACGAGCCGTGGTTTGCCAACCACTGTCCTAGTTCATAGGTCAACAATCAACCACTGAGACACACCAGCCGGGCTTTCTGTGTGTGTTTTAAAGAGTATAACCAGATGTTCTTATCAACACTTCTACATACTAGTATATCTTATTCATCACATGGTCACATATTTCTTTTGTGGAGGCTGAGAAATACAGTGTTTTAGTTTACCTCAGTACCACCCCGAATTAAACCAGGCTGTAATGCTAGGAAAAGGGAGTTAAATGGATATTGGGTGACTGGTCAGTTTGAGCTGCTATAACAAAATACCAAAAACTGGGTGGTTTACACAATAGATATTTATTTCTCACAGTTCTTGAGACTAGGAAGTCCAAGATCAAGGTGCTGGCTGATTTGGTTCTGGTGAGTGCATTCTTCCTTGGCTTGCAAATGGCCCCCTTCTGGTTATGTCCTTACATGGTAGAGAGTGAGAGGGAGTTCTTATAAGGAAACTCCACCCTCATGACCTCATTTAAACCTAATTATATTATAGCTCCACATACCATCATGTTAGGTGTTAGAGACTCAACATACAAATTTGCAGGTGACATATAAAATCAGTCTACAACATTCTATTCCTGGCCCCCCAAATTCCTGTCCTTCTTGCATGCAAAATACATTCATTCAATCCTAATAGTTCAAAAAAATCTTAACTTTAACTCAAAGGTCTAAAGTTCAAATCTCATCTAAATATCTAAATCAGATATGGGTGCTACAGGGAGGTATGATTCATCCTGAGGCAAAATTCCTCTCCAGCTGTGATTCTATGAAACCAGATACATTATGTGTTTCCAAAATACAATGGTGGGACAGGCAAAGGATAAACATTCTCATTCCAAAATGGAGAAATTGGAAGGAAGAAAAGGCTGTCAGATTGCACAATTCCAAAACCTGGTAAGACAAATAACATTAGATCTTGAGGCTTCAGAAAAATCCTTTTTGGTTCAATGCACTGTTTTCCAGACCTACTGGGGGGTGGGGGGAGGAGGGAGTGGTCTTGTTTCTACAGCTCTGCCGGGTAGGGTTGTACACCCAAAGCCTGTTGTCTACCACCCCCACCACCCCAGCCCCCAAGGCTGTATGCAGGTGGCTGCTGTCTGGACCGTTGAATCTGGATCAACAACCACAAAACACACCCAGAGCGCGCATACACACACACACACACACACACACACACACACACACACACACACACACACACACCCTTCCCCTCCTTGAAATTGAGGAGGCAGCCCTGATGATCTATAAATCACCTTTGTAGTGATTTTTCCTTCTTCTTAAAGAATAGCACATATTTTCAGCTGTATAGTTCTATAGTCCAGTCCTGTAGGATCTAAGAAGTCTGACAGCCTTCCTTCATTTTCTGCTGGGGTGGATGATAAGGTCTATGGTTCACACCCATACTAACCTCCTTATCAACCTGTTTGGTCACACCCTTAATGTTCTCCTCAAAACAACCTTTCTTATTTTTTACAGTATGAACAGAGTGAGACTATTACAAATCTTTAAGTTCTGGTTCACTTTCACTTAACAATTCCTTCTTCAATTCATTTCTCTCTTCCTGCGTTTTACTGTAAGCAATCAGGAAGAATCCAACTGCTCCTTCAACACTTTGTGTAGAAATCACCTGAGCTAACTAACCAATTTCATAATTTGCAAATTTACTTTCTACAAAACACTAAAATATAGTTCAGCCAAGTTCTCTGGTCACATTTTAACAAGGATCACCTTTTTATCCTCTGTCCAATAACATGGAGATTTCACCAGAATGGCTTTTACTGTCCCTATTTCTACTAACATTCTATTGATGATTATTTATGTAGTTTCTAAAAAGACATATAGGCCCTAGTCAGGTAGCTCAGTTAGTTAGAGCTTTGTCCCAGTACACTAAGGTTGCAAGTTTGATCCCTGGTCAGGGCACATACAAGAATCAAACAGCGAATGCATAAATGGTTGAAACAATAAATAGATGTTTCTCTCTCTCTCTTTCTCTCTCTCTCAAATCAATAAATAAAAAAAAATTGTTTTAAAATAAATAAAAAGATGTATAGGCTAAGAAGTCCCATGGTCTACAAGCAGCAAGCTGGAGACAGAAGAGCCAATGGTATATAGTTCCTGTCCAAGTCCAAAGGTCTGAGAACCAGAAAACCTGAGTTTGAATCTGAGTCCAAAGGCAGAAGACGAATGTCCCAACTCAAAGACACTCAGATAGAGAGCTTATTCTCCCTTACTCAGCCTTTTAGTTCTATTCAGGCTTCCATGGATTGCATGAGGCCCACCCACATTGGCAATCTGCTTTACTCAAGTCTACCAATACAAATGTTAATCTCACCTAGAAACACCCTCATAGACTCACGCAGAATAATAATTAACCAAATATCTAGGTACTCCATCGCCCAGTCAAGGTGACACATAAAATTAACCATCACAGTGACACTGCAGTTTCTGCCACAAAGATATTAGTGAAAACATTTTAATTTCTTTCTCTTCAGTTTCAACTGTTTTGTTTTATACACATATATATATACCTTTTAGTTACATAGATATATATTTAACTGCATCCCAGTTCCTTTTTATTTCTTTTTTGTTCTTGTTTTCCTTTTTTTAAAAAAAATATATTTTATTGATTTGTTACAGAGAGGAAGGAAGAGGGATAGAGAGTTAGAAACATCAATGGGAGAGAAACATCGATCAGCTGCCTCTTGCACACCTCCTACTGGGGATGTGCCCGCAACCAAGGTACATGCCCTTGACCGGAATCGAACCTGGGACCCGTCAGTCCGCAGGCCGACGCTCTATCCACTGAGCTAAACCGGTTAGGGCTTCCTTTTTTTTTTTTTTTTTAAGTATGGAAGCTCAAGTATAAGATGTAGATTTTTTTAAAGTTTTACAGAAAAAAACAAAACGGAATAAAACAAAAAACTCCTTTTACATTCCACAAAACTTGACAGAAAAGCACCTAGCCAGAAGAGATCGGTCTGAAGGCCCCACCCTGCACACCCCACAACATCCTCTCGGTGGGACAGGGGATAGTCGGTGAGGGACAATGCTGAGGGTCACCTCTCCTTTCTCTCAGAGCTGTCCCCTGTCCTCCTACCCCCCAACCCCAAGCAACTCCCAAATACATGTGGAATCAGATTTCCAGTTTTTCTTTTATCTTTCACACACCACAGTTATTTCATAATTTTTTTGTTTTACTTTTTTTATACCAATGTAACTAAAAGGTGGATGGGAAGGGGTGGCAGATAGTGTATTTTATGCCTATAAACAGGTGGTGGTGGGGACATAGGGCTGGGCAAACAGAATACATACAGTCAATATGGAAACATTGAGGTGTTTTGTTTTTTTTTTAAAGAAGTATGATCAGTATTATCAGGAAGCATATATGTAAGGTATAATCACAGTGGTGTGGCAAGTGTGTGTGTTTTTTGATGTTTTTATTGATTTTTTAAATTTTTATTTTTTAGAGAGAGAGGAAGGGAGATGTTAGAGAGATATAAATATCTATGAGAGAGAAACACCATCGATTGGCTGCCTCCTGCGCCCCTCTCCCCGCCCCACAGTGGGTTGAGCCTGCAGCCCTGATCAAGAATTGAACCAGTGGCCTCTTCGTTCCTGGGTCAACACTCAACCACTGAGCTACACCGGCCAGGCAGAAACATTGAGGTTTTTGGGGTTTTTTATGAAACACTGAGTTTTGATAGCAAAACGTGGTGTGGGAGGGTAGGAGGGGGGTAAGCAGGCCTTGGAGACAGAGACGGGTATTTATCAGCTTTATTCTCAGGGTGTGATGGCTCCATGCAGGTTGGTGACACAAGTTACTGTGTGACCTGTCAGGGAGGGAAGGGACAAGGGAAGGGAGCAGAGTTGTGTAAGAAAGGAATCTAAGGAGTGCATAGCATGTCTGGTTAGAGTGAAGCAGAGGTTTTACAATTACTGCTTTCTCTTCAAAGCATCCACCAAGTCATTCTTAAGAGCTTCTTGTTTTGATTTGTCTGTAAAAGTCTGCATAGATCTCAGCCCATCGATGATGTCCTTTGTTTTTCCAAAGTAGATCTCATTCAGCATACTTCGGATTTTGTTTCCCATATCCTCTACCAAGTGTCTGATATTGGCTATGTGTGGCGAGCAGTAACTCACAGTTTCATCTTTCTCCATCTGTAAGGCTGCCTCCGAGGTTCACGGTGCCAGAGCCAGATTTGTTGGTTTGTAGCCACAGCATTGCTGAGGAGGTTAGCTTCTGATGGGTGGTGCAGCCATTGGTTTCTCCTGCACTTCCACCACATGGATGGAATCCCAGTAGCCTTTGATCTTCTTTTATCCATCTCTAGCCTTCTTATGAGGATCACCCCAGCAAAGCCATGATCCAGACCCCACAGATAAACAGATGAGATGCTGCCTTCAAAATACAGATCTTGATACTGGTCCACCTCCAGCTTTCTCACCCGAGCAGAAGGCATGCCCCATCTTCCATCTCCTATAGATGGTGACCTATAGGCGTCCCCATCTCTGTCATAGTCACACAAAAGGTAATCCTTTCCTACCATCTTCTTGGACGATTTTCAGTGTCTGGTCAACAGAAGACAGATCTTCACTTAGACCAGGTCAATCAGGTCAATCTCGATTTGCTGTGGAGGCAGGTGCCTCTTTTTTTTAAATATATATTTTATTAATTTTTTACAGAGAGAAAGGGAGAGGGGTAGAGAGTTAGAAACATCAATGAGAGAGAAACATCGATCAGCTGCCTCCTGCACACTCCCCACTGGGGATGTGCCCGCAACCAAGGCACATGCCCTTGACCAGAACCGAACCCGGGACCCTTGAGTCCGCAGGCCAATGCCCCATCCACTGAGCCAAACCGGCCAGGGCGGCAGGTGCCTCTTTAAGTCCAAGACACAGTCCAGCTGCTGATCATTCATGGTGGTGATGGCGGCAGAGCCCTGGCTCCCAATTACCCAGGTGTCCAGCTAGTTACATAGATATTAAGAATAAAAGAAATGTTTGATTCCAAACAAAAAATGACTCCTTTGTCAAGATATTTTTATCAACTCCAGTGTTTTTTTATTTTGCAAATAATTTCTAAAAACAGAATCATTTATTATATTTTATTTTATGACCTACCTTTTTCTACTTTAAACACTTTTTTTGCTACAAGATGGTCTTCTATGACATTTTTAATGATTGCATAACAGTCTATTGAATGAATACATGATATTTTTCAGTCAATCCTCTATTGTTGGATACTTAGGTGGTTTCCAATTTTTCACATGCTATGCAACTCTATTACACCCTTGTTATCTCTTTTTTTAAGTCCTCACCCAAGAACATGTTTTTCTTTATTTTAAAGAGAGAGGAAGGGGGTGGGAGGAGAGAGAGACAGAGAGAGAGAGAGGAACCTTGTTGTGAGAGAGAAACTTCAATTAGTTGGCTCCCGTATACCCCCTGACTGGGGTTTGAAACTGTAACCAAGGTATGTACCCTGACCAGAAATTGAACCTGAAACCTTTTTGGTGTATGCTTTTGCCAACTGAGTCACCCAGCCGGGACACCTTTGTTATCTCTTAATGTTTAGTTATAAAAGCAATATATGCTCTTTCTAAATAATAAAACAATAAAGAATTGTGTAAAATAAAAAGCAAAGTTCCCTATTTCTATTCACCAGCACTTTTATTTCCCAGCATTTCAATTCCCCATGAGGCAACCACTGTTAATAGTTTACTGTGTATCCTTCTGAATGCTTTTATTTTCTGACTCCTTTTTTTCTTTCCTTCCATTCTATTAACCTATAGCCTTCTGTTTTCTGCTCTTTTCATGCTCAGTTTCAAGCAGCCTCTTTTCATGCTCAGTTTCAAGCAGCCTCTTATTTGCTGGTTAGTCTGGGAAACCTGACAAACATATCTGTTAGAATTATGTGTAAATTCAGACAAAATAATTTCTGAGCAAAGGCCTCACATCTCTCTGATTAAAGAACATAAATTTCACTGGTTACCTTTTCTGTTTTGCATTTCGACTACTAGTAAGCCTATTAAAACTGCCCCCTGGCACTTACAGAGTCAGATAGTTGGAAAAGTAACCTTCAAATAATTGAGGTGTTGCTATCTTTACTTTTCATAAGCTAAGAGTGAAGTACATTTAAGAAACATTTCTGTTAACTTTTCATGTGTTCATACAACTAACCATGAAAGAAAAATTCTATCAAATAGGAGAACAGTAATGAGAGATTTTATTTTAGTGTATTGATTCATTCATTAACTATTTACTGAGTGTCTGCCATGTTCCAGGCACTATATAGATATTAGGAATGTAAATATAAAAAAACAAAGCTCTTGCCCGGCCAGTGTGGCTCAGGGGTTGAGTGTCAACATATGAATCAGGAGGTCACGGTTTGATTCCCAGTTAGGGCACATGCCTGGGTTGCCGGCTTGATCCCCAGTGGAGGGTGTGCAGGAGGCAGCTAATAAATGATTCTTTTTTTTTTTTTTAAATATATTTTATTGATATTTTACAGAGAGGAAGGGAGAGGGATAAAGAGCTAGAAACATCAATGAGAGAGAGAAACATCGATCAGCTGCCTCCTGCACACCTCCCACTGGGGATGTGCCCGCAACCAAGGTACATGCCCTTGACCGGAATCGAACCCGGGACCCTTCAGTCCGCAGGCCGACGCTCTATCCACTGAGCCAAACCGGTTTCGGCTAATCAATGATTCTCTCTCATCATTGATGTTTCTATTTCTCTCTTTCTCTCCCTTCCTCCCTAAAACCGATAAAATATATATATGCTCTTTACATTTTTTTTTTTAAGCTCTCACAAGCACTATTAAGGAACAACCAAATAGTGTATTTTATTGTCTTCTTTGCCTGGATCCTCCCTTCAAAATCTGCATTTGAGCATTTTGTCTCTCAGAGGCATGTGGTAGTAAACTTAGTTTATAACACATTGGTACTTGAACCTCTGTGCATTTCTCTGTGTATTTTCTCTCCATTACAAGTGTGGTTATGGCCCAGCAGCTGCAGTAGCATTTAGCTTTAGAGCAAAAGGGAAGTCCTCTGGCTACCCAAGTAGGTGGATATCTCAGGTATTTGGACTCCCTTCAGGTCCTTTTGGTAAAACTTAGCCCAGAGATTTGGCATGGCAATTCACACCATTATCTAAGGCTCACACTCTTACTTTCTTTCTTCTTCTTCTTTTTTTAAACTACAAAAATTGCTGAAATGCCAGAAGTTTGGTTAGGAATGAATAGGGAAGTCTGGCATGTTTTTAATCCTGTGCTCAATGTTGTTGGTAATATTAGAAGAGCAGCAGAGCCATGAATCCAGTCATGTTCTTGGCTAAAGCAGCCTACACTGACTTAAGCGCTCCTCAAATGAAAAAAGACCCAGGGCTTTAGTTGACAGTAAATGCAACCTGAGCCAGTGATGTGACCTGGCTGCCAAAACAAGCAAATGTGATCTGAACCAGCATTAATAGAAGACTGGTGGCTGGGACAAGTAAGGTAATAGTCCCAGAGTACACTCTGCAGTGGTCAGATCACACCTGGAGGATGGTGTTTCCTCCTGGGCACTGCATTTTAAGAGTGATGTGGAAAAGTTGGAGTATGCCCAAGTTGGGCAACAGGATGATGAATGGCATAGAAACTAATATCCTTTGAGGAACAGTTGGAGGAACTGAAGTAGTTTACCCTGGAAACTAGAAGGCATGAGGATGTGGGATAACCATTTTCAAATATTCGCAGGGCTATCATATAGAAGAGTTGGACTCCTCTGTGTAATCTCAGCAAACACAACTTAAGCCAGTGGGTGTACATTACAAAGTGGCTGATCTTGTCCCCATAAAAGGAAGAATTTTCTAGCCTTTCTGAACATCCAGAAAATATAAGCTTTGTAAGGTAGTGACCATACCTTAATAAGTGGTGTTAGGATGGTGGCCAGCTGACTGAACTTCAGACGATTCATGAATAGGATGGGAGGTTTGGAGAGATGACCTGATCCAAGCTCCTTTCACATTCAAAGGTTCTAATAATGAACCTTAAGAAGTAAAAAATAAATAAATAAATAAATAAAAAAATTACTGCTTTTTCTCTTAGACCCCATACAAGCATTAACCACAGAAATTATGGTAAAATTGATGCTAAGGGCAAATATCAGTTATGAAGTTGGAAGGCAAAAAAATCCATAGGAACTTTTGTTTTCCCTGATGGTTGTGAATTTTGTTTTAGTAGCATTTGTTTTTTCTAACTGAATGATTTTTTTTTCACTTTTAAGATTCTTTAGAGCCCTGCTATGCTTTCTTTCTCATCAAATTTATGCTCCTCTTTTTAAAAATATATTTTTTTATTGATTTCAGAGAGGAAGGGAGAAGGAGAGAGAGATAAAAACATCAATGATGAGCCCTAGCTGATTTGGCTCAATGGGTAGAGCGTCGGCCTGCGGACTGAAAGATCCCAGGTTCGATTCCGGCCAAAGGCACATGCCTGGATTGCGGGCTTGATCCCCAGGAGGGGGTGTGCAGGAGGCAGCCGATCAATGATTCTCTTTCATCATTGATGTTTCTATCTCTCTCTCCCTCTCCCTTCCTCTCTAAAATCAATAAAATATATTTAAAAAAAAAAAAAAGAAACATCAATGATGAGAGAAAATAATTGATTGGCTGCCTCCTGCACCAGCCCCTTACTGGGGATCGAGTGCAACCTGGCATGTGCCCTTGACCGGAATCAAGCTCAGGACCCTTCAGTCCACAGACCAATGCTTTATCCACTGAGCCAAACCGGCTAGGGCTATGCTCCTCTTAATATGTTGTTTGCAGGACACTATATTTTGATAAGATTACTCTTAATCCAAAATTATAAAGCAGCATTTTGGGGAATAGCAATCTGTATCCACATGTCAAACAACCAGCTCTGTGGAATAGCTGGTGTTTAAAGTTCATTCATCGTTAATAACGAGGTAGCATACAGTAAAATGTGTGCATTGGGATAGTTTGGCCCTTCCCAAAAATCGGTGAAGTAAGCAGGCTGGAAATGATTATTCCTATTTTATTCAGCACCTACTATGCTAAGAATAAACTGCACTAGTTCATCTTACATCCTAAAGAAAGTCTATAGCAAACATTACCATTGATGGCTGAGGATACTTGACTCTCTTCTTGAAAACAGGGATGCTAACAGTTACCTCAAATAAAAATCCTAAGGATGTGGACAGAAAAATGTTTGCTAAATGGGGTAGATTTGACTGGGCAGTGTGGCAAAATGCTTAGGAGCTCTGGCTGTCAGAGACCTGGGTTTAAAATTTTTGTTCTGTCCCTTACTGCCTGTGAAATCACTGTCATCTCATGAAGCCTCAGGGTCCTTATCAGTACAATGGGAATAATAATAATAGGTTTTGCCTTTTTGGGCTGTTGGGAGGATTAGATAGAATAATGTGTGTAAAGGCATGAACATGGGTGCTGTTTTTAAAAATTATATTTATTGTGGCTTAATATCCATTGTTTATTACGCATTTTTTAAATTGGGGTATTTCTTTCTCATCAAATTTATGCTCCTATTTGTGTTTCCTATTTACTTTCACTGTGCAGTTTATACTTAGCATAGTAGGTGCTGAATAAATCCTAGTCAGTAATATCATGCTGGACCAACAATCAGTAACAATTCAACTGAGCAAGTCAAGTGCTTCCTGGCTGCCCAGCCCAGTACTAGTCTCTGAGAATACAACACTGCCTGAAACTGGGCCCTTGCTAAGAGTGATGCGTAGGTTGCTGTGGAGGCCAACCTGCCATTCCAGAAAGGTCTGGAGATGTTGTGTGAGTATTGACTCACAGGGATCCAAGCCAAGAAAGGTGGGAGGGGCCTTAGTAAAGAGAAAAAGCTGAGTGAAGGCTCAGAACTAAATCAGCAGACTGTTTGAGTGAACTGTTAAGCTGGCATCGGAGTTATACTTGTTGGCCTACTCATGCAACCTCTCAGAACCCGTTTCCTTATCTGTAAAGAAATAAATAATGAGGTCTACGTAGTAGCCATGATGCGAAGATTCAGTGAGGTGATCTTTGTAAAGTACTTGCTTGGCACATCAACTGGCACAGAATAAGTGTTCAATGTTACCATTACCATTAATTTAATTTAATAATACCTTATAATTATGAACCGGGATTCCTTAGTCGCTGGACTGCGAACGGGTGGGGGGGTGCCAGGACTCACAAACCACTGGTCAGTCTTGAAGAGCTTTAAGACAAGGCGGCCAGTGCCTGATTCATATCCTAGTCAAGCGCCAGCGTGATGTCCCCACATCCGCGTGGTGCAGGGGCGGGCCCGCGGAGCTGGGCTCCCAGGGTCACGTGGGTTCCGGTCTCGCCCCGGCGGAGCCCGTCCCCCGCGGCTGCAGCTGCGGCGGCTGCGCCTGCGCAGAACCGAGCGCGCTCTGCGGCTCGCTCCGCGTTGGAGGCGGCGCGAACAGCTAGGGGCTGGTGGATGGCTCTGCGGGGCCTGGAAAGCTCGGGGCCCAGCTCCCGCGGGCCGTTGGAGGAGGCGGGGGCGGCGGCCGAGGAGCACGAGGCGCCGGGTGAGGCGGCGGCGGCGGCAGCCGCGCCGCTGGACGATGAGGAGGACGATGGCCGCGGCCTGCTGCGCTGGGACGGCTTCTCGGCCTGGCTGCACTGCGTGTGTGTGGTGGGCTTCGACCTGGAGCTGGGCCAGGCCGTGGAGGTGAGGCCCGGCCGCAGCGTTGTCCCTCCGCCCTGTCCGGGTTTGCACCTGGGCGGCTTTTGCAGAGTGTGTGGCCTGCGGGCCAGCCGGCCGGCCTGGACCCCGACCGCCGCGCATCTGGGCGTGGCTGGCCACCCCTCCGCCCATTGGGCCGGGCTGCGGTCTATTGGCAGTTCCCCTGGGAGCATCCTGGGCTGCGGCTGAGGGTGAAAAGTTCTCTCAAGGCCCCTCCTAAACACTTGCTGTTTTTTGTTTGTGTGTGTTTTTTTAACCCGGTGTCACCAGAATAACTGAAATGGTTAGCGGCACCTGGAGGAGGCTGCAGGCAGGATGTTTGGGACTTTTTCAAGAAGCAAACAATGCCCTTGACATATGGTGAAATATAGCCAAGCCTCTTTCAACAAACCTTTTTTTTAGACTAAGAGATGGTTTTGGTCATTCACAGTAGTAACTCTTAGAGCATTTTAGTGAGCCTGAGCCAAAATGCATAGCATGCATTTTCTCATTTTCCTCCTTTTGTTCCTCACTTCTGTTATGTCTTGATGTTGCTTCTGAAGCAGTTGGCCTGAAAGCTAATATGAAGAACATAAGGAATAGCTTTTGCTTGTGAATCTCAAATTTCCTATCTTTATGGCACCTTATTGAAAGGCCTTTGAATCTTAATCTATTCTTTACATTGTTTAGGGTACTTTATGTAGAATAAGAGATTGCTTGTCTTTATGTGTCCAAGAAAAACATTATCAGAAGGATGTATGTTTGAGATTTTTTTTTTTTTGTAGTGATTCCATTTTAGTGCACCATCTCATTTTTACTTCAGTAACATGAGTTGGCTAGGAAAATTGGCCAGGGAGGTTTTTCTTAATTCGAAGATACTGCTTTTGTATTCAGCCTGTCTTCTCTATGTTTTATCATTATGTAGTTCCATACACTGTTTCTACAAAGATCTAGGCATTATTCTGGTTGCTGGGCATACAAATATGAACGATATGCTCTAAACTATATTTGTGGATTGAGACTACAATTTAGGGAAGAACCAAGAATTAATCACAGTAGCAGATAGGGCCAGATGTGGTGCCTGGCACATATGGTGTTCAATAAATACTTGCTGATAGAATGAATGAGTACAGGAACAATTCTTTATCTTATTGAGATAGAAACAACTGGTTCTCAAAGAATTTGAAGAAGAGATTTATAAACCATCTATTGACTATATTGACACATTAATCTGAAATTATATGTATAGCAAACTACAATTTAACCAGAAAACAATGGTTTGGGTTGTTGTAGTTTATTACATTTTTATATAGCTAAAGGAGATCTTTTGGGACTTTCATCATTTGGGACATTCTTTTTAACATGAATATGTTTTTCTGACCAAATAAAGAATACTTAGCATAATTAAGGTGCTACAAAAATGTGGATCATTAAAGGTCTTATTTTGAATTTCATTTTCCATAGTATGTGCTGTTGCAGAGTTTTCTTTAGGTCAGTTATTCATAATGTTTTTTGCTTCTGAAACTTTAAAAAACTATATGATGAATTTCATGAACTCTCTCCATTAGGAAAATGCTTACTAATACAAAATTATGTATTTGTTTCTGTGTACTTTCTGTGGATTATCTATGGACCTTATAGTCCATTGTCTCTAGATTAAGAACCATTGATTTTAGAAGGTGTAGGATGAGAGTGGGGAAGATTCCCTAATGAAGGATCCAAAGACAGTTAAACACATTAAGTGGAGATGCAACACAACAATTTTGTTTTGTTTTCCTGAGAAACATAGAATATTGCACTTTGCCACTTTTAAAGAAAAAGGAACACAAATTAGAAACTAATATAACAAAATAGTTGAAAAACACATAGTATTTTACCTTTTATTATGGCCATACCTAGGCCAAAAATGGACAGGAGGAGTGGCTATAATGGGATAAGAAGGTGTATGTAGCCTGGCTGGTGTGGCTCAGATCTATGAACCAGGAGGTCATGGTTCAATTCCAGGTCAGGCACATGCCCAGGTTGCAGGCACAATCCCCAGTAGGGGCGTTCAGGAGGTAGGCAATTAATGATTTTCTCTCATTAATTATGTTTCTACATCTCTCCCTCTTCCTCTCTGAAACAAATAAAAATACATACTTTTTAAACAGGTGAGTGTAGAATTGTGTTGGAGAAGTGACATATAGTAGCCCATCTCTACTTCCTATAAAGCACAACCATGGGGACTCAAAAGGGAAATTAGTTAAAGAATAGGTAAAAACTAAGCTTGGACAATAATATCCTAGAACCTAGCTGTGCTATAAAAAAAAACAGTCATTGAATATTAGGCCTGGGAGACTTAAGAATCTGTTCTGCCAAGACAGAAAATACCATTTGCAGATTTTAAATGCATGAACAGTGCCACTTATTTAACTTTAAATCCCTACTAAAGACAGTATAGAACAGTAGCTCTCGAGCCACATGCGGCTCTTTGGCCCCTTGAGTGTGGCTCTTCCACAAAATACGACATGTGGGCGTGCACGTACAGTGCAATTGAAACTTTGTGGCCCATGCGCAGAAGTCGGTTTTCGGCTCTCAAAAGAAATTTCAGTCGTACTGTTGATATTTGGCTCTGTTGACTAATGAGTTTGCCGACCACTGGTATAGAATATTGATCAGGAACTCTAGATTCTAGAGTGGGTTTTAATCTATGTACTTTGGGTACATTACTTTGCTTGTCTGAGCCTGGTGCTGCTCCTCTGTAACAGGGTAACAGTACATTTGTTGTGGCATTGTGAAAATTAGATAAGTTAATGTTTGCGAAACATTTGGAATAGTACCTGGGACCCAGTAAGGCCTATGTAAGCATTTAGAGTCCCTTTTTCTTTTTTAAAATGTATTTTTATTGATTTTGGAGAGGAAGTAAGAGGGAGAGAGAGAGGTAGAAACATCAGTGATGAGACAATCATTATCAGCTGCCTCCTGCACGAACCTCCACTGGGAAAGGAACCGTGACCTCCTGGTTCATAAGTCTTTGCTCAATCACTGAGCCACACTGGCTGGGCGAGAGTCCCTTTTTCATTTTTGATGGGGAGAACCCCTCACTTTTTTGCTTTATGAAAATGAAGCCTTCAGTTTTCTCACTTGTAAGATGAAGTTGAGTTACTAGAATCAGTACTTTTTTTTTTTTTAAATAGGGGAATATTTTCCCCTGCGTAAATAAAGAACTGGCTAATCCGGTTGAAATGGTGCCTGTGTGTGTATATTTGGTTATAAGTAGCAGAAACTAAGCTACAGCTCAAGCAGAAAAGGGGGACTTGCTGTAAGGCCATAAAGGTGTTTTAAGATATCCAACCTGCAAACCTGGTGGGGCTTCAGAAAATGGCTAGAGCCCAGAACCAAGCACACATCTTGTTTATGCTTTTGTTTTATGGATTTTGTTCATGCTTCATGCTCCCTGCAAACTGACTCCTCTACTTCTGTGATATTTATGGTTGTGAAGTTGCCCCTTTCAGCCACTTCAATGGAGAGTGAATGTCACTCTTGTTCCAAACACTAGAGGAAGGTACTCAGGCCTGGTTTGGGGCAGATTATCACTCAGATACAATCAGCTGAAGACCTGGGTGGTTGGGGGCAGATTATCACTCTGATACAATCAGCTGAAGACCTGGGTGGTTGGGGGCAGATTATCACTCTGATAAAATCAGCTGAAGACCTGGGTGGTTGGGGGCAGATTATCACTTTGATACAATCAGCTGAAGACCTTGCTGCACAAAATGTCAGGGTCAGGGGAGGGGGGGGGACCTTGTCTGAGTAAAGGAGACAGTTGAGGGCAGGGTGTCTTTGGAGCTAGAAGAGGTGGCAAAAGGTACAGACTGCAGGAGGTGTACTTAGCTTCTTTTTTTTCCCCTTTAAAGTGGCCATGAAGCATCATCAGAGAATCTAAGTGTCCTGTGGAATAGGTTTGAAATTCTCTGGATTTAAAATATTCTCTGTTACTTCAAGATCTGAAATTACCTGATTATCTAGAAAAGCCTTAATTATCTCAAGGCAGAATTGCCTTATTTACTCAAGTTCCCTCCCAACCTCCCACCCCCATTGAGTAATAATATGCTCATTGTTGAAAACTTGGCAAGAAAGAAAATTATAAACACTAGAAAACATCACTCATAGTTCTATTAAGAAACAACTGCTATCAGTATTTGACATTTTTGTTAATGTTTTTTTTTTCTTTACATAATTTTGTATCTGTCAAGGATTAATTTGATTGTTAGTAACAGAAACCTTGTAGAATAAATTTAAGCAAAAAGAGATTGATTGTGAGGAGTCTCTTGGACACACTTACAGGAAACAGGAATGAACCTTATGGAATTTGGAAAGCCCCAGGCTTTTTTGCCTTCGTTTCTGGAGCTATGTGGTCTTTTTTCTCTGCTTTTCTTTGCATGTCTTGTTCCATTCTACATGCTGAGGGTGGTTTCCTCTGCAAGTGTCTCAGTTTCAGCTCCCAGGTTCTACTTGACTTTGGGTTACCTGGTATTGATTTTAGCCACTCTACTCTTGTATTCTGGAATCAGACTGAAGGGTAACTCAAGTAGTGGAATATCCGATTGGCTCAGAATGGGTTAAGTTCTCTGTTTTGTTCATTGAGCTGTAATCAGGAGACAGAGTCTCAGTAACAGTAGTGGTTACTTAAGCTCACTTCTGCAGAAGGCAGGGAGGAGACACTTTCAAAAGCATGGGCTGAGCAGCAGACTACTGTAAAAGTCTGCTTTATTGATAAACATTCTCATAAACAATTTGCCAGATCATTGAAGAGTCTTCATAAACATAATTTTATGGACCATAATTTATTAAACAATTTTGCTTAATTTGGATATTTATTAGTTTCCTTTTTTTGAAAAAAATATTTTTTTTATTGATTTCAGAAAGGAAAGGGAGAGAGATAGAAACATCATTGATGAGAGAGAATCATTGATTGGTTGCCTCCTGCACGCCCCACACGGGATCGAGCCCACAATCCAGGCATGTGCCCTGACAAGAATTGGTGACTTCTTGGTTCATAGGTTGCCGCTCAACCACTGAATCACGCCAGCTGGACAACTTCTGCTTTTTTGAGTCATTGCCTGTTCCCCCTTATCCTCTAAGCAGGGTGGAGCCTGGAGTAGTCACCAGTTTTCTTTATCTTAGCAGTTTCTGTTTATTTTTCTGAGAAGGATAAAGACAATTATGTTAAGGGTTGTTTCTTTCACTCTTTAACTGAGTGTTCCGTAGCCCCAGTATTTGATCATCAGCAAGTTTACTCTTTTAATTGAAATGGGTGTTACGAGTAATTGTATGTTGCTGTCTCATTGAGCCATCGGTTCAGCAGGTATTTATTGGGCACTGGTATGTTCTAGAGATAAAGTCTTGATCATTCCCTCTTCATCAGGTAGCAATTTATCTGGGAAGGTAGGCTATTTAACAGTGAGTGCTTTGATAGGAGGATATTCAAGGTACTAATAATAGCCTTTAAATTCCCTTGTGAACTAGTAGCACTTCATAGTTCTGTGATTTGAGAATTAAAGCCTTAGTGTCCTCTTGAGCTTCTTAGGCTCCCAGATTTTACAAAGGCTTCTTTGGTGTTACTAATCTCTAATTCTGTTATGAAATTGTATAATCCCAATCTGGGGATAATCTGGGACATTCTCTTGTCCCGTTAGTCCTTTCACAAATACTTTGTTTTTGTATTTACTAAGATGCCTGATGTAAAACATGGACAATTTCATATAAACTTGATTCTTTTTTGAGAGAAATGCTTCACTGTCCATTTCATATTCAAATTGATCAAGCTTTTTCTGTGACATAATTTACCTTCAATCTTGAGAGCTGGAATCTTAGACTGAGGCCCAGCCTGTCCTAATACTGTGATGTCATTTTTTCTACTTTAAAAATAAGTAAATAAATATTTTAAGAATAACATATAGAAAAATACACAAATCCTATGTCTGTAGTTTAATGAATTTTTATAAAGTGAACATACCATGACACAACCATGGGATTAAAAAAACCCTGGCTATTATCACTGCCCCAGAAATTTCCTTATCTTCTTTCAGTTATGACTCATCCCCTTTCCCCATCAGCCCCTAGCAACCACTAATTCACTTTCTGTTTCTGTTATTCTGTACATTGCATAAGAATGGATATTGTGCGTTTTGTGTCTGGCTTCTTTCACTTAGTATAATGTTTTCAAGGTTCATTCACATTGTACGTATTTAGTACTTCATTCCTTCCTATGGTTGAATTTTATATCAATCTAGCAGGGAGGGTAGACCATTTAACAGTGAGTATGGATGTACTATATCACATTTTGTTTATCTGTTTATCATTCGATGGAAATAAGGACTATTTCTACTTTTTTGGCTATTATGAATAATGCTGTTTTGAACATTCATTCACAAGTTTTTGTATGAACATGTTGTCACTTCTCTTGGATATAAACCTAAGAGTGAAATTGCTGGGTCATATGGTAATTATGTTTACTAAATTGTTATCCACCATGGCTGCATTTTCACATTTTCATCAACAATATATGAAGGTTCTAATTTCTCCATATTCTGTCAGCAACTTGTTATTTTCTGTCCTTTTGATTATAGCCATTCTAGTATTAGGTGGTATCTTAAAAGTTTATTTGCATTTCCCTAATGATTAATGATGCTGAGTGTCTCTTCATGTGTTTATTGGCCATTTGTATATCTTTTTAAAAAATAATTTTTTTATTGATTTCAGAGAGGAAGGGAGAGGGAGAGAGATAGAAACATCAATGGTGAGAGAGAATCATTGATTGGCTGCTTCCTGCACGCCCCCTACTGGGGATCCAGCCTTTAATCCAGCCTGTGCCCTGATCAGGAATCGAACCATGACCTGCTGGTTCATAGGTTGACGCTCAATCACTGAGCCACGCTGGCCGGGCAAAATGTATTCTTTATATATTCTGTATACTAGACCCTTACCAGATATATGATGTGCAGATATTTTCTCTCATTCTGTGAGATGTCTTCACTTTCTGGGTAGTGTATTTTGAAGCACAAAAGTATTAAATTTTGATGAAGTCTAGTATATTTATGTTTTCTTTGGTTGCTTGTGATTTTTTTTAATATTTCTTTTTTTAAATTTTCTTTATTGATTAAGGTGTTACATATGTGTCCTTATTCCCCCCATTACCCCCCATCACCCCCACTGGTTGCTTGTGATTTTATATCACATCTGAGAAACCATTGCCTAATCCATGGTCATAAAGATTTATTCCTGCCCTGGCCAGTGTTGCTAAATGGTTAGAGCAGCCATGGGCAAACTACGGCCCGTGGGCCGGATCCGGCCCGTTCGGCTGTTCTATCCGGCCCGCGGAGCCGAAAGAGCAGAGGGTTCTCTTGCTTTCCCCTCCGCTCCTTTACTTTGAATTTATATTAGTTCACACAAACACTCCATCCATGCTTTTGTTCTGGCTCTCCGGTCCAGTTTAAGAACCCATTGTGGCCCTTGAGTCAAAAAGTTTGCCCACCCCTGGGTTAGAGCATCGACCTGTGCACCAAAGGGTCTTGGGTTCAATTCCCAGTCAAGGGCACGTACCTGGGTTGTAAGTTCGACCCCTGCCCTGGTTGGGGCGTGTGCAACAGGCAACCAATAGATATGTCTCTTACATCCATGTTTCTCTCTCCCCACCCCACCCCCAAAAACACCCCGGCTGGGAATTGAATCCACAACCTAGCGATGTGCCCTGACTGGGAATCAAACCCACAAGATTTCAGTGTACAGGACAACACTCCAACCAACTGAGCCACACCAGCCAGGGCAGGAGTTAATGTTAGAGATCAAGGCAGTTGTTTCTGGGGAAATGTAGTCTCTTCCAAGCCTGGGATGCTTGGTGGGGTTGTGCAATGGAGACAGATACTCAGCCACATGGTAATAGATACCCATTCACAAACAACTAGGGTACATGCAGGCATGAATTTTTCCTATGTCCAAGTAATACTAGCAGTAAATTAACTCATCGTCCTAATCTTCCTTTTCCTGTGACCATGATTACTCCCCTACTGAGGTGGAAATGTTAGGGTATCCAGGGCAAGTGGCAAATAGACATATCTTTAAAGAGAATAGCCCCATTTAAAACATTTTATAATACTGTTTTTCAGTACATATACATTTTTTTTTCTGGGGCACATGTTTTCCTATTTTATCATAATGTAAAAGATATATGCTATGTCATCATTTTTAGGCCTTAATAATTCTATGAAATAAAACGTTTTTCTTATTACCTGGCCACCTTTCTCTTATTTGTTATAACATGGGATGTCTTATCATAGGTAACAGAACAAGGATGACATTAGCTGACGTTCTGTGCCCCCTTTGATGCCTCCCAGGAATACAAGTGTCCTGGGGGACAGAGATGCCTGGGCTTAAGCTGTGGAAAAAGAAAACTTCAAGCGAGAGGCGTCTCCAGATACTGGGGCTAAACGATAGTCGATTAATTTCCTTATAGGTGTCAGGAGCTAAATAACTAAACTAACAGTGATTGCCCAAATTTATATTTAAACTCCCCCTCCCCATGAAATAAAGTATATACATAGAAAATCTAGTAACTGATATTTGTGCAGTTCAAGCTACTTGACAATGGTTACTTTTCTTTAGATAGGGAGTTTAATTGAGGTTTTTAAAATCAAGTATGAACTTTTCTATTAAGTACAGAGTGGACATTTGGAATTCTATAGCATATAATAATACACTGTTACTTTTTGAATATTTTATCTGTTTCAAAATAAAATACTGGGTAGCCCTAAAAGAGTACATTGAAATGAATTTCTAGAATTCCGTTTGATAGTCTAGTACAACCAGTTTTTAAAAGGTACAACCAGTTTTTGATAGCTTATGTAGTTCTTATATCCTTCTAGCTTACTTAAATATATATAGCTATATAAACTTATAATGTACACATACATAGACATATATACACATGTTGTGTCTATTTAAGGTACTCTTATATAGGTAAAACATACCAACATCTTTTTCTACATTGGCATGCTGATATTTAAACCACAGGAAACCAAAGTCCAAAAGAACTGTGATTATTTAAAAGAAAGGAAAAAGAAACTGTATTTACTTTTGAGTGGATATTTTAATCGCAGGAAATAAAAATCTAAAGGGCACTTACATAAAACTTATTTTAGAGGCTAAGATTAAGCTATTATAGGTCACTAAGCTTACCAATATGTTTTAGACCAGCAAACTCCAGGGTAACTTAAATGCAATGAGATTTTTATAAAATATGGCTAAACAGGTTTTAAGCGTCCCATTTCTGCTTTAAAGGGCACAAAGTAAAATAGTCTCAAGGGAAATGTATCTACACATAATGAATTACATATAAAATACTTAGTTGTTGAATAGAGTTAATTTGAAGGTATATCCACTGATTGAAGACATATATTTTAGTGTCGACTGTGTAGCAGAGATTGTTCTGGGCGTCAAGATAGAGTGGTGTACAAAAAAGACCAGTTCTTGCCTTCATGAATTGTGGATACAGAGATTAAGTGAGGTTGGTCAGTACATGGGATACAAAGCAGGGTAAGTAGAGAGAATGTGATATTCTCTGTTTCAGGAATGGTGGGTGGTTTTCATGTAACCTACTAGCTCTGTAGACCCTCCCCATAGACCTGGATTGAGGGCTGTGATTGCATGTTAATGATCACTACTATAAGAGCAATGAGGAATGGTGGCTTGTATACTTTGGAATTGAACTTAAATTCTAGTCCCAGCTCTGGCACTTACTACATAGATAAGTTTTGGGAGAGTTATTTAACTACTGTGAACTTGTTCCCTCTTTGGTAAAGATGGGGAGTATTGACAGATTGTGAAAATTAAAAACTCCAGAAGATGCTCATTAAGTATTAATTCTCCCCATCTTTTATTTTTACCTTAGTTTTCTTATATGTAAAATGGAGATACCACTACTGGCCTTGCCTATGATAGTAAGAACTAAATAAATGAAATAAATATGTGAATCTACTTTAATATAGTTTATAATATGATATTACTATATGTTATTTCTGGAAAGGGAAGATTTTCAGGCTCTCAGCAGCTCTGGGAAATGGAAGAACTCATGGATTTTCCAGAAGTGGAAGTCATGGATCCCCACATTAGCAACCCAACATTAACATAATTTAGCTACTCTTTGTATTGTTTTCTCTCCTTTTTGTTGTCAGCCTCTAGCTAACCTGCTGCTCCTAATCGCATCTCTTCTTCACGTTCCCAAGAGAATCTGGATTGGTCCACTGGAGCCCTGATATTCTTGTGGGCAGTATTTTCACACCCAGTCAGATTCAGGCAGATGATTGGCTTGTAGGTTGGGTGCCATTGGATCTGGTGTTTACTAGTGTTTGTTCCCACAGTAGCTAGTCTTCCTTCCTTTGCTGGGGTATGATTTTCCCTCAGAAGGTGGCTTTGATTACTGCAGACACTAAACCGACCTATCTAGGAAAATGCAATGATTATTTAAAGAAATTGGAGGGAAGTGGGATAGGTTTTATGGTGGGAGATGGACTTTGAAATTTCTTAAACTGCAGATAATTATTTTTTCCTTTTCATTTTTCTTTTAATAAGAAGTTAGTAATTTATGCTACTTCTTGGAATCCATTGAAAATTTTTCTTGCTTGAAGTAGATGCCAACTGATAGATCAATTTCTCTTTAGAGTTTAAGCTTCCAAAGAAAAGACTCATTAAACTTTGAGTTATTGGTAATTCAGTTAGTAAATTATTCTTGATAACTCAAGATTTCACCAATCTTTTAGAGATAACTTTGAATCAAAAAGGTGGGTTTTTTTTTTTTTTGGCCTAATATAAGTTCTACTCAATTCTCCCAGCTTCTCACATGTTTCATTGTTAAAGTTTGTGAACTATTTCTTGAAACTATTTGACGATAGCCAACTAGTATTTTAAAAGTACCTACTAATGTTTATAATATACACTCAATATATTTATGTATAAAATTTTAACTCTTTTTCTCCTAGGTAATTTATCCTCAGCATTCCAAACTTACTGATAAAGAAGTAAGTAAAAATATTGCTCTGTATAGTTTACTGTTGTATTTGTTTATTTTTATTGGTGTGTGTGTGTGTCAACATATATAGCTTTTGTTTTCTTTTTCAGAAAACCAATATTTGCTATTTGTCTTTTCCAGATTCAAATTCAGGTAACTATTTTTCATGTGGTGTTTCTGTTGAATTTTATACTAAGCATACTGATTTTACTTTAATATGTGAAAATTGATTGAAACAGCGTATTAGACTGCCAACTGTTTCAGCCTAACAGGTCAGTGATTTAGATTCCTAGCTTTATGATGTCTAGTCATGTCTTGTTGATTATAGTTAGTTCAACTTTTAAAATAACTATAATGAGGTAAAACATCCAGGAAAAATAAACTATTGAAATAGTGAAGAGATTGAAAATCAGCAACATTGGTATGTTTGGGGATTTTTTGTGTTGTTTTGTTTTGTTTTTGTTTGTTTTGTTTGGGGATTTATAATAAGTAGTTTACTTTTAGTTTAGGATTTGACAGCTTGCCAAGAACTATGTAAAAGCACTGAGTTAAAACCCAACACAACAGGTGGATCTGGTTATAAAGCATGACCACCAATTATTTTCACCCAGTATGTGAGTTAATATACGGGAAGTACTTGGAATAGTGTCTGGTGTGTAGAAAACACCATATAAGTGTTTGCTATTATTTTAACTTGATTTTGCTGATCTCTCAAACTCTCTCTAATTGTTGAAATCTTTCAGGTTACTTCTCATGTTTCAATTTTAAAACAGCTTTTCAGGTTTATAATGACCAGAGGTTTCAACTTCTTAGACCACACACAGTTAGACAACCCTATATGAAGCAAAGACACTCCAGTTCCCTTTCCTTTTGAGGTTACTTCTAATATTCTATTCATTCAGTTTAATTAATCTGATTTGGGAGATTTGACATTTAAATTTTTTTCCTTACAAATGCTTCCAGAGTTTTTTCTATATATTCGGAACTGAGCTTTCATGACATATGTAAAAGAGAAGTGCTAGTTTGTAAAAAATAAAATAAAAAGATGCCTTTGAGAGATCCTAGTAGGGCATTTGTTCTGACTTGGAATTATCGAAATCTTTTATTAAGTTTTGCCTACAAAGTCCACACATGTAATTCTGAATGTAGTAAATGTTGGATTGGACTTCTAGGACTCAGGGTAAGCTGAGTTGTATGGATTGCAGGATGAGCTGATTATGTGATTGGAGTTCCAGCAGGCTCTACTGCACATTCTTCTCTTTCAGCTAATAGTTGGTTTTCATGGCTTTCTTTCTTTTTCATATCTCTACATGAGCATCGAGTTAATTTTATGGTGTTCAGATAGCCTTTTCATTTCTAATTTTGTAATTAGTCTTTCCATACCTCATTTTCTTACTGGAAGTTAAACTCAGTATAAATCTGTGTAAATCAGAATTTGATCAGTATTTCAGGCATTTGAGTGACCTACCGATGTTTTGTAATACCTTTTTAATAAGCTCTATATCAAATGAAGTGTGGTTTATTTTATTCAAAGTATGATTGGCACTTAGAATTAAAATTGACAAGAGATCTTAAAAACGACACTTTGCTCTCTTTTTTTTTTTTTCCAAATTTTTATTAAGGTATTATATGTGTACATATCTTACCATTGCCCCCCACCCCCACCCCACTCCCATACATGCCCTCACCCCCCAATGTTTTGCATCCGTTGGTTACTCTTATATACATGCATATAAGTCCTTCAGTTGATCTCTTATTTCCCCCACCTCTCCCTAACCTTACCACTGTAATTTGACAGTCTGTTTGATGCTTTACTGCCTCTGTAACTATCTTTTTGTTCATCAGTTTATAATGTTTTTCATTATCCCCAAATGAGTGGGATCATGTGGTATTTTTCTTTCATTGACTGGCTTATTTCACTTAGCATAATGTTCTCTAATTCCATCCAAGTGCCTACAAATGGTAGTAATTCCTTCTTTTTTACGGCAGCATAGTATTCCATTGTGTAGATGTACCATAGTTTTCTGATCCAGTCATCTGCTGATGGGCACCTAGGCTGTTTCCAAATCTTAGCTATTGTAAATTGTGCTGCTATGAACATAGGGGTGCATATATCCTTTCTGATTGGTGTTTCTGGTTTCTTAGGATATATTCCTAGGAGTGGGATTACTGGGTCAAATGGGAGTTCCATTTTCAGTTTTTTGAGGAAACTCCATACTGTTCTCCACAGTGGCTGCACCAGTCTGCATTCCCACCAGCAGTGCACGAGGGTTCCTTTTTCTCCGCATCCTCGCCAACACTTGTCGTTTGTTGATTTGTTGATGATAGCCATTCTGACAGGTGTGAGATGGTATCGCATTGTTGTTTTGATTTGCATCTCTCGGATAATTAGTGACTTTGAGCATGTTTTCATGTGTCTCTTGGCCTTCCTTCTGTCTTCTTTCGAAAAGCTTCTATTTAGATCCGTTGCCCATTTTTTTATTGGATCATTTATCTTCCTTTTATTAAGTTGTATAAGCTGCCTGTAGATGTTGGAAATTAAACCTTTATCAGTGATACCACTTGCAAATATGTTCTCCCATACAGTGGGGTTTCTTGTTGTTTTGTTGATGGTTTCTTTTGCTGTGCAAAAGCTTTTTATTTTGATGTAGTCCCATTTGTTTATTTTCTGTTTGGCTTCCATTGCCCTAGGGGCAGTATCAGTGAAAAAGTTCTTTTGGCATATGTCTGAGATTTTGCTGCCTGTGGATTCCTCTAGTATTTTTATGGTTTCCCGTCTTATATTTAAGTCCTGTACCCATTTTGAGTTTATTTTTGTGTATGGTGTAAGTTGGTGATCTAGTTTCATTTTTTTGCATGTATCTGTCCAATTTTCCCAACACCATTTATTAAAGAGACTGTCTTGACTCCATTGTATGCTCATGCCTCCTTTGTCAAATATTAAATGCGCATATTGGTTTGGGTCGATATCTGGATTCTCTATTCTGTTCCATTGATCTATATGTCTGTTCTTGTGTCAGTACCAGGCTGTTTTGATGACAGTGGCTTTGTAATACAGCTTGAAATCTGGTATTGAGATCCCTCCTACTTTATTCTTCTTTCTCAGGATTGCTGTGGCTATTCGGGGTCTTTTTTTATTCCAGATGAATTTTTGGAGAGTTCTTTCTAGGTCTGTGAAATACGCCGTTGGTATTTTAATGGGGAGTGCATTGAATCTATAGATTGCTTTGGGTAGTATGGACATTTTAATGATGTTGATTCTGCCAATCCATGAACATGGTATGTTCTTCCATCTGTTTACATCTTCCTCTATCTCTTTTGACACTTTGCTCTCTTAACAGATGAATATTACTCGAGACACCAAAAGATTGTGAGTTTTATGTGTATTTAAGATCACTGTTCTCAGCTGTGATTATCCAAAAAGTTTGTTCCACTTAAGTGTTTTATTAAATGGAAGTTGGGATTACTTTGCCAACTTTGAAATGGATTTAATTTTCCCCAAAATAGATTTTATTGTTATGAAAGGAAATCTAGGCACACTAGATCAGTCTTTAGGAAAGCCTAGGGTTCGTTTCCATGATGCACACTTCTTTGTAATCCTCACCCAAGGATATGTTTTTATAGATTTTAGAGGAGGGAGAGAGAGAAGGAAATACTGATTGGTTGTCTCCCGAATGCACCCTGACCAGGGATAGAACCCGCAATCAAGGTTATGTGCCTTGATTGGAAATCAAAGCCTCAACTTTTTGGTGTATGGGAATACACTCCAACCAATGCAGCCACCTGGTCAGGGCTCCAGGGTGCACACTTTAAAAAGTAAAACATTTAGACTTTGGTGTGCTGAATAGGAAAAAAATAATGCTTTGGGAATTCCCAATAGAATGATTTGCCAATCCTCTACTTCCTCCATCCCGTACCCCCCCCACACACCCCCTAGATTTCATGTCTTTAGAAATTGGTTCGTTTTTAGGTTTTGATTTCTCGTTCCATTTGAATGGTTTTTATCTTTAGGAGCCTACATTTGAAGTATGCCTACTCTTTGATAAATATTTGTCAGATTTTATTTTTCCTCCTTATTGTTTATCGTTAACATTGTCTAGATACAAGTGTTTTTAAGGTTTAAACTATAATGGGTAGCCAAGGACTATAACCACTATATTTTAAACATGTCCAGAGAGAAAAGTCAGCAATAGTAGAGAAAGTTTCAAATAATGATGAATTCAAGTGAAGGATTAATCCTTGCTCTGGATAGATTAAATATGAAGACAATATTTGTCTCAGCAGATTTTTTCTCTATAAATAGCAGGGACATTGTCATGTGCTTTACACTTCCTAGTCCTTAAAGCAATGCTTCTCACACTATCTGTGTTAAAAGGCCAGTTGGGTTTTCTTTTAAAAAAAATCTTCATTGTTGAGAGGATTACAGATGTCCCCCTTTTTTCCCCTGATTGCCCCCCTCCACCCGTTCCTGCCTGGCCCCAGGCCTTCACCACCCTTATTGTCTATGTCCATAAGTAATGCATATCCTATATAATAAAACCCCAATATGCAAATTGACCAAGCAGTGGAACGACCAGCCGCTATGACGCGTACTGACCATCAGGGGGCAGATGCTCAATGCAAGAGCTGCCCCCAGGTGGTCAATGCACTCCCACAGGGGGGTCGCCGCTCAGCCAGAAGCGGGCTCACATTGGCGAGTGCAGTGGCGGGAGCCTCTCCCACCTCCATGGCAGCGCTAAGGACCCCTTGGGGGATGTCCACCGAGGGGTCCTGGACTGCAGGATGGTGCAGGCCGGGCTGAGGGACCCTCCTCCCCCAGTGTAAGAATGTCGTGCACCGGGCCTCTAGTGTGCATATAACATCTTTGGTTAATCTCTTTCTGCCCCCTCCCCCTTTTCTTCTGAGATTCGTCGGTCTGTTCCATGTTTCCATGTCTCTGGTTCTATTTTATTCATCAGTTTATTTTGTTCATTAGATTCCTTTTTTGTTTATTTTGATTTTTAGATTCAGTTGCTGATAGATATGTATTCATTGGCATTTTATTGTTCATATTTTTTATTTTCTTCCTTCTCCTTCACCTCCTCCTCCTCCTCTTCTTCTTTATCATCATCCTCTTAAAGAATGCCCTTCAACATTTCATGTAATACTGGTTTGGTGGTGATGAACTCCTTCAGCGTTTTCTTGTCTGTGAAGCTCTTTATCTGACCCTCAATTTTAAAATGAGAACTTTGCTGGGTAGTGTAATCTTGGTTGTAGGTCCTTGCTACTCATCACTTTGAATATTTCTTGCCACTCCCTCTAGTCTGCAAAGTTTCTGTTGAGAAATCAGCTGACAGTGATATGGGTGCTCCCTTGGAGGTAACTAACTGCTTTTCTCTTGCTGCTTTTAAGATTCTTTCTTTGTTTTCAACCCTTGGCACTTTAGTTATGATTAAAGTGGGCCTCTTTGGGTTCCTCTTGTTTGGGACTCTCTGCTTCCTGGACTTATAAGTCTATTAGAGGCCCATTGCACGATATTCATGCAAGAATAGGCCTTCCTTCCCCTGGCTTAGCTCCCAGCTGCCTGGGAGCCTGCGAGTCCTCGCTCCCGGGCTGCCCAGGAGCCTGCAAGTCCTCACTCCCGGGCCGCCCAGGAGCCTGCAAGATCTCGCTCTTGGCCAGAGCACCACTCCTGTAGCTCCGCTGCCCCCCTCCCCCTCATAGCAGGCATCCCACCCCTCCCGGCCGCTCAGCGCCTGCACATGCAAATTAACTCACCATCTTTGTTGGGTTAATTTGCATACTCATTATTGGCTGTGGGCATAGCGGAGGTATGGTCAGTTTACATGTTTCTCTATTATTAGGTAAGATTTCTTCTACTAGGTAGGGGAAGTTTTCTGTCATTATTTCTTCAAATAGGTTTTCAATTCTTGCTGTCTCTCTACTCCTCTGGCACTCTTATAATGGAGATGTTGGTACACTTGAAGTTGTCCCAGAGGCTCCTTACACTGTCTTTATATTTTTGGATACTTTTTTCTTTTCACTCTCCTAACTGGGTGTTTTTTGCTTTCTCATATTCCAAATCGTTGATTTGGTTCTCGGAATCCTCTACTCTGCTGTTGAATTCCTGTAAATTATTCTTTATTTCAGTTAGTATATGCTTAATTTCTGACTAGTGCTTTTTCATGTTTTTGATGTTCTCACTAAGATCCTTGAAATTCTTACTGAGTTCCTTGAAGTTCTCATTAAGATCATTGAGAAACCTTATAACCATTGTTTTGAACTCTGTATCTAGTAGTTTGCTTGTTTCCATTTCATTTAGTTATTTTTCTGGAGATTTCTTCAGTTATTTCATTTGTGACATGTTTCTTTGTCTCTGCATTTTGGCTGCTTCCCAATATTTGTTTCTATGCATTAGGTAGAGCTGTTATGTTTCCTGGAATGAGTAGAGTGCCTTGTGTAGTAGGTGTCCTGTGGGGCCCAGTGGCTCAGCCTCCCCAGTCACCTGAGCTGGGCACTCTAGGTGCACCCCTGTGTGGTCTGTGTGCACAGTCTTGTAGTTGAACCTTGATTGCTGTTGGGGTCACTGGGAGGAATTCACCCCCAGGCCAGTTGGCTGTGAGGACCAGCTGTGACTACAATGGAAGAGCTGCTGTGCAGGAGACACCCCTATGGAGCAGGACTTGCTTCAGTGTGGCTTTGGTGCTCACTGAGTCTGCTCCTTGAGTGTGTTGCTTATGGATGTGTAGAGTTGTAATCTGATATGGTCTTAAGCTGTCCACCGGGTACACTGGCTTGGGGCCTCCTGGGAGGTACAAAGTCAGCCACTGCCTGGGGTCACCCAGCAGGAACTACAGAGCTATCTACTGATAGCTGCTACTTGTATGGCTTTAGAAGTGCCCAGGAGAGGTGAAACAAGGCAGGCTGGTGCTAGTGCCTTATCTTGGGCCTCTCATTGATAGATGTGGGGCACCCTGACTCCAGCTGCTGCTTGTTTGAGATATTTTAGGAAAGTTTGAAGCCTGAGCCAGGACAGACCATACATATGAAAAAACCGCTGCAAACAGCTTGGGTGGGGTGCAGATTGGATGGGGTGGGGGGGTCTCAGGGAATCACAAGGGAGGAATAAACAATTTGAGCCAGCTTGATGGAAACTCAGATATGGCTGCCAGTCAGGTCTGCGACAAGGAAGGTCTCAGCATAAGAACAATGACCCCTGTGAGCACCTCTGTCTGGGAGAAAGCCACCCCCAAGCTCTTGCTCTGATGCCAGACAATCCAGTCCTCCCCATATGTCCCTGGGTCCCCCCAAACCGCTGCCCCAGCATTGAGGGAGTGAGTCTGTGTAAGTTTGTGTGCCAGCATTTTAAGAGGAACTGCCTGGGTTTCCAGCAGCCTCTGTGTCACTCAGCCCCAATCCCCACTGGTTTTTACAGCCAGAAGGTACGGGGACTTCTCTCCCCAGCTCTGGAACCCTGGGCTGTGGGTCGGATATAGGGCTGGGATCTCTTCTCACGGGAGGCCCCCACAGCCATGATATACCTCCCAATTAAAAAATTACACACGTGGGTGCCAGACCAGCCTGTTCTGTACCTCTGCCCCTCCTGCCAGTCTCAATGTGCTTTCTTCTTTACTTATGTAGTTGTAGGACTTCCATTCAGCCATATTTCAGGAGGTTCTGAATGATGGGTTGTTCTGTATTTTAGTTGTAATTTTGATGTGGTTGTTGGAGGCAGTGAGTATTGGTGTTTACCTACACCACCATCTTGGTTTTGTCCGAGGGTGTATTTTTTTGTTTTGTTTTGTGTGTTTTTTTTAGAGAGAGAGTGAAAGGGACACAGAGAGAGAAACATCCGTGTGAAAGAGAATCTTGGATTGGTTGCCTCCTGCACGCGCCCCAACGGGCCTAGGGATTGCGCCTGAAACTGAGGTACATGACCTTGACTGGGATTAAACCCACAACCCTTCAGTTCATGGCCTGACGCTCTATCCATTGAGCCAAACCAGCTAGGGCAGCCAGTTGGGTTTTTAAAAAATTTCCAATCTAGTGGACCAATGTTTTTATAAAATGCAGTTTAAAGAAATTTTTAGAAAAATGAAGTCCAGATTTGTCATGACAATATCAAATTTCTGTAAGAGTTCCTAAATACTTATTCTCAGTTTGGATATTCATCTCATCATGGATCAGTAGCAAGATTTATATACTGGCATCAGTCTATGGACTATACTTTGAGAGGTATGTGCACTCAACTGGAATAGAACCTAGGACCCTTCAGTCCGCAGGCTGACGCTCTATCCACTGAGCCAAACTGGATAGGGCAGTAGTTGATATTTCTTTAGTAATCTTTCATATATGAATGGACAGATCTCTGAAAATAAAATAGGAACCATTTACCTCAGTTCACAAGGACACTATTAAAGCCTTTTGAGCCCTAACCGGTTTGGCTCAGTGGATAGAGCGTCAGCCTGCGGACTGAAGGGTCCCAGGTTCGATTCCGGTCAAGGGCATATACCTTGGTTGCAGGCACATCCCCAGTGGGGGGTGTGCAGGAGGCAGCTGATCGATGTTTCTCTCTCATCGATGTTTCTAACTCTCTGTCCCTCTCCCTTCCTCTCCGTAAAAAATCAATAAAATATATTTAAAAAAAAAAAAAAGCCTTTTGACCTGGTAAACTTGCCTCTTGACCAATTCTGTATAGCTTTTGAGTGCAGCTGGAAAGTTCTCACAGCATGATTTGGAAATGGAACCAGGTGGGTAGGAATTTAAGGCTATGGGAGCTTCATTACTTCCCTTCCACAAAGCTTAGCATTTCTTAGATGCTATAATATCTCTTTCTTAAAATCCACTGCATTTTCCTGTTCTATCTTATCACAGTCTCAGAGAAATTAGTGTGTACTTCTCAGTGTACCTGCAACCTAGGTATATGCCTCGTCTGGGAATCGAACCCACAACCTTTTGAAATATGGGACGACGCTCCAACCAACTGAACCACACTGGTCAGGGCACTGAGTTGCTTTTTAAAAAACATATTGGTGCTCTGGCCAGATGAAGGCTTTTCTGGTGTTAGGGGGGCTGTACTTCCTTTTTAATTTGATTTGGACTTGCTCTGGAGAACACCAGTGTATGTACAATGCAGCCCCTCTTTGTTCCTGGCCAGTGTCAAGTCAACTGCAATTGAAAATGACCTACTTATGGCCCTTGAAGTAGTATTTCTGGGAGATCAGTGTCCTGTTAACCTCGGATTTTCATAATATCAAGTTTCGATATCATCCTTCTGATTGTAACATTAGAGTTGAGGTTCAGGGGATTGTCTCCTTTTTATGTCTGAAATCATCTTTAGTCAATGTTCTCCACTCTTGAAATTTCAATACCTGTGCCCTATGCTGTCCCCGCCATCCAGCTCTTGTAAGAATAAGTATGGAAATAATGCAGGTAAACAAGGTGCTCCCCCAAAGATCAGGAATAGCAAATTTATACATTGGAGAGAAGATCAACCAGAAAGTTAAGAGCAATGATCAGTTTTTGCTACTCAAAAAATCACATGGCTTATCTTTCTCCACCTGAGAATTCAGAAGCTAATATAATCCCTATAACTGTGACTGTAGGAGGACTACATGTTAGAAGCGGGAATGCCATCTGAGGATCCTATTTGTTATGTTAAATTCTCAGTGTTTGAGATTATTTGATTTTTAATGGAATGGTCCTTTGTTTTACAATCCTTTATTTAGAGGGGCCTGCCTCTGTTTTTAACTTCATAAGGAATTATAATAAAGTGTATTTTCTTTAAAAAGAAAACTTAAACATATTACCAAATTTCTATTTCCTTTGTTAAGAACTTTATGTGCTAAAGTACTACTGTGCATAATAATAAGTAATAATAAAATCTTGAGCACATTTCATATTTAACATAATCCTATTAATTTTAAATATAGTAACTGGGAAAAATTTGAATGACAGGTTACTTCATCTGTCTTTTTAGAATATTCAGTTTTTTGTAATTATTGCCTGGCATTTTAGTTGTAAAGTTTACATGTTTTAAGAGGTTTCCTAAAACGATTAAAGGTTAAAAAGTTATTCTTAATTAAAATAGTAAGTTTATTACTTGATCTCTTCCTGACTCGGCTGTATTATGCCTTTTAAAAAAAATTCTCATTGTGAAATATAAAACACATACAAGGTCAAGAAATACAACTTTGCCAGTACTTCAAAAGCCCCTTATGTCTCTTCCAAATACTGTTTCCCTCCCTTTCAAAAGTAACCACTACCCTGATTCTTACAGTAATAAGTTTTTTGCTTCTTTATAGTTTTATCACCCAATCATGAATCTCTAAAGTCTATAATTTTGCCTGCTTTTTTAAAATAACTATTTTTATTGATTTTAGAGAAGAAGGGAGAAACATCAATGATGAGAGAGAGAATCATTGATCGGCTGCCTCCTGCACACCCCACACTGGGGATTGAGCCTGGGCACGTGCGCTGACCGGGAATTCAACCATGACCTCCTGGTTCATGGGTCGACACTCAACCACTGAGCCACACCGGCCAGGCTTGCCTGCTTTTTTTTTAAACAATTGGATTTGAACTATGTATTATTTTGTATTTGGCTTCTTTTGCTCATTATTATGCTTGTGAGTCTGCATTACATGCAAACAATCTATATAATAAAAGGCCATCTATATAATAAAAGGCCAGAGGCCATAAGCATCACGACCGGAATGACAGCTCAACCAGTCGTCATGAGGTGCCATTGACCACCTCTTGGTCCCTCTCTGCTCTCCGACCCCTCTCAACCCCCCGCAACTCCCGGCCCTCGAGTGACGGCGGGGCGGGACTGGGGACTGGCGAGTGGGTTGAATGGCTGGCCTCTTGGTCCCTGACCCCGGCCTGTAGGCTCCGATGGATCAGTGATGGTGAACGGGGGAATCGGGGTGGGTGGCGGGAGGACCGGGCTGGCTGTCAGGCCATTGGGATCACTAGCTCATCCCCAGCTGCTTGGGGGCTCAGGCCTGCGGGAAAGCAGGCGCCTCCGACTTCACCTCCATGCGTGTAGGCGGGGCCAGCTGCTGATGGAGTGCACTGCCCGCTTGGGGCTGCTCATGCCTGGGTGGGTAGGTCACAGGCGTATCCGCAGCTTCCGTCAGTGCTTCAAGCCCCAGCAGCTGTGGTGGTGGCGGTGGCGGTGGCAACAGCGGCGCCTGCGTGAGCGGCCCCGAGCGGGCAGTGCGGTCCATCAGCAGCTGGCCCCACGCACACGCATGGAGGTGAAGTCGCAGGCACCTGCTTTCCCACAGGCCTGAGCCCCCGAGCAGCTGTGGATGAGCTGGTGATCCCAATGGCCTGAGAGCTCAGCAGCCAGGCCTGGCAGCGGAGGCAGCATTCGGCCTGGGGACTGGCGAACGGGCAGAAGATACAGCCCTTATTGCAGGGACTCTACCTGCATGATTTCATGTGCTGGGCCTCTAGTTTTAAATAATGTTAATTACATGGGGAAAATGGAATAGGAAAAATAATGCAGTACTTAAGATGCATGTTTTGCTAATGACTTTGCCTCTAACCAGTGAAGATAGCTTTGAGCAAGTCACTTGAACTGTCAGGATCTCTTATTTCTTCTCTAAAACATGACAGAATGGATTTAAATGATTGCTAGGACCCCTGCCACTCTAACATTTGATGAAACTGGATAAGTAAGTGTTATAATGTGCTATCCTAAATTTATTCATTTTTGTTTTCATTAGGTTGTCTTGGAGATACCCAGTTCTGTTTTAGATTTCGACAGTCTTCTGGGAGGAGGGTGTCACTGCATTGTTTCCTGGATCAATTTGACAAAGATTTACCAGTTTACTTAAAGGTTGGAAAAGTAGTAATGAAAGAATGTCTATGTGAGAGGACTTTTTAAAACTCAGTTACTTCTTATAGCATTCAGAAAAATTTTGCTTTTGTTTTGTTATTATATCACATTGCTGAATTTCCTGAATCTGATTCATATAGATTCAATATGTGAGTGAAAGAGACTTTATAAAGTTACTGTTCTTGAAATGTAATGCCCATTGGGAGTTCTAGAAATTGATTAGAATGCTCAAGTAATTTTCATCCATCTGTTAATAACTCCTTATTTATTTTATTATTATTATTATATTTAATCCTCACTCGAGAATATGTTCATTAATTTTAGGGAGAGGAAAGAGAGAGAGAGAGAAACGGATGTGAGAGAGAAACGTCGATCAGTTGCTTCCCGAACTGGCCCTCACTAAGGATTGAACCCACAATGTAGGTATGTGTCCTGACCAGGAACCAAACCTGCAACTTTTTTGGTGCATGGGATGATACTCCAACCAACTGAGCCACCTGGCAATAACTCCTTGTTTAAAAATTTTTTTTTAAGTTTTATTCTTACTGATTTTAGAGCGGAAGGGAGAGAGAGATAGAAACATCAGTAATGAGAGAGAATCATTGATTGGCTACCTCCTGCACACCCCACACTGGGATTGAGCCTGCAACCCCGACATGTGCCCTAACCAGGAATCAAACAGTGACCTACTGGTTTGAAGGTTGACATTCAACCACTGAGCCACACCGGCTGGGCAATAACTCCTTGTTTAGATGTGGAGATAGAGTAGTATTATACCAGTAAATATCACCCAGAGTTAAAGATTCCCTGTGGTAATCCCTACCTACTTTATGATAGAATTATAATTCTCTTTTTGATGTTTTAATGAGCTTTGTTTTAAAATTATTGTTTATTAAAAACAATGTTTACAATTCCGATTATTCCAGAGTGTACAATTCTGTTTTGTACCCACACTTACATCTCTGTGTGAGGAACATTTCCATTTATGTGTCCTATCAGCACATCCAATATGAACTTTACATAGTTTGCCTAAAATCAGCATTCACAGTATACCTAACTGGTTTCACTAATGACAGGAACCCTCTCCCAGTTAGCCAAAGGTACTACCTTTGAAATGTCTCTTGTAGCCATCTATTCCTTTCCATGACCTTCTGCTTTCACTATTAACATATTCTTTCAACTGATGCTAATAATCACTACATTTATTAGACCTTTTTATGTTCTAGGTTCACTGTATCAATAAGCATATATTATCTCATTAATCTCTGTAGTGTTCTGAGAGCATTCCTTTTGCAGATGAGGGAATTAAGGGCTACTGAGGATATGAAACTTGCCCAAAGATATTCCAACACAATGTATCTTACACAGTGTTCCCAGCTAAAATGTACATATGTATTATCTAAAAATAAATAAAATCTAAAATGACTACCTATTATTTAATAAATAAAGACTTAATGATAGTACTGTTTCCTTGTCCTCACTTTCTGGGCCTTCCAAAATAAGGCCTTTACCTTTCCAGTTTCCAACTTCTTACCCTTTCTATACATGTGCCATATTTTAGCCTAAATAAACTACTTTTATCTTGCTTTTTTTCTGGGATAGCTTGTATTTTTCTGTATGTTTTTGCTGGAACTCCTAAACCTGGAATGTCTTTGTCTTTGTTTAAACATATCCATCCTTCTTTGCCCAAAACTAGGTGTCTCCACGAAATCTTTACTGATCTACATAGACAGAGATAATCTCTTCCCCCTTGACCTCTTCATAACACTTTGTGCTTTCTTCATGGTACCAGCCCTCCTATTCCGTCATTTTTGTACTTTCCTTATCCCTCTTAGATTATGATCTCCTTTAGGAACTGTGTCATATGCATCTTTCTATTTTCTCTAACACAATGCCTTGTTCAAAGTAGGTGGTCGGTGGTTAAGTATTTGTTTAAAAAATAACAAATGAGGAACCAGGCCAAAATTTATCCCATTAAGATGTCAAAACTTCTTAAGTTTTTTGGAATGTAATTACCTTTCAAATTGTTTGTTGATAAACATTCCAGTGTTTCATTATTATTGGGTAAAAACATTACTAGCTACGTAAGATTCAGATTGGCATTTAACTCCTTTTGTTTTCTCTCTCTAAATTTTACATTAGGACACTTCATTTTACTAAGACTGGCTCCTAATGCAAAAATATAGGCAGGATTTAAAAAGTTTTACAAAGCATTGGGGAAGAACAATTTAATTGTTCATAACTCCCTTTAACTAGTACAGCTATGAATAAAGAGCATAAATAGAGTAAGTTATAGGGGGAAATATGACTTTATTAATGATTATTTCATCTTTGGGCAAGTTAGCATGTTTTTATCTGGCTGTTACTGTCATGATTGTTGTCTGTGTTGGTGGAAAAACATCACTAGCTCTTTTATATACCTCATGACTCCGTTCGGGTTTATAAAGGAACCTAATGTTAATAATAAAGGATGGCTACACATATTTATATTTTTCATTTGTCACTTCTTTCATAGAAGGATCCTGCTTATTTTTATGGATATGTGTATTTCCGACAAGTTCGAGACAAAACTCTAAAAAGAGGCTATTTTCAAAAGGTAATTTTCAGATACACTATAATAGAAAAATATTTTTATACTATGGTTAGAAAGATAGAAACCAGCAGAATGAATAGTCTTTAAAGTCTTTGATATTTTATTTTTAAACATACTAAAATTTATCTTTGCATTTTTTTAGATTATAGACATCTGTTCCTAGATTTTTATCTGCTATTGAATTTCACCTTTCTGCTATCTCTGTACTATATTCCTGACAATAAGTTACAGTTTTTTATGAAACTGTCAAAAGCCAGAAGAATCTGATTAATTTTAAAAAATAGTTTATTGATTTTTTAGAGATAGGAAAAGAGAGGGAGAGAAACATCGATGTGAGAACACAATATTGATCAGCTGCCTCCTGTAAGGCCCCCTATGGGGGATCAAGCTGCAACCTGGGCAAGTGCCCCTGACCAGCAACCTCCTGGTGCATGGGATAACACCCAACCAATTGAGCCACACCAGTCAGGGCAGAATCTACTCAATTTTTACATTTTAGAATAAGGGAAAGAATAAACATTATAATATAGTTACATCTAATACTTTTTGAAGAGTCAGTAAATATACGTTAGCAACATCTAGGCATAGTTTTTACTGTAAATGTATAATATTTTACTTTCTTAAAAAAAAAAAAATCAATTGATTTCAAGTCAGTCCCAGCTAATGGAACGCACCTTTACCTTTTGTAACCAGAATATGCCCTGACCAGTAATTGATGCTGGATGGAAGAGTAAAAAATAATTTTCAAGAAAAATGGATTTAAAAAATAAGATCAACATAATCTGTATCTGAAGTGATTAAACTGTAAAGATACAATTTCTAAGTATGTGGCTATGACCATTGAACTCTAAAATATTAGGGGGAGATAGGAGAGGATAAGGGTGAATAAGTGGTAATGGAAGGAAACTTGGGGTGGTGAGCATACAACACAGTATACAGATGATGTGTTTATAGAATTGTATCCCTGAAACCCACTTAATTTGATTAACCAATGTCATCCCAATGAATTCAATACAAAAAAAAATATAACAGTTACAGGTCTTAGTTTAAAAAAGTATCACAATTTCCTCTTTCCTTATTAGGAATAATTTATCTAGCTAATTCCTGATATTGTTTTGCTAATGATAGTAGTAGCTATGCTTTAGAAATTATCCATGATGTTAGTCTGTTTACTGGAAATTCTTTTTCCTGGAAAGAAGGAAAATCTGTCAATATGCTTTTTATGTTCTTAAAGTGTAGTAATAAGGTTAAAACTTTTTGTATTCTGCGATTATAGTTTTATGTTTCCTTTTAACCATATACTGTAAAAGCCTTTTTATTTCAAAATCCACACTTTTTGCTGAATTTAGATTGTTAGTAATTGCTGATGTAAGAAATTACAAACTTAAATTATAATCATTAGCAAATTTAAAAAAAAACACCTTGTTTCTTTTTTCCCTCCAGTCCTTGGTTTTGATCAGCAAACTACCTTATATTCATTTTTTTCACACTGTACTCAAACAGATAGCACCAGAGTATTTTGAAAAGAGCAAACCTTATTTGGAAGCAGGTAAGTTAAACATTGTGTGACTTAAGTAGCTTTATGAAGGAGTTTTAAAATTTTTACTGGAAATGGTCTGATAATAATGAAGTTGACCTTTTAAAAATTTAGTTAAGAATTTTATGGTGGGAGAGAGATGTAAAACTATTCTTCTGGCATCTTTACCTAGAAACACCAAAAACTGTATCATTTATTATCTCCATTTGCACCATAGGACAATAATAAACAAATATTGAGTTGACATTTCTGATACTTAGTACTGTTAAATAGAAATCCTTATGCCACTCAATACAGAGAGAAGGCCTCTGCCAAGTGGTGTGCTTTTGTAGCTAATTTTAGTAGTAATAAATGAATAGAAAAACTCCTTTAAACCTATTATTTGGTTACTTTAAAAAATATATTAACCAATTTTATCTTAGCAGAGGTGTATTTCTGGTGAAATGTAAGATGTTTTCACTGCTTTTATTTTTCTTTTACCTCTTTTCTTCCAACCTTACCAGTATATTTGTCCTGCCCTATAGAAAGTAGAGTTCTAAAATCTAATATGCTGTTTTTCATATTTTAATATTTCCATTTATACTAAGGAAGAATTTTATTATGTTTTTACAGCTTGTAATGATGTTGATCGATGGCCTGCCCCAGTGCCAGGGAAAACATTATACCTGCCTATTATGGGGGTGGTAATGAAGGTAATAGCTTATATTTCATTCGTCTCCTTTTTAAAAGATCTGTAAGCGTTCACACACGAGTTTTGCTTTTTAACTTCCTAATAACATCCAGTCTTGTTATTGCCTTCACTTGTTTATTTATTTTATTATTTTATTTTATGTGAGGAGTTACAGAGATACCAATTCATCCTGCTGCACAGAACCATTAGTCACACAACTCCAGGGGCACCAGTCCCATCTTCCTGTAAAGTTTGCATGACGGGGGTCATCCTATCCTATATAATAAAGAGCTAATATGCGAATGGTTGTCATGCCCTCACACCGTAAAGGCTCAGACACTCAACACTGTGGAGAGAGGAATGGGGACCAGCCAGGCTGCGGCCTGGGCAAGGAACAAGCCACCCGCCCGCGGTCCTGGTTGCCAGCGGCTTTGCCTGTGCCTGCGGCCTGGGAGAGGGACAAGCCACTCGCCCCATGGTCCCGGGCGCCTGCGGCTGCAGTCCAGGGCAAAGCCACCCACCCACAGTCCCCTGCAGCTGCAGCTGGCCCCGGACGAAGCCGGCCCAGGTCCTGGGTGCCTGCGGCCAGCCAGAAGGAGGGAAGCCTGGGTCCTGGGTGCCTGTGGCCAGCCGAAGGAGGGAATCCTGGCTCCCAGCTGTGGGGCAAAGCAGAGGAAGTTAGGGGCAATCAGGCTGGTAGGGGAGCAGTTAGGGGTGATCAGGCCAGTAGGGGAGCAGTTAGGGGCGATCAGGCAGGTAGGCAGAGGAGTTAGGGGCAATCAGGCAGGCAGGCAGGCAGGCGAGCAGTTAGGAGCTAGCAGTCCCAGATTGCAAGAGGCAGTTGGACATCCCCCCGAGGGATCCAGGATTGGAGAGGGTGCAGGCCGGGCTGAGGGGACCCCCCCCCCCCCGTGCATGAATTTCGTGCACTGGGCCTCTAGTCTATTTATATAAAAGCCTAAGTGACTGTTTGACCGGTAGCTATGACATGCACTGACCACCAGGGGGCAGATGCTCAGCGCACAAGCATGGAAACGTGGAACAGACTGATGAATCTCAGAGGGAAGGAGGGAGGGGGGAAGGCAGGAAGAGATTAACCACAGATCTTATATGCATACTGGAGGCCCAGTGCATGGATTCGTGCACCGGTGGGGTCCCTCAGCCTGGCCTACGGGGACCTGGCCGAAACCAGCAGTCTGACATCCCCATAGGGATCCTGGATTGCAAGAGGGTGCAGGCCAGGCCAAGGGACCCCACCAGTGCATGAATTTGTGCACCGGGCCTCTAGTTTTTATATAATACATGTGCATGTAAATGCCACCTAGAGCCCTAACCGGTTTGGCTCACTGGATAGAGCATTGGCCTGTGGACTGAAGGGTCCCAGGTTCAATTTCGGTCAAGGGCATGTTCCTTGGTTGCGGGCACATCCCCAGTGGGAGGTGTGCAGGAGGCAGCTGATTGATGTTTCTGTCTCATCGATGTTTCTAACTCTCCCTCTCCCTCTCTGTAAAAAATCAATAAAGTATATTTAAAAAAATAATCCTATCTAATAAAAGAGTAATATGCAAATTGACCGTACCTCTGCTATACCCACAAGCCACGCCCTCCAGCCAATCAGGAGCAAATATGCAAATAAACCCAACCAAGATGGCTGTGGCCACAGAGAGCAGGACGGAGGCTTGGGTTTTCCCGGCAATGGAGGAAGCCAAGCTTTCTGCACACCCTGGCAGGCCCAGGCCTCCACTCCAGGCTGCAAAGTTTCAATTATAGAAGATAAATAAATCCCAATAGAAATGGCGGCAGCCACGGAGCTGGAGAGAGCAGGAGGCTAGGGTTGCCCCGGCGATGGAGGAAGCCAAGCTTTCTGCACACTCTGGCCTGCCTTGGCCTCCACTTAAGGCTACAAAGTTTCAATTATAGAAGATAAATAAATCCCAGATACCAGGGCCTCCGCTTGGATCGCCAGGGGGTGTGGCCGGCCTGCAAACCATCATAGGCCCCTCGCCTAGGCTGCCCCATGCCCCAAGGGAACCCCCACCCTGATCCGGGACACCCTTCAGGGCAAACCAGCTGGCCCCCACCTATGCGCCAGACCTCTATTCTATATAATAATCCTATCTAATAAAAGAGTAATATGCAGATTGACCATCACTCCAACACACAAGATGGCTTCCCTTATGTGGTCAAAGATCCTGCCCCCATGTGGACACAAGATGGCCACCACAAGATGGCCAGCAGGGGAGGCAGTTGGGAGGGACCAGACCTGCAAGGGAGGGCAATTGTGGGCGATCAGGCCAGCAGGGGAGGACAGTTGGGAGGGACCAGGCCTGCAAGGGAGGGCAGTTGGGGGTGATCAAGCCTGCAGGGAAGGGGTGACAAGGCTGGCAGAGGAGGGAAGTTGGGGGTGACGGGGCCTGCAGGGAAGGGCAGTTAGGGGGGACCCAGGCCTGCAGGGGAGAGCAGTTGGGGAGTACCAGGCCTGCAGGGGAGGAGAGTTAGGGGTGACCAGGCTTGCAGGGGAGGGCAGTTAGGGGAAAACAGGCTGGCAGGGGAGCAGTTAGGCATCAATCAGGCTGGCACGGGAGTGGTTATGGGGTGATCAGGCTGGCAGGCAGAAGTGGTTAGGGGCAATCAGGAAGAAAGGCAGGCGAGCAGTTGGGAGCCAGCAGTCCTGGATTGTGTGAGGGATCCCAGATTGGAGAGGGTACAGGCTGGGCTGAGGGACACCCCGCCAACCCCGTGCACGAATTTTGTGCACTGGGCCTCTAGTAATAATAATAAATGCCACCTAGAATTCTGCTACTTTATGGCTCTCCAGAGATGGGTGGTATTGCAACATACTTATAGGATCAAGTATGAATTACTACAAATTAAAAGAAATTAGGAAAGCCATTATGTTTTAGTCTTAAATGATCTTAATATGTAATGTCAGACCAAACATGTCCATCCTAGGGTATTGTTCCCTATTAAATTTTCTTACCTTCATTTTCTAAAATGAATTTGCATTTTGCTCTCAGGCTTTGTATGAATGTGCTCTAAGTGCTTTTGCATTTAATTTTCTTGTTGGACTTATTTTTGGCAGTGCTCTCTTAAATGTTCTCTTTTCTGTGTTTTGTTTTTTTTTCCTGGGAAATTATCAAAAGTAATATTTGTAGCCCTGGGTTGAGCGTTTTCATGATTTCCTATGGGATTTATCCCATAGCTTGGCAAGCTTGGAAGGGTGTGTTTGGGTGTGTGTATATTAATGAAGCAAAGATTGGAACAATAAACTGGAAGCGGTATGAAGTTGATGTCCCTTTTCTGTTTTTTAGCACATTTGCTTCTCATTGGTTTAGTGATTTCTGTGTGTATGGGAACATGGAGACCTTGGTGCATTTACCTTTTGCTGTGACTGAAAATAAATATGACTTCAGTTTTTTAATCTGACATAAATACCTTGTTTTTATGGCTTTTTAGGTAGTGCTAAGTGTACCTTTTTAGCAGCAGGATAGAGCATTTCTGATACGTCTGTGGTGGGACTGGGAAATTATATAAAAGACATTCTTTTGTTACCAAGGTTAATTTCTTCTTTCTCTTTAAGGTACGGATTCCCACATGTCATGACAAACCTGGGACAACTCAAATAGTGCAGGTAGTGTGGTACTGTGGTAGAATAAATCAGCACATAGAGTCTCTTTAACAGACATTTTAAACTAGCAAATGCAGTCTTGGATTTATGATATAATTCTGAATATTACTGAAATATCCTATTAAATAATATTTTAATGAACTGATAATAAACTTCCTAATGTTTCTCAGATATTTTTCTTGTTCTTTCTTTGGTAGATACTGTTGAGAACTCAGAATTTATACTGTAATTGTGAGGACAAGGGGAAAGTAAATATTTTTTTCAGCAAGATTTAATTCTAAAAGGCCTCTTATAGAGTGGTCAGCAGACTTCTGGTTTTAGCAAATTCAATCAAAAGGATTCTGTAGTTATGATTGCCTTTCATTTTTCTCAAAGCTACATCTGTTCTAGGGTGGAGTTGAATTTTTTCATCTGAGACATTTTAGCTAGTATATTAGCACTTCCATTGTTTTTTGAATTGAATAAAAATGGAGAGCAGTAGGAAAGCTAATTTTGCCTGTTATATATATCATATAGTATTATGGTAGTATTTCATACAGTCGCGAATTTATATGGCCATTAAATTAATGCTTTAACCATGTAATCTGTGTTTCCTTGATCTTCTGCTGTCTTAGGGGAGATGGGTCAGATCCACTTTCTGTGGCTTTTCCTAGAGGAAGAGAATCTTAAAAGATAGGGCAATATGTTTTTTGATCATGAGATAAATAGGTATATTTTAAAAATCAATTTCTGTACATTTTAGTGACATCTCTATTTCTTCTTTTCTATCTCTTAGGCAGATACACACATATCGGTTGTTTTATCTACTGTTCATGAAGTGGATCTTTTCAGGTAAAGAGTAAAAAAATTTTAACTGCTTTTGCTTTATGATGTTAAATTTCTTTAGAAAATGGATGTTTATATATGAAATGTAGGAGAAAACTGGAAAATAATCATGCTTCACCCTGACTGCATGTTACAAGCTTTGGTATTATAATGATGTAAAAAAAAAAAATGCACTTATTCCCAGGTCTGTGTGGCTCAGTTGGTTGGAGCAGCATCCTTACACCGAAAGGTGGTGGGTTGGATTCCCGGTCAGAGCGCGTATCTAGGTTGCGGGGTTTAATCCCTGTTTGGGGCATGTACGGGAGGCAACCGATCGATGTTTCTCTTTTTCCCTCTTTCCCCCGCTTCCCTCTCTCTAAACTCAAACATCCCCCAATAAGGATTAAATTTTTTTAAGTGCACTTATTTTTTTAGAGATGCACTTTTAAGTATTTTGAGGTGAAATGTGATGAGGTTTGTGTTTTATTTTAAAGTACTCCAATAAGAAAAAGTAAATGAAGCAAAAATAACAAAATATTGTTAACACAAGATGATACATATAAGGGAGTTTTTACACTATTATCTTTATTTCTCTGTATGTTTGAAACTTTTCCAAAATGCAAAACTAAAATTAAGTGCAGATAATCTAGCACTTAAAAAAGAAAGAAGGAAAAAATACCAATGTACTTTACACAGAGCAGCTAAGTAAGAATCTTTGAATTGGTGCCCACGTTCCAGCTCCCAGGTGGTTCTCATGTGGAGCCCAGCTTGAGAAACCACTGTTATAAATGAGCAATTACTAAGTACTAATACATATAATCAGAAGTCATGTGAAAGACTTACAGTGAGTTTTGGTTTGATTTGTGTGTGTGTGTGGGGGGGGGGGGGGGGTTTGTGTGTGTGTGTGACCTGCATGGAATACTGCTTCAAAGATTATTAGTTTTATATGTTAGATTTGTTTTATGTACTGGCCCTGGCACAGCCCAGTAACCCTACTTTTAGGTATTTACGCAATAAAAATGAAAACATACCTACACAAAGACCTGTATGCAAGTGTTTATAGCAGCTTTACATACCAGCCTAATATTGGAAATAATGCAAATGTCCATCAACTGGTAAATGGATAAACAAAATGAGATATGTGCATGTGCATGGAATACTACTCAGGGATTAAGAATGAACTATTGATATATTATGGATGACTCTCAGAAGCATTATATTTAGTGAAATGAGCTAAATTTTTAAAGAGCTACTTACTGAATGATTCCCTTTATATAATATTCTGGAAAAGGCAAAACTATAAAAATCAGGCCTTTTTTTCTTTTTAAAGATATGATTGATTTTATTTTGAGAGAGAGAGAAAGGGAGAGGGGAGAGAGAGTGAAACATTGATGTGAGAGCCTAATATTGATCGGCTGCCTCCTGCATGCCCACTACTGGGGATCTAGCCTGCAACCCAAGCATGTGCCCAAGCTAGCCTGCAACCCAATCAAATTGGCAACCTTTTGGTGCAGGACACACCCAACCAACCCAGACACACCAGCCAGGGCTCAATGTGAAGTATTTAGAATGATTACATGGGAACTTAACAAGTTGGGTAAATAACAATGTTCCTACTGTGTAAACACCTTTCAGGTGTTTTTTCCCAGTTTTCTTTCATAGTCAGATGCTTTGGGAACTGGTGCTGTTGGGGGAGCCCCTTGTGGTCATGGCACCATCACCTTCAGAGTCTTCGGAGACTGTATTGGCACTTGTTAAGTGAGTACATTTGGTTCATAATGGTGATAGTTGTAGCACTTTCCCATTTGTTATTTGCTGGTACATTTATTGCATTGATCCACACAAAGAAGTTAGTGCTTATTATAGCACCAATTTATGGATGAGAAAATTAATCAGGCTTTATGAAGGCTGGAACCATATTCTTGTTTTTCTGAGCAACAAGCACATTCATTTACTTATACCAGTGATTTCCAACCCATGTGCCAAAACATGCAATACCTGACTGTTTAGTCAGGGGCACTGACCTCTTTACCCTTCGTTTGTCAAATTAAAAAAATGACAACAGCCAACACACCTATAGCCATTTGGTGTGAATGAATCAAAATTATACCAGTGCTCTTCCTTTCAGGAGCACGCCCACCCAGCCCCCGCCCCGTCCCCCAGGTGCATTACCTTTGCCTTTCCCTCCCCTAAGCTTCAAGGTCCCTTCTTTTGCTTCTGTAACTTGTTTCCTGAGCCTCTGCAGCCCAGCTGGCTCGCTTCTACCTCTGTAACTTTCTAAATAAACTTTCTCTTATAACTTGAAAAAAATATATACCTTTTTATTTTTGTCAGAGCAGCAAAAATATATTTTTTGGTATGCCGTGGAATTTTAGTAATTAGTTTATGTGTGCCATGAGATGAAAAGTTAAAATCCCTGACATACACAAAGTTGAAAATCCCTGACATACACAAAGTTGACACCTGAAAAATATTAGGTATGTGAATTGTCAGTGTCTAGTAAAAGGCATATGATGGAATCAGAATTTCACCTTATTTTTTGCCCCAAGTCCAATGTCCTTTCAGTATGCCCTTTCACATTATGTATTTCCATTTGGTTTCTAGTTTCCTGAAATGAGTTTGCCATTTATTGACATAGATACATTATCCCATTAGGAGTATACTGTGTATATGGATGTTTTATGCTTATTGAGCAGGGCCTTTAATTTCTGTGTCCTTTGTTTTACATGTCCTTGCTCTACAGCTGTATTTCTCCATTGAAGTACTTCAGTGATTTCCGACCTTATTTCACTATTCATGATAGTGAATTCAAAGAATATACTACTCGTACTCAAGCCCCGTAAGTAAACAAAGAAACTTTTATTAACCAATTATTACCTTTATAAACTGCAGAATCATTTTTGGTAGTAATTTAAAAGTTTAAATTTTGAACTTGTTGGCAGACTGATTTTATAAAGTAAGGTTTAAGGAACTGCTGGTTCACATTTCCAGAGTCAGCATCTTATTTTCTTTGAATGATTTATTTTATTAGTGGGAGCTATATTGTCATTAATAGCATCCAACTGTACTGTCAGTTCTATCTTCTTTTCATACTTCAGGATCTCTTGTAGTATCAGTTATCTCTTGCTCTATAATTTCCTTTTTCTTCTTCTTCATTGAATTAGCATATAAACATGAATATTCTTCCTACTCTGTAAAAGGGGAAAAAATATCTTATTCTTTCTCTTTAAGCTCCTGCTCTGTTACTCATCTTCTTTTCATAGCTAAGTTTCTAGAATAACAATAAAAACCTCTGTTTACTATCTCCTTTTCTTGGCTTCCTGGTTGCTTCTCAGTCCATTGCATGTTGATTTCTCCATCTCAACTGACGTTGTTCTTGCCCAAGTCAGTAAGGCCCTTCTCACTGCTTGACCCTGTGCATACTGTATTGCCTCATTTTCCCTTTCTTATAACATTTAAGCTGTTGACCTTGAAAATATTTTAATCCTTGATACCACTCTTACCTGGCTGTCTGGTGGTGCATCTCACTCTCCTGTGCAGACTTTTATTTCTCTGCCAACCTTTTAGATGTTGGTATTCTTCAGTGTTGTGTTCTGGATTCTGATTTTATACTAATAATTCTTTCTGTACTATCTTATCTGTACTCACGACTTCTGTTAACACCTATAAATTGATGACTGAAGTTTATCTTCCTAGTCAAAATCTTTATAAGGTCCAGACCTATATATCCAAAATTTAAAAAAAAAAAAATATATATATATATATATATATATATTTTTTTTTTTTAAATATATTTTATTGATTTTTTACAGAGAGGAAGGGAGAGGGATAGAGAGTTAGAAACATCGATGAGAGAGAAACATCGATCAGCTGCCTCCTGCACACCCCCTACTGGGGATGTGCCCACAACCAAAGTACATGCCCTTGACCAGAATCGAACCTGGGACCCTTCAGTCCGCAGGCCGACGCTCTATCCACTGAGCCAAACTGGTCAGGGCTATATCCAAATTTTATTTATTTTTTTTAACCACGTTTGCTACTTGAACATCTAATGTCACTTAAAACAAAACATGTTCAAAGTTAATTCTTTTTGTTTCCTTTTTTTTTCCCCCTAATCCCAAGCCTCTTACTATTTTCATGAATGCTATTACTTTTTGCTTAGTTATCAAAAACTAAATTGTCATAAGTTTCTCCTTCTTAATAGGGTGCACATCAAGTTTTACCAAATTCTGTCAATTCATCATCCTAGTCTTTCCAGAGTTCTCTTCCCAGTTCTCCTGTCTCTTTTCAAATTGGCTGTTGATTTTTCTCAAACCTCTTCCTCTCCTTATAGGATATCTTCTAAATTTTCCATAGAGTAGCCTTTCTAATAAATACATTTTCATTCATGTGGCATGGCTCTACTCAGTTCTCTAGAAGCTTTCATTTGCCTACAAGATAACATCTAAACTTCTTAGAATATTAACTTGGTACTTAATGATCTGGCCAGTATCTGCCCAACTACTTTTATTTCTACTTTGTGCTCTAGAAATGCTGAACTATTTGTAGTTCCACAAACAGATCATGATCTCACCTCATTGCTTTGCACATACTATTCATTCTCCTGCAGCACCTTTACCACTCTTATCCATTTGGCAAAGAACTCTTACTCATCTTTCACATCTTTGTGCAAATGTCATCTCTTTGATGAGGCCATCCTTTAATCCCATGGTAGACATAGTGTCTCCTTTGTAATGATTGTACATTTTTTATCACTTTCACTATTTTATCATTTCTGGCATCATAATTCAGTATGTATCCCTTTTAACTGTATGCTTTAGAAAAACTATGTCTTCATCTTTATATGCTTAGTGCTAAACATGGTGTCTGGCATGTAGGTTATATGTAATACATTGAATGAAGGAAAAGATAATCTATGGTTCACTCAAAAGAAATTGTAAACTGTTCTTCACTGATGGAACATTCATCTTTCTCTCACCTCTTTTTTTTTTCTTTTTTGTTTTTGTTTTTATGTAGGCCCTCAGTCATATTAGGAGTAACCAACCCCTTTTTTGCAAAAACACTTCAGCACTGGCCACACATTATTCGAATAGGAGACCTTAAACCAGCAGGTAAAGTATAAACTCGGTGTTATGCTTTTTAATGTATAATGTGGCGGAGCAGGTTTATTTCTTCCCCTTTGTTTTTACTTTTTGGTTACTTTTTAATTATGTTGATGGCAGTCTTCTTTGAGGCAATCTGAATAAGGGCCTTTGGAGAAGAGCATAACTTCTCACTAAAATATGCACGTGTAACCCATCATTCCTCCTACCAAAAAACGTACTTAGTATTATAAACAAGGAATGAATTATAGCAAAATGAAACCTCAAAAACAAGCTACTTTTTATAAATAGCCCAATTAAAAAGGGATTTCCAATACTTGACTAAGTATTATACATTTCTGTGATGCTGGTATTGATTAAAGAAGTAATCAAAAGGTTGTGCTTTCCTTAAGAAAATAAGATATACATACCTTGCTCATGGTGGCTTTTTCTTTTTTAAATAAGATAACAAATCCACTTTTACTTGTTTTCTTTTCAATAAATTTAAATTCTCAAGGAGTACAGCATTATGTGGATTCTGTGTCCAGTGGCCTTAGCAAGATGATTGCTTCCAAATTTGGCACGAACCATGCCACTATTTCCATAAGCACGAGTTACCTTTCCCCAGATTACTCAGTTTGCCACCAGGAGTCACTATGTTGTTCTTGGTTTTGTACATGTAAACATCTCTTGCCTAAATAGAATTCAGTTTCATTTTGAGCATGAACACCTTTAATTTTAAGAAAACGGTATGCTCGCTCTGGTTCCAGAGAGCCTACTTATATCCAGCAGTAATGGCCTTGGACCACAGCCTTCCAGACATACTTGTCGTTTTAGAAGTCCTGTTCCCAGCAGGCCTCCACCAGCTCCAAGATGGTGGAAAGAGCCAGGGTAGCTGTTTTAAAGGTGTTTTTAAATGAATACATGAATTCTGCGGTTGGAAGTTTTATACATCTAGGTAATTTAATGGTACCTCTCACATTCCTCACTGGACATTCCTGAATTTTTCATTTTATTATTATATCTTGCCAGCTAATATTCTTGCTGATCTGAGAAATCCCTTCAGGCAGGTGAAGTTGCCATTTAAAAGACCTAGGACCAAGGGAGGGGAAGGAAAGGCTAGAGAAAGGAAAAGAGAAAGAAAGCCTGTTATATTTCATGTGCATATGACAATTTTAAGTGTTGATCTTGAGGTATTTTTCTGCCAGTTAAAAGGGTGGTTTAGATTGTAGCTTCTCCAGATCTCAAGGCTAGAACCCCACTGCATATGCTGCAGGAATTGTTTGTTCACAGCAGCCCTGCTCAGGAGACCTGTTCACCTGTGAATCAGACCTGGGGTTGTGGCATACGCTATCACCACCTCGTGGCAGTGTAAGTTCCTACAATGCAAAAGCAGAGGTGTCAGGGGGGAAAACACCTTTAAATACTTCTGCATTCTAATTTAGGAGTTATTTTAATTCCATTTACTCTTAAAGGGTATTTTATGTGTATTGGCACATAAATAATAAAGGTACAACCAGTGCAAAAAAAAATGAATTTTCAATATTATGTACTTAATACAAATATTTTAAATTACAAGTTGAGTGACAAAAAGGGAACATTTTAAGTAATGATAGACATTAATAAAAGATCAAGTACCTATTGTATGTAATTTACACAAATTACTTCTGTAATGTAATAATCCATATTGTCTTTAGCCAGTTTTAAAGTACCAGTAATAAACTCTTGAATATATATATTTTGTTGTTGTTATTAATCCTTACCTGAGGATATTTTTCCTATTTATTTATTTGAGAGAGTGGACGGGAAGGGGAGAGACAAAGAGAGAAATATCTATGTGAGAGAGACACATCAATTGGTTGCCTTCTGCATATGCCCCAACATGTGCCAGGGATTGAGCCTGTAACTGAAGTATGTGCTCTAGATTGGAATTGACCCATGACTCTGCAGTCCATCTGCCGACGGTCTAGCCACTGAGCCAAACCAGCTAGGGCAAACTTTTGAATATTAATTGATGTTAGGAATAATATATTAGCTACAATATCCCTGACTAAGTAATAGTCAGCAGATTATTAATCTTATAAAATTCCAGTTTTGTGATGTGAAATTTGAATAACTCTAAGAATCTTTCTAATGTATCTTTCAGGTGAAATTCCTAAGCAGGTTAAAGTGAAAAAATTGAAGAACCTAAAGACTCTGGATTCTAAACCTGGTATTAACTTTTATTAATTTAAAAATATATACATATTGGGCACTTGTTAAAAAATAAGAACTTACTGCTTACCTTGTTTTCTTCTTAGGAGTTTATACTTCTTATAAGCCATATCTAAATAGAGATGAAGAGATCATAAAGCAATTACAGAAGGTAATAATTTGCTCATATTACTAATTTAAATTTCCTTATTTAGTTATGCAATATATAACTAGGCAATTTGTGCTTTATATATAACTAGAGGCCCGGTGCACGAAATTCGTGCACTGGAGGGCGGGGCCCTCAGCCCGGCCTACGCACTCTCGCAGTCTGAGACACCTCACTTCTTACTGCCCGCCTACTCGATGCTCCTTAGCGCTGCCATGGAGGCAGGAGAGGCTCCCGCCACCACTGCTGCAAGCCCAGATTCTGGCTGAGCGGCACTCCCCCTGTGGGAGTGCACTGACCACCAGGGGCAGCTCCTGCATTGAGCGTCTGCCCCCTGGTGGTCAGTGTGCATCATAGCGACAGGTCATTCTGCCCTAACGGTCGCTTAAGTTTTTATTATATAGATAATGTGAAATGAGGTTTCTCTTTTGAAACAATGCTTCCTAAAAATTAGGAGACTACAGTAGCAGCAATTAATGGGCAGGTACAACTACAAACCAGTGCTAGATACTTGGAAGTTATAGTGAAAAAGTGGACTGTGCCATGAGGTAGCTTAGCATCTAATGCAGTATAGTTAGCCTTTTTTGGAAAATATAAATAGTATTGATACAGTAGTTATGAAATAAATACAGTCTTTGTTGTGAACTGATATTTTTAAGTATGGTGAATAGTTTATGTCTTTTTCTAAGGATTTTTTTTCACAGTATATTGTATAATGAATTTTAGATTAAATTACATCAAGATGAAGTTACAGAGTTTGTTTTATATCAAGTAATATATATATACTAGAGGTCCAGTGCACAAATTCGTGCACAGTTGGGGTCCAGCCATCCCGCTCCGATGGGGGCCCCTTGGGCTGGGCTGGTGGGGGGGCGGCGCGGGCTGTTGGCTGGCCAGCCCTGCCCCTGATTGGTGTAAGGGGGGCCTAATCAGGGGCCGGGCCAGCCAGGGGGAGAGGACGCAAGTAGTTGGCTGGCCAGCCCTGCCCCCAATAGAAGTGGATTGAACTGGCTGGGGGGAGGGGCCACATGCAGTTGGCCGGCTGGCCCTGCCGCCATTTTTGTTGGGATTTATTTACCTTCTATAATTGAAACTTTGTAGCCTGGAGTGGGCCGGCCAGGGTGTGCAGAAAGTTTGGCTTTCTCCATCGCTGGGGAAACCCAAGCCTTCCTCCTGCTCTCTCCGTGGCCGCAGCCATCTTGGTTGGGTTAATTTGCATACTTGCTCCTGATTGGCTGATGGGCGTGACTTGTGGGTGTGGCTTGTGGATGTGGCAGAGTGGTGGTTAATTTGCATATTACTCTTTTATTAGATAGGATTCTCTGATACAAGACTATAGGTTCTTACTGTTTTCTCTTTTAAGGGTGTACAACAGAAACGTCCTTCTGAGGCTCAAAGCGTTATTCTGCGACGTTACTTCTTGGAGTTGACACAAAGCTTCATCATTCCATTAGTAAGTTAATATATACATTTGCTTAATTTAATGATTTGTTGAAGAGGATATGAATGTTTTTCCCATCCAGCAAAACTTTATCTTAGGTGTGTGTTTTGTCTGCTCATATGTTTAGTGATGAATGAAAAATAGAGCCCTTGGTGGAAAGGAGTTATGTGGGGATAAAGAGAGACATCTGTAATAATCTCAACAATAAAGATTATTAAAAAAAAAAATAGAGCCCTTTTAGATGGAAAATGATTCTGTAAGTAAATAACATCCACAGAAAAGCTACTTATATCTGACAAAATAGATTTCAAGATAACAAGAGACAGACACTTTATAATGATAAAGGGGACTCTACATCAAGAAAACATAATATATACCCCCAACCAGGGAGCACCAAAATATTTAAAACAACTCTTCACAGAACTAAAGGAAGAAACAGATCAAAACAGTCATAGTTGGGGAATCTTAATTTTTCACAGAAAGCTCTAGACAGATCAACCAAACAGAAAATGAATAAAGAAATATCAGCCTTAAATGAAACACTAGACCAAAGGTACATATTGACATTTACAGAACCTTTCATCCCAGAACATCAGACTCTACATTCTTCTCCAGTGTACATGGACTATTCTCAAGGATAGACCATATGTTGTGTCATAAAACTAGCATCAACAAATTTAAAGAGATTGAAATTATATCAAGCATATTCTTTGACCATGATGTCTTGAAATTAGAAATACCAGTAAACTGCAAAAAGGAAGTAAAGAAACCTACAAATTTGTGGAGATTAAACAACATACTACTAAAAAAATGACTGTGTCAAAGAAGAAAGAAAAGATGAGATCAAAAGATATAAAGAGACAAATGAGAATGACATTACAACATGTCAAAACTTCTGGGATGAAGCGAAAGCAGTAATAAGAGGGAAGTTTATATTGTTAGAGGCGTTTCTCACGAAACAAGAAAAATCTTAACCTAACATTACGTCTTGAAGAACTAGAAAAGGAAGAACAAAGCAACCCAACATCAGCAGAAGAAAGGAAATAATAAAAATTAGAACAGAACTGTGCCAAAACTGGTTTGGCTCAGTGGATAGAGCATCGGCCTGCGGACTCAAGGGTCCCAGGTTCGATTCCGGTCAAGGGCATGTGCTGTAGTTGCGGGCACATCCCCAGTGGGAGGTGTGCAGGAGGTAGCTGATCGATGTTTCTCTCTCATCGATGTTTCTAGCTCCCTATGCCTCTCCCTTCCTTTCTGTAAAATATCAATAAAATATATTAAAAAAAAAATTAGAACAGAACTGAATGAAATAGAGAACAAAAAGACTATACAAAAAATTAGTAAAATAAAGAGCTGGTTCTTTGAAAAGATTAATAAAATTGACAATCCCTGGCTAGATTCACTAAGGAAAAAAAGAAAAAAACCTATGTAAACAAAATGAGAAATGAGAGAGAAGTCACTGCAGACATCATAGATATACAAAAGATCATACTAGAATATTATGAAAGAGTATATGCCACCAAATTCAATAACCTAAAAGAAATAGATGCGTTCCTAGAATTATATAATCTTCCTAGACTAAATCATGAAGAATTGGAAAATCTAAATAGGTGAGTCAGTAGCGAAGAATTTGCAACAACCATCAAAAACCTCCCCAAAAATAAAAGCCCATGATCAGATGGCTTCACCAGTGAATTCTACCAAATGTTCAAAGAAGATTTAAAAGCTATCCTTCTCAAACTCTTCTAAAAAATTGAAGAAGAGGCAATATTTCCTAACACATTCTGTGAGACCACTATGACCCTGGTACCAAAACCTGGCAAAGATAACACAAAAAAGAAAAATACAGACCAATATTTCTCATGAACACGTGCAGCAATCCTAAACAAAATACTAGCAAATCGAATACAACAATACATCTAAAAAATAATATATCACCATCAAGTGGGGTTCATTTCAGGGCCACAAGGATGTTTCAACATAATGCAAATCTATCAGTGTAATACACCACATTAACAAAAGGAAGGATAAATATCATGATCTTATCAATAGATGCAGAAAAAAGCATTTGATGAGATACAACATCCATTTATGATTAAAACACTAAAAATAGAAATAGAAGGAAAGTACCTCAACATGATAAAGGCGATCTATGATAAACCCTCAGTTAATATCATACTCAATGGTAAAAAACTGAAAGCTTTTCCTCTAAGAACAGGAATAAGACAAGGATGTCCACTCTTACCACTCTTATTCAACATAGTGCTGGAAATCCTAGCCAGAGCAGTATGGCGAGAGAAAAATAAAAGGCATTCAAATAGGGAAGGAAGAAGTCAAACTGTCACTCTTTGCAGACAACATGATTCTGTATGTAGAAAGCCCTAAAGACTCCACCAAAAAACTATTCGAAACGATAAATACAGTTAAGTTGTAGGATACAAAATCAGTGTGCAAAAATCCATTGCCTTTCTGTATACTAACAATAAAACTTCAGAAAAAGAAATGAAAAAAAAAAAAAACAGTTGCTTTTGCAGTTGCAACCAAAAGAATAAAATACCTAGGAATAAACTTTAACAAAGAACGTGAAAGACCTATATACTGAAAATTACAAAGCATTATTAAAAGAGGTTGAAAAAGACACAACAATATGGAAAAATATTCTGTGTTCATAGATTGGAAGAATCAACATAGTTAAAATGGCCATATTACCCAAAGCTATATACAGATTTAATGCAATCCCCATCAAAATCCCAATGTTATTTTTTAAAGAAACAAAACAAGAGATCATCAGATTTGTATGGAACCACAAAAGACCCCGAATAACCAAAGCAATCCTGAGAAAAAAGAACGAAGCTGGAGGTATCATGCTACCTGACTTCAGATTATACTACAGAGCTACAATAATCAAAACAGCATGGTATTGGCAGAGAAACAGACACACAGATCAATGGAACAGAATAGAAAGTCCAGCTATAAAACCACAGGTATATGGACAGATAATTTTTGACAAAGGAGCCAAAAACGCACAATGGAGTAGAGACAGTCTCTTCAATAAATGGTGCTGAGACAACTGGAAAGCCACATGCAAACGAATGAAACTGGATTATAGTTTGTCCCCATGTACAAAAATTAATTTAAAATGGATCAAAGACCTAAATATAAGACCCGAAACAATAAGTTACATAAAAGAAAATATAGGTACCAAATTAATGGACCTTGGTCGTAGAGAACATTTTATGAATTTGAACCCAAAGGCAAGGGAAGTAAAGGTAAAATAAATGAATGGGACTATATCAAACTAAAAAGCTTCTGCACAGCAAAAGAAACTGACAACAAAACAAAGAGGCAGCCAACCAGATGGGAGATGATTTTTGCAAACAATAGCTCCGACAAAGGTTTAATTTCCAAAATATATAAAGAACTCATAAAACTCAACATCAAGCAACCCAATCAAAAAGTGGGCAGAGGACCTGAAAACAGCTCTCCCAAGACGATGTATGAGCAGCCAATAGATATATGAAAAGCTGTTCAACCTCACTGGCAGTTAGGGAAATGCCAATCAAAACTACAATGATATACCACATCACAGCTATTAGAGGGGCCAGTATCAACAAGACAAGCAATAGCAAGTATTGGAGAGGTTGTGGGAAAAAGGGAACCCTCATTCACTGCTGGTGGGAATATAGACTGGCACAACCACTATGGAAAGCCCTCTGGCGATTCCTCAAAAAATTGAGACTAGAGCTACCGTACGACCCAGCAATCCCTCTCCTGGGTTTCCCTCCCGGAAACCTCAATATCATGTATTTGCAAAGATATATGCACCCTTATATTCATTCCAGCATTATTCACGGTGGCCAAGACATAAAAACAACCAAAATGCCCTGAGATAGAGGACTGGATAAAGAAGACTTGGTACATATACACAATGGAATACTACTCAGCCATAAGAAAGGATGAAATAGCACCATTTGCAACAACATGGATGGACCTTGAGAACATTATACTAAATGAAATGAGTTAGTCAGAAAAAGCTATGAACCTGGGAGGGGCAGGGAAAGGGGAGGGGGGGAAATGGGAGATACCTGTAATACTATCAATACTTTAAAAAAAAAAAGCTAAGAACCATGTGATTTTACTCATATATGGGATATAAAACTGAAACTTGTGAACATAAACAGCAGCATGGTGGTTGCCAGAGGGAAGGGGGTTGGGGAAAAGGGGGGGGTCCTAATATATGGTGACGAGAAAATTTGACTTGGGTGGTGGGTACACAGTGTAATATACACATCTTGTAACATAGAAACCCACACCTGAAACCTATATGTTCATGTTGACCAATGTCACCCCAACCCCAATAAATTTAATAATAATAAAAAAAAAAATAGAGCCCTTTAGCCCAGCCAGTGTTGTTCAGTGGTTAAGCATCAACCAATGAAACAAGAGGTCACCGGTTCAGGGCACATGTCCAGGTTGCAGCCTTGATCCCTGGTAGGGGGCATGCAGGAGGCAGCCAGTTGATGTTTCTCTCTCACTTCTTTTTCTTTCTCTCTATCCCTCTCCCTTCCTCTCTCTAAAATCAATAAAAAACATATTAAAAAATTGAGTCCTTTGCGAAAGATCTGGATTCTCTGTTCTTGTAACTGTGTAACTTTGGGAAGTCACTTTCTTTCTTTTACCCTCAATTTTCTTACTTGTAAAATGTGGTTAATTCCACTTTTCCTAAATACCTTTCAGGGTTGTTGTGAATATCTTAAATGACATAATTGTAGTAAAATGTTATATACTTGTTGCATTTTGCACCATAATAGGTTATCCTGTGCTTCTTTCTCTGATTTTCTTTTTTCTTATTTATTGATTTGAGAGAGAGAGAGAAACATTGATTTGTTGTTCCACTTATTTATGAATTCATTGGTTGCTTCTTGTATGTGCCCTGACCCCAGGGATTGAACCTGGAGCCTTGGCATATAGGGATGACACTCAAACCAACTGAGCTACCCGGCCAAGGCCTTGATTTTATTTCTTGAGCACAATTTGATATGATAGCCATGAAACTGTAGCTCCATTATAACTTTGTTTTTTTTTAATATATTTTATTGAGTTTTTACAGAGAGGAAGGGAGAGGGATAGAGAGTTAGAAACATCAATCAGAGGCCTCCTGCACACCCTCTACTGGGGATGTGCCCGCAACCAAGATACATGTCTTTGATCAGAATCGAACCTGGGACCCTTCAGTCTGCAGGCTGTTGCTATATCCACTGAGCTAAACTGGTCAGGGCCATTATAACTGTTCTTACCTGTCCATGATCTTTTCCTCAGTCTGAGGCCTGGTGCACGAATTTGTACACAGGTGGGGTCCCTTGGCCTGGCCGGCGATTGGGGGGCCGGCCAGCTGCGGGGAGGGACCATGGGAGGTTGGCCAGCCTGGCCCCCTGATCAGGGCCAATTGGGGAGCTGGCCGACTGGGGTGAGGGACCGCAGGAAGTTGGCTGGCCGGGGGGAGGGCCCGCCGGAGATTGGCCGGCTGGGGGGAGGGACCGTGGGTGGTTGGTTGGTCAGGGGGAGGGACAGCCAGAGGATGGCTGTGGGAGCGCACTGACCACCAGGGGGCAGCTCCTGTGTTGAGTGTCTGCCCCTTAGTGGTCAGTGCGCATCATAGCAACCGGTCGACTGGTCATTCGGTTGTTCAGGCTTTTATATATATAGACTAGAGGCCCGGTGCATGAAAATTCATGCACTGGAGGAGGGTCCCTCAGCCCGGCCTGCCCCCTCTCACAGTCCGGAAGCCCTCAGGGGCGGGAGGCGACCTGGCAATCAGGGAAAGGCGATGCCCCATCACATCTCTGCTGCTGCCACTGCCGGCAGCACAAGCCTCAACTGGCCCTGGTTACCTGAGCCTCGGGCAGCCCTGGGCAGCTGGGCAGCCGCCATCCAAGGCTTGCCTGCATCTCAGGCCGGCCTTGGGCGGCTGTGGGATTGAGGGGACTGGGGGACTCCGGAGGCAGGCATGTGAAGCGGCGAGCCCAGCCTTGCAGCATGCCTGCCACCCCGACGGGGCTGAGGGGACTGGGCACCGCCATCTTGTGGCTGTGGGCGCCGCCATCTTTGAGGGCGGGGCAGTCAATTAGCATATCCCCTCCTTATTGGCTGTGGGCGCCACCATCTTTGAGATGGCGTGAGGGTCAATTAGCATATTCCTTCTTTATTAGATAGGATAACTGAATGCTATGGTTATTCCATGAGATTCAGTGGAAATCATTAAAACACTACATGAAGCCTCACAGTATCAGGCAGTACCATGATGTGGTCCTAGTTTGGAGAATGGATCAGAGAGAGATTCCATGTAGTTATTAATGTAAAGTAATAGTTTGAATACTATATGGGAGTAAGGTGGAGGTCTTTGCTATTATGTTTTGGGAAAAAATATTCTTTCTTGGTCTGGATTTCAGTTTGTTTCTTTCCATTTAAATTTTTTTAAGTAAATGAACTTTTTTGTAGTGCTTAAGAGCATGGGCTGAAGTCAAGTAGACCTGAATTTAAGTTTAAACTGTGTGACCTTGGGCAGGTCTTTCAAAGCCGTAGATTCCCAATAATACCTGCCACATAGGAAGGTTGCGAGGGTGGAAAGAGATTATACATTTAAAATGTTGAGTGTATTTTCCAGAACATAGTTATTCAATAAGATTAATTATTATCATTAAAAATGTATAGTACTGGCTTGGGGCAGCTCAGTTGATTAGACCATCATCCCAATATACCAAGATTGTGGGTTCAGTCCCCAGTCAGGGCACATATAAGAAGCAACCAATAAATGCATAAACAACAAATCATTGTTTCCCTTTCCCTCTCTTTCTCTCTTCTCTTCCTCTCTCTAAAATCTATCAATAAAAAATGTTTTTTAAAAAAGTGTAGTTCCTTGGATTATCTAAAATTTATATTTTTATTGAAAGTCTGACTTCTTAATTCATTCTGAAGTTTACCACTATGGGGAATAATGGTGTTGTTGATATCCAGACCACATGATGAAAAACTTGGAAACCCATTTTTTTTTAAGTTGGTCTATTTAATAAACGTTTTTGAAGACTCTCTGGAACAACTAACTTGATTGATGTTCTTTTCTTGGTTTTAGGAAAGATATGTGGCAAGCTTAATGCCTTTGCAGAAAAGTATTTCTCCATGGAAGGTATAAAGATATTAAGTTAAATTCCTATTTGAGTTCTCTAACTGTAATTAACTTCTTTGAACATGTGCATTTCTAATTTTTAAATATAGTATGTCCTTTTTTCATAGAGTCCACCCCAATTAAGACCATTCCTTCCAGAAGAATTTATGAAAACACTTGAGAAAACAGGACCTCAGTTGACCTCTAGAATAAAAGGCGATTGGATTGGACTTTACCGGTTAGCTTTCTTTTTTACCTATCTGTACAGCTTTGTTTTTGAGAAGAAAAAACAAAAAGCTGGACTTGAACTTATATTCTTTTATTCAGAATTGCATTGTTTCACATGGTTCTTCCAGCTATAGGTAGGAAAGGTATTGAGGAGAGGAAGTAAGTAATAATCAAACTTTGCTGTTTTAAAATTGATTTTTATAGGCATTTTCTAAAATCCCCAAATTTTGATGGTTGGTTCAAGACCCGGCGGAAGGAAATGACCCAGAAATTGGAGGCACTCCATCTAGAAGCTCTTTGTAAAGAGGTTAGAGAACTGCATGTTTGTGTGATATTAACATTTATTGAAAAAAAAAAAAGATTAAAGTTATCCTTAGAAGCTAGAAGGATATAACTAGTAATAGCTAACTCTTGTGCTATATGCCAAGGACTGTGTAAGGTGCTCTATGTGGAAAATCTCTCTTAATTTTCACAACAGTTCACTGAAATAGGTGTGTTAGGATCTGCATTATGGGACATCTGAGGATTGTTAAGTGATTTGCTTCAGATCACATTACTGCTAAGTAGGGGAGTTAGCAGTGAGCCAAAGCCCACTTGCATTGGCTCCTAAGAGCTGACTGTACATCTCTTCCCTGCTCTGCATTCAGTGATCTCAGGTTAGTAGTTTAAAATTGGCTACAGTGGGAGTATTACACCACAGAAATTGGCAAATGCTACATACCATAGACTCTTTTTGGTTGTTAAATATTTTCCAGCATACCACTGGATGGAGTCAGGATCCAGATTTTTTCCAGCATGCCTTATTAACCTCTTGCAGTTAGTATTAATAATTTTTCCCTGTATTTTACTGACTTTATATTCTATAATATATTACCAGACTATTTTAAATTAAGTGAAAATACAAAGGATAGTCTCATTTTCATTTGTATTTAGTTTGAGATGGGCTAGCCTCAGTGTTAACTCTCTAATCATAAACTCACAGTGATTGTGAATTTAAGAGAAGGAGTATGATGAAGACAACCATAAATAAGTCCAGTAAGAGCTTATTTGAAGATGCAAAGTTTACATCCAGTATTATATTCATGTTCACAGTTATCTTCATTTTTTAACCAATGTTTCTTATAAATTAAAATATTCACTATTAGTGGAAGTAGGTAGTACTGATTGTACTTTGAATTGCAATTTTGTTTTTTGTGATTGATCTAAAAGGGCTACCTTGGAAAGAAGGTTCTTACATTTTATTTTACTGACAAATATTCAATAATTGTTCTGGCTAATGTTGAAAATTACCTAATTAACGTTGTTAGAATATCATGTACAGAATTATTTTTTGTGCTGTCATGCTGTATCTGGGATAAATACCCTGTTCTCTTTTTTGTTTCTGTCCTTCTCAGGAGTTTTATCTTTTGAAATAGAGTGGTTTGAAAATGATTTTGAGCACTTAACTGATTTGGGATTTGTTTATTCTTCTAGGACTTACTTCTCTGGACTCAGAAACACACAGAAGTAGAAACAGTAGACCTTGTATTGAAGCTAAAATGTAAGCTGGTATGTAGCCAAAACAGCCAAAGATCTGTGAAGATATTTTCTTCACATTTGAGGTGACAGTCCATGATGTATCACAGATGTAACCTTTTTATTTATTTTTAATTTATTTACTTTAGAGAAACATCGACTTGTTGTTCCACTTATTTATGCTTTCATTGGTTGATTCTTTTAAATATTTCTCCCATATATTTTTATTGATTTCAAAGAGAGGAAGGAAGAGGGAGAGAGAGAAACATCCATTGGTTGCCTCCTGCACACCCCCTCCTGGGAATCGAGCCCACAACCTGGGCATGTGCCCTGACCCAGAATTGAACCGTGACTTCCTGGTTCATGAATAGACACTCAACCACTGAGCCACACCAGCCAGGCCATTGGTTGATTCTTCAATGTGCCCTGATCGGAGATCGAACCTGCCACCTTTGTGTATTGGGATGATGCTCTAACCAACTGAGCTGCCTGGCTAGAGCACAGACGTAATCTTTTTAAATGAGAAGACTTGAGATTGATAGTAGACCTAACTGAAAATACTTGATATCTCAAGTAGATCATAATGATACCCTTCTGCCTAAAATAGTTCTCTCTCATCTTCGATGTTTCTGTCTCTCCCTCTCCCTTCCTCTCTCTGAAATCAAAAAACATATGGGAAAAAAATTTAAAAGAATCAACCAATGAAAGCATAAATAAGTGGAACAACAAATCGCTGTTTCTCTCTCTAAAGTAAATAAGTAAAATAAATTAATAGAAAATAAATAAAAAGGTTACATCTGTGTCACATCATGGACTGTCACCTATATTTTAAAAGTATTTACATGGAGTCTAATGTGCTCTACAAAATCATTGTCACTTATATTTAATACCACATGATATGCATTAAGTATTATCAATTTACATGGAAGTCTTTTATTAAGCTCAAACAATATATTGTTTAAATGGCACGTTCTTTGCTTTTTTTTTTACAGTTTCTGTAAATTCTGATTGAAGTGTCCAAATCATTAGACCATTAAAAATGTTTATTTAGAAAATATAATGTATTAATACAGACTCAGAGAATAATTTAAATGCTTCCAAATGTTTCTTGTATAGTTGCAGGCTGATCGAGAGCATTTACCTGTGAAACCTGAAACTATGGAAAAGTTACGGGGACACATAGATGCAATTATCTTAGCATTGCCAGAGGACCTACAAAGCATCCTGCTCAAAACAAGCATGTCATGATATTTGCCAGGGTTTTCCAGCCAGAAAGGACTGTGTGTGCATCATGAAGCATACTGACATTTCAACTGGACGCACAAAGGAGATCTCCTGGAGTGGAAAATAGCTGTAATGCTAGCTACAGGGTAGAAAGACTATACTGACTTTTTCAGTGCATTATTTTAAAAAATGGATATCTGTGGTGGTTCCACTTTAATACTGAAACACCGAAAGGCATTTCTATATTTTTAATCATGTTCTAAAGTGCTCTTATGAGAGACCTGTGGGACCATCAGTATAAGTGATTCTAAACTGCAGTGCTGGCATTGCAGATACTTTTTTAAATTGGTGCTGTTTTGCCCAATCATGTTAAAACTCAGGGGGATATAAAAATAACGTTCACACTGGTTACCTTCTTAGGAAGAAGGCAAGGACTGAGTTGTCTGACTGTAGGTAAAAGTAACTAATGCTTTTGTAGTGCCTTCCGTTGTCCTACATGTTTCACAAAACCTGGCTGCTAGTCTTGAAGCTTTTTCTTAATTATGATATGTAATTATATAAGACATACTTTTGCATAATTATTGCTTAAAAACATGTTTTTTGCCTCCCATCATGTTGAGTAGTGGCATGGTATCCTTCCTCTCCCCCGCCCCCAATTGTCATGTAGGTATCGTTTAATTATTTTCTATACTGTTTTCAAATTTAATTTTATTAGTTTCTCCAAAGGCAAGAAGGCATCTAATGTTAATTATGGAAGAGTTAATTTTCTCTTACCCTTTACTAATTGGTTTCTGTTTAAGTTAATTAGCTTGGATGTTTTTCAAAAACATTCTAATAATAAACCTCATAATTAGCTATTTTTTAAACTGAGCTATTCTTATTTTAAAGGCATTCATAAACCTTTTATGTGGTAGTTATTTGAGTGACTATAAGATAGATTTTTCAGCATTATTTGTTTGTTAGGGTTTTCCCCCCTCAAATTTATATTTCTCAGAACACTTTCTCTACTGTGTTTGGCATGGGAACTTTTGCCTGAATCACTGTTACAGCTATTTTGTTATTTGTTTCTGTTCTGTTTTGTTTTTACTACCTTGCCAAAAATAGAAGATCATGGTTTGGTTTACTCTACCAAAGTGGTTTGGTTTGTGTTTGAATAGGAGTGTCCTGCAAAAGCCAATATTTTAAGGCACACATGACATAGCACATATGTAAATAGCTGCATCTTGAATTACCTTCTAAGTATCCAAACTGTGTTTGTAAAAGAAATGGCTTCAGAAGCTATCCTTTTCTGTTAATATAACTATTAAGTGCACTCCAGGAAAGGCTCTTTGTGTTTGTAACTGTGGTCTTATACAGTTTCTTGAAGCATACCTCAAAGTCATAGAGAGAATATGGCATTTGAAATAAATCATTTGCCTCAGATCATGAGTTATTTTGTGAAACAACAGTTATCCTTATGGAAAAGGCAACTACTTTTAAATTTCATATCTTTCTGGGAAACCTTATTTAGGTATAAATGGTCATCTTATTTTTCAAAAGGTGTATTTTAATAATCTCACAATTTATATGCAGTTTGTGACTAGAATTTAAAAGTTTTAGTGTCATATCAAGGATCTTTTAAATTATACCACTACAGATGTATCATTTCAAGTTTATTTTGCATAGCTAAAGAGTATCAAAGGCTGCCAATTAGCATAATAATTATCTATATATTTACTGTATTTAACTAAAACTGAACAAATGTTGAAAATCCTATGATACTTAACCTGGTTTATCTATTAATTTTGAATTACTTGTAAAAAATAATTTAAAATTTCATTGGGAACCTGAGAAAGACTGACTGGTAACTTAATTTTTTGTGTGGTTTTCAGAGTTGTTCCCCCACCCCCCCTTTTTTTTTGGAGACATTGTTAAGATCTAAAATCTGCCATTTAATGTTTATCTCCACCAGCATCAGAAGAAATCACTGCTTCAGGGTGTTAAGTAATGCCTAGTGCCTTCTGTTTTCAGTGATAAAGATGTTTTGTGAAGGCATTTATGGTCATTACTGAAAACTGAATTAAAGGCCTTTGATTTTAAAACACTTGAATATCTTGTGTTATTTCTGAGTAAGGTTGGAATGCTTGAAAAAATGCACTGTAAATGAAATGTGTATTATGTGATTCCTTTTACTTTCTAAAGTACTTGTTTAAATTCAAATGAATACCTTCTTTTTGTTCACTTCACTATGAACAGGTGAATAGTCCAGTTTAATAACAGACAGATCAACTAAGTGATCTCATAGTCTTCTTATCAATGTATTGATTATGAAATGTCTTGATGAAAAACTTGTAGCTTAATAATCTAGGTATTGTTAGATTGTCCTTTGTTTGCCACCTTTTCTTTCCTAACTAAATCTCAAATTACTTTTATTTCTTCCTTTCTAAAAATGGCAGGTATATGATACCGTTCTTTGGATTTTAATTTATTTATTAATAATAAAATATATTGGCACGACTGGTGTGGCTTAGCAGTTGAGCATTGACCCAGGAACCAGGAGGTTGCCAGTTTAATTCCCAGTTGGGGCACATGCCCAGGTTGCGGGCTCGATCACCAATGGGGGTTTTGCAGGAGACAGCCAAATGATGATGCTCCTCTTTTATCAGTGTTTCTATGTCTCTATCCTTCTCCCTTTCTCTCTAAAAACCAATAAAAACATATTTCAAAATAATAATAATAAAATATATTGGATATTACTCCTTTTTAAAGTTACTGGGTAATATCCTTCAAAGGATACTATAAAATGTTTTAGTATATTTAAAATATGCCATTAAAATATTGTCCTTTTGTTATCGCTTGCTCATACCAATTCATTTGTTTTTGTACACCCAAATTTTACTAACTTGCAAATATTAGTCCTCTAAAAACAGATAGTTGAGTAAGACAGAAAGCTTCTCTAAGTATGGATGTTATTTAAATAACAAACTATATTAACTCAATAATGACTGAATTTTGAGTAATTTGATAATGCTTCATATATCTAAGATATAATATTTATATGCCATTTACAACTTGGTTGAATTGTATTTATTATACAAATAGAAGTTAGCATTTGTTAATAAAACATCTAGAAAAATTTTCTAATTACACTTTCCTGTTTCTTTGAAACAGATAAAGCTATTTGATACAAGATACAGAATCATGATTCCTAAAATTTTCTTTTAAAAAATGTTTTTATTGATTTCAGAGAGGAAGGGAGAGGGAGAGAGATATAGAAACATCAGTGATGAGAGAGAATCATTGATTGGCTGCCTCCTGCAGGTCCCACACTGGGGATCAATCAAGGCTGCAACCTGGGTACGTGCCCTGACCAGAATCGAACCGTGACCTCCTGGTTCATAGGTGGACATTCAACCGTTGAGCCACACTGGCTGGGCATGATTCCTAAAATTTAACCAATTTTAGAAAAGCAAGTTTTAACTTGATGATTGGTTAATGAAATAGGTTTATGACATTTATTTTGCAGTGATAACATTGCCTATCACAAGGGCTTCTTAAGGTATACACAAATGTTGAGGGGGGGAAAAGATGGCAGTAGAATTCTGATGTATCCTATTTTCCAGTGTTATTTCTTTGCTTTGAACACCAACCTTTCTCTGCTACCCATTACTTGAATGACTTTCTCCAAATTAAGGTTAGTGTTGTCTAGTAATCATAGGTTTCATTCCATTTTACTAGCGTCATCACTAGGCTTGGGTTCTTCTGTTTATTGCCTTCTTTTTTTTTTTTTTTTGTCATAATACCATTTCAGCTTAGCCATTAGAAAGCTAAACTTTGAGAATCCTTCATCTTATTTCCTGTTTCATATTTTTTATAGCCACCAGTCTGAATACATCCTATCTAAAAAAGAGGGAATATGCTAATTGACCCTCACGCCATCACAAAGATGGTGGCGCCCACAGCCAATAAGGAGGGAATATGCTAATTGACTGCTCTGCCCTCAAAGATGGCGGCACCCACAGCCAATAAGGAGGCAGTATGCTAATTGACTGCCCTGCCCTCAAAGATGGCAGTGCCCACAGCCAATAAGGAGGGAATATGCTAATTGACTGCCACACCCTCAAAGATGGTGGCGCCCACAGCCACAAGATGGAAGCGCCCAGTCCCCTCAGCCCTGCTGGGGCGTCTGCCTCCAGAGTCCCCCAGTCCCCTCAGCCCTTTACCCGCCCAGGTAACCAGGCTCAGGTAACCAGGGCTGGCTGAGGCTTGCGCTGCCAGCAGTGGCAGCAGCAGAAGTGTGATGGGGCATTGCCTTCCCCTGATTGCTGGGTCGCCTCCCACCCCTGAGGGCTCCCAGACTGTGAGAGGGGACAGGCCAGGCTGAGGGACCCCTCCCCTCCAGTGCATGAATTTTCATGCACTGGGCCTCTAGTTGTAATATAAATTGCTTCAGATTGATTGAGATACTTCTTGAAAAATAGTAACTTTATATTCCAGAGTTGTCATACTTTTAAGTGAATTGAATTTTATATTTCAGTAGAAAATCATTGAAATGATTGGTTTTGATCTAACGTAACAGGTAAATATTTTTTAGTTAGTGGCTCTGGTTGTAGAATCCAGAAATTTGTGTTTTTAAAAACTAGCTTTATTGAAGTATAATTGACATACAATAAACTGAACATACTTCAAGTGCACAATTGGATGTTTTAAAATTTGAACACACCCATAAGACCATCACCACAGTCAAGATAAGAACATATTTGTCTCCCCTCAAAAATTCCCTCCTCCTTTGCACTCCTTCCTGCCTCCCCCCAAAACCACCGATCTGTGTTCTGTTACTACAGATTAGTTTGTCATTTCTAGAGTTTTACATAAATGGAATCATACAGTACTTCTTTTTTGGTCTGACTTTTCCTCCTGCTTTTTGTTTTGTTTTGTTTTGGTTAATCCTCACCTGAGAATATTTTTCCATTGATTTCTCTTTTTTTCAGGGAGAATGGAAGAAAGAGGGAAAGACAGAAACATTGATGTGAGAGAAACACATTGATTGGTTGCCTCCTGCACGTGCCCTGACCAGGGCCCGGGCTAGGGAGGAGCCTGCAATCAAGGTAAATGCCCTTGACCGGAATCAAACTCAGGACCCTTTGGTCCACAGGCAAATGCTCTATCCACTGAGCCAAACTGGCTATGGCTTCCTCCCCCTTCTTGGTAATACAATATTTCATTTTTTCCTTCTGTCAAACCCAGAGCCATCTGCTTTTCCTATGCTGCCTAGGCATGATAGGAAAAGGAACATACAGAGCACATGAAACTTGGGATAAAGAACTATGGAAGGTGCAAAGGCTTCTTAACATGGCAAAGAGGATGGAAAAGACTACCATCAGGAAAAACAGCCCCATGTACTCCAGAAGATGACAAAGCCCAGAATGGTGTAGGAGAAAAGCTGTTGCTCCAGAGAAGAGTTCCTGGCAGAACCAATGCTGAGGCTCCCAAACACAGTTCCAGTCCCAGCCCCAGAGCCTGCCACTCCTACTGGGGCAGCTGCAGTCCTAGTGAACTTGGCTGCTGTGTCAAGGTCCCTTGAAATGGCACTGGTTTGGAAGTTATGGCTAGGGATACGTGGGAAAAGTGAGGTCAGGAGATATGAGGCTGCCAAACTCCTGTGGTTCTCACCTATTAGTGTCTCAGATCATTTCAGCACTGCTGCAGAGTGGTTGGCTCAGCAGCTGAGAAGTGCTCCTGACCAGGGAGGAGGTGGAGATAAATTTGGTATGGAGTATATTTTCAGGGAATGAAGGGCTGTGGCAGGAGAGCTGCTCTCAATGCAGAGAGCAGTCTTTTTTCACTCAGCATAATGATTCTGAGATTCATTCATGTTGCATGTATCAATAGTTCATTCTTTTTATTGCTATTACATGGCTATTAGAGGCCCAGTGCACAAATTCGTGCACATTGAAAGGAAATTGATTAGAAGAAATATTTTAGAGGCCGGGAGGGAGGTTGGCTCCAGGGCATGTCTGGCCCATCTCGCCCAGTCCCGATCGGCCAGACCCCAGCAGCAAGCTAACCAACCAGTCGGAGCATCTGCCCCGTGGTGGTCAGTGAGCATCATAGTGACTGGTCGAGCGGTCAACCGAATGGTCGGACACTTAGCATATAGGCTTATATATATATAGATAACACAAATATCTACTCACCTGTTGATAGATATTTGGGTTGTTTCTAGTTTTTGACTGTTACAAATAAACTGTGAACACTTTTGTACAAGTCTTTGTATGGACCATATTTATCCTCTTACCGTAGAAATTCCTAGAGTGATATGAGTGGGATGGCTAGATCATGTGGTAGGTAAATGTTTAACTTTTAAAGAAACCGCCAAACTATTTTTTCAAAGTGTTTGTACTAATTTGTTTCCACCAGCTGAGTATGAGAAAGTTCCAGTTTCTGTACATCCTAGCCAACACTTGGTATGGTCAGCCTTTTTAATTTTAGCTATTCAAATAGGCTTATAATGCTATCTCATTGAGATTTTAATTTGCATTTTTCCAATGACCTGTGATGTTGAACATCTTTTCATGAGCTTATTAGTCACCTGTATATGTTCTTTGGTAAAGTGTTAATATATTTTGCTCATTTTAAAAATTGAGTTGTTTAATTTCTAAAGGTTGAGTTTAGAGAATTTTCTATGTATCAAGTTCCTTTTCAGATATAGAGTTGGCAAAGATTTTTCCCAATTGTGAGTTTTTTCAGTTTCATGTGTCTTTTGAAGAAGTTTATGAATTTCTGCATAAATTTCTGCTTGGCTTTTGATTGTGATTATATGAAACCTATAGATAAATTGGGGTAACATCTTAATGTTGTTCTCTGGTGCATGAACAAAGTATGTCTTTCCATTTATTTAAGTCTTCTTTAATTTCAGCAATATTTTGTAGTTTTCAGGATACAAATCTTTCACATCTTCTGTCAAATTTATCCCTCAGCCTATCATATTTTTGATGCTGTAAATGATACCATTTTTAAAAACTTAAGCTTTCAATTTTTCATTGAACTATTCAGTTCGAAATATTAGTATTAGTTGATATTTATACTGATCTTGTATATTGCAATATTTCCCACTAAGTTCTGTTTTAGTGGCGTGCCATAAATTCTGATGTTTTATATTTCTTTTCATTCAGTTCAGAATACCTTATTTCCTTTTGGATTTCCTTGATCCATGGATTATTTAGAAATGTTATTTACTTATCCAAATAGTTGTATATCGCCAAAACCAGTTTGGCTCAGTGGATAGAGCGTCAGCCGGCGGACTGAGGGGTCCCAGGTTCGATTCCGGTCAAGGGCATGTAACTTGGTTGCGGGCACATCCCCAGTGGGAGGTGTGCAAGAGGCAGCTGATCGATGTTTCTGACTATCTATCCCTCTTCCTTCCTCTCTGTAAAAAATCAATAAAACATATTTTAAAAAAAAACAAAAAAAAACACAAATAGTTGTATATCTTCTAATTTAAAAAAATTTTTTAAATAATTTTTTTATTGATTTTAAAGAGAAAGGGAGAGGGAAAGAGAGAAACAGCAATGATGAGAGAGAATCATTGATCGGATGCCTCCTACATGCCACCCACTGGGGATCAAGCCCACAACCCCAGGCATGTGCCCTGACCAGGAATTGAACGTGACCTCTTAGTTCATAGGTCGATGCTCACCCACTGAGCCACACCAGCCAGGTGCCAAAATTTTTTTTGTTATTGATTTCTAATTTTATTACACGGTGGCTTGAGGACATACTTGTTATGATTTGAATCCTTGTAAATTTATAAAGATTTGTTTCATGGCCCAGAATATGGTTTATCTTGGTAAATGTTCTGGGTACACTTGTGAATATGTATATTTTGCTGTTGTTGGGTGGAATGTTTTATAAAGGTTAGACAGGTCAAGTTTGTTTATGTCCTTGCTGATCTTTTTTTTTTAAATATATTTTTATTTATTTCAGAGAGGAATGGAGAGGGAGAGAGAGAAAGAAACATCAATGATGAGAGAGAATCATTGATTGGCTGCCTCATGCATGCCCCCTACTGGGGATCAAGCCCACAACCCGGGCATTGTGACCTTGACCAGAAACAAACCCGGGATCCTTCAATCTGCAGGCTGACGCTCTATCCATTGAGCCAAACTGGCTAGGGCTGCCCTTGCTGATTTTCTGCCTACTTGTTCTAACTAGAGGTTAGTAAAATCTCTTGATTATAATTGTAGATTTGTGTATACTTTGCTCTGAAATCTACTTGGTGTGATATTAATAGAACTCCAGCTTTCTTTTGACTAGTGTTAGCATGGCATAGCTTTTTCATCGCTTTATTCTTAACCTATTTTTGTCTTTATATTTAAAAACTTTTCTTGTAGGTAGCATATAGTTCTTGCTTTCTTATCCAGTCAGACAAAATTTGCCTTTTAATTTACACCATTTACAATGAATATGATTGAAATGGTTAGATTTGAATCTACTATCTTGCGATGTTTTCTATTTGTCCTATCTTCTGTTCATTTCCCTTTTCCTTTTTATCTGACTTATTTTGAACCAATAGAATATTTTTATGATGTCATATCTCCTTTGTGAGATTACTAGGTATAACACTTCATTATTTTAAAGTTTGTAGTACAGTATACATTTTTAACTTACCAGATTATCTCTAGTGATATTATGCCATTTAATGTATAGAATAAGAATGTACAATAGTGTACTTCTTTTTCTTTCCAGACTTTATATTATTGTTCATGAATTTTACATGTTATAAATTCCATAATACATTGTTATTTTTGTTTAGTCAATTTTTTAAAGTTTTAAATAGTAAGAAAAATTCTTGCATATACATTTTTATATTGAACCTTTTCAGTGTTTTTATTTCTCTGCATAGATCAATATGGTATAATTTTCCTTAGAGCTGAAGAACTTGCTTTTAACATATTTTGTAGTTCAGATTTGTTGTCAATGCATTCTTTCAACTTTTGTGGTCTGAAAATATCTTTATTTTGCCTTCTTTTTCAAATGTGTTTTTGCTGGATATAGATTTCTAGGCTGTCTCCCTTTTTTTTTCAGTATTTTAAAATGTTGCTCCACTGTCTTTTTTACTTGTATATTTCCAGTAAGAAGTATGTCATATTATCTTGGTTCCTAGGTAGTTAATAAGTCTATTTTTCTCTGGCTCTTTTAAGATTTTCTCTTTATCACTAATTTTGAGTTATTAGATAATATGATTTGGTATAGTTTTATTCATGTTTATTGGGCTTTTAACTAACTGGGTTTCTTGATCTTGGATATACAGTTTTATAGTTGTCATTAAAGTTGGACATTTTTTGGCCATTATTTTTTCTGGTATTTTTTCTGTCCTCTGTCCATCCCTTCTTTCAGTTACTCATGTATTAGACTGCTTGAGGTCCTACAGTTCACTGATGCTCTTCATGTTTCTTATTTACTCTTTTTATTTAATTTTGGAGAGTTTCTATTGCTATGCCTTTAAGTTCATCTATCTTTCCTTCTGTATTGTCTAGTCTGCCATTAATTCCATCTGTTATTTGTCATCTCAGACATTGTAGTTTTTATTTCTAAAAGCTTGGTTGGTTTTTATGTCTTCCATGTTTCTGCTTGAGATAATATCTGTGTTGGTTCTGAGTTGGTTTCGATGATTATCTCATTATTATGGGCCATGTGTTTCTGCCTCTTTGCATGCCTTATCTTAGGTTAGATGCCAGACTTTTACCTTGTTGGGTGTCGGATATTTTTGTATTCTTATACATCTTTTGAGCTTTGTTCTAGATTGCGGTTAATTTTTTCAGGCCCAAAACAGTGCTCAGTCTAGAATTAATTATTCTTCACTACTGAGGCAAGACCTTCTTGAGTACTCTACCCACTGTCCCATGAATTACCAGTTTTTTTTCAATCTGGCTGGTGGGAACAGGCATTGTTCCCAACCAAGCCTGGGCCCTGTTCCATTTGATCCTTTCTTATGGTTCTGTGCTTTGGGTAGTTTCCTCATATGTATGTACTAACCAGCACTCTGCTGAATATTTTAGGGGAACCCTCTACAGATTTCTTTCTGTACAGGGGCTTTTTCTTTCTATGCTATTCTCTTTGTAATTCTCTCCTCAAGTTTGGTTTCCCCAGACCGTCAGCTCTGAGTTTACCAAGCTCCTCCTCTGCTCCCTCTTTCTATGCTGTGGCCTAGAAACATTCTCGGGGCAGTAAACAGGCAATCTCAGGCTAAGGGCTCAATGCATTTGTTTTCTGTCTTTAGGAATCATTGCCCTGCATTGCCTGGTGTTCACTGTCTTAAAAAAATCATTGTTTCTTATATTTTATTTGGTTTGTTTTGTTTTCATTTTATGTGAGAAGGTAAATCTGGTCAATGTAACTTGATCTTGACTAGAAGCAAAAATTCCAGCAATCTGATTTTAATAAGCCCTCCACGTAATTCTGATACATGTTAAAGTTTAAGAACCATATAGATATATAAATTTAATGTTAGGTGATTATTCACTAACATTATAAATCATTTGCCGTGAAAACAGGATTATCTGAGTCAGTAAATCTAATTTTTGGAGAAAAAAGCACTTTTGTTTGTAAATCCTCTCATTTCTATGTTTTGTAGCATTGAAAATGTGTCAAACATTTCAATTACTGTAAGACATTTCAAATATGTATACAGATGGAGATTTGGGCAAGGAGAGGAAGAGTTTGTAAAATAACCTTATTTCATTAATGTTGCTATGGTACAAAGTGGTCTTTTAGCTTTAACCTATCTAATGATTTCTCTAGTCATGAAACTATTATAAATGTTAGATGGTAAATACAAATCTTAGTAGAATTAGTGGCCTCAAGATATATTCCCATTATAAAATCATTCTGCTTTAAAGAATTCAGAAAAAAACAGAGTACCAGTTCTTCTGGAAGTTAGGAATGTGATTGCTATGAATCCTTTGAAGGAAACTAGTCAAGGAGTTATATTCCTTATTTTTAAAAAGTTTCCTGCCAAGAAACTAAAACAGGTTAAGGAAGAATATTTTAAATTAGGGAAGTAGACGGACGCAGGCAGGGGGGCAAGGACACACGGTCTCCTTACGGGGACTCCGGGGAAGAGCTGCTGTCACCGCCGCCGCTTCCACTGCCGCTTCGGGCTGCCGAGGACCCAGCTTGTGAATTTGCACGAGCCTGATGGCGTCCGCCCCAGCTTCAGGAGAAACCAAGATGGTGGCATAGGTAAACACCTAAACTGCTGCCTTGCACAACAATTTCAAAAATACAACTAAAAGACAAAATGGACATCATCTAGAACCACAGGAAGGCTGGCTGAGTGGAAATTCTACAACTAGAAGGAAAGAGAAAAGCACACTGAGACTCAGAGGAGCTACAGGAGGCAGAGGTACTGAGACACGCATGGAGAGGACTGGCAACTGAGTGTGCGGCTGGCTTTCTCAAGCGGGAGGGAGACAAAAGCTCCCGACTGTGCTGAACTCCAGTTCTGGGCGAGACTCTGGGGACCCAGACTCATACGGGGTGAAACTGGACTGTCAGGAAAGAGAAAAGCACACTGAGACTCAGAGGAACTGCGGAAGGCAGAGGTACCGAGGCGCGCGTGCGGAGAGGGCGGGCAACTGAGTACGCGGCTGGCTTTCACAAACGGGAGGGAGACAAAGCTCCCGACTGCACTGAACTCCAGTGCTGGGCAAGACTCTGGGGACCCAGACTCATTTGGGGAGAAACTGGATTGTCTGGCAGTGGGCGGAACTCGAGGGCGGCTTTCTTTCAGAGGTGCTTGCAGCGATTACCACGGGACACTGAGATACAGGGGCCTCATAGGGCAGGGCTGACGCGAAACCAATGCAGTCTGCTCCACCCTGAGACTCTGCCCCATCCAAGCTGAGCACAGAGGCTTCTGCATCTTGTCTCATAAGGGTGTCTCCAGCACAGAAGTTCTCCCAGCGTAGACACAGCTGATCCTCATAGCCAATTGGCCTGGAGGTCAATTCCTCCCAGTGATACCAACAACAATCAAGGCTTAACTACAACAAGACTGTGCACACAGCCCACAAAGGGGTGCACCAAGAGTGTCCACCTCAGGTAACTGGGGAGGCTGAGCCACTGGGCCCTATAGGACACCTAGCACACAGAGCCACTCTACCAACTCAGGGAAGCAACGAAAATGAGGAGACAAAGAAACAGATCACAAATTAAAGAAATGGAGGAAAGCAAACGACTGGATATAGAGTTCAAAACCACGGTTATAGGTTTTTTAAGAATTTCTAGAAAATGCCGATAAATTTAGCAAGACCCACTGACTGAAATAAAAAACATTATAAAGAGACCTAACAGCAGACTAGAGGATCGCAAGAATCAAGTCAAAAATTTGAATTACAATGAAGCAAAAAACACTCAACCAGAAAAGCAAAAAGAAAAAAGAATCCAAAAATATGAAGATAGTGTAAGGAGCCTCTGGGACAACCTCAAGTGTACCGATATCTGAATTATGGGGGTGCCAGAAGAAGAGAGAGAGCAAGATACTGAAAACCTATTTGAAGAAATAATGACCGAAAACTTCCCCCACCTGGTGAAAGAAATAGACTTACAAGTCCAGGAAGTGCACAGAACCCCAAACAAAAGGAATCCAAAGAGGACCACACCAAGACACATCATAATTAAAATGCCAAGAGCAAAAGACAAAGAAAGAATATTAAAAGCAGCAAGAGAAAAACAGTTAGTTACCTACAAGGGAGCACCCATACGAATGTCAGCTGATTTCTCAACAGAAACTATTCAGGCCAGACGGGAGTGGCGAGAAATATTCAAAGTGATGAATACCAAGAACCTACAACCAAGATTACTCTACCCAGCAAAGCTATCATTCAGAATTGAAGGTCAGATAAAGAGCTTCACAGATAAGGAAAAGCTAAAGGAGTTCATCACCACCAAACCAGTATTATATGAAATGCTGAAAGATACTCTTTTTTTTTTTTAATATATTTTATTGATATTTTACAGAGAGGAAGGGAGAGGGATAGAGAGCTAGAAACATCGATGAGAGAGAAACATCGATCAGCTGCCTCCTACACACCCCCCACTGGGGATGTCCCCGCCACCAAGGTACATGCCCTTGACCGGAATCGAACCTGGGACCCTTCAGTCCACAGGCCGACGCTCTATCCACTGAGCCAAACCGGTTTCGGCTGAAAGCTGAAAGGTATTCTTAAAGAAGAGGGAGAAGAAGAATAGGTACAGATAAAAATGATGAACAACAAATACATGTCTATCAACAAGTGAATATAAAAATCAAGTGAATAAAAAAATCTGATGAACAGAATAAACTGGTGAATATAATAGAATCAGGGGTATAGAAAGGGAGTGGACTGACAATTCTTGGGGAGGAAGCGGTGTGGGGGGCGCAGGAAGAGACTGTACAAAAATCGTACACCTATGGATGAGGACAGTGGGGGGGGGATAAGGGCAGAGGGTGGGGTGGGAACCGTATGGAGGGGAGCTATGGGGGGAAAAAAGAGGAACAATTGTAATAATCTGAACAATAAAGATTTATTAAATTAAAAAATTAGGGAAGTAGGTGAATGTTGACTCAGTCAAGTCAGGCAGACTTTATACTCTTCCACGTTAGCAGTGTTTACCCAAATTATTAAAAAGCAAATAAAACACTCCTAGGAAAGATGAGGGCATAGATCCAGTTATACAGACTTTCCCACAATATCAAATGGAATAAATACAACTTTTAAAATAAAGATCTAGTAAAAGGCACTGAAACTAGGGGCAGGTCTTAACCTCATGGCAGAGGCTTGAGGGGCTGAGAAGTTAACAGATTGGGCAAAACCAAAGACTCAGGGAATTCACATACCACTCCCCTCCTGAGACAGAAAATGGGTGGATATGACTCTTCATAGAAGCACAGATACTCTTTCACTATTGCAGGTAAATAACAATGTCCAGAGAACGTGAACTTTAAACAAGATCAGTGATGAGTTGTCAGATAATGAGATAAAAATGGAGTTTACAGAGGTTGGGGTGGGGTAGGGAATAAGGGCAAAAATTACACTATTATACAACAAGTGGACTAGAAACAGCTGAGTAATTCTTGCAGAGAACAAAGGAAATGACATGGATTAAATTGTTTAGAGGATTAAATGGGATATAAATACAATGCTTGGCAGATAGTAAACGTTCAATAACATTTATTGTTGCTAGTAAATATTAGCACTATTTTAGAACACATACTCTCAAGTGCTTTGAAAATGTCAAAAGAAGTTATACAGTTTCCTTAAGAAGCTGCCCAAGGTCTAATTTGAATGGGACATACACAATCAACAAAAACATTACATTATTAAATTTAAAGGACTTGACCAAAAATATACAAAAGATGTGGTACATTTACACAACGGAATACTATGCAGATGTAAAAAAGAAGGATCTCTTACCCTTTGAGACAGCAGGGACGGACCTGGAGAGTATTATGCTAAGCGAAATAAGCCAGTCAGAGAAAGACAAGTATCACATGATCTCACTTAATATGTGGAATCTAATTAACAAAATAAACTGATGTATAAAATAGAGCCAGAGACATGGAACAGACTAACAAATCTCAGAGAGAAGAGGGTGGAGGGGCAGTGGGAAGAGATTAACCGAAGGACTTATATACGTATGCATAACCCATGGACACGACAATAGTATGGTAGAGGCTGGGTGTGTGTGTGAGGGAGAGTTTAATGGAGGAAAAAAGGGAACATCCGTTATACTTTCAACAATAAAGATTTTAAAAATTGGATGATGAAAACATAATCCCTAGTGTAGTGTGTTATTTATGAGCACATGCTTTAACATAACATTTTCCTCAAATTTGTTAGGATTAAATGAAGTATAGGACTTAGTACATGACAAGTGATTAATAATAGCATTTTCCCCCTTCTGGGACTCAATTTTCTCATTTTAAAAAATAAGAAAGCATTAAGTATAATGGTTAAGGGTACTGACATCAGAAGACATGGGTTCTTATCTCAGTTCTGCTTATTATCTGAGACCTTGGGCAGGTTACTTAACCTCTCTGACCCTGACTTTCCCTATCTTTACCATAGAGACATTTTAGTTGGCCATTAACATCCTGTTTTATAACTTCCATTGGCCACTTAATAAGTAGCACCTCTTAAATGGAAATCTGAAAAATTATTTTATTTTTTTATTTTTGGTTTAGGATTTGGAGGCTAGAGGTGGAGATCAGAGTTTTTTCCATCTATTTTACTTAAGTAAAGAGAAAACATGAATTAAAATTTAGAAGAAGGTGATTCATTTTCATTTGTCTTGAGAAACGTAGAGTCAGTTTGAAATTGTTTTAAGAAATTGTACATAAAACTGAAAACATAAAGGCTACTTAAAGACTACAGATTTAAAAAAAAAATCTAGCAAGCTTCTAAAATGCAATTTTAAGTTACTCAACTGTTAAGCAACTCTTCACATGTATCTCCAGTACAAAGGAAGGTTCTTCTCAAGGGAGACAGTCTGTAATAGCATTTAACTTAAAAAAGATTAACTAGGAAAATGTGGGGGTCTCTCAGGTAATTGCGAGACTTTAAGTTATTACAAAATAAATAGTATTTTGCTTCACCCCAGAAATTAATAAACAATTCTATTAAATTGCTTAAATAGTTTAAAAGTATGAGTGCAGAAAACAGATTGCTTTCCCTTTGCATTTTCTTGGTGGTGTTCTTTAAATGTTACATATTTAATTACATTTAATTTTTGGAAAGTTTTTTAAAAGGCAGGATAAACTCATTGTAGAGTCCAAAATAGCTTTATCTTACACACCTGAATAAAGAAGCTTTTGCTCTGGATTGCCCAGGGTCACTACTGAGAAAGGAGTTTCTGAAGGGTAGTTCTACCAAATGGAGCTTTACTCAACAGGCTGTCAACAATACAAAACAGCTTACTCTTTTTGAACTTTGCAGGTTTTTCTTATTCAACCTCATTCTGCAGAATGCACCAGTTGGAACAAGCAACTACAGAACACCTAGGATGGCACTGTTAGGAAAAAATATTAAATCTTTATCCCAGCAATGGGTCTAATTTCTCTCCTAATTTATCATTGTGAATTTATAAAATGTAGCAAAGCAAAAGCAAAATTAGAATATCTGGGCTAGTGATCAGTGAGGGAAACAAAGGGAGATTTAAATATTTCTTTTTTTAAAAGATTGATGCTTCCAGTTTTCTCCATTACAAACAATTCTGCAATGAACTTCTTACAAGTAACACATAGCAAACTTGAGGGAAATTTTCATTACAACAAATTCCTGGAAGTGGAATTTTTTGAATCAAAGAGTATACATGTTTCACAATTTGACAGATAAGTTAAATAAGTTACCTTACAGGCATACAATGGAATGCAGCCCTTAAAAAGAATGAGTTAAATCTAAAGTACTGATATTTTTAAATGTCCACAGTATATTATTAAATCATAAAAGGAGTTACTTCACACTGTAAAATCCCATTAACATTTATATAAAGATGTTAGTATTTCAGAGAGGAAAATCTGGAAGAATATATATTAAACACTGATTAACTCATTCATCAAATTTGAAGATTACTTTTTACATTATGTAAGTAGTGCATGGATAAATTAATCTTGTGAAAATAAATTTAATGCAGATGCACAAACACTGTACCAAAATGTTCAAAAAGTTTTATTCATAAAAGCCCAAAACTTTAAACAATCCAACGCTCATCAACTGGTGAATGAATAGAAAAATTTGGTATCTCCACACCAGGGGTCCTCAAACTGTTTAAACAGGGGGCCAGTTCACTGTCCCTCAGACTGTTGGAGGGCCGGACTATAGTTTAAAACAAAAACTATGAACAAATTCCTATGCGCACCGCGGGCCCGGGACGAGTCGGCTGCTAAGCAGGACAGGCAGCGGCGGCAAAAACACCTGGCGGGCCGGATAAATGTCCTCAGCGGGCTGCATGTGGCCCGCGGGCCGTAGTTTGAGGACCCCTGCTGCACACAATGGAATACTACTTAGCAATAAAAGAAAAAAACTATTGATGCGTGATATAACTTGGATTAATCTCAAAATCATTATGCTAGGAGAAAGAAACCACACACAAAAGACTACATACCATATGATTTCATTTATATGAAATTCTGGAAAGGGCAAAGATACAGTTAGAAGATCAATGGTGCGCTAGAGGCTGCAAGTGAGGATGACTTATAAAGGAGCATAAAGGAACTTTTGGGGGCAATAGATATGATATCATGATTCTGGTGTTGGCTACACTATATACATTTGTTAAAGTTTATAAAATTGTATATTTAAAATAGGTGAACTTTATTGCATGTAAATTTTATATATATAGATTTTTTAAAATACCCACTTTTATTGACTTCAGAGAGGAAGGGAGAGAGAGAAACATCAATGAGAGAATCATTGACCAACTGCCTCCTGCAGGCCCCACACTGGGGATTGAGTCCTCAACCCAGACATATGCCGCTACCAGGAATCGAACCGTGATTTCCTGTATCATAGCTCAACCACTGAGCCAGGCTGGCTGGGCTTAATAAAGTGGATTATTAAAGTACAGATAAAGCTCTCTTTTGACTACCACTCCCAAACCAGGTTCCCTCAGGCTCTGGGAAGGCTCCCTTCACTCTCTATACGGGTTAAACAGGTAACCACTAACTATCACTGTTACAGATTCTACTTCAAAGTTCTTGTGCATTTATACATACACCCGGGGAAATCTACTCTTTTGTTTTACTTTACAGTACTGTCATTATTTGGCTTTTTCCACTAATTGTATCTTGGAGATCTTTTCATTAGAATTTATAGTTCTACATCATTCTAATTCTTGATAGTATCCCATAGAATGGATATACTATAGTTTATTCACCAACCCTCTATCATTTAACCATATATGAGTGTCATAGTGTGCCAAATCCAGGGAATACAATGAAATATAAAAACGGACTAGGTGATTCGGTTGGATGTTGTGATTCATCAAAAAGGTTGTGGGTTCAATTCTCATTCAGGGTGCATTCGTAGGTTATGGATTCATCCCTGGTCAGGGCGCTTACCAGGGAGGCAACCCATGGATGGACATTTCTCCTACCGATGTTTCTCTCTTTCCCTCTTCCTCTCTCTCAAAAACAAAACACACACACACCCGTCCTTGGGTGAGGATTAAAACACACACACAAAACAGACTAGAGTCCTGCCTTTTTGGTTTGTTTTTAAAATTATTTTATTTTTGGTTAACAACTTTGCCATACAATTCCTCATTCAAAGTTTGTAATTCACTAGTTCCGGTAATTCATAGAGCCATGTAATCATCACCACCATCAATTCCAGAACATTTTCATCACCTCAAAAAGAAACCCTCCACCCTTTAGCTATAATCCCCAAGCCTCCCATCCTTCCTAGCCCCAAGCAACTACAAATCTGTCTCCATAGATTTGCCTGCTCTGAACCCTTCATACAAATGGAATCATAGGATATGTGGTCCTTTGTGACTAGTTTTTTCCCCACTTAGTATAAACTTCTCAAGGCTTATTTAGTTTATAGTATACATCAGTGCTTTATTCCTTTTTGTTGTTGAATAATATTCATTGTATGAATGTACTACATTTTGTTTACTCCCTAGTTGATGGACATTTGAGTCATTTCCACTTTGGGCTACTATATATATATAAAAGCCTAAGCGACCTTCACTACCGGACGGTAGCCATGACATGCACTGACCACCAGGGGGCAGATGCTTAACACAGGAACTGCCCCCTGATGGTCAGTGCATGCACCCACAGCCAACCTCCCATGTCCCCCGCCCTCACCCCATGTGGCCCCCCAATTGGGCCAGCCGGCCAACCTCCCGAGGTCCCCCCACAACTGGCCAGATTGCTGGCCAGGTTGAGGGTCCCCACCCATGCACGAATTTGTACACCAGACCTCTAGTTATGAATAATGCTGCTATAAATATTTGTGTACAGGGTTTTGTATGGACATGTTTTCATTTCTCTTGACTATATACCTAGGAGTGGAATTGCTGAGTCAAATGGAAAGTCTATGCTTAACTTTTTGAGAAACTGCCAGACTGTTTCCAAAGTTCTTTTACCATTTTATGTTTCCATCAGCAGTGTATGAGGGTTCTGATTTATCTACATTCTTAACACTAGTTATTATCTTTTTATTTTGGCCATCTTATTTAGTATCAAATTGGTAAATCACTGTGGTTTTGATTTGCATTCTCATAATTGATCGTAAAACTTCCTTTTAAAAATTTTATCTTTATTGTTGAAAGTATTTCAGATGTCCCCTTCTTAAAGGTTTCAGACAAGTGGGCGAAAGGGTTGTCAATAGGTAATATTAAAAGTAAAGTTTTAATTATGAAGAGCGGTTATGATTCTTTGAGTGGGAGTGATTTATCTAGTCAGTCAAGAAAGTATTTCCAAGGGAGTTAAAATTGAAACAGATCTTTAGAGCAGGTGAGCATCCTAAACTGCTCCAACAATTGGGGTCTATGTGGGAAGTGTCGAAGATTACCGGGAACTTGTTTTTTCATACATTTTTTTCACAAGACGTATGCCTTATTTTGAATCAGGAAAACATTAAGATCATAAATATTTTTACAGTGAGAAGGCTTCCCACTTCCTCAACATAAGGAATCAATCTTACATGCTTCTGGGAGACAGCAGAAGTAAGCCTTCCTTGTTGGCTTCTCTTAAAAGCTGAATTGTTGAAAATAGGAGTTCTCTTGTCTTGACCTAGGATTAGAGATCTTCAGTATGACCTTGCCTGGGGGTTGAAGCAGCTAGATCTAGCTTCTTCAGCGGCTGCCACAGGCTCTCCGCCAGCTCGTTGTCCACTAGGGAATGAGTCTGGTCCAGCGCGTGCAACGTGTCCGTTGGTGGGACCGGGGAATCCCCAACACGCGTTGGAGGACGACGCCCAAAAGGCATAAAGAACGGAAGTTAACTACCTCCTAACCCACAATGCACAACCCACCTTTCCGGAAGCAAGGATTATAGCCTCCAGGATGCACTCACTTATCAGGCGGAAGGGTCTCGCTAAAGTCTGATTGGAGGTGACAAAGCGAGGCATTGTGGGACTTTGTCCCCCAGTACGCCTGTGCTAACTGGCCTCGCCTGGTTCCTGCAGCCACGTCCCGGAGGTGGCGGCGACTGGGGATGCACGTCAGCAAAGCTGGCCACTCCGTTCCATGCGCAGGCGCAGTAGCTCGGGAAGCACCGGAAGCGCAGGGGGATGGGCCGGCGGTGACGCGATTCTGTCCGCGTTGGAGGGGCCGGGCCGCTGTCGGAGTCGCCGCGGCTGCCGAGTGACGTGGCACAGCCGAAGCCTTAACACTAGAGCCGGAGCTGCCGCGGCAGTCGTCGAGCAGGTCCGCACCCCGCTGATTCCGGTCGCGGAGCGTCGCCCGGCGCGCCGGCTAGCGAGCCGCCCCTGCCGCCCTCTTTCTTCATTAGCTCTTCTCCTCGCTCAGTTTGTCGGGAGCGTGAAAGTAGAAGGCCGGGGGAAGCTCCAAACCCCATCTGCTCCTGCCCATCGCGAGTGCAACTACCGCCATGGGCCTCACCATCTCCTCCCTCTTCTCCCGCCTCTTCGGCAAGAAGCAGATGCGCATTTTGATGGGTGAGTGAGTGACCTAGAGCTGAGTCCGAGCCTGGTGGGGGTCGGGGAACGCCGGTCTCTGCGGTTGCGGCGGTGTCGCGGCCTGGTTTTGCCTCATTTCGCCGTGGTGGGGGAGGGGCGGCGGTTGGGGGTCGGGAGGAATTCTTAAGGGGGAACAATGGGGTGAAGGGTGGGTGGTCGTCCCAGACCTGTCCTAGAGGCCCTGTAGCGGCGTGGGCAAGGTTTCCTCCTCCTGCGTTTGGCTTCCTCCTTGATCTTATTGAAAGGCCAACAAGATTGGGCGGAGATATAGGGGGAAGCGACCTGGGATCTCAAGCCCAGAAAGACACCGGCGGGGCCCCTTCTGAGAGTGCGATCTGGCTCCCCTCTTCCCCGGGTGTGGGCAGCGGTCGGGTCGGGAAGAAGGCAGAGCGACTCCAGTCCTCCTCCTCCCCCTTTCCGCCCGTGTACACACTGCACACTCCAGTGGTATGTGAGCGAGCGGTCGCCCAGAGCCCGGAGCTGGCCGGGAGCGGAAGTGGCCGGGCTCAGCGCGGTGGCAGGGGAGCACCCAAGGTTTCAGGAGAGACCGGAGTCCTCTGTGCTCACTTCGCTAAACTTTGCTTCGCGCTGGGTTCCGCTTCATATTTTTCTTTTCCTCGTTAGTAGCCCTGAAAACTGAGTTTTTCATGAACATGTTTCTTTTAGCCACTCTCAAACACTAAATGTGTTTGATTCACTCTCTTTGGTTTTCAAACTGATTTTTTATTCCTAGTTTTATTAGCCCAGCTGGCTAGGTTTAATGGTGGGGAAAACTTTCAGAAAGTAATTTTCTTAAGCCGATAACAAGTTTTCAGTAACTGAAGTTTATGACGCTTAATTTTAGGGTAGCCTTCTTAATACTTACAAAGGTGTCCTTTTTTAATTCTTTTGGGAAATAGGCTTTTGAAAACCTGCTTTGCAGGGTCATTTTTCGCTCAGCTGAGGGAGAAGGGACATGTCATTTGAGTGAAGTAAGCAACCCCTTCCCCGTAGTACTGTAGGTAGTCTGCATTGTAGCTAAGATCCATGGATCCCAATAATGCTAAAAGGTGCCCCTCTAACTTTAAAATTGAAACTTGGTTCATTACCTTGTTTTCTAGAGAGTGGAAAGGGTAAAGGTTTTATTTTCAAGTTGTACCAATGAAAGTTTTCCAAAGCAAAGTTCAGTAATATTTCAAGGTGTATTAAGATTTACGGTAAACACATTTGGTTCTTTTTTTAACTTTTCTGTTAAGATTCTAACTTCTTCACAATTCATGGAACAATTGTTAATGAATGATTCACAAGGAAAATCAAAATATTTTGTCTTTCAAAGTGTTTCTTGGATTTCATTTTTGAAGACGGGATTTAGGAGGACAAGCATGTTATTTAGGCTTTAAAAGTCACTGAAAAATGGCAGGCTAAAAAAGTATCGCAAGTCAATGAGAGGACTTTGGACTGTGATAAATTAATTCTCAGCCTGTTCCTTAAAGAGATGAACTAGTACGACCTTGTGTTCCTGGAAATGTATGTTTGGTCCTTTTCCTGAAGATTGTTGGAAGTAAATTGCTGTTCTTCATTTCCTTAATCTTTGTGATGGCTACAAGAGGGAAAAGAATAGTAGAATTATGCTATAAGTACTGTCCTGTTTTTACTATATTAGGGGAGCATTTCTTCCCCTACTCCTCAAAAATGATGGAAAGAAAATGGAAGAGGAAAAGTATTTAACTTTGTGCATTTATGCAGGGCATAGAAGTAATGATTCGGAATTATTCATTTATTACTCAGGTTTGCTATTATTTTGTTTTATAATTTCAGGATAATTAGGTTCCTTGATTAAAAATACTTCAGTCACAAGAACAACTTATATGGTAACTCATCAGATGAAGTGTAACCATATGATGGATAGAGAAATAGATGATTTGGAAGTTTGATAATACTTAGAAATTTTTGTTCAGCTTTCTGAGTGAAAGCATAAATAATAGTCAAGATGTCTGCCTCTGTTAAAGTATTATAATTAAAAAGATACCAGTTAGCTACTGAGTCTGGTTTGCCAAATTACTGTGGAGAATTTTAAATTTTATTCCTATATCCACTCTCCCAAAAGTTCAAGTAATTTAAAAAGGTGTTTGATTGAAGTTACAGCTTGCAGTAAACTAGTTAAAAACAATATCAGATTTAAAGTAACAAACTAAGATTAACAGAAATCCGTCAATCATAGTAGTTTTTTCCCTCCAAGGAGGAATAGCTCCTGTAACTAATATGAGCTTATATTCAGAGTTTCCAACTTTTATCTCTCCTGTAGCCTGCATTATGCTATTTTACGTAGGATCAACATATCTTGATCTGATAATACGTAATTTCAGTAAATGATCCCCACATTTTGTTTATATCTGAAAACCACCAATGTATTCGTAGGGGAATTATTAATTCTATTGTTTGAACTTGCAAGTTCTTGACTGTTGAAAAGCTGAAAAATGTTGCTTTCTAAAAGATTGCTAATACCAATTAAGTTCTGCCTTTCCCTTATATTTTGACTATTTTGGGAGGGAGGACCAGAGAGGTTTAGGAGGAAGGATCCTGTGATGGTCAAACCTCTGAGTAGGTAAAATATTAATATAGGTTGTGTACACCAGAAGAATGTAATGGCAGTGTACAAATACTATTTGAGAGCTCTGGCATCAGTCTTAGTGTTTTTGTTTTGTTTTGTTTTTAATTTAAAAATTGAGATGTAATTCACAAAACATGTAATTCATCCCTTTAAAATGTACAGTTCAGTGGTTTTTAGTATATTCACAAAGTTGTGTAACAATCACTACTTTCAATTCTAGAACATTTCCATCAGGCCAGAAAGAAACCCCATACCCCCAAAATGTCTGTCATTGCCCCATCCCCCAATTCCTCTTGCAACCTCTCATCTATTTTACTTTCTGTTTCTGTGGGTTAGTCTACTTAGAATATTTTGTATCATGGAGTCATACAATATGTGACCTTTAGTGTTTAGCTTCTTTCACTTCATGTTTATCATGTTTTCTAGGTTTATCCATATTATAGCATGTATCAGTACTTCATTCCTTTTTATGACTGAACAATAATTCTGCTGTATACATATACTACATTTTGTTCAAATGGGGTTGTTTGATGGAAATGGGATTGGTTCCACTTTTTTGCTATTACAAATAATACTGTTACGAACATTTGTGAGTAAGTTTTTGTGTGGGCATATGTTATTTATTCTCTTGGGTAAATAAATACCTAGGAGTGGAATTGTTGGGTGGTGTTAACTATGTTCAACATTCTGAGGAACTGCCAAACTGTTTCCAAAGCAGCTATGCCATTTTACATTCCCACTAGTATGAGGGATTTAATTTCTCCACAAGACCCAGGGGTTGAATTATCTGTTCTCTATTATTCCTGTGATTCTGGAGACATCACTGAACCTCAGATGCTTCATCTGAAAAATGGAGGGTTATTGTGGGGATTAAATTATAAAAATGGATGGAATCACCTAGTGATATGGTTGGAACACAGTAAACATTCAATGTTAAATTATTATGAAGTTGTATTTCAAGCTTTGTAAGAAAATTTGAAAGATGAAACAATAAAGAAAAATATCTGAAATTTTATTTTTTTCCCCCCAATTTTTTCCTTTTTGCATCTGTTTTTTTCTCCAAGTTGAGTTAATTGAAATCTAGCTTAATTTAAAATATAAATATTTCTTGCTGCCACAGTTTGGTAGACAAACTTTTTAATGGTTGACAAAGATTTTTGGGGTTAGTTTTGCTGCTGTTAACACTTTGGTCCAAGTGTGGGTCCACTTAAAGGAGAACAAGTAATTCCAGTGTATCTTTCAATACAGTGAGTTGTTTATGGGGGTGAAAGGGAGGGAGGGAGGACATAACTGGACTGTACAGATTAGAGTCTTATCTTGGCTAGTTAAAAATTGGTTATAGTTTTCATTTTGTGGAGAAGTCTCATTGCCAAACATTGGAACATTAAGGAAGTACAAACTTAAGAAATTATTAAAATAGCACAGTATTGTTAGACCAACATGTTTTTGAGTAAAGACCTGTATAATGAGTTTTAAATGATGGTAAACATTAATGTGTGCATCTTAAATCTTCAATAGAAATACCTTTTTTAAAAACTTTTGGTTCATTTTGGGTTCAACTCAAAAGATATCTTCATGATTTTAGAAACTTCTATGTGGCTGCAAGTCATTTAAATATTGTCATAGTTTTTATTTTAAAAATAACTTGCGGTTGCTTAAAAAACCTTATGGTTGCACTATTTTGTAAACTCCTTTAAAAATATATATGTATATTTTTTATTGATTTTTACAGAGGGGAAGGGAGAGGGATAGAGAGTTAGAAACCTCAATAAGAGAGAAACATTGATGAGCTACCTCCTGCACACCTCCTACTGGGGATCAAGCCCACAACCAAGATACATGCCCTCGACTGGAATCGGACCAAGGACCCTTCAGTCCCCCAGCCAACACTCTATCCACTTTGCCAAACTGGCTAGGGCTGTTCTTTTTTTAATGAAAGTAACACGTGTTTATTATGTTACCAAAAAAATCTAACAATATGGAAGTAGAATAATAATTATGCATACAGGCAGGTATAAAGCTTTTATTAAAATTTAAATTTAGATTACTAGAACTTAAGTAGTTATATAATCATAGTTCTGGTTTTCTCCCATTCCTTGTCAAATTTTTGAATTTACATTGTTTTTATTTTTTTAAAAATATATTTTATTGACATTTTACAGAGAGGAAGGGAGAGGGATAGAGAGCTAGAAACATTGATGAGAGAGAAACATCTATCAGCTGCCTCCTGCACACCTCCTACTGGGGATGTGCCCGCAACCAAGGTACATGCCTTTGACCGGAATCGAACCTGGGACCCCTCAGTCCGCGGGCCAACGCTCTATCCACTGAGCCAAACCGGTTTCGGCTACATTGTTTTTAAATGGCAATATGAGGTTCATTTGGACCCCAATGAGGAGTGGCATGTGCCATAGTTCTCAAATTCTAACTCAGGTGTTTTTCCTAATCACCATCTCAATTTCAGTTCTTCTGACTTGTACCTAATCTTATTTGGACTTAGTTAAAGGGGACTTTTGCTTTATTTTAAAATTTGATCAGAATCACGAGTGGCATTTATGCTCTCAAGAGACAGCTTTTTTGAACAATGAAAAGATTATATGTTATTCCCATTTTCTGTATTGTTGCTGAAGATTTGTGTTGTTTTTTTCGAGTTTGTTTTCAATTTTTTGGTAATGTTCCATACTCAAAAAACAAAACACTTCCAGGTAATAGTTGATTTTTCTTATGTCCATGAGTGAGGGCTGAGAGTGGGCTGCTCACTCTGTCTAGTAAGTGTGTCAGTATTTTGGAAAGAATAAACCTGAATCCCAGGATGAAGAAGTAGAGACCAAAGTTTTATTAGAGGACACAGGAATAAGAAGGTTTAAGATGTCAGAGTTTCCAGAGAAATCTTAAAGCTACCCTTTTTTCTGCCAAGGGCCATTTAGGTATTTATAACATCATTCATGGGCCATAAAAATTATCAACTTCTGCTAAATTGGTGCATCCCTAATGCCTTGGCAGGGCCAGACCAAATGATTTTGAGGGCCTTACATGGACGTTCCCCACCCCTGCTTTATAGGAAACAAAGCGTAAAGGGTAGGAGTATGAATTGCCTATAGCCTTTAGTTCTGTTTTTGAAGTAACTGATCAAAATTGAACTTACTTGCACAGGAATGTAGATTAGATAAGTGAGGTGATTTCTGGTTTTCTTTTAAAACTTAATAGGATTGGTTTCATGTGCCAAGTCTTGCTTTGATTTAAATTTTTAAAAAACATCTTTGCTTAAATCAGCACTGGGTTGAATTTCAAAATCTGTGGTAATGTGGAAATTCAAGTGGCCAAATGTGAGTGATATCCTTACAACAATGGTACATTCAGTGAGATTATTAGATACTGACCTTCCATTTATGAAGACTTTAGCAAACAATGTAGAATATTCAGGTTTTAAGAGGTACTTAAAATAAGCATTTAATTTGTTCTTCACTATCACTGTAATAAAGTGGTATGACTTCTTTTTTTAAATATATTTTACTGATTTTCCACAGAAAGGAAGGGAGAGGGAGAGAAAGCTAGAAACATCGATGAGAGAGAAACATCAATTAGCTGCCTCCTGCACATCCCCCACTGGGGATGTGCCTGCAACCAAGGTATTATGCCCTGGACCAGAATCGAACCTGGGACCCTTGAGTCTGCAGGCCTACGCTCTATCCACTGAGACAAACCGGCCAGGGCATGACTTCCACGAATTTTTTTCAGAAACCAAGCACATTCTTCCACACTTGTATATGCCTCAAGGGAGCATTTTAAGAATTTAGACGTGTTGGAAATGAATATGATAGGGTCATTTTTACAACTCATATTAACCAGTCTTTTGTTCTCATAAGAGATTAGGACATAGTATTGAATTTACTAATCTTAAAATTAGTTCTTTATTCAGTTCTTATGTGTTCTCTGATTCAACTTCTAATTTGTGTTTTTTAAAATGGTAGGAGGTCATAGATATAATACAGACTTGAGTTGGAGATCATAAATTATCTGATACAGTGTCCTTATTTTATAGCTAATTCCTCTGGCTTTAGTTTCCTAGAGTTACTTATTTAAAGGCACTTGACTAATTTGTGGCAAAGCAAATCTAGAAATTATTGCCTGAATCAGCCATATACTATTTTCTTTTCATTACTACATGCTCTCTCTTTAGGTCTAGAAAGAAAAAGTGAATCAGAAATGAGGTAATTTTATTTCTAACTCATTTGTGCCTTGACCAGGCAACTTTAGCTTTCAAACTATATATTTGTTGCAAAATAATTTCTTAGTGTGTGCTTTTGGTCTATATTTAAAACGTGTGATGTCTTTTCTAGTTGGATTGGATGCTGCTGGCAAGACGACCATTCTGTATAAACTGAAGTTAGGGGAGATAGTCACCACCATTCCTACCATTGGTAAGAAAGTTTACAGGTGATTATTATAAAGTGAAATAGAATAGAGCTCAATTTTGAAACTGCCTTATATTTAAAGACTGTTTTTAGAGCAGTTTTATTTGCAGAGAAAAACTGGGAGGTATTCCAAATTATCCCTTACCCCATTGTCAACATCACTCACTAGAGTGATAACATTTGTTATAATAGATGAATCTACATTTTCACATCATAATCACCCAGGGTCCATAGTTTACCTTTGGGTTCACTTTTGATGTACATTCTGTCTAAACAGATGTACAATAACATGCATTCGTCATTATAAGTCCTAGGTTTTTAAGTTTGTTGATTATTTAGTGGAACTTAAAGAAAGCAATTCTGAGATAATTCTACAATAAAAGGGTTTATTTTCTTAAAGACATTGTGCACAGCAGTCTTTTTGGTCTTTCTTTTTGTAGGTTTTAATGTGGAAACAGTAGAATATAAGAATATTTGTTTCACAGTATGGGATGTTGGTGGTCAAGATAAAATAAGGCCTCTCTGGAGGCATTATTTCCAGAATACCCAGGTAAGGAATGATATACATTTTTTATAACTTTTCTTTATAGGTTTCATGCTCTAAAATTTATGTTAATATTTACTGTTTAACTGGCTGTTGGTGTATACTATATGAGTTGGCATTCTTCTTATCACTGTCATATTCGTCAGTGAACTCTTAAGCTTTTGAGGTTAAATTACCGAGGGTGGAAGAGTTACATAGCTGTCATAGTAATATTTTTAAGTGTGTGTGGGTTATTCTCAAGATTGAATTAGCTGTTTCAGCAGTAGTTCTATTGGTTTCATTCTTAGTCTAGAAAGTAAGATATGTATAACTTTCTGTCATTGGAGTTTTTAATGAATGTAAGACAATCATTCTTCATTTACCCCAGTTAATTGTTTACTTTACTAAAATACATTACAACTCTGGCCTTGTGGCTCTGTTGATTGGAGCATCGTTCCCTACACCAAAAGGTTGCTGGTTTGATTCCCAGTTGGGGTATGCACAGGAAGTTACCGATTGATGTTTCTCTCACATTGATGTGTTCTCTCTCTCTCTCTCTCTCTCTCTCTCTCTCTCTCTCTCTCAAAATCAATAAAAATAAATCCTCAGGTGAGGATTAAAAATTCTAAAGAAAAAAAAGCATTACATAAATATATTAAGGTTAATCTGCCCTGTTGATTTGTAAGATAGTTTTATATTACTGTGTAGTGTATATAAATGACAAATGGAAGAGACATTAGAGCAGAAGTTCTTAATTTGGCTGCACATTAGAGTAACTTGGGGAGTTTTCAAAATCCCAAAGTCCTGATCATAACTCCAGACCACTTGAATCAGAATTTCTGGGAATATAAACTAGGCATTAGTAGTGCTTCTCAAACTTTAATGTGCCTATTAATTACCTGGGTCTTTGCTAAAATACAGATCAATTCACTAGGGCCTGGCTAAGTAACACCTAAGGTTTCTGTTCTAGCAAGTTCCAGGTAGTGGTTCTGATGCTGCTGTTTGAGATCTTACTTTGCGGAGCAAGGCTCTAGTACAGAGTAATTCAACAGTAGCACTGTTGACATTTCGGGCGGAATAATTCTGTTGTTGGGTGAAGGGAGAGCTCTCCTTCACATGGTAGGATCTTTAGCAGCATTTCTGGCTTCTACCTACTAGGTGCCAGTAGCAGCACCCTCCTTCCCCTCCAATTCAATTGCAACAACCTAAATTGCTCCCTCTTGAAAATCACTGCTCTAGTCTTACTCTTATACGTAAGGAAACTGAAGCTTGGAATGACTTACCTAAGACTGGAGAGCTGGTTCTTGCTCTACATTTCTGTTTAACCTGCTTCCAACTCTATTGTGTTTCCAAAGTAATGTGCGATGTTAACAAGCACTTCATATGTTTAAGATTTGCAGATAGCAGTTATTCTTGGTCTCCAGCTCATAACATTGTATACAAGTGAGGTACATTGCCACCAGGTGGCAGTGAATACCCTAGCAACCAGGTTTAAGTAGTATGTCCTGTTTAAGTAAGTAGCTTGTTTATTTATTTAAAAAATAGAATGTTCCCAGCGGGGTTGCTCAGTGGTTGAGCATCCACCTATGAACCAGGAGGTCATGGTTTGATTCCCAGTCAGAGTATATGCCTGGGTTTTGGGCTCCATTCCCAGTAGGGGGTATGCAGGAGGCAGCCAATCAATAATTCTCTTTCATCATCGATGTTTCTATTTCTCCCATTTTCTCTGAAACCAATACAAATATATTGAAAAAATTAGAATGTTTTCTGTTCATTAGCATAGCTGTGGTTAGAAAAGATATTTTGATGAGTCACATGCTTTAAAAATAAATCTTGTTTTGGAAATTTTCAAATATACCCAAAAGGAGAGAGAGTAACATAATAAACTCCCACATATCTATTAATTAACTTTAATTATTAGGATATGGTTATATTTTTTAATCAGTACTCCTCTAATGTACTTCACCTTTAGGATTATTTTAAAGTAAGTCATAGGTATATCACTTAGGAAACAGGTTTTTGAAGTAAAATTATGTGCAAAGTAAAACTTTGTTAATCTTAAACCTTATAATTTTTAACCAAGGGTAGCCCTGGTTTTATCCCTAGATTTGTTTAGCATGCTTGGTAGTTTACTTTGAGATTTTTTTTGTGTGTGGGAGTACCAAATTACTTTATTTGAAGGAATGGCACAAATGAAAGACATGAAGGAATGATTTGGTACAAGTTATAGAAAAGGGAAGGTAACTCCAACATGCATGTACTGCTTTGGTGACTTGTGGCTGTGGGAAGCCAGACTAAGGCTTAGCTCTCATCACCGTCTCCCAGGGTGTGCTTATCAAAGAGATACCCTGCCATGCACGTTTTAGGGGCCTCCCAGCCTGCACAAGTTGGTTACAAGGTCTTAATTTGAGATTAGATCCATTCCTAACCTCTTTGTATTACCTTAAATAAAAGTCCAAGTACTTCTTCCTAGGGACCTCATGCCTGCTGGAGAAAGCTTTATGTGTTACTTGATAATTACAGCTAAGCTTTTATAGCTAGATTTGCCAGCACTCCTGACCAGTTCTTTCAGCTATAAAATTTAAAAGAAACTATGCCATGATTTTAACTTGTGTTAACAATCCAGGACACAGTGTTTATTGAAGTAAATTCCTCTTCCCTCACTAGATAATTCCAATTATTTTGTTCTAAACAATTAAATAAATATTTAGCCATTTAAGTAATCTTATAATAGCCAGACTTATCTTTAGAATTTTACTCTTTCTACACTCTTGATTCTAGGCTGTCCAAGGAAGTGAATAACAATTTATTTCTAATAATTCTCCCTCTCAATCATATTATTTTGGGACTGATAGCATTACTTATTTTTAAAACAATAAAAATGGGTTGATAGTACAGAAAAAAAGTAGAACATTTTAGAGGTATTAACTCTTCTAGGGGGGATAACTAATAAGTAGTGCTGAGATCTGAATTTGGGTATCTTTATACTATGCCATACTGGCTCTCATAGTACCAAAAGTTTTTTTCAAAGGTTAGGATGTTTAAAATGATTGTTTCCACCTGGCCAATGTTGCTCAGTGGTTGAGCATCAGCCTATGAAGAGGAAGTCAAGGTTCTATTCCCTGTCAGGGCACATGCATGGGTTTCGAGCTCAATCCCCAGTAGGGGGTGTACAGGAAGCAGCCGATCTATGTTTCTCTCATCATTGATGTTTCTCTCCTTCTCCCTTACTCTCTAGAATCAATTTTTAAAAAATATATGTAAAAAGGATGGTTTCTAACAGACATAAAGAAAATGGGTTTGAAAGTTGCTAGATCAAAAGGATATTATGTCATTTAACAACCATAACCTAAAATGACTATTAAGTACCCTGGCAAACTCAATGCAATACTTAGGAGTAAATACAAAGTGATGTAGACCTTTGTCTTCAGTGGATTTAATTTAGTTACTTACATAAGTAGCACAAGACAGTTTGTGATAAAAGTGACAAATGATCATAAATACTCTGTGATCAGGGTTGAGAGAACATTCAAAGTAATCACTTTTGTATTACTAGGAATAGATTTTAATAAAACTATAAAATTAATCTGCCCTCCAAGTTGAAAACATTTTTATATTTTCCCATTTGAAATTTTTTAGAAAAGTCTTAATTCAATGAACTGCTTCCCAATTCCATTTCTTTTGTAGTATAAAATTCTAATATTTGTGAATATCTTTAAGAATGATTACTACCTTCCTTTTTATTAAGTATTTCTTGTTTGATCAAGTTAACCATGAATTTTAGATATATTTTGCTTAAAACTTCCTTACCCTGATTGAGTTCTGGAGCAAGGCTAACTTTTCCTGATGAAGCATAGAAAAACTGCTGTAACGTGCCTCTTCTCCCTCTTTTTTTTTTTTTTTTTTAAACACTGTACTCCTTTCAATAAGTTCAGTTAGTAAGTTTATGAATCTTTGGCTTATTTTTTTCCTTTTGTCCCCACTAGCAGCCATTTTGTTACTTAAACTTATCTGCACTTAAACATGCAAGGGCACAGGGAAGGAATGGAATGGGGTAATTTAGTCTTAGCGGAACTGAGAAAAGACTTCATTTGGTTAAGAGTGTCATCTCTTTTGATTTAAAATAAAATTTCAAATGTTGAAGTAAAAAATAGTGCTCAAATTTGTTTTCAGGATTTAGAGCCCTGTTTTTTTTTCTATTTTTTTTAAATAATGGGACATTTTCTTCTTAACATTTACCTCTTGATATGGTTTTGCTGCTTATGCTTGTGTTTCATATTTAGTGTGTCCTTTAAATTTAACTCATAATTTAAACAATTTTTTTTCAGGGTCTTATTTTTGTGGTAGATAGCAATGATCGTGAAAGAATTCAGGAAGGAGCTGAAGAGCTGCAAAAAATGGTAAGAATATTTTTTTTAATTTGTGATTTCCAGGATGCATTTTTTCCTAGGTAACAGTGGTGATGTTAGTGGTTGGCACATTTTTAACTGTGATTAGATTACACAAGTTATACTTTTTAGGGCAGAAAGAACTATCATCACAGGTTCTTAAAGAATGCATATATGGACACAGACACCAGGGGGGTGAGGGCATGAGTGGAGTGTGGGGGGGAATGGGGGAATAAGGACATATATGTGATACCAGCTTGTTTTTAGAATACTCCATGACTGCTTTTGATGCATATCTCTGATTGAGGATGTTTACATTAGTCCAGTCTTTTATTTTATAGGTATAAAATCTGTAGTTTTGATACTTTATGGGAGGGATGCTGGTTCAGATTCCTTGCTCTTAAGGTCATTTGGTTTAGTTTTTTCTATATTGTGCCTACAATGTGTACTTTGAAATGTTTTGTAATAGTAACCATGACAAAGAATCCCGGGGAAGGTAGTAGGATTTTGGTTGCCAGTGGCATCTTAGCCTGGCCATGTATTGAATTAATATTTTCATTTGTCTGTATTGCTAAAAAGCCAGGGCAGGGTAGGGTTGTTGAGGAAACTTGCCATGGTTTCAAATTATGGCCATAAAACGATTACTGAAATGAAATCTTAATTCTCATTTATCGCTCCTAAAACAAGTGCAATCTGTAAAACCATTTTGTCAGTGTATGTGTAATTAAGTAACTGCTGCGGTGTTTTTTTTGTTGGTTTGTTTTTGTCTGATGAGTTGCATATCACCCCTTCTACTCTTTTTGTAAATAGTTTTGAGATAAAAGTAACATACCATAAACTTCACTCATTTGAAATGCACAAGTTAGTGATTATTAGTTTACAAAATGTTACAACCGTTACCACAGTCTAATTTTAGAACATTTTCATTGGCCATAAAGAAATCGTAGAACATTTATTATTTATTCCCCATTCTTTTCTCCACACTACCTCCCCCCCCCCCCCCCCCCCCCGCGCTGGCATCCACTAATCTTCTTTATGTCTCTATATACATATGCCTATTCTGGACATTCATATAATTGGAGTCATGCAATATGTGGTCTTTTGTAAATTTTTAAAATTTTCGTTACTTTTCACTGAGCATAAGTTTTCAAGGTTCATATTGTATCATGTATCAGAACCTCATTTTTACTGGTTTTCTACTTTTGGTGGTATTCTTGCATTTTTTATGATATTGTTAATACCCTAATCATTATATTGTTGTCCCACTGTTGTCCAGTCCAGCTGGCTGGAAAGTCCAAAAAGAATCATTATCTAAATAGTTCTACTACTAAGTACCATAAGATCCTGTCATAAATATTTATTGCCATATGTGTTTCTTATCCTTGCCAGTCTTACCTTCAATGGATGATCATGAAGGCTGAATAAATGTTTTACCTTAATGGAGTATAGCATGGTTGGCTTGAAAAAGTTTTGCTTTACTTGAAGGCATATAATTATTTGCTCAGGATTTAAAAACTGAAGGATAAGATCCCACTTCTGGGAATATATCCTAAAATCCCAGAAACACCAATCAGAAAGAATATATGCACCTCTATGTTCATAGCAGCATTATTTACAATAGCTAAGATTTGGAAACAGCCTCAAATGCCTATTAGTAGAGGAATGGATTAAAAAAAGCTGTGTTACTAGCCAGTTTGGTTCAGTAGATAGTTTGTCGGCCTCCGGACTGAAGGGTTCTGGGTTTGATTCAGGTCAAGAGCACCTGCCTCAGTTGCAGGCTCGATCCCCCGGCAAGGTTGGGGCATGTGCCGGAGGCAACCAATGGATATGTCTCTTACATTGCCATGTTTCTCTCTATATATCTCTCCCTCTCCATTTCACTCTCCAAAATCAATGGGAAAATATCCTTGGGTGAGGATTAACAACAACAAAAAAACTGTTACATTTACATAATGAAATATGCAGCTGTAAAAAAGAAGGGTCTCTTACCCTTTGAGATAGCATGGATGGAACTGGGGACTATTATGCTAAGTAAAATAAGCCAGTCAGAGAAGACAAATACCACATGATCTCACCTATTTGTGGAATCTAATGAACAAAATGAATTTACCAACAAAATGAGACTGGAGGATGGAGGCATGGAACAGACTGACATATCTCAGGGTGAGAGGAGGGAGGATGAGAAGAGATAAACCAGAGAACTTAAATACTTCTATGCATAGCAGTTGGACACAGACAATAGTGTGGGTGAAGGTCTCGGGGGGATAGAGGCTGGGTGGAAAGGGGTATCAGAAGGGAAAACGGGAGGTATCTGTAATACTGTCAACAATAAAAAAATATATTTAAAAAATAGCACAGGCTTACTTACAAATAAAATATATATAAGTACTGGGGAAAAAACCGCAACAACTGAAGGATAAGACATTTAAGTTGTAGGAATACCATAACTTTACGTAGAGAAATTGGGTTGATATTTAATAATACATATAGGAAGACAGTGTTTTACCTAGTTTGTTACAATAATTGAATTCCAGTTTTACAGTTGTTAATGTCTTAGCTTTTATTTTCAGCTTCAGGAAGATGAGTTGCAAGATGCAGTGTTGCTGCTTTTTGCAAATAAACAGGATTTGCCAAATGCTATGGCCATCAGTGAAATGACAGATAAATTAGGTCTTCAGTCTCTTCGTAACAGAACAGTAAGTATTTGGTTTATATGAACTTCTTGACTATTAGAATTATTAGGATAATTGCTTTAGCAAGTATTTAGTTTAAAAATTTATTAACTAGTTATCCCCTTTGAGCAGATAATGAACACATTATTTTACTATAGTTTACTCTTGCTTACACAAATATGACCCCTTTCAGGCTTTATTTCATACTGTTATAAATGTGTTCAGTTTTACTTTAAAAAATGCTGATACCTTCTCTACTTTTTTAACTTTTAATAAATATTTGTTAAGGATCCAAAGATTTAAGTATCTTTATTTTATTTAATGTTTGTTAACTTTATCCTCAAAATGTTTAGTATTGATAAATATGTAGAAAACTGCTGTATGTAAATTGTAATACTAAAAAATTATTGGTATTTTAAATTTTATATCTTTTAAATAACTGCAGCAAATAATTTGTAATTTGGTTTTTAGGAGCCATATTTTAGATAATATTGTTTTGTACCATAATATGAAAAGGTTGTATGGCGCCTGGCTGGTGTGGCTCAGAGGTTGAGTGTTGACCCAGGAACCAAGAAGGTTGCTGGTTGATTCCCGGTCAAGGCACATATCCAGATTGTGGGCTTAACCCCCAGTAGGGAGCCTGCAGGAGGCAGCCTATAGATGATGTTCCTTTCTCATCGATGTTTCTAAGTTTTGAATTTAAAATTACAAGAAATATTCCCTCTCTAACAGCTTATTTTATATCCGTGATTTAAATATCGGCAAAACACAACATGCAGTTTTATATGTAAACATATCACAAACTACTAGTATGGCTTGTGCTTTACAATAGTTTTTCATTAGCTTGTCAGCAAGGCAAATACTTTACTGTGGCAATAATGTAGAGACTGTTTGAGATGTTCCAGGCTGATTTAAATAAAATAAACTGTAAAGGATAGCAGTTTTCCATGCTATGATATAAACTTATGCCTTTTCCCAGCCTTCTAGGGTGTTTGATATTCAAGTAATACTTGGCAACATTGTATACTTTCAGTGGTGTTGCAATATAAGTTGTTTTGTATTTGTAATTTTTCATGGCAGTACATAGTTATTAGAGAAATGATTCATTGCCAATTTTAAAAAGTAGAACTTTTTGGAATGCATGACTAAAGATAAATTATCTGAAAAGCACGTCTCTAAAAATATCAACAAGCCCATACTCTAAAAATTTTGCCTCCTATATTCTGAACTTTTTTTTAAAAAAATGGGAAATAAGATGGTTATAAGGAATAGGTGGGTAGTTTGTTACTAATATTCCCATGAATATGCTTTTTAGATTAAGTAGTAGATAGTTGGTTAAATTTAACGTGTGGGTAGAAGTAGATTTAAATGTGAGAGGAGTTTTTTGAGAAGCAAGAATTATGAGAGAACTCCCAATATAGTTACTGAGATCATTAAATATAAAAGTAATCATTAAATATAAAATGTAAACACTATTTACTCATTTATGTCTATGGTTTTATGTATTTTGTTTCCTTTGTTTCAAATAATTGATTTCAGAGAGAGGGATAGAACATCAATGATGAGAATCATTGATTGGCTGCCTCCTACACGCCCCCTACTGGGGATGGAGCCTGCAGCCTAGGCATGTGCCCTGACTGGGAATGGAACTGTGACCTCCTAGTTCATGGGTTGATGCTCAACCATTGAGCCACACCGCCAGGCTTATGTTTTCTTTTTTTTTCTATACGTTTATGGAAACTGCTGACTAAATAATACCACTGAGCAATTGGGGGAAAATGATTTTCTGATTCAGAAATTTTAAACTCTGTGTTATACATACTCTCGTGTTAATCACGTATTTTCTTGTGTTTTTTTTTCTTTGTAGTGGTATGTTCAAGCCACTTGTGCTACACAAGGAACTGGTCTGTATGAGGGACTTGACTGGCTGTCAAATGAGCTTTCAAAACGTTAAATGAAACTGGATACCTAATCAAGGACATGTTGGATAGAATTTTGTCTAGGCTTGTTACAACAAAATTAGTTTGCATCTTGGTTATTAAACAGTATCTGGGACTGGTTTGGGCAGAATATTACAGCGTTTAAACTTATTTTGTTGCCAATTATTGTTTACCAAGTATAATGTTGCACTTTAGCAATATGCTTGGTTTTAAAGAAATTATCTTTAACCTGGGGGGAAAAAAGTGCCCTCTTTTAATTTTACTTCCTTTAAGCCTAAATGCCTGGACTTAGCTATTGTGACACCTTTAAATAAATCCGTTTTAAATGTTTTTTGAGCCCACAGAAAATAATGTTTTAAAGTTATCCCCTTGCTACTTTACTGATACCATTATCATTCCTGGGACAGTCTGCTGATTTAAAAATAAAAATGTAGCATTCCATTTGTATTTATTTTCCTCCCTTGCCAAAAAGATTTTCTAATACTGCTTGTACCAGCCAGGGAAATGCTCCAAAACACTATTGAGATCTCTTGCACTGAGGAACTTATTACTCCTCCCTCCTCTCCCCCCCATTATGACTCCTGGCTTCCATCAGCCAAGCTTACTTTGGTGTGGTTTGGATTCAATAGCTAATTAGTTCTATGCTGGTAGCAAAGAGTTCATATGGAGATGATTTTTAATACCCAGCAGATTGTCTTTCTTTATATTGTATCTTTTTTATGTTGCATGTTGCTTTTGGTATCAGCCTGACTCTTTGCCCAGTATATGATAGTTCTGCTGATGTTTTATTGTTTATTGGTGAACATATCTTCATTAAGAGTTTTTGGAAAACTCATCAAACTCAAATGAATAAGTTTTCTTCATAACCCATTTGGAATTATTCCTAATAAAATGATAAAATATATAATTGTGTGTGTTCTTTTTGAGTTTTAAAAATGTTTGAAGTGGATTTTCTTATTTAGTAAAGTTGATTTATATACTTGACACTGAGTAATAATACAGATCCCAGTGAATTTTATTGTTTAAATTGAAAATAAAGTTTGGGTTGCTATCATTTGTATGACAGAGTGGGAAGCAACTTTTAAAATTTAGTTTTGATAAAATACCATTTTTGACACTGTACATAAGTGCTGTTTCATGGCAGAATACATAGACTGTTAGTGATGTTGCTTTTCTACAGAGAAGAAAAAAGTTCACAGCACTTTTCTTTTTAGCTTTACAAATTTCTGAAGTGCAGAGAGATTACATATGACTTTTTGTTAATAAGGCAATAAAGGTGTATATACCTCATTAACTATATCTATTAAGTTATTAGGGACTCTACTTGGTAACCTTATAAATAACTTAGTTTTAGTCTATATAGTCTAAAGTTCTTTGTATTTTATAAACCTTGCTTTTTTATGATTCTTAATGGCTTGCATAGATTTTGGTAAATTTGTGGATTGAAATTTTATTTTCAAAACCAAACACATGCTTGTAAAATAATGTATAGTTTTGAATTGTTAACAACAAAAAAAAGTACTGGTTCAAGTGAAAAGAAATTGGAATTAAGCAGTTGGTGATTGTCAAACAGGTTACTGGGATAAAGCCTGTGTAAGTAAAACTTACACTTTGATGTAAGTGCAACTTTCCTAGCCTGCCGGATGAGTTTTCTCTTCTCTCCACTTAAGAAAGGTATCGTTTCTTGTTGGTTAAAGCTAAGATCTAGTATAGTATGTGTAGCTTTATGGGGTTCAAGAGATATTAAACTTCAGTAGGTTCAGTGTAGGATCACAGTTAAATACCACTGTATTAATTTTTAAAATTAAGCCAAGTAAGTCAAAGAAGGAGTAAAGAAAATTCATACAATGTCAATTGTGTTGTAAGGCGGTTCTACTACCATTGTTGGAAATAACTGCATTAAGAAACTAAAATGGCTTAATTATCACAAAATGGGTTTTAAAAAAAGATTAGCAAGAGTTCACCCCCCCCCCCACCCTGCTTATTTTTTATTTTTTTAAAGAAAGCATTAACTTGGTATGTTTTTTACCCCCAAAAATTTTACTTCATCCCTAGTCAGGGTAATTTTTTTAGTTTTTTAAATCAAATTGAGAATTTTTTTTTCCAAGTAGGAGTAAACTTGGAAAAATGTATAAATTAAGAGATAATACCTAAATGCTTTTCCCTATGTTTTTTATAATAGATCAAGCAAAATCACTATCACTGTCCTAATTAGTTGACATATGCAGTACTTTTTAAATATATATATTTTTATTGATTTCAGAGAGAGATAGAAACATCAATGATGAGAGAGAATCATTGATCGACTGCCTCCTTGCACACTCTCTACTGAGGATCAAGCCTGCAACCTGGGCATGTGCCCTTGACCAGAATCGAACCCTAACCCTTCAGTCCTTAGGCCGATGCTCTACCAATTGAGCAAAACCAGCCATGGCCATATGTACTACTTTTTATGAAATAGTTTACACTATCAAGATTCATTTCTTGCCCTGGCTGGTACTTTCAATGGTTAGAGCATCTGCCTGCACACTGAAGAGTCTAGGGTTCGATCTCCAGTGATTTCCAGTCAAGGGCATGTGCCCAGGGTTATAAGTTTGATTCACCAGCCCTATTAGGGGCAAGTGTGGGAGGCAACAAATCAGTATCTCTCTTAAATCGATGTTTTTCTCTCCCCTTGCCTACTTTGTCTAAAAATCAATGGGAAAAATATACTTGGGTAAGGATTAACAACAAAAATGATTTAATGCTTACTGTTCACACAAATGTTAAACTTAGTATTGGTCAATCAATAAGAGGTCCTGGTGACCTCTATTATACAAAGAACAATTGATTATATTCCTAGATTTAAAAAGTATTCTGGCAGCCCTAACCGGTTTGGCTCAGTGGATAGAGCGTCGGCCTGCGGACTGAAGGGTCCCGGGTTCGATTCCGGTCAAGGGCATGTACCTTGGTTGCGGGCACATCCCCAGTAGGGGCTGTGCAGGAGGCAGCTGATCGACGTCTCTCTCTCATCGATGTTTCTAACTCTCTATCCCTCTCCCTTCCTCTCTGTAAAAAAATCAATAAAATATATTTAAAAAAAAAAAGTATTCTGGCAAATAATTATGTTAATAAAGAAACTGAAGAGGAATTGTAGTTCTCTTAAAGGCTGACTAGCAGCAGAGTTGAGGATAGAACCATTATCTGTTTTCTGTCTCTGTCCAATAAGTTTTTTGTTTTTTTAATATATTTTATTGATTTTTTACAGAGAGGAAGGAAGAGGGATAGAGAGCTAGAAACATCGATGAGAGAGAAACATCGATCAGCTGCCTCTTGCACACCTCCTACTGGGGATGTGCCCGCAACCAAGTTATGTGCCCTTGACCAGAATCGAACCTGGGACCCTTCAGTCCGCAGGCTGACGCTCTATCCACTGAGCCAAACCGGTTTTGGCAATAATAAGTTTTTTTTTTTATAAAAGTCCATAATATTCCCCATTGTCTGTTGTCTAACCACTCAGTTGCTTTTCTTTGATGTAGTATCTTGATAATTTGTAGCATATTTGTTTCTGCGGGTTTTCCCCTTCACCTTATATATTCTTGATTGAAAATAAAATTTAAAAAATAAAATAAAATTTAAGTGAAATGTTATCTTAATTTTCCAGATCATCAGTGTTTCATTCACTGAGACTTCCAGTTTTTCTTTAGTATATGTACAGAATTATATCACATAGTAAAGTTTCATAACATTTACAGAGATAAAACTTCCTTTTAAAGTCCATGGAATCTAGTGATGTCTCATTTTTCATTTCTGATGTGTATCCTCTTAGACTGGAGGCTCATCAATTTTATTCGTCTTTAAAAAAAACAGTTTTTGGTTTAATTGATTTTCTCTGTTGATTTTCTGTTTTCAATTTCATTGATTTCTACTCTTGGTTTATTGTTTCTTTGTTTAGGTTGGATTTAGTTTGCTCCTCATTTTCTAATTTCCTAAGGTGAAAGCTTAGCTGATGATTTTAGATTCTAATACAGTATCTCCTGCTTTCCAAAAGTTGATGTTATGCCACTTAGATTTTAACAGAAGACCTACATTATTATTTGTTTTCGTTAAGCCAAAGAAATCCGAAGAGGTTTTTTTGCTTTTCACTGCCTCCATAGTTTTGCCTTTTCCATAGTGTTATATAGTTGGAATCATATAAAATGTAGCCTTTCACATTGGCTTCTTTCAGTTATTATGCATTTAAGTATCTTCCATGTCTTTTCATGGCTTGATAGTTCATGTACCACTGTTTATCCATTTTAATGCTTCGCAATAGATGCAAGCAAAATCACTATCACTGTCCTAATTAGTTGACATATGCAGTACTTTTAAAATATATATATATATTTATATATATATATATTTTTTTATATCTCCAGCACCTACTGAAGGACACCTTGGTTGCTTCCAAGTTTGGGCAGTTATGAATAAAATTGCTATAAATGTCATGTGCAGGTTTTTGTGTGGACATAAATTTTCAACTCCTTTGGGTACCAAGGAGTACAATTGCTGGATTGTAATGGTAAAAGTGCTTAGTTTTGTAAGAGACTATCAAGTTTCCAAAATAGCCGTACCGTTTTACATTCCCACCAGCAGTGTATGTGAGTTCTTGTTCAACATCCTGACCAGCATTCGGTGTTGAAGGTGTCTGGATTTGGGCCATTCTAAGTGTGTGGTGGTACCTCATTTTAATTTGCGTTTTCCTGATGGCATATGGTGTGGAGCATCTTTTTATGTACTTGTTTGGTTTCAACAAATGAGTGGAAACCAAAAACAGAAAGCTGGAAAATCCCTAAACACTTAGAGATTAAAAAACACTTCTAAATAAGACAAAAAGAAGGTTAGAGAAATTTTAAAATGTTTTGAAATAAGTATATAAAAAGATGCTTTATTGAAATACTTGCTTTATTTTAGTGATTTGGAACGGAACCTACAATATCTTTGTGGTATGCCTGTACCTTAATAATAAAACAAGCCTAATCCTCCTAGTTCCTTTTATCATTGCAGTCATTCATTTCAGTACACATTAAGCATACATAGTTACAGTATTGCTGTCGTTCTTTTGAACAAACTTACCTGTTAGATCAATTTAGTTTCTGACTTGTGTCGTTTTCCTTCTTTCTAAAGAACTTATTTTAACCCTAGGACAGGACTACTGGCAACAAATCCCCTCAATTTTTGTTTTATCTCTCCTTCACTCTTGGTAAGTTTGCAGGGTACAGAATTGTACATTTGTAAAGGTTTTCCCCTTTTTATATTTTGTTCTACTCTCTTCTTACTGGCATGGTTTCTGAGAAGTTAGATGTAATTCTTTGCTCTATAGGTAAGGTGTTTTTACCTCTGGTTGCTTTTAGGATTTTTTTTCCTTTGATTTTTCTGTAGTTTGAAAATGATATGCATAGTTATAGGTTTTTTGGCAATTTACTTGGTGTGTGTGTATTGTTTTTTTAATTTTTTTTATGTGCATGACATTTACTTGGAATTCTCGGTCATTTCAAATATTCTGTTCCTCTTCTGGTATTCCTATTACATATATGTTACACCCTTTGTAGTTATACCACAATTCTTGGGTAGTCTGGTTTTTTGTTGTTGCTGTTTAGGGGTTGGTTTTTATTTATTGGTCTTTTTTTTTTCCTCTTTGCATTTTAGTTTTGGAGGTTTCTGTTGAGATATCTTAAAACTCAGAGATTCTTTCCTTAGCCATTTCTAGTCTGTTAATAAGCCCACCAAAGGCATTCTCCATTGGTGACAATGTTTACCTCTGGCATTTCTTTTTGATTCTTTCTTAGAATTTCCATCTCTGCTAACATTGCCCATCTGTTCTTGTATATTGTCTATCCATTAGCGCCCTTAATGTCATAATTGTTTTAAGTTCCTGGTCTGGTAATTCTGTCATCCCTGCCATATCTGAGTCTGGTTCTGATGCTTGCTCTCTCAGCAAACTGTTTTTCACCTTTTAGTATATCCTATAATCTTAATCACTGGACATGATGTCCTAGGTAAAAGGAACTGCTATAAATAGGCCTTTTGTAATGATATGGTAAGGTGTGGAGGTAGAGGAAGCATTCTATAGTTCTATGAGTAGGTCTCAGTCTCTGGACTGAATTTTACATGTTTATCAATTTTGTTTCCCTCTTCCTTAGGTGGGACAGGAAGGCTAGAGTGGGCTGGATTTGAATATTTCTTTATGCTGGCTGGTCATTTAGGCTCTGAGAAGACCCCTGTAAATTAGGGTCTGGTTAGTTTCTTACTAGGGCAGACATTGTTAAGACAGGGATGCTCTGGCATTATTTAAAACTAGAGGCCCAGTGCACGGATTTCTGCATCAGTGGGATCCCTTGGCCTGGCCTACAGAAACCGGCTCTCCGATATCCCCCGAGGGGTCCCAGGTTCCAAGAGGTCACAGGCCAGGCTGAGGGACCCCACCAGTGCACGATCAGGGCCGGGTAGGGCTCCAGGGCGTGTCCAGCCCGTCTCACCCAGTCCCCATTGGGCTAATCAGCCATCTTGCCCAGTCCCAATTGGGGCTAGCCAAGGAGGGACTGCAGGCAGTTGGCTGGCCAGGGAGGGACCACAGGAGGGCTCCAGTGCATGTTCGGCCCATCTCGTCCAGTCCTGAACAGCCGGACCCCAGCAGCAAGCTAACCTTCCAGTTGGAGCGTCTGCCCCCTGGTGGTCAGTGTGCCTCATAGTTACCAGTCAAACAGCCGGACACTTAGCATATTAGGCTTTCATTATATAGGATGGTTCCTTTCTCCCCCCAACCCCCTCCCTCCCAACTTGCTGGAAGCATGAGGGGATTTTTCTCCAATATTCTTTAAGAAGTTGGCAGAAATCCAGGAAGTAAAACTCAGAAGTGTGACCCTCACCTCCCTCTCAATGACTCTGTTCCCTTGGAGTTTAAACTTTCAATTGTCCACACTGAGCCTCCAGCAATTCCTTAATTACTGTTCAGGTTTCCCTACCTGCCAGTGGCTCCTTTAAGTTGTGACTCTTCACCTGTTGGTCTCTCCAATTTGGGGGGTGGGGTGGGGTTGGGCACTGGTTTGCCCTGTGACATTTCTCTTTTGGATCTAAGAGTAGTTGATTTTTCAGTTTGTTGAGGACAGAGTGGCAACTTGTTAGGACAGAGTGGCAACTTTCAAGCTTCTTACATGCCGGATCAGAAATCAGAAATCCCGGAACAAGCTTTCTTAAATGTGGATTTCTGGTTCTTGGTCATGGAGGTGAAAGTAACTTTTTTTCTTAACATATTTTTTTTTTAAATGTATTTTTGTTGATTTCAGAGAGGAAGGGGGAGAGAGGGAGAGGGAGAGGAGGGGGGAATCTGGGGATCAAGCCTGCAACCTGGGCATGTGCCCTTGACCAGAATTGAACCCAGGACCTTTCAGTTTGCAGGCTGACGCTTTATCCACTGAGCCAAACCAGCTAGGGCTGAAAGTCACTTTTGACATCACTGGAAACAAGTGCTTATGCTTTCTGGTGTCATGTTACATGTTTCTTTAATGTAAATATGAATTACCAACTGGTAGAATTAATATGAAAACTTATATTGACTAATAAAGAGTAAATGGTTGGTAAATCTGCAAGAACATTATCTGAAGATCTGTTATAGGGAAAAATTAACCAGGTCCAGAGTCTGATTTACCTCTTCAGAAGGTTGAAGTCTGAGTAAGTGATTAGAAATAGTCTACTACCAGCAGTTTACCTTTTTCAAGGTTTAGCAGTTACTGGTAGTGTTGGGATAGTATTGGCAGACCAAGAACTCTTCCCATACAGGATTTGTTTATAATCTGCTTAGTTATTTTTAGGAAAATGTTAGGAATGAAATACTAGCTTTACATTCTTAATCTCACTATGGTCATCTCAATATTTTACTTTAAAGGCTGTATTAATATATCAAATTGATTTAGAACTTGGTTCTAAAATTTACTCCTGAGAGCCATTTAAACACAAGTGGATTCTTGATAAATTTTTCTTAGCATATACATTGTGGCATGTCCTTCAGGTGCCTAACTTGAAGTTAACACTACCAGAAGGTTACTTGCCTGCTTTTATTTCTTACTGTGTTACTTTTAGGCAAAGCTCCCTTTACCTTAGTTATATTCACAAACTATAAAATGTTTAAGTGGTTATATTCTAGTAACAAAGGTGGTGAGAAATCAACAATAGCAAAAGCAACAATCTGGATTCAGGTAAAGAATAATTAAGGCAGCTGTACTAGTAAATATATGCCTACAAGGTCCTTTGTATTTTATTGATTTCAGAGAGAGAGAGAAACATCAATGATGAGAGAATCATTGATTGGCTGCCTCCCGTATGCCCTGTACTGGGCATTGAGCCTGCAACCCAGGCATGTGCACTTGACCAGAATCAAACCTGGGATCCTTCAGTCCGCAGGCCAATGCTCTATCCACTAAGCCAAACCATCTAGGGCTATTTATTTTTTAAATATATATGTTTTTTTTTGTTCTTTTTTTTTTTTTTTGAGAGGAGAGGGAGAGAAACAATGATGAGAGAGAGTCATTGATCAGCTGCCTCCTGCACGCCCCACACTGGGGATTCAACCTGCAACTGGGGCATGTGCCCTGAATCAGACCGTGACCTCCTGGACGCTCAAGCCATGCAGGCTGGGCAGTCTTTTGTATTTTATAGAATACAGAACAGTTGAGTCAGGGGCCTGCCTTACTGAGCTTGTCAGGGATTTCTGCACTGTATGCTTTAAATTATATTGATCATCTAAGTACTCAGTTGGGGTCCTGGGGCTTAGCACTGCCATCTTCAGGCAGGGAGCTGGCTCTCAGGAACTGGTTAGTACTTTGCTGGCAGTGGTTCTTTTTTTTTAGGCTAGATTGAGTGTCACTAATTAAGGATGTGTATTAAGCCAGGTTTGCCTCCCAGATAGCCCTGAAGAGATGAGGGAATGATGATTTTTTTTAAAAAATATATTTTATTGATTTTTTTACAGAGAGGAAGGGAGAGGGACAGAGAGCCAGAAACATCGATGAGAGAAACATCGATCAGTTGCCTCTTGCACACCTCCCACTGGGGATGTGCCTGCAACCAGGGTACATGCCCTTGACCGGAATCGAACCCGGGACCCTTCAGTCCGCAGGCCGACGCTCTATCCACTGAGCCACACCGGTGAGGGCGAGGGAATGATGATTTAAAAAAAAAAAGGGGGGGGTCTGCAAAACAAACCCAAAAAACAATTTTTATTTTTTATTGTTGACAGTATTACAAATGTCCCCTAATTACCCCCCCTTCTCCCATGCCATTGGTTATGAATATATGTATATAAGTTTTTTGATTACTCTCTTCCCATCTCCCCTGTCCCCCACTTCCCCTCACTCCCCTCTGAGATACGTCAGTCTGTTCCATGCCTCTGGACCTATTTTGTTTGTCAGTTTATTATGTTCACTAGGGGACCAGTGCACGAATTCATGTACCTTGAACTGTGAGCTGCAGTGGGCACAGGTGGGTCTCGGCCCATCCCCACCCGGCCCCTCCCGCCACAGTCCCCGGTCCCCTGTCTGCCAGCAGCCCCGCTCCTGCTGCTGTTGCTCCCATGCGCTAACGGCGCCAGCCCCACTCACACCCGCTGGCAGCGTGGAGTGATTGGGGCCGGTGCCAGCAGCAGGTGCGAGCAGGGCCGGCACTATCAGTGGGTGTGAGCAGCAGCTTCTGCCCTGATCGCCCCTCAGGAGCAGGGGGAGGTGCAGAAGCTTTCAGGGAGATTCGGGCCAGCAGCTGCCGCTTGCACCCACTGATGGCACCGAGCGATCAGTACTGGTGCTAGGCGCTGGCAATAGGTGCGAGCGGCGGCTCCGATGCCGACAGTGGGTGCGAGCAGGGCTGGCACCTGCAGTAGGTGCGAATGCCAGGGGGGGACCGCAGTATGCAGGAGCAAAGAATTTTCAGTAACCACCTGAGGTTTGTCCCAATGACAGCAACCTGCGCCCCGCCTTGGTCTGGCACCACCACTCACCTGCTCTACCATCCTGCTGTGGCCGACACCTGCTATGTTCCACGCTCTGCTGCTGATGCCATGTTCTGTGCGCACCCCCTGGTGGTCAGTGCATGTCATAGCAACCGGTTCCACCATTTCGGTTTATTTGCATATTAGTGTTTTATAAATATAGATTAGATTCCACTTGTAAGTGAGATCATGTGATATTTGCCTTTTTCTGACTGGTTTATATTACTCAGGATAATATTCTCCAGGTCCATTCAAACTGTCGCAAAGGGCAAGACATCCTTTTTTACCGCTGCATAGTATTCCATTGTGTAAATGTACTACAGCTTTTTTATCCACTCATCTACTGATGGGCACTTGGGTTGTTTCCAGATCTTAGCTATTGTAAATAATGCTTTGAACACAGAGGTGCATGTATTTCTGATTGGTGTTTTTGGCTTCTTAAGATATCTTCCTAGAAGTGGGATCACGGGGTCAAATGGTAGGTCCATTTTTAATTTTTTGAGTAAATTCCATACTGGTTTCCATAGTAGCTACACCAGCCTGCATTCCCACCAGCAGGGTACTAGTGTTCCCTTTTCTCCACATCCTTGCCAGCAATTTTTATTGATTTATTGATGGTAGCTATTCTGGCAGGTGTGAGGTAATATCTCATTGTAATTTTAGTTTGCATCTCTCTGATGATTAACGACATTGAGCATTTTTTCATGTCTCTATTGGCCATCTGCATGTCCACAATTCAGTTTTTAAAATGAGCTCCAAAGATATGCAACTGGCCAATAAGCACACACAAAAAATGCTGAGCATCATTAGCCATCAGGGAAATGCAAATTTAAACCATAGTGAAATGCTGCTTCATATAAGGATAGCTGTAATCAAAAAGTGATGTGGAAAAACTTGAAACTTCTTCATACATTGCTGGCAGGAATGCAAAATGGTGCAGCTGCTTTGGATAATAAATGTGGCAGTTCCTTAAAAGGTTAAACATTTTCCATATGGTCCAGAAATTCTACTTTTAAATATATGTCCAAGAGAAATGAAAACATGTCCAATCAAAAACTTGTACACAAATGTACAGCTTTATTCATAGCCAAAAAGTAGAAGCAATCCAAATATCCATCAATTGATAAATTGATGAATATGGGGTTTCTTTTTGGGGCCAATCCTTGCCAATTCAGTTGACATGCAAGGACAAAAAGTCCTTAAAGAGAAAATAGATCAATTTTGGGTTGAAAAGCCAAAGCATCATGGGGTTCTTTCATTTAGAAGAAAAAGGACACAAGCCAGGATGCAAAAAGCCAGGTTTCTTTAGGTATGTAATAAACAGTAATGTAATAATGTTATTTGCAATACTTAAAACATTCTACAGCTTCGGAAATAGTCTTTGGTTTGATATCCTTTAAAACGATATACTTTTCACTCAGATTTTCTGAGGAAGGGCCAGCTGTTTCTAAATAATTGTATCTCTGGATACACCATTTCTTCAAATTATTCCACAAGGGAAATAAAGATTATAGGCAATACTTTAAAAAGTCTGTATATTGGTCATCCAATATAAGAAAGCCAACTAAATAAATAAAGGCTATCCAATTCCCTACTAAACCATTTTCCATTATAGAACAAAATGAGATGAAATCAGCAAAAATGCAATCTAGGAATATTTTAATACAGTAACATTCTAGGATATCATTAAAGTGAGTACTGGGCAAAATGGATTGCATTATATAAACACTTTGACATACAATCAATGCAAAATGAACAGAAGGTAGAGATGATTCAGTTTGAAAATTGAGGATATTTTTCCATTGATTTTTAGAGAGTGGAAGAGAGAGGGAAAGACAGAGAAATATTGATGTGAGAGAAACATATCAATTGGTTGCCTCCTGCACAAGCCCTGACCAGGGCCGGGGAGAAGCCTGCAACCAAGGTTCGTGCCCTTGACTGGAATTGAACCCAGGACTCTTCGGTCCGCAGGCTGACGCTCTATCCACTAGGCAAAACTGGCTAGGATTGAACGTTGATTTTGACAAACTAGTGTGTTAGCAGCATGAATCCATCTGTTAATTACTATAGTTATATTGAGGGGTTGCAGCCAACAACGAAAAGATTTAGTATTTTTAAGGTCTGCAATTTAAAGACTATCATTTATATATAAAATGTTAATTTTAACACTTGGCTTCCATATGATTCAATACACTGTGAAGATGGCTAACAACAAAATATTTTTTCCATATTCTAGTTTTTTTGTTTTTACGCTTTGAACAAGTATAATTTATTATAGAAGTACAAGGTTCGATATTGGGAAATCTATAAGAGAAATCATTTCCATTGACAAATTAAAAAAAGAAAACATCACTACGTGATCACCACTAATAGACTTGTCATGATTAAACCACATCCTGAAAATTGTGAAAATTCTAAGTATTAAAAAAACAAAAATAAAAAAAATCCTCAAATAAAAAATATCTAAATGATAAAGGACGAGTTAGTAAAAAAGAATAAAAATAATTCTAAAGCCACTTCCATTAAAATCATGACAAAAGCATGAGTCTGCAATCACTATAATTCAAATAATAGCATAGCAATAAAATAAAATGATTGGTATAAATATTGGGAAAGAGATAAATTCTCTTTCCTTTATTGCTAAAGACTCAAGTGAAATCTATAAACTAAAATTGAAAAAAAAAACACACTATTCTAATTATCCAGGTAGCCTGGTAATATAGCTGGCTATAAAAATACAAAAAGTTCTGAATTGCAAATAACTAGCTTGCAATAAAATGGAAAAAATATTCTATTCACAATATAACACATTTTTACAAGGCAAACAAGAGATAAAAACAGCTATGATAGCTGTTTGTCCTATATAAATAGAATTTAAAGCAGCCCAGTTAGCGTGGCTCAGTGGGTGAGGATTGACCTATGAACCTGGAGGTCACGGTTGGATTCCTGGTATGGGCACATGCCCGAATTGTGGGCTCATTCCCCAGTGTGGAGCTATGGGCATGCAGGAGGCAGCAATCAATGGTTTTCTCTCATCGCTGATGTTTCTATTTCTCCCTCTCCCTTCCTCTCTAAAACCAATAAAAATATATTTTAAAAAATAGAATTTAAAGCAAAAACCATAATAGAAAAAAGACTTGTATACTGATAAATTAATCCTGAAATAGAACATATTATAATTTTTAAAAATTATTTTTTTATTGATTTTAGAGAGGAAAGGAAGAGATAGAAACATCGATGAGAATCATTGACCAGCTGCCCTGCATGCCCCCAACTGGGGATGGAGCCCACAACCTGGGCAAGTGCTCTGACCAGAAATCAAACCATGACCTGCTGGTTCATAAGTCTTCGCTCAACCAACTGAGCCACACCAGCCGGACACAGTATAATTTTTAAAGTCATATTAGTTCAATATGGGTTTTTTTTTAAAGTTTATCTTGAATTTAAGATTTCTTTTCAAAATGTAAGGTTTTTAAAAATCAAAGTTTAGTCTATTTTTATGATTATGTATTACAGCTTGGTAAGGTATGTTCACATAGACAGCTGTTTTCTCAGGAATTAGTATTTAGGCATTCATGCCATCTGCTGCTACTCTGTACCAAAATTGGGATTTTAAGAGTGGTGGGTAACAGTGGAACATGGCTAAAACATTAAAAAGCCAACATTAGTAAGCAAATTTATTCTCTGAAATAACTGAAGTAGACCCACTTTTTTTGTTGTTTTTATCATAGACTTTTTAAAAAATTTAATCTTTATTGTTCAGATTATTACAGTTGTTCTTCTTTTTTCCCCCCATAGCTCCCCTCCACCCGGTTCCCACCCCACCCTCTGCCCTTACCTCCCCCCCACTGTCTTCATCCATAGGAGTACGATTTTTGTCCAGTCTCTTCCCACACCCCCCACACCGTTTTCCCCCCGAGGATTGTCAGTCCACTCCCTTTCTATGCCCCTGATTCTATTATATTCACCAGTTTATTCTGTTCATCAGACTTTTTTATTCACTTGATTTTTAGATTCACTTGTTGATAGACATGTATTTGTTGTTCATAATTTTTATCTTTACTTTTTTCTTCTTCCTCTTCTTAAAGAATACCTTTCAGCATTTCATATAATACTGGTTTGATGGTGACGAACTCCTTTAGCTTTTTCTTATCTGTGAAGCTCTTTATCTGACCTTCCATTCTGAAAGATAGCTTTGCTGGGTAGAGTAATCTTGGTTGTAGGTACTTGCTATTCATCACTTTGAATATTTCTTGCCACTCCCATCTGGCCTGCATAGTTTCTGTTGAGAAATCAGCTGACAGTCGTATGGGTGCTCCCTTGTAGGTAATTAACTGTTTTTCTCTTGCTGCTTTTAATATTCTTTCTTTGTCTTTTGCTCTTGGCATTTTAATTATGATGTGTCTTGGTGTGGTCCTCTTTGGATTCCTTTTGTTTGGTGTTCTCTGCGCTTCCTGGACTTGTAAGTCTATTTCTTTCACCAGGTGGGGGAAGTTTTCGGTCATTATTTCTTCAAATAGGTTTTCAGTATCTTGCTCTCTCTCTTCTTCTGGCACCCCCACAATTCGGATGTTGGTACACTTGAGGTTGTCCCAGAGGCTCCTTACACTATCTTCAAATTTTTGGATTCTTTTTTCTTTTTGCTTTTCCGGTTGAGTGTTTTTTGCTTCTTTGTATTTCAGATCTTTGACTTCATTCTTGCGATCCTCTAGTCTGCTGTTAGGTCTCTGTATAATATTTATTTCAGTCAGTGTATGTTTAATTTCTAGTTGGTCCTTTTTCATATCCTCGAGGGTCTCGCTAAATTTATCAGCCTTTTCTAGGAAATTCTTGAAAAACCTTATAACCATGGTTTTGAACTCTATATCCAGTCGTTTGCTTTCCTCCATTTCTTTCATTTGTGATCTGTTTCTTTGTCTCCGCATTTTCGCTGCTTCCCTGAGTTGGTAGAGTAGCTTTGTGTGGTAGGTATCCTATAGGGCCCAGTGGTTCAGCCTCCCCCAGTTACCTGAGGTGGACACTTTTGGTGTACCCCTTTGTGGACTGTATGCTCAGCCTTGTTGTAGTTAAGCCTTGACTGTTGTTGGTATCACTGGGAGGAATTGATCTCCAGGCCAATTGGCTGTGAGGATCAGCTGTGTCTACGCTGGGAGAACTTCTGTGCTGGAGACACTCTTATGAGACAAGACTTGCAAAATTGCAAAAGCCTCTGTGCTCAGCTTCAACGGGGCGGAGTCTCAAGGCAGAGCAGACAGCCTTGGCTTCCTGTCAGCCCTGCCCTATGAGGCCCCTGTGTCTCAGTGTCCCATGGTAATCGCTGCACGCACCTCTGAGAGAAAGCCACCCTCGAGTTTTGCCTGCTGCTAAACAGTCCAGTTTCTCCCCGAATGAGTCTGGGTTCCCAGAAACTCGCCTGGAACTGGAATTCAGCGCAGTCAGGAGTTTCCGTCTCCCTCCTGCTTTAGAAAGCCAGCCACGCACTCAGCCGCCCATGCACTCAGCCGGCCATCCTCTCTGCACACGAACGTCTCCGTACCTCAGCCTTTTGCATTTCCTCTGAGTCTCAATGTGCTTTCCTCTTTCCTTCTAGTTGTAGAATTTCCACTCAGCCAGCTTTCCTGTGGTTCTGGATGGTGTCTGTTTTGTCTTTTAGTTGTAGTTTTGATATTGTTGTGTGAGGCAGCAGTTTAGGTGTTTACCTATGCCGCCATCTTGGTTTCTCCCTATCATAGACTTCTAATTTTCTAATTTATTTACACTCCAGGGCTTTGGGGTTGCATGTGTGTGTGTGTGTGTGTGTGTGTGTGTGTGTGTGTGTGTGTGTGTGATGTTTCTCTTCCCAAATCTTTTTAAAAGAAGCAACAAAACTGACCTTTCTAGCTTGACACAAGCTTGTAAAAGTAGGAATTGCTGAAGATGATTTCTCTGGAAAAAATATAGGGAGTTGTATAATCCATTGTGAATAATCTAGTTCATGACTGCAACATAACTGATTGGACTAAGCAAGTTTAAAATGCATTGGTAGAGATGCCACCTCACATCCACTTCCATGACTAAATTTTTTAAAATGTAAAATATGTTGGTGAGGATATGGAGAAATTGAAACTCATACATTGCTGGTGGGAATGTAAAATTGTGTGGCCACTGTGGAAAACATTTTGGCAGCTTCTCAAAAAGTTAAACGCAATATCCACATGGCCCCGCAACCATGCTTAGTTATATAACTGAAAGAATTGAAAACATGCCCAGACAAAACTTGTACACAGATGTTCACAGCAGCATTATTCACAAAATAGCCAAAAGGTGGAAACAAGCCAGATGTCCATTGGGATAAAGAAAATGTGGCATAACCATACAATGGAATATTATCCAGCCATACAAAGAAATGAAGTACTGACACAACATGGATTAGCCTTAAAAACATTGTGCTAAGTAAAAGAAACCAGACACAAAAGGTCACATATTATATGATTCCATTTATATGAAATATCCAGAATAGGGAAATCCATTGAGACAGAAAGCAGATTAGTAGTTGCCAAGACTGGAGGGGTAGGAAGTGACTGCTTAATGGATAAGGGGTTCCCTTTAGAAGTGGTGAAACTGTTTTGGAACTAGAGATGATGGTTGTACCACATCATGAATATACTAAATGAAATGGAATCACATTAAAATGATTGGTTTTACATGAATTTCACCTCAATTAAAAGAAATGCTTTTGCCCGGCTGTGGTGGTTCAGTGATTGTTTACCTATGAACCAGGTCACAGATTCCCAGTCAGGGCCCAGGCTCAATCCCCAGTGGGGGGCTGGAGGGTGGGGTGAGGGGGAGATGCAGAAGGCAGCCGATCAGTGATTCTTCTCATCATTGTTTCTGTCTCCCTCTCCCTTCCTTTCTGAAATCAATAAAAATACATTTTTAAAAATGCTTTCGTACTGTCATCTCAGAATGTATTGTTATTCTAAAGTTAGTACTTCAAAAGCCACCCCAAAACAGCTCTAATACCTTCAATAAGTTAAAGCAGTGGTCGGCAAACCGTGGCTCGCAAGCCACAAGTGGCTCTTTGGCCCCTTGAGTGTGGCTCTTCCACAAAATACCATGGCCTGGGCGAGTCTATTTTGAAGAAGTGGCATTAGAAGAAGTTTAAGTTTAAAAAATTTGGCTCTCAAATTTCAGTCGTTGTACTGTTGATATTTGGCTCTGTTGTCTAATGAGTTTGCCGACCACTGAGTTAAAGCATGGACCTTCACATAAAGTGAGGCTTTATGCATTGGAATATTACCCAAATCAGTTAAAGCTCTTGAATTGTTTCATCTCCCAAATGAAATCTAGATAGCATTTCCTTCTAGTACTATATTGAACAAAATATTAAAAATTTTAAAACAAAATGTTTTTGACCCTAGCTGGTTTGGCTCAGTGGATAGAGAGTTGGCCTGCAGACCGAAGGGTCCTGGGTTTGATTTTGGTCAAGGGCACATGCCCAGGTTTCAAGCTTGATCCCCAGTAGGGGGCATGCAGGAGGCAGCCAATCAATAATTGTCTCATCATTGATGTTTCTCTCCCTCTCCCTTCCTCTCTGAAATCAATAAAATATATATATTTTAAAATGTTTTGGGATGTTTAGAAAACCAGTGTTGACTCTCATTTTTTAGAGGAAAGATTTTCCCTATTGAGTTGCCATGTGGGACTTGTGATAAACTAGTAGTGCAAACTTTTACCCTTCAATATGTATGTGTTTTGGTTTTGTCTCAAACTAGTTTGTAGGGAACTTCTGCCTGTATTTCATAGCTGGAAAATATGAGATCTAAAGGTGCCACTTTCCATCAGGGAGCACTTACATCAATGTATTCTTTGGACCCTCTCTCTCTTGTATTATGTTCCTCAGAGATCTACCTACAGTCTGAAATCACATTTTGATGATGATCAGGTCTTAATTCTCTCAGAAAAGTCTTAACCCAGTGAAATTCTTGGAAATTTGAAACAATAGATATTAGTATTCAGAATTTTAAAGAATGTTACATTATAGCCAGGAATGATGTTTGCTAATGAATAATCAATTACCAGTGTATACTGAAGTTGCAACTGTGCAAAAGTTCAGTAACAGGATGTGTTCTATATATTCTTAGTTATTTATAATCAATATAAAATTTTAGATTGTTTCATTCCTACAGTAAGAACTAATGACATCTGGTTTGGCTAACTGGCTTGGCTAAGTGGATAGAGCGTTGGCCTACGGACTGAAAGGTCCCAGGTTTGATTCCAGTCAAGGGCATGTGCCTTGGTTGCGGGCACATCCCCAGTAGGAGGTGTGCAGGAGGCAGCTGATCGATGTTTCTCTCTCATTGATGTTTCTGACTCCCTGTCCCTTTCCCTTCCTCTCTGTAAAAAAATCAATAAAATGTATTTTTTTAAAAAAGAACTAAAGATATCTTAAAATGTGGTTCACCATAGAGTTGTTAGACTTCCCATATTTTATTAAATGTACTAAAAATCCAAATATCATTGAATAATTCAGTCACAACGATGGCTTTAAACACAAACATTTCTGAATGATGCTTTATTCTAACTGGAATACAAGGAAATTTTGGTATGATATTTATTCAGTTTTCTTAGTGTTCCTTACCTTTGGACTCCCAATCATACTAACCTATCTGTATACCGAAGATTTAATCAGAGTATGTGGCACTTTTTAATATTCTATATTCAAATATTCTGAAATGCTTATATACTATCTGATCACACTGTTTAGTCAGCAAATAAAAAATTTAAAGATTCCAGATGTGGAATGTTTTATGTGTTTAGAGTTTTTCTGACCAGAGTTCAATTTAGCTAGCCATGTTGTTAATATAGGACCTATATGTTTTTCTCTTGGGCATGAGTATATCATGTTATACTTTTTCTTTCAAAGTGTTTCTCAATGTTTTGCTTAGAAGCTTTTGTTTTCTCTCAAGTTATTGTAAGACCCTGTCAACATATTTGTTTGAAGGCAGACCAAAACCAAATTTTAAAAAGAAAAAAAAGTTTTTTCAAAAGAATCAGTTTCTGGCTTTAATATTTATTTATTTGTAAACTGATGTTAAAATGCTCTCAAAAATGTTATTTAGGAAAGCACAATTTGGTAACATCAATTTTTCATTTATAGCTTTTTGTAATAAAGATCCTTAATTTTCCCCCTCAAGTACTTTTTTTTTTTTTTTAATATATTTTATTGATTTTTTACAGAGAAGATGGGAGAGGGATAGAGAGTTAGAAACATCGATGAGAGAGAAACATCGATCAGCTGCCTCCTGCACACCCCCTCTTAGGGATGTGCCCGCAACCAAGGTACATGCCCTTGACCGGAATCGAACCTGGGACCCTTGAGTCCGCAGGCCGATGCTCTATCCACTGAGCCAAACCGGTTAGGGCCCTCAAGTACTTTTAAGTACTTCAAAGCTCAATTTAAAGTGCATATAAAACCTTCTCATTCTCAAACTTACTAAACTAAGAGTTAAAAATACAATGGATAGTGAGCAGAATATGAAAGTATGGGCTACTTTATCAAGAGTAAAGTTCTCATAGTGTTGGGTTTAAGATGAAAGAGATGAAAGAATTTGGAACAAAGGCTCTCACAACTGTGGAAAGAGCTCTTCTTGAAGTGGATGGGCTTTTAATATCTAAGCTGGAAATTAAATGCAGAAATGAGATAACATTAGTTTTCCCAAACATCAAAAAAACAACAGCTAAAGCATTACAAGTTAGGTATGGTGATAATTGAGTTAGACAAGCTTGGTTAACACACTAGACCAGATACCATTCAGTAAAACTGTAATTTCTAATTTTAGAAAGTTTGGCTTCATATTAAAAATTTTTTTACAGTATATAAATTATATATATAATGTTTACCTGCAACTCAAATTGTAATGCTCAAGCCTATAAAAGGATGTTTATTTCCAAGACCCTCAAAAGCCACACTACTCCCTTTTCTATTTATAAAACCAACAATTTCAAAAATACTTCTAACGTAGAAATGCTCAATAGTTCATCCAAAATTTAAAGCCCACATCAGTAAGCAGTTTCTCATAATATATTGTGCTGTATTTTCTAATATCACATGGTCACATTCTGTTAATTTATGAACACTTCATGTGCAAGAGTACTTAAAGGGATAAAGTTGACTTAGTTGCTATTCACTTTGAATAATAAATTGTGCTTGCATCCTAAAAGTTAAAATGAGCTGCAGTAAAAAATATATGAATATGTTCATTTGTACCATATTTAGTTGTACTAATAGCTAAAATCCTAAAAATAAGAGAATGAAACTATGTTAATTGAAAAATGAAAGATGAGAAACAATATTTTTATCTTTTGTTAAAGTTCTCAAGTTGTATTAAATTGCTAACCAAATTGAGGTAGAGGTAAGCCCTAATGTTATTCCTCTCACATATCAGAACTTAGGCCTCTCACCTTAACTTGTATGCATTTCGCCCCTAATTATATAAACATGATTCAATTGGAAATGTTATGATAGAAAAATTATAGCATCATTCAAATGGTATTTTACAAAATTCTTAATAGCGAGGCTAAAAAAAAAAGTATTTATAAAATGTACACAATAATTCAATGTTCCCTGCCAGTCATAAATATATTTGTTTTTCCTCCAAGTGTGTGTGTGGGGGGAAGAGTACAGAAACTATATTATGCAAAGATGATGAAGTCATGTAATGAAGACATTAAAACAACTAGTAGGGTAAGAACTAAGAACCTAGTGTCTAGTTTTCCTCTTTGAAGGTTACACATAAACTTTGATTCATATTAAATATCTCTTATTAAAGCAGACTTAAATTCCATTAAACACAAATCTATTTCCATTTTAAATCACATACAAGTGCTATGTGATCCGAGGGATGAGAAACACTAGGTAAGGCCTGGTGGGTGGTAACTTCTTCATGACTAGGTAGTGGAATCACTTGTTCAACCTCTAAAGCATTTAAGTCAATGAAAATGTAATCCAGACATCCATGAAAGCCACCAACATAATTTGTGTAAGCAGGTTCACCACAAGCACTTTTCAGTTTCAAGAAATGGGTAAGAGACATGTTGCATCTTTCCTCTTCCCCATAGGAAGCCCAGTCTTCATGATCCTCTGGAATGTTGCCATTGATGACAAAATGATACATTCCTGTTGATGGGGTGCTATTAAAGTCCCCACAAAATATAACTGGTATGCCAGGATACAGATCACATGAGACATGTCTAATGTGAGCCAAGGCTACTGCTATTTGAATGAGACGAATGTACCCACCTATGAATATAAAAAACATTAATGTAAGTACCTTTTAAAGTTGCCTTTAAGTTAAAACAAACAAAACAAAGCAAAGAAAGAAACATAAACTACAGCATTTGTGTGACATTCAAGATGTGTATTTGTGTGTGTGTGTGGGATTAAATAGAGGTGGTCAAAAGGTACAAACTTTCAGTTATAAGGTAACTAAGTACCGAGGATTTCATGCACAACATGAGTATAGTTAACACTGCTGTATGGATATTTGAGAGTTACTAAGAGAATAAATCCTGAAAATTTTCATCACAAGAAAAATAAAACACCACCCTTTTTTGGTATCTATATAAGCTTGTTGTGGTAATCATTTTGCAATGTATGCAAATCAAGTCATTATGTTGTACACCTTAAACTTGTATAGTGCTGTATGTCAATTATATCAATAAAACTTAAAAAAATATATATATTTGTGTAAAACAGCTTTATTGACCTTAAGTTACCATGTTTAAGTCACTTGTGAAAACCAATAAAACCTACCTTTGGGATGCCAGTAGAGATGGGTATTAGCAACACATATCTTTTTAGAAGAGTCCTTTGTAGACTGAAGAACAGAAACCTAAAACATACAGAAAGTTTCAAGACTTCAGTTGTTATCTGCCAATCGCCTGAATGTTTTTTTTTTAATCTAAGACTATATGATGAAATAGCATTTTATTCTATATCCTTCCCATACTGATGAAGTATAATCATAACTATGAAATTTAACTTTTGTTAAAAGTTGTTGTTTTTAAATTGATTTTAAGGAGAGAGAGGAGGAAAAAGGAGGGGTAGGGAGGAAATAAAACACATTGATCTGTTGTTCCACTTATTTATTCACTCATTGGTTGATTCCTGTTGGTGCCCTGACGGGATGGAACCCAAAACTTTAGCATATCAGGATGACACTAATCAACTGAGCTACCCTGCCAGGGCTAAAAGTTTTTGAATAGAGTAGTGTCTCCTTATCCATGGGAGATATATTCTAAGATCCTCAGTGGATGCCTGAGACCACAAAAAGTACCAAACCCTATATATACACTATGTTTTCCTATACACATATACCTATGATAAAGTTTAATTTATAAATTAGGCAAAGTAAGAGATTAACAATAATAATAAAATAGAACAATATAACACTGCATATACTGTAATAAAAGTAATGTGAACTCTCAAAATATTGTACTCTACGTGAGGAATGAAGTGAGGTGAAGAGGTAGGCAGTGTTAACAGTGTGAGGCTACTATAAGGGTTACTTGAACATGAGTACTGTGACAGTCCATCTGATGCCCAGGACAGCTACCAAGGAACTAATGAACTTGGATAAGTAAACTTGGCCATTTCCCCATTTATAAAATAGGAAGGCTAATATCTAAATAATGGAAATAGGATTACTATGAACCAAAAATTAAAAGAATAGCTAGTATTTATGGAGCACTTTGTAAAAAATGTCAGACACTAAAGTACGTTAGAAATGTGTCCGAACAGTTCTTGGCAAGTAGTAAGAAAATATTATCTATTACCATTATTCTTGTAGTTAGCATGTATCTCTCCCACTAGGTTATAAGCACTAATAAAGTCCCTGTTTGTCTTGTTCAAGGCAACCTGCACCATGGGCACACTGGAGTGCTCAATAAGTACTTGCTCAATGAACGAATGACGGTTAACATTTGTGCTGAAGATACAAGAGCAAACACCTTTCAGTAAAATCTGGATGGTTTTACTCAATTAGAAGCAACCCCACCCACACTCCCTTTCCAGGACCCTAAAAATGGATGAGTATGTAAAGAGACTGGCGGAGCTACTTCACCTGAAGGACAGAAGATCTCTGGAACACCCTCTCCTGTGCCGCTGGATTCAAAACTAATTTCTCCAGCAGTTCTTTGTGAAGTGGGTCGGACTGCAGGGCTTCATGGAAAGAAATGTCATGCTGGCTAAGGAGGCTGAACTTGGACTTTCGGTAGAAAGTAGCTAGGCCTTCCTGCTGCTTGATTCGAAACACGCCCTCCAGCCCAAAGGCCTCGAGGGCCGGCACCAAGCTGTCCGTGAACACGCCGCGGTCAACCTCCTGCAAACAGATGAGGTCGGCATTGTAGCCAGTGAGTTCCTTCTGGATAAGGTTCTGACGGTAGTCGAGCTCCAGGGCGTAAGGGGCGCAGTACGGGTACAGGACGGTCCGCGAAAACTCAGTCTGGGCGTACGTGTCGGCGAGGATGTTGTAGGAGACAGTGCGGATGAGAGCGTCGTCCGTCACCTTCTTAGTGTAGAGATGCCGGTGATCAAAGGTGCAAGTGCCGGGCCCAGCCTCCACTAGACACACACTTTCCAACTCCCGGCTTGGTCCGAAGCGCTGCCCATTGCCTGGGGTGCAATGAAGCTTGAGACGTAGCCCGATATCGGCATTAGACGGGGTGTAGACGCGCTCGTCCACACCCGTGTTCGTCCAACTGGTATTAGGCGAGGAGGGAGACAATGATGAGGGGGCCCCGCCCTCAGGCTCTGCCGATCCCGGTTTGGCTTCCCTGTACCAGCGGAAGAGGGAGCCGGCGGGATCCCCAAACTCGAGACTGAGCTTGGGGCAAACCGGGAAGCCGGCCATGATGTACCGTGGCAACTGCAGCTCGGTGAAGGCGGGCGGGTTGCGCTCCACCTTATACTTGACATCGCCGATCTGCAGCACCGCACCGTCCTGCCAGGCATCCACATTGAGCACATCTTCAGCCACTGCCTCCTCCCGGTAGTACAGCTTCACCACCGGCTCGCAGGCCGCAGCCTGCTCAGACCCAGACCCCGCACATGCTCCGCCGCCGCTTGCGTTTGGCCGGTTCTTTCGGCTCTTTTTGGCCGCGGCCGCTTTAGCGTGGCCTTTAAGGGCGTTGGTGGCGATCCGGCTGAGGACTCGACCCAGCGGCTCGCTTTGGTCGCGCTGCATGTTCTTGTGGCTGCCATCGGCCAACGAGAACGACAGGCTTAGCTTAGGCTCTGAGGGCACACAGCGCACCACAGCGCGCTCCATCGAGCCCACCGCCGGCTCCGCCCGACTGTGTCTCTCCACGGCCGCGCGGACCCCACGAAATGCGGCGCGGGCGCCTGGGAGCCTCCACATGAACCTGGTGGCCCAGCGGCAGACACTACAAGCGGCCGCTAAGCCTCAGGTGTTAACAGAGCGGCTGCCGCCTCCGGCTCATGGACCCATTCAGTCCCGCAACTTCCGGCCGATGAGGAGAGGGCGGACGTGCTCCAGCCCAGCACTTTCGCCAGGGCCGCTCACGTGCTCCTTTCTTTCCGTAGCCACGTCTGTCTCTAATAGCTCCAAGATTAATTTTTATCCTCAAGTTGAATCATAAAGAGGGGAAAATGAAGAAAATATAGAAGCGCCAAAGGGAAATATTAGACTCCATGGTTTTATCGAAAGTGCAGTTAGAGGATGGAAGGAAAGATGCACCACACCGGAAGTGTCTGGGCCGTGTCACGCGTTCCCCTTGCTGAAGGAGGAGGTGCCTCTCCTGAGCCGTTACCGCCGGCTTTCCGTTCGCGCCGTCTGGGGCTGAACTGCGCGAGAGCGAGGGAGCTCCGCCCGGAAAGTCGGTCCGGCTCCGGGCGTGGCCAGCGTTGCTCAGTCTTCTCCACTGCATTCCCGACGCTGCTCGCCCTCTTCAGAGGTGTGGCGGGTTCGCCTCAGGCCGGGCCAGCGCCGACGCGCGGAGCCGAGCTTTGTGGTAGTTAATAACAATGAACAATATGTAGTAGTTCTCATTTAATGAGCGATGACTTTGCTAAAAATGTCTTCTTCAGATGTGAGGCCGAAGAGCTTGTTACCTGTTCAAGGTCACACAGACATTGCTGAGTAAATGACAGGAGACTGAGAATAGCCAGTGAGTAGGGAGAACTAAGTGTAGCTTCACTGAAAGCCTAATGAAGAAAGTATTTCAAGAAACTGATTTTTTTGTGTTTAATATAATTGTTATTCTGTGACTAATTCAAGGAGGGGGGAAGCCCTTGAAGATTCAAAGAACCAATTGAGAAGTCTTTTATGAACAAATGACCTATTTATATATACTACCTTATTCTACAAGTAGGATGTTTATTGGGTGTTTATTAATAAACCATACCTTTCCCCCTGGCTTACCATGAGGAAAATAAACTGTTTGAACTGTGTTCTGAAGGAGGCTGAATTTTGCAGCCATTTGAAATTTCTGTTCCTGCCCTCCCCGGCCCCCACAGGTGACTGGATACTGACAATATATGAAGTCCAGGGTTACAATATAGGGATAAAAGTCAATACATTACATCAACTGGCCGACCTAAGGAAGAAAGAAAATAAATCTTAGTACTCCAGTTTATAGCACCCATATGTAGCAATATTAACATGACATTTTTCTTGTCCCCAGCATTTTCCTTCATACAACTTTGCACAACTCAATATTAAATCAACTTATTTAAAGATAAACACCCAATTAGAAAATTAACTTTCCTTTAAGCAAGCTGATCTAATTTATTCCAGTAGCAATATTAATCTTGGTTTTGAGACAGATGTCTTGAAGTATCATACTTCTTTCTTTTAGTTTTTTTTTTAATTTTTTGAAAGATTAAAATATACCTGTAGTGAAAAAAGTAATCTTTCTACCCCGACTCATATGCATACACAAATATTTATGAATATATACCCTTCCACTTTTTTACACAAATAGGATTGTATTATAACCATAGTTCAGTACCTTTCACTATCTTTTGTCAATTCTTTCAAGAGAAAGTATCTGAAAGTGTTCCGAAAGTGCCACAACTTGCCATAGAAAGTTTAATTTGAAAATAATACATAATAAATGGTGTGTTTGAAGCTATATATATATTTATGAGGCTAAATTATAACAATTATGTACATAATAAATATAATTAAAATTTGAGACTGAAAGACTGAACTAATACTATGCTTTCCCTGATACCAAAAGGAGAAGGGGCTAATAGAAATCTATATTCATCCATTTTCAGTCCATACCAAGAAACACAATCTAACTTTCAGTAATCAAAAGTTAAGGTTAATGGGGTTATTCTTTTACTTGCACATATATCTGCAAAGATTAGTGTATGCAGACTAGTTTTTTGTGATTGCCTTCACTTTGCTTAATAACGTCAGTTAACAGCATAGATCATGAATATACTTCCATCTTTTTTTACTTAAGGTCAACGTGATACTGTAGTTTTGAGAGATAGCACACAGAATTTGTGAGTAGTACCTGGTGATATCACTTCAGGGTAATCTTCCTAATATATTAAAAATTTAATAGCCGGGCTGGTGTGGTTTAGTGATTGAGCGTCGACCCATGAACCAGGAGGTCACGGTTTGATTCCTGGTCAGGGTATATGTGCAGGTTGTGGGCTCAGTCCCCAGTGGGGGGCTTGTGGGAGGCCCCTGATTGATTATTTTCTCTCTCTCTCCAATCAATAAAAACATATCTTTTAAAAATGCCCTAGCTGGTTTGTCACAGTGGATAGAGCATTGGCCCTCGGATTGAAGGGTCCCGGTTTCAACCCCTGTAACCTCAGTTACAGGCTCAATTGCTGGCAATGGTTGGTTGGGACAGGTGTGGGAGGCAGTTAATCAATGGATCTCTCTCACATCAATGTTTCTCCCTCTCCCTTTCACTCTCTCTAAAAATCAAAGGAAAAATATCCTTGGATGAGGATTAACAAAAAGAAATTAATAATTTTCATTTGCTTTTAAAATTTTTAGTTGTTTATTGACTTAGAGAGAGGAAGAGAGAGAGAGAGCGAGAAACATGGCCCTGACCGGAGATCAAAATCACTGAGATACCCGGCTCTATTTGCTTTATATTTAAGGGACCAAACTCTTATATTTATTTCTTTAAAAAAATTTAAATTTTCCAGTTTTCGATGATATAATGACATATCATATTGTATTAGTCCAAGGTATATAATATAATGATTAGTTATATGTATAAACAGGTATTGCCAAATGACTACCACAATAAGTTTAGTTAACATCCATCACTTCACAGGTAAAATTTTTTCCCTTTTTCTTGTGAGAGAACTCTTAAGATCTACTCTCTTAGAAACGTTTAAATATATAGTACAGTTTATTAACTTTAGTACCATACTACGTATACATTACATCTTAGAACTTGATTATCTTATAACTGGAACTTCTTATTATATTTTTATTTTTTTAGAATCAACAGCATGATCGGCTATTTTATTATGTTTAGTTTGGTTAGATTACTGTAAACTTAATAGATTAAGCACAAGCAAATCATTAAAATGACATTACTGAATATGAAGGAAATTCTTACTTTTTGACCACCTTAAACCATTTCTTGCACTCCCCTGCCCTGCCACCTTCCCCTTCCTCTGGCAACCAGCAATCTGTTTTTTTGTGTTTTTTTTTTGTATTTATGAATTCAGTTTCTTTTAAAAAAATGTTTTTATTGATTTAAGCGAGAGAGGAAGGAAAGGGAGAGAAGCATCAATGTGAGAGAGAAACATTGACCGGTTGCCTCCCATAAGTGCCCTGACCAGGGATCAAACCCAAAATCTAGGTATGTGCCCTGACTGGGAATCAAACCTGCAACCTTTTGGTGTATGGGATGATGCTCTAACTGAGCCACCCACCCAAGATGGATTTCTTTATTTGTTATGGCTGAATAATATTCTATCTAACTGTATCTATATATTTTGCATTGTCTTTATCCATTTATCAGTAAGTGCTTAAACTTAGGTTGTTTTCATGTCTTGGCTATTATTAATAACTAGAGGCCCGGTGCACGAAATTCGTGCACGGGGGGGGGGTGTCCCTCAGCCCAGCCTGCACCCTCTCCAATCTGGGACCCCTCGAGGGATGTCCGACTGCCCGTTTAAGCCTGATCCAGGTGGGCAGTTGGACATCCCTCTCACAATCCAGGACTGCTGGCTCCCAACTGCTCGCCTGCCTGCCTTCCTGATTGCCCCTAACTGCTTCTGCCTGCCAGCCTGATCATCCCCTAACCACTCCCCTGCCAGCCTGATTGATGCCTAACTTTTTTGCCCCTAACTGCCCTCCCCTGCAGGCCTGGTCACCCCTAACTGACCTCCCCTGCAGTCCTGGTCACCCCTAACTGCCCTCCCCTGTAGGACTGGTCCCCCCCAACTTCCCTCCCCTGCAGGCCTGGTCACCCCTAACTGCCCTCCCCTGCAGGCCTGGTCCCACCCAACTGCTCTCCCCTGCAGGTCTGGGTCACCCCCAACTGCCCTTCCCTGCAGGCCTGGTCGCCCCCAACTTCCCTCCTCTGCTGGCTTGGTCACCCCTAATTGCCCTCCCTTGCAGGCTTGATCACCCCCAGCTGCCCTCCCTTGCAGGCCTGGTCCCTCCCAACTGCCCTCCCCTGCTGGCCATCTTGTGGTGGCCATCTTGTGTTCACCTGGGGGCAGGATCTTTGACCACATGGGGGCAGCCATCCTGTATGTTGGAGTGATGGTCAACCTGCATATTACTCTTTTATTAGATAGGATAGAGGCCTGGTGCACGGGTGGGGCGGCCTGGGCGAGGGGTCTGTGGTGGTTTGCAGGCCGGCCACGCCCCCTGGCGACCCAAGTGGAGGCCCTGGTATCTGGGGTTTATTTATCTTCTACAGTTGAAACTTTGTAGCCTGGAGCAGAGCCAAGCCTTCTGCTTGCTATGTGGCAGCAGCCATTTTTTTTGGGATTTATGTATCTTCTATAATTGAAACTTTGTAGCCTTAAGTGGAGGCCTGGGCCGGCCAGGTTGTGCGGAAAGCTTGGCTTCCTCCATCACTGGGGGCAACCCTAGCCTCCTGCTCTTTCCAGCTCCATGGCTGCCACCATTTCTGTTTGCATTTATGTATCTTCTATCATTGAAACTTTGTAGCCTTGAGTGGAGGCCTAGGCCGGCAAGGGTAGGCGGAAAGCTTGGCTTCCTCCATTGCTGGGGAAACCCAAGCCTCCCTCCTGCTCTCTGTGGCCGTAGCCATCTTGGTTGGGTTTATTTGCATATTCACTCCTGATTGGCTGGTGGGCGTGGCTTGTGGGTGTAGCAGAGTGATGGTTAATTTGCATATTACTCTTATATTATATAGGATGCTGCAATTAACATGGAGGTGCAGACATCTTTTTGAGATGGTGATTTCATTTTCTTTGTATATATGCCCAGAAGTAGAATTGTTGGATCATATAATAGTTCTATTTTTAATTTTTTTGAGGAACCTGTATACTGTTTTCCATTGTGGTTGCACCAATTTACACTCCCACCAACAATTCTATTTCTTTCTTATATTTTACTATATTTCATATTAAATATAACTGGTGATTGTATAATTTATAATGATAACATATATTATATAATACTATACTGTATTGCATTGTATATATAATATATGAAATAGCTATATAATTTAGTATAAAGTATAATGTTAGTATATAACAACAATAAAAAAATTAGTTTGAAAAAATTCGAAGAACTCAGGTGAAACCTATCACAGTTTAGCTCCATTAAGAACTCTTAAATATATGAACTCATTTATTTTTCCTGTAATCCCCTTTTTAATTTTGAAATAAACAATGCATACTATAAAACATAGCATCCTCAATTTTTCTATTAAAAAGTAGATGAGCCCTAGCTGGTTTGTCTCAGTGGATAGAGCTTCTGCCTGTGGACTAAGGGGTCCCAGGTTCGATTCAGGCCAGGGGCACATGCCCAGGTTGTGGGCTTGATCGCCCCCAGCAGGGGGCGTGCATGAGGCAGCCAATCAGTGATTCTCATCATTGATCTTTCTATATCCCTTTCCCTTCCTCTCTGAAATCAATAAAAATATTTTAAAAAAAGAAGTAGATGAAACTTTTTGTGTAGTATTAGAGAATCACATTTTGGTGTCATATCCATAAGTGCTCTCATAAATAATCTGTTCTTGTAAATAATATTTCTAACCCTTAGACTCAGAAATAGAGCTTATAAGGAAGGATTTTTAAGCCTCAAATTAAATATCTTTAGTTAGTTAACATATTTTTTCTTTCCTTCAAAGCAAAAGATTTATTAAATTCCAGCTGCCTCTTTTACAGACATTGATAAATTAATACTAAAATTTATATGGAAATGCAAAGGACCTAGAATATTAAGAAGTACTTCCCTTTTTTCTTTTAATTAAATCTATTAGGGTGACACTGGTTAACAAAATTATACAGATTTCAGGCGCACAATTCCACAACACATCATCTGTACACTCTATTGTGTGTTCATTACCCTAAGTCAAGTTTCCTATCACCGTTTATCCCCCCTATAACCTTCTGCTCCTCCTCCTGCCTCCATTCCCTCAAATTACTTCTTATAAAAGAACAAAGTTAAAGCACTAATACTATCCACTTTTAAAACTATAGCCATCGCTGCACTAATCAGGACAATGTGATCTATAAAGATAGACATACAGATCAGTGTCCAGAAATTATGGCCAATTTATTTTTTTCAACAACAATGCAAAGGCAGTTCAGTGAGGGAAAGAACAATTTTCTACATATAGTACTGGAACAATTATATATGTATGCAAAAGAGAAAAAAAAAAAGAACTTGAATCCACACCTCTCACCACATACAGATATTAACTCTAACTGGATCATAAACCAAAATATAAAACCTAAAACTAGAAGAAAACATAGGAGAAAATCTTTGCTGGTAGGAATGTAAAATCTTTCAGACACTTTGAAAAAACAGTTTGATAGTGTCTTAAAAGGTTAAACACAGACTTACCATTCAACCCAGCAATTCTACTCTAGGCTTTTACTGATGAGAAATGAAAATGTATGTTCACCCAAAGATTTGTACACAAATGTTTATGGCAGCATTATTCATAATAGCCCCAAACTGAAGCACTCCAGATGTCCACCAACTTGTGAATGGATAAACAAACATGATATGTTCTTTTTTTTTTTTTAAATATATTTTATTGATTTTTTACAGAGAGGAAGGGAGAGGGATAGAGAGTTAGAAACATCGATGAGAGAGAAACATCCATCAGCTGCCTCCTGCACATCCCCTACTGGGGATGTGCCCGCAACCAAGGTACATGCCCTTGACCGGAATCGAACCTGGGACCTTTCAGTCCGCAGGCCGACGCTCTATCCACTGAGCCAAACCGGTTTCGGCATGATATGTTCTTATAATGGAAGACTATCCTATATAATAAGAGAGGAATATGCTAATTATCCATTACTCCGTGAGGTGTAACGACCGACCACATAACGACCGGATCATGGATCTGCAGGAGGCAGTGAACTACAAGCGGGTGGCGGAGAGCTACAGGAGGGGGCAGGGCAGCAAGCTATGAGGGGGTTGGGGGGAATGACAGGAGGGCAGGGCAGTGGGCAGAGAGCTACAGGAGGGTGGCAGCGACCTACTGGCACATGGATTCCTGCGCAGGGCTACTAGTTCAGCAATAAAAAGGAATGAACTTCATGCATGAGCCTCAAACAAATTATCATTAAGTGAAAGAAGCCAGACAAAAATCTACATAATATATGATTCCATTTATATGAAATGTTCAGGAATTGCAAGTCTATATAGACCAAAAGCAAAATAGTGGTTGCTTGGAGCTGGAGGTGGAAGTAGGGATTGAGTGAATATCAGCCCAAGGGAACTTTTTTTAAAATATTTTTTTATTGATTTCAGAGAGGAAGGGAGAGGGAGAGGGAGATATAAACATCAATGATGAGAGAGAATCATTAATCAGGTGCTTCTTACTGGGGACTGAGCTCGCAACCTAGATATGTGCCCTGGCAGGGAATAGAACTGTGGACCCCTGGTTCATGGCTTGACGCTCAACCACTGAGCCACACTGGCTGGACCCAAGGGAATTTTTTGCAAAGATGGAAATATTTTAGAACTGGACCTTGGTAATGATTGTACAATTATATAAACTTCCTAAAAATAATTGAATTGTATACTTTAAAATGGTGAATTTTAGAGTATGTAAATTATGCCTACATAAATTATGCTGTTAAAACAGGTATGCATTGTATTAGAGTTAAATGAGGTAAGCAGAACCAGTAGATTACATATGTTCTCTATATGTATCCATATGTATGTATGTATATATATTTGCATATATATATATATATATATATATATATATATATATAAATTTATTACAAAGAATTAGCTTTTGCAATTGTAGAGGCTAGTTAGGCAAGTCCAACGTCTGTAGGGTAGGCTGTTGGGAAGGGAAAATCCAGAGAGGGCGAGTGATTGTAGAGTTAGCTTCTGTTTGGAGTCAGACTCCTTGAATGCCTAAGCCTGTGTGTGTGTGTGTGTGTGTGTGTGTGTGTTAATCCTCCCCCAAGGATATTTTTTCCATTGATTTTTAGAAAGAATGGAAGGGAGAGGGGGAGGGGAAGAGAGAGAGAAACATCTGTGTGAGACACATCGATTGGTTGCCTCCCTCACACACCCCGACTGGGGGTAGGGATAGAATCTGTAACCCAAGTACCTGATCTTGACTAGGAATTGAACCTATAGCCCTTTGGTGTGCCAGCCGACGCTCTAACCACTGAGCAAGCAACACTGGCCAGAGCTAAGTCTTTTTAAAAGGATTTACACGGATTGAGTCAGGCCCACCTAAATCTCCTTATTTATTAGGGACTTGAATTATATCTGCAAAAATCTCTTCACAGCACTATTAGATTAGTGTTTGATTAAATAACTGGGAGAAGATGCATCTAGTCTAGGATATAAAAGACTGCTGTTCTCCCTTTAGTCCTTGTAAGGATATGTCAAAGAACCATCACATACAAATATTTTGTTTTCTACAGAAAGATAGATTGCTTTTACAAGCTACAAGTATACTTAATTTGTTTGTTTGCTCACTCAGATGACATTTTTATTTATTTTAAGCTATTTTTTATTTAATTTTAATGTTGACATAATTGCAGGTGTCCTCCTTTTCCCCACCCTTTGTCCACCTCTACCCAGCCCTCCTCCCCCTCCCTTAGCCTTCATCAAACTATTGTCTTGTGCCCATGGGGTATGCATATATGTTCTTTATCTAATCCCTCTATCTTCTTTATCCAGTCACCCCCATAGAGGACTTACTGTGCGCCAGACACAACAGTGTAGCCTATACTATGGTGACTGGCAAATAGATACTCAAATACTAGTATTTGTTGAATGAATAAGCCATCAGTACACACCCAGGACTTATTTTCCCCCATTCATTTGTGCACATAGTATTTAAGCTATTATCCTTAAGATGGAATATCCATTGTGCAACCTCAAATAACAAAGTTTCACATTTCTGATTCCAAGCATACTCATAAAATTTACACACCTTAACCTTTTTTTGCCAATGATTTCCTGAAGAAAAAGTGCTATATAAATAAATACCAAATATAGAAACATGATAAATTATATTGCTGATTAGTTACAATATTTATAGAGAAGTTACTATGGGGACACTTGAACACTCGATCCTCAATTGAAGCGAGTGTTTACATCTATTTTCCAACAGATCCAAATTTCCAGTCTTGCCATTTCCCACAATTTGAAGATTCTGATTCCCTGGACTCCTTCCAAAGGAAGACAGGTAAAAAAAAAATCTCACTCAACCACCCTCCATTTACTTGAGTAATGAATTATTGTTGTGGCAGGTAGTCCTAATCTGTTGCAGCTCAGCAACTGCCTCTCCAGGCAACCTTTACCCAATCTCTCCAACTGCGAGGGGGCAGTTTCCATGGCGACTGACAACTTTGTATCTGTGGCAGGTTACTGCCTACCTCGGCGGGAGTCGGGGAGTCTGTGGGGTTCCTGAAGTTTCGCCCCTCGTTTTTCCTTTTTCTTTCGCCAGGAGAGAAGCTCACTGAACATTTCCCTCTTATCTGGGCAGCTGAGAAGTAGTGAAAAAGAGACAGGTACTTATTTGTCTTCAGCTTTTCACCCCTCTCTCAAGCCAAGAGGTCACCAAATAGATGCCTGCAGAAATACTTTCTTTTTCATGGCAGGGATCTCCAAATTCTTTGGGAATCCGCGGTAAATGCAGTTGGTATCACAGTTAATTGTCCAGCATTTACTTTTGCTTTATTATAGTATCACTTTCTAGGAAGGTAGCAAAACTAAGATACAACATTGATATTTAAATATTAATGATATTAAATTGGTTTGGAGGGAGAGAGATTATACCTCAAAAACTGGATTTGTTGTTGTGATTTGCATTTTAGGGAAAATTTGAACAGAGAATTTTAGAACTGAAATTTCATCCTTGAGGAAACTGAAGCCCTAACCTGGAAGTGATTTTTTTCATTTTTTCATAGCAAGTGGATGGTTAGAACTCTAACAGGAATCCCTGCCTATTTATTTCAACTGCCATTCTTGTTTTCTTTTAGTGTGTGTGTGTGTGTGTGTGTGTGTGTGTGTGTGTGTGTGTGTGTGTTGGTAAGAGTACATTTATTTGGTAAATCACAGAGGTAGAAAAAGTAATTCCTGGAAGAAATGGCCTTAGGAAACAAGTTATAGAGGTAAAGGAAGGGCCCTTGGAGCTTGGGAGTGAGGAAGCTAATGGTAATGTGCCTTGGACAAGGAGGGGGAAGGGAAAGGCACCAGCGTGTTCCCGGGAGGGAGAGTGCCTCAACTGCCATGAAGACTAATACCATACTTGGGTGGAAGATCTAAAAAGGCCTAGAATTTTGGGTATTGATATATAAGGTATGTTATCAATATATAGAGGCTAATTTTTATAATAATGGCTTTATGGACTTTTTCTCCTTAGAATATAGTATTTTAATCTTTAGGAGACCAAGATGTCAGATCCAAACAAAGCTGCCATTGCAGCAGAAAAGGAGGCTCTGAACTTGAAGTTACCTCCCATTGTTCATCCTCCTGAAGACATAGGTGTGGATACACCAACACAAAGTAAGCTTCTGAAGTATAGAAGATCCAAGGAGCAAAAGAAGACAATTAATCAGTTAGTGTAAGTAGCATATTAGTAAATAATTCTTGTTTAGAATTCAAGTGAAATGATTTTGTGTTCATCCTATCTCCTATCTAATAAAAGAGTAATATGCAAATTGACCATACCTCCGCTACACCCACAAGCCACGCCCACCAGCCAATCAGGAGTGAGTATGCAAATTAACACAACCAAGATGGCTGCGGCCATGGAGAGAGCAGGAGGCTTGGAATTCGTGCACCCGGCAATGGAGGAAGCCAAGCTTTCCACCTGCCCTGGCCTGCCTTGGCCTCTGCTTAAGGCTACAAAGTTTCAATTATAGAAGATAAATAAATCCCAACAAATATGGCAGCAGTCACAGAGTGAGCAGGAGGCTTGGCTTTGCTCAAGGCTACAAAGTTTCAATTGTAGAAGATAAATCCCAGATACCAGGGCCTCCACTTGGGTCGCCGGGGGGCGTGGCCAGCCTGCAAACCACCACAGGCCCCTCACCCATGTGGCCCTACACCCAAAAGGGAACCCCCACCCTGGTCCAGGCCACCCTTCAGGGCAAACCAGCCAGCCCCCACCCATGCACCAGGCCTCTATCTTATCTAATCCTATCTAATAAAAGAATAATATGCAAATTGACCATCACTCCAACACACAAGATGGCTGCCCCCATGTGGTCAAAGGTGACTGCCCCCATGTGGACACAAGATGGCCAGCAGGGGAGGGCAGTTGGGAGGGTCTAGGCCTACAAGGGAGGGCAGTTGGGGACGATCAAGCCTGCAGGGGAGGGCAGTTAGGGGTGACCAGGCTGGCAGAGGAGGGAAGTTGGGGGTGACTGGGCCTGCAGGGAAGGGCAGTTGGGGGGGACCCAGGCCTGCAGGGGAGAGCAGTTGGGGGTGACCAGGCCTGCAGGGGAGGGCAGTTAGGGGTGACCAGGCCTTCAGGGGAGGGCAGTTAGGGGTGACCAGGCTGGCAGGGGAGGGCAGTTAGGGGCAAACAGGCTGGCAGGGGAGCAGTTAGGCATCAATCAGGCTGGCAGGGGAGTGGTTAGGGGGTGATCAGGCTGGCAGGCAGAAGTGGTTAGGGGCAATCAGGAAGGCAGGCAGGCGAGCAGTTGGGAGCCAGCAGTCCTGGATTGTGAGAGGAATGCAGGCTGGGCTGAGGGACACACACCCCCTGTGCATGAATTTTGTGCACCGGGCCTCTAGTTTATATATATAAAAGACTAAGCAACCATCCAACTATCTGACCGGCTGGTAGGTATGATGCACACTGACAACCAGGGGGCAGGCTCAACGCAAGAGCTGCAGTGACTTGGCAGCAGTGGTTCTCAGGTGACGCATCCTGGAACCAGAGAGGAGGGAGCCCGATTCCGGGGTGCGTCACCCGAGAACCGCCCTCTTGCAATCTGGGACCTCTCAGGGGGAGGTCTGACATCCCGTTGGAGAGCTGGTTTCAGCCTGATCCCTGCAGGCAAGGCCGAGGGACCCCACCTGCCAGAGGGACCCCCACTCACTCCACGCACACGCTTTGAGCCACAGCACCACCCCAGGTGCGGCAGGCCAGGGAGGGACCATGGAAGTTTGGCTCCAGAGCGTGTCTGGCCTGTCTCGCCCAGTCCCACTTTGCTGACAACCTTCTAACTAATTTTCTTTCAATATGCATGAATCCGTGCACTGGGGCACTAGTATTTTCGTAAAAAGCTTTATACACCCATGCTTAATCTACTGTTGTATAAAGTTTGTATTTTCATTTCATTGTGAAGTTCTTTTATGTCAGTAAGTCATTATATTTAATGACTGTTTTCCATTGTTATCTTTACACTACAAAGTATATAATCAATCCTCTCTGGACATTTTGCAGTGCTGTGATAAATATCCTAGTAGCTGATTTCTTACACACACCTTTATATCTTTAAGATAAATTCCTAGAAACAAGGTATACATTTTTCATATATTGCCAAATTGCCTTGGGAAGTGTGAATTTTCATTTCTGTCAGCAATGAATTAAAGACCATCCTCTTCCCCATACCATTGCCAACACTGGGTATTAGTGTTTTATCATCTTTGGTAAAAAAGGGGAAATAAAGTCTCCTTGATATTGTACTTGCTCTTCCCTAATTATTATTGGGATAGAACTTTTTTCATATTTTTGGGGATATTTGGATTAGTTCTTTGTGAACTCTCTATCATGTCCATAGGTCATTTTTCTTTCAGGGCTCATTATACAGTTACTAGGGGCCTAGTGCACGAATTCATGTACCTTGAAAGGAACTGTGGGCCACGAGGCTGCAGTAGGCACAGGGGCGGGTCTTGACCCATCCTCCACACCCCCGCCCAGCCCCTCCTGCCACGGCCCTGGTCCCATCTGCTGGTAGCCAGCTCCCGCTGCCACCATTCCCACGTGCTAACGGCATTGGCCCTGCTCACACCTGCTGACGGCCTGGAGCGATTGCGGCTGACACCAGCAGTGGGTGTGAGTGGCGACTGCTGCCCTGATCACCCCTCAGGACCAGGGGAGGTGGAGAAGACCTCAGGGGTGATCAGGGCCAGCAGCCGCCGCTTGCACCCGCTGATGGTGCCGAGCAATCAGGACCGGCACTGGGCACCAGCTGCAGGTGCCGGCCGGTGTGAGTGGCAGGTGTGAGCGCCAGGTGGGACTGCAGTGCGCAGAAGCAAAGAATTTTCAGGAACCACTAGAGGCTCATCCCGATGACAGCGACCAGCGCCCTGCCTTGGTCTGGGGCTTCCACTCACCTGCTCCACCATCCCACTGTGGCCGATGCCTGCCATGTTCTGCGCTTGCCCCCTGGTGGTCAGTGCATGTCATAGTGACTGGCTGTTTGGTTGTTCTGCCATTCAGTCTATCTGCATATTAACCCTTTATTATATAGGATCATTTACCAAAATAATGGGTCAAATATATTTCTCCCAATTTTTCATTTGTTTTTAATTTTTAATTTCCAAGAACTTTAAATTTTTCTTTTTTGATTTCTGTCATTGACATCATCTTTATAAAAGAATCTCTTTCTACTTCAAGGTTATAAAAATACCTAAATTTTTGCCCTGGCCCATGTGACTCAGTTGATTGGAGCCTCCTCCCATATACCAAAAAGTGGTGGTTCAATTCCTAGTTGGGGCATATGCCTAGGTTGCGGGTTTGATCTCCACAGCCGATCTGTGTTCCTCTGGTGTTTCTCTTTCTCATTGATGTTTCTCTCTTTCTCTCTCTGCCTTCCTCTAAAATCAAATTAAAAATATATAAATTTTCTTCTTGTACCTCAAAGTACTAGTATTTTCCATATTAAAATGTTTAATTTATCTAGTAATTTAAAAATTAAAAATAAAAAGCTTTAACTATGTAGGTTTTCATAAACAGTTTTATACCATATTAAAATTCAATTAGGAAAACAATAGAAAAGTAATCATAATGACAGTGAGTGATGTACTGTATGTGCTTATTCTAAGCATTGTTTTTATCACTTCACCTATATTTCTCACAACAGCCCTATAAGATGGGTACTACTGTTATCTCTGTTTTATAGATGAGTAAACTGAGTTGCAGAGAAGTTAATAACTTATCCAAGGTCACACAATCTGGTTCTAGGGTTCACATATTTTAAGCACCATACGATTCCTCCTCTTTATATATTTATAATCATACTGGTCCTTGAGAGTAAAACCAAGTAATTGGGCCTCTAGGAATAACATTGCATTTGAACAAATACTTAATAAGATATCTAAAAAATTTTTTTAATTTATTGATTTGAGAGAAAGAGAGAAACATCAACCTGTTTTTCTATCCATCCATGCACTCATTGGTTGCTTTCTGAATGTGCCTTGACCAGAAATTGAGCTCAAAATCCTGATGCTCAAACCAACTGAGCCACCAAGCCAGGGTCTTAATGATATATCCTGAAACTACTTGTACTTAAAATTTTTTTTACATACAAAAGAAAATATAGTTCAACATCCTGTCCTTTCCCCTCCAATTTAGTGGAAATTAAAACCACTCACCAAAAGCTGTGATAAGGATGTTTCAGTTTAATTCAGCAGTTACTGGGAATTTCCTAGGTACCTGACTCTGTAGGGTTTTGGTGATAACTAAGAAGAAAAAGACAGTGAACTTATTTGTACGATTCTAACCTAACACTGAAGTATAAAATGGGAAATTTCTCTTGGTAAATTTCTGCTTCTCTTTCTGAATTCTCTTTCCCTTTTTGGTTTGCCTCATTTATACATATTTTTGCAACTGACTAAATTTTACTATTTGTTACATTGTTAATGATCATATTGTTGCAAATTTTATTTTCCTTACAATTAAACTGATCTATATAACTTTTTTAGATCTATATAACTTTTTTAGAGTTAAATGAGGTCCATGTATATAAAGACCTTAAGGCAATACCTAGAATATAATAAGCTTACCATAAATAGTAACTTTTTTTTGACAAGAATAGTTGAAGGAACTGGATAGGTATTATTAAGTTTGGGGAGGATAACAAAGAAGAAGTATATGACATTTTGTAAATAGCTCCAGAGAATATAAGTTACAAGATTACAATTCAACATAAGAAATTTGTTTCAAAGAATATGACAATAAATTTGGCTCCTGCAGAAAGTGATGAATGTTATCCCCCTCATCCATTTGGGGTTCAATTTGATATTTTTTAGATTCTTCATACATTAGTACTGAATTAGACATGTGAGATCTTTTCCAAATCCACTGTTCTGATCATTCCACAGATATTTATTGACCTTACTGTACACTATCTAAGTGGTGTAGATAGCAAAACAGACATGGTCCTAGTCTTTATGGAGTTTACCAGTCTATGATTTTATGGTTTCCTTTCCTCAAAAATTAACTAATTTCCTTTCCTTTCCTCAAAATTCTTTTTGGTTCTCTTCTTGCCTCTAATCATATCTCCTTTACCTCCTTCAATTGTTGTTCTTCCTCCTTCCTGTCATGCTTGATATCCTCCCGTTTTTTTCCTCCGGTCTCTTTAATTTTCCTTGCATATTCTCTGCTTTGGCCATCTCTTGCAGTGAATTTAGCCTTTCCAAATTGGTAGATTTCTCTTCCTAATGTTCCTATGCTCAAAAACTCTTAGTGATTCTGCGTTGTCTATTGAGTAAAAAAGCTTGACATTTGCGGCCTTTGACTGGATATTCCAATCCACTTCTCCAAACTTATCTTCATCTGGCCTCATAAACTCTGGGAAAATTAGACAATTTCCTACTCCTGTTTTTTCCTTTGTTCATTTCCTGGCCTTCCTATTTCTGAGGTCTTTGTGTTTTTAGATCCAGCTACCCAAGAAAACCACATCGCTACCTGAAATCCTCTTCTTTCTTTGAAGCTCATTGCATATACTAACTTGTTCATGTAGCCTGCAACTTTTATAGATATCTCCAGGTGGAACTGAACTTTCCCCTCCTCTGAATCATCAGGGTCCCATACCTTGCACTCTGTTTGTATCTATTTATCACTTCAGTTTAAATTCCTTGAGATTTGTTGCTGTAATTCTATATAATAAAAGCCTAATATGTAAATCGACCGAATGGCGGAATGACCAGTGGAATGACCGATCGCTATGAAGTGCACTGACCACCAGGGGGCAGATGCTCAATGCCGGAGCTGCACCCAGCCTGCAGGCCCCAGGCCAGCCAAAGTGGGTGCCAGCGGGGGCCCCCAATTGCCCTGCTGGTCACCCCACAGAGGGAGGTAACTGGAGGCGGCAGGGAGCAGGGCCGGTGAGCGGGTGGTGCCAAGCCAGCCAAAGCAGGTGCCAGCTGGGGCCCCCTAGATTGCCCCACCAGTTGCCCCATGGATTGGCTCTGATCGCCAGCCAGGGCTAGGGACCCTACCCATGTACAAATTTCGTGCATCGTGCCTCTAGTATTTTAATAAAACCTAGTAAAGTGTCTTGCATAATATAAGCATTCAATACATATTTGGTGATGGATTATATGATGATGTAACTTTACTTACAGATGAAGGAGTATTTTATGGGTGATAAGTTTGTACATTAAATACTATTTATTGAGCAGCCACTCTATGCCAGGTACTCTACAGGGCACTGGGGATAAGAAATGGATAAAACATATTATATGTCAAATGGTGCTAAGTGCTATGTATCAAAGTAAGTGAGGATAAAAGGGATGATAGTGAAGGAAGTGCAACTTTATATAAGGGATAAGGGAAAGTTTCTCTGAAGGGTGGTAATGAAGAGAGATAATACATATAAAGGCCCACAATGCATCAGGATTAACTTTAAAATTTTTCAATAAGCTATAATTGAAAAAAATTGATTTTTATCTCATTCTTTTACATTACACATGAATAATTGGAAAATTAAGATCTCATTGGTAATGGCTTTTGGGGATTTATTTCTCATAGAAAATTCGGTAAGATAAAGAACTCTTGAGTCTCTCTTCTTTAAGTATAGTTGAAAAAATGTTCAAATTGTAATGTTTTAATAATATGTCCTAATGTTATTATCTTCAAGAGATACATACATTTTTAAATTATATATTTCAGAATTGAGGGAGCCAAAAAAAAATTAGACAAAACACTAAGTAAAAGAACACCTTTATCACCAGAGCCAGATGATCCTCCAATAGTAAGTTTTTGTTTTCTCTTTAAAAAGTTTATTTGAATGCTGTTTTAATTCTTAATTATTTTAAGTCAATTTCAATATAATTGGTATTGTAAAGAATATTACATATATTTTAAACTATACTTTAATATTTAAAAAATTAAATCACTTAAAAATTTCTACTTGATTTAATTGTCTTTTTGTTTGCTTTTGACAGATGACCAGTGAAATTAAAAAGAAAGGAGTGAGTTCAGTTTTTTATATTTATTGTTTTGAAACTATTCAAAGAAACTATTACAAAGTAGCTCCTTCTAAGACCACCTGCTAAGTGCCATTCTTGAAAAGAAAGAAATTTAGAAACAGATTTTATTTTCTTTGCCCAAAGGAGCAAGCATGTCATAGATGGCAATATGAGTTTTAAGAGTTATATTGTTGCTATTTGGTATTTGGGAATTCATTTTAAATATTATGGTTGTTATTCCAAAAAACTGAAAGAAAATTCAAAATGACAATTACAAAGGAAATGCATCTAATCTATCTATATATAAAAAAGCCTAAGCGACGGTTATGGCTGGATGACTGGCCAGTAGCTATGATGCACATTGAACACCAGGGGGAAGACACTCAACGCAGGAGCTGCCCCCTGGTGGTCAGTATGCTCCCACAGCTAACCTCCCACAGTCCCTCCCCCTGGCCGGCCAGCCCCAATCGGGACTGGGTGAGACAGCCCCAATCGCTGGCCAGGCCGAGGGACTCCACCCATGCATGAATTCGTGCACCAGGCCTCTAGTATATATATAAAAGGCTAATATACTAAGTGTCCCTCCAACTGTCTGACCAGTCGCTATGATGCGCACTGACCACCAGGGGGCAGAGACTCAACACAGGAGTTGCCATGATGCACACTAGCCATTTACAAAGAAATGGCATCATGGACCTGGCGCCGACAATGCAACAAGGCCCCTCCACCACCCCGACAGCCCACCAAATTCCAGCCAACACTGCCAAGACGCCATGGCACAAAATGTGGCCCACAGCCCAGCCCAGCCCAGAAACAGTGTCTGTGGGCGACGGGTAATGATGTCATGTAGCAACACCCGCTTCCTCTCCTTAGCAATTAGCCTCCTTGGAGTTTCTTCAGCCCAGGAACCTGATTTGCTTTATAGCCAGGTGCAAACATTTTACACTTTAAACAAATGTCTGTGAAGCATTTTCACATGCCTCATCTCATTTGATCCTCACAGAAGGTAGATAGGAGACTTGGTAGAATCCTATTTTCTTTTCATTAGCTGGAAAACGGAAATTTAGAAAGTTTAGAAACTTGACACGACTGAAAAGAAGTAAGAAATGGTGGAACATGAAAATGACTTCAGGTTTTCTCACTGCGCAGAATATAGTCAAACACTGCTACAGTTAAATGTTTCACCCTTTGTTCTCCCTGCATGATCTACAATAATAATCTGCTTTGTGTTGATATTTACGGCTCTGCTGCTGACAATTACTTTAAAGAGAAGTTGGGGTACTTCACTGGGCTGGAAAAAGTTTAGCTAAATCAGAAAGCAGGTCTAATTAAGCAAGTTTATCTACATATATAAAACCCTTGCTGGCGCCAGTTGAACAGGTGTGTTCCCATCAGTCATTGTCGATCATGAATTTGGTTGACACTTCTATTATAGAGAAAGGGTGAATAGTGATATTAAAATATTTCTTCTAATTAATTTCTTTTCAATGTGCACAAATTTGTGCACCAGACCTCTAGTACTGATGTAATGATTATTACTTATTGAGAATCTATTGTTTGCTAGTCACATGCTAGGTGTCAGAGATTTAAAAAAAAGACTATGGATAATAAGGGACTAAGATATGATTGGTGGAAAGATGACAACATGAGAAATTTCTTTAACAGCAAAGGATATGTAAACTCATGGAGCTAGTTATACCAAAGAGGAATTTATACAATATGTTCCCAGAGAGGGATACAGTTTTTCCATTCCTTTAGTGTTCCCCTTGGGGATAGAGGACTAAAGATACCTCCATATGGATTGAGGATCTTTGGAAGACCCTCATTTTAGCTATTCTGAGTTTTTTGTTGTTTGAAAATACGTGTCCTCCTTCTCCTTCTGCTTCCCAACTTTTCTGGAGATTTTGGCTATGGATTTCCTCTTTACTAGGTATAAGAACTGATATTAAACAACCCCTAAACATTCATAAATATCTAATATGAGGCTGGGTGAATTATAAGAGATATTTCTGCTTATGTGTTTAACATCCTCACTCTTCCTCCACAGTTTTGCCTTTTAGTGTTTTACAATCTAAAATAGGTACCTGGGTGTAAAAACATTCATTCACTCCAGAACCCATTGCTCTTGGCAATCTGGCTTCTAGAAACCACCACTTCATCATTAATGTCACTATTGACCACTAATTGCCAAATCAAAAAGATATTTTTCCAATACTTCTATCACTAGACCCCCAGTTGACTTTTTAAAAATCTTCTATTTTTAAATAATCAGACAAATGGATCAATGGAACACAATAGATGACCCATTTAACCCCACAAGTGCAATAAGCTGATTTTCGAGCAAGGTGCAAAAATCAATTCTATGGGGGAAGGACAGTCTTTTCAATAAATAGGGTGGAGCAAGTAGACATCCATAAAAAAAAATAAAACAAGTAAACAACAACAAAAGAACCCAAGCCTAAACTTCTCACTTTGTAAAAAAAATTACTAAAAATTGATCATAGATTTAAGTGTAAATTGTAAAACTATTTTTTAAAGTTTTATAATTAAACACGGGAGAAATGTAAAACTATAAAAATTTTAGAAGAAAACCTAGGCTGGGCAAAGAGTTCTTAGACATGACACAAAAAGCATAACCCATAAAAATTCCCCAAAATTATATTTCATCAAAATTAAGAACTATTGCTCAGTGAAAGACCATGTTAAGAGGGTGAAGAAAAACACACACACACACACTGGGAGAAAATATTCACACATCTCATGTCCAACAAAGGATTTATTTCTAGGATTTATAAAGACGTCTCAAGACTCAACATTATAAAAACAATCAACCAAGAACCTTGTATGCATGTATGCATGGCCCATCACCACAGACAATGGGGCTGTAAGGGCCTGGGGTGATGGGCAGGGCAGGCTGTAGGGAGTCAATTGGGGGAAAAAGGCAACATATGTAATATTTTCAACACTAAAGAATTTTTTTTTTTTTTTAAAGAGAGAAAAGCCCTAGCTGGTTTGGCTTAGTGGATAGAGCATCAGTTTGCGGACTGAAGGGGCTCAGGTTTCTGGTCAAGGTCACATGCCCGGGGTTGCAGGCTTGATCCCCAGTAAGGGGGCATGCAGGAGGCAGCTGATCAATGATTCTTATCATTGATGTTTCTCTCTCTCTCTCTCCCTCCCCCTTCCTCTCTGAAATCAATAAAAATATCTTCCTTTTCTTGTAATTAATTTATTTATGCATGAGATATTTTGTTATTTTGTGTACTCCATCCTGTGCTAGATGTTGAAGATTTGATGAACAAGATGGACATAGTTTTTGCCCTTTTAGAGCTTATAATTTAATGGAGAAGGTATAGAGTAATCAAGTAGACAAATAAATAAAATAATTGTAATAAGTGCTATGAAGGAAATACAGGGTAATATAATAGAGAGTGACTGGTGAGGGAGTTGGACCATATAAAGCAGATGTACAGAAGGGCATCCCTGAGGTGATAGTAACCGGTTGGACATGGCATCAATCCATGAACCAGGAGGTTACAGTTGGATTCCCTATCAGGGCACATGCCCAGGTTGCAGGCTCTACTCCTAGTTGGGGGCATGCAGGAGGCGACCAATCAATGCTTCTCTCTGATCATTGGTGTTTCTATCTCTATAAAAAGCAGGAAGAACTAGTTAGTTGTAGAAGACAGCAATTTAGGTGAGAGGTGATTATAGTTTAGAATAGAGTGATATAAATAGAGCTATAAGAAATTGATAGATTGAAAGATACATTTTGGTGTAGAAATGATGGGACTCATTGATAGATTAAATGTGGATGGTGAGGAAAACAGGAACCAAGGATGACTCTTAAGGCTAATTTTACAGTGTAATTTATGCTGGTATAAGCATTACTACCCCAGCTTTTTAAAAATTTTCCATTTCATGAAATATATTTTTCCATCCCTTTAATTTTAGTCTGTGTGTGTCTATCAGAAGTGAATCCCTTGTTCCAGCATATATATGGGTCTTGTTTTCTTATCCATTCAGCTACTCCATGTCTTTTGATTGGAGCATTTAATCCATTGGTATTTAAAGTAATTGTTGATATGTATTTATTGTAATTTTTATTCATCTTTTTATATTCCTCCTCCTTTCTTCTTTTAAGTAAACCCTTTAACATTTTTTGTTATACTGATTTGGTAGTGATTAACTTAAGCTTTTTCTTGTCTGGGAAGCTCTTTATCTGCCCTTTGATTCTAAATGATAGCTTTTCTGGGTAATCTTCGTTGTAGGTTTTTGCTTTTCATCACTTTGAATATTTTATGCCAATCTCTTCTGGCCTGCCAAGTTTCTGTTGAGAAATCAGCTGACGGTCTTATGGGAGCTTCTTTATAAGTAACTGCTTCTCTCTTGCTGCTTTTAAGATTCTCTCTTTGTCTTTAATCTTTGGCATTTTAATTATGATGTGTCTTGGTGTGGGCCTCTTTGGGTTCATCTTGTTTGGGACTCTGGGCTTCCTGGACTTGAGTCTATTTCCTTCACCAAGTAGGGGAAATTTTCTATCATTATTTTTTTCAAATAGGTTTTTTAATTCCTTGCTCTCTCTCTTCTCCTTCTGTCACCCACATAATGTGAATGTTGTTATGTTTAATGTTGTCCCAGAGTCCCTTTAACTTATCCTCATTTTTTAGAATCTTTTTTCGTTTTGCTGTTCTGATTGGGTGTTTTCTACTACCTTATTGTTTTTTGTTTTTTTTTTTAATATGTTTTTATTGTCCTGGCCGGTTTGGCTCAGTGGATAAAGCGTAGGCCTGTAGACTGAAGGGTCCTGGGTTCGATTCCGGTCAGGGGCACATGCCTGGGTTGCAGCTTGATTTCCAGTGGGGGGCGTGCAGGAGGTGGCTGATCGGTGATTCTCTCTCCTCATTGATGTTTTTATCTCTCATTCCCTCTCCCTTCCTTCTGAAATCAATAAAAATAAATAAATAAAATGTTTTTATTGACTTTAGAGAGAGAGAAAGGGAGAGGGGTTAGAGAGATAGAAACGCTGATGACAGAGATACATTTATTGGCTGCTTCCTGTATGCCCCCTATTGGGGATCCAGCCCACAACCAGGCACGTGCCCTGACCAGGAATCAATCTAGCAACCTCTTGGTTCTTGGGTTGATGCTCAACCACTGAGCCACACTAGCTGGACTGCTACCTTATCTTTTAAATTGCTGATTTGATCCTCTGCTTCATCTAATCTACTGTTAATTCCTTCTAGTGTATTTTTTTATTTCAGTTATTTTAGTCTTCATTTCTAACTGTTCCTTTTTAATGTTTTCTAATCACTTTTGTATTTCCTATCTCTTTCTTGAAGTTCTCACTGAGTTGATCTATTCTTTCCCTAGGTTCATCGAGCATCCTTATAACCAATGTTTTGAACTCTGCATCTGATAGACTGCTTGTCTACATTTTATTTAGTTCTTGTTCTGGAGTTTTGTCCTGTTCTTTCACTTGGGACATCTGTCTTTGTATCCTCATTTTGGCTGCCTCCCTGTGTTTGTTTCTATGTATTAGGAAGATCTGCTATGTATCCCAGTCTTGGTAGCATGGTCTTATGTAGTATGTATCTTGTAGTGCAGCCTCACCAGTCACATAAGCTGGGCACTCCAAGTATGATCCCTGTGTGGGCTGTGTGCACCCTCCCATTATAATTGAGCCTTGGTTGCTATAGGCATTTAAGTGAGGGGGTTTGACTCCCAGACTGGTTGGTTACAAGGACTGGTTGCAACTATAGCAGAAGGGCTCCTGTGCAAGGGCTCACTCCACAGAGTAGAACTTGATTCAGCTGGGCTCTGGTACTTGCTCAGTCCAACCCTTGCCTGTGCTGGTGTGGTCTAAAGATTTCCACTGTGTGTGTTGGCTCTGGGTCCTCCCAGGAGGTTCAGGGTGAAGGTCAGACACTGCCTGTGCCTTGTCCAAGGCCATCTAGCATGAGTTACAAAGCGAACTGCAAATGTTTGTCACTTGTGTTGGGCTTAGAGATGCTTGGGAGAGGTCAAACCAAGAACCCAGGCCAGCTGCCACTAGTGCTAGGGTTGGGGCTGCTTAGCAAGAAGTATGGTTCATGCTGAGGCCACATGCTGCTTGTTTGGGGGTTGTGGACCTTTGAGAAATTTTATGAAAGTCTGTAGGGTATGATCTAAGACAGGCCATTTGTATGGCGACACCATTGGAAGCAGCTTAGTTGGGTCCTCAAGTTGAGTGGGGCAGGGTCTCAGGGAATTGACCAGGGCGGGAAGAATGGTGTAAGCCAGGTTGATGGAGACTCAGGTATGGCACTCGCTGATGGCTGAGCTGGAAGACTCAGCAAAGGAACAATGGCTTCTGCTAGTGGAGAAAGCTGCCCCTCCAGCCCTTGCCCTGAAGCCAAACAATTGAGTTCCTCACATATGTCCCTGGAACCTTTTGAACTGCTACCCCAGCACTACAGTTCAGAGCAAGTGAGTCCAGATAAGTCTGTGTATGGGCCCTTTAAAAGGAATGCCTTCAGGAGCCCTTTGTCTCATTCAGCCACAATCTCCCCCTGGTTTTCTCAGTCAGAAGTTATGGGGACTTTTCTTCCTGGCACTGGAACACTGGGCCACGGAGCCTGGTGTGGGGCTTGGACTCCAGAGCTGGGATATGGCTACCAACTTTAAACTGCAGCACATGGGTGTGGGACCTGTCCGTTTTGCATCTCTGCCCATCCTACCATTCTCTACATTACTTCCATATATTCTTTTTTTTAAAAAATAAATCTTTATTCAGATTATTACAATTGTTTCTCCTTTTTCCCTCCATAGCTCCCCTCCACCCAGTTCCCACCCCACCTTCTGCCCTTACCTCCCCGCCACTGTCCTCATCCATAGGTGTATGATTTTTGTCCAGTCTCTTCCTGAACATCCCCCCCATACCCCTTTCCCCCTGAGAATTATCAGTCCACTCCCTTTCTATGCCCCTGATTCTATTATATTCACCAGATTATTCTGTTCCTCAGGTTTTTAATTCACTTGATTTTTAGGTTCACTTGTTGATAGATATGTATTTGTTGTTCATAATTTTTATCTTTACTTTTTTCTTCTTCCTCTTCTTTAAGAATACCTTTCAGCATTTCATATAATACTGGTTTGGTGGTGATGAACTCCTTTAGCTTTTTCTTATCTGTGAAGCTCTTTATCTGGCCTTCAATTCTGAATGACAGCTTTGCTGGGTAGAGTAATCTTGGTTGTAGGTTCTTGCTATTCATCACTTTGAAAATTTCTTGCCACTCCCGTCTGGCCTGCATAGTTTCTGTTGAGAAATCAGCTGACAGTCGTATGGGTGCTCCCTTGTAGGTAATTAACTGTTTTTCTCTTGCTGCTTTTAAGATTCTCTCTTTGTCTTTTGCTCTTGCATTTTAATTATGATGTGTCTTGGTGTGGTCCTCTTTGGATTCCTTTTGTTTGGGGTTCTGTGCGCTTCCTGGACTTGTAAGTCTATTTCTTTCACCAGGTGGGGGAAGTTTTCGGTCATTATTTCTTCAAATAGGTTTTCAGTATCTTGCTCTCTCTCTTCTTCTGGCACCCCCATAATTCTGATGTTGGTACGCTTGAAGTTGTCCCAGAGGCTTCTTACACTATCTTCAACTTTTTGGATTTTTTTTTTCTTTTTGCTTTTTCGGTTGAGTGTTTTTTGCTTCTTTGTATTTCAATTCTTTGACTTGATTCTTGTGTTCCTCTCTGTTGTTGGGTCTCTGTATAATATTTTTTATTTCAGTCAGTGTATGTTTAATTTCTAGTTGGTCCTTTTTCATATCTTTGAGGGTCTCATTATATTTATCGGCCTTTTCTAGGATATTCTTGAAAAGCCTTATAACCGTGGTTTTGAATTCTATATCCAGTCGTTTATTTTCCTCCATTTCTTTTGTTTGTGATCTGTTTCTTTGATGCCGCATTTTCACTGCTTCCCTGAATTGGTAGGGTAGATTTGTGTGCTAGGTTTCCTATATGGCCCAGTGGGTCGGCCTCCCCAGTTAACCTGAGGTGGACACTCTTGGTGCACCCCTTTGTGGACTGTGTGTACAGCCTTGTTGTAGTTAAGTCTTGATTGTTGTTGGTATCACTGGGAGGAATTGACCTCCAGGCCAGTTGGCTGTGAGGATTAGCTGTGTCTACGCTGGGAGAAGTTCGGTGCTGGAGACAGCCTTATAGGATTAGACTTGCCAAATTGCAATAGCCTCTGTGCTCAGCTTGGATGGGGTGGAGTCTCAGGGCGGAGCAGACAGTCTTGGCTTCCAGTCAGCCTTGCCCTTGTGCGCACGCGCCTCCAGACCTCTGCCTTCCCTGGCTCCCGAGTCTCCGCCCGAGAGTCCAGATTCCCCTCCATAAGAGCATGGGTCCCCAGGGGCTCGCCTGGAACTGGGGTTCAGTGCAGTCAGAACTGGGGTTCAGTGCAGTCAGGAGCTTTCGACTCCCTTCTGCTAGGGAAAGCCTGTGGCAGCCTTCACAGCCTTTGTGCACACTGGTGCGCGCGCCTCCAGACCCCTGCCCGCCGGGGCTCCCTGGGTCTCCCCCGGGTCTCCGAGTCTCCAGGTGCCTTTCTCTCTACCTGACAGTCCAGACTCCCCCTGTATGAGCCTGGGTCCACGGGGTTTCACCCGGGACTGGGGTTCAGTGCAGTCAGAACTGGGGTTCAGTGCAGTCGGGGGCTTCCTTCCCCCTTACACCAAAGAAAGTCAGCCAGGCTCTCAGCCGCCCTTCCTCTCTGCATGCACAAAGACCCTTTGCCGTACCTCCAATTCTCTGTGAGCTTTTCTCTTTCCTTCTAGTTGTAGAATTTTCACTCAGCCAGCTTTCCTGTGGTTCTGGATGGTGTCCATTCTGTCTTTTAGTTGTAGTTTTGAAATTGTGCGAGGCAGCAGTTTAGGTGCTTACTTATGCCGCCATCTTGGTTTCTCCTCTAAGTATTTTTTATACTTTATTTGAGATATATATTGCAAATATATTATACCAGATTATCAGTTGTCTTTTGACATTTATGACTTTTTTTTTTACACTATGCAAACATTTTTATGTAGTCAGAATTTTTCAATTATTTTTTCCCTTTAGTATCTGGAATTTGAAGCATAGAAATTTTTCTATACACTCAAGTTATAGAAAAATTTATTCTTTTTCCCCTAGTCTTTGTATAGTTTCACTGTTTAATTTAAATTCCTTTTTTTTTTTTTTTTTGGTGTGTTGGCTGTTGTCATTTTTTTTATTTTTTATTTTTTATTTTTTAAATAAATCTTTATTCAGATTATTACAATTATTTCTCCTTTTTTCCCCCATAGTTCCCCTCCAGCCATTTCCCACCCCACCTTCTGCCCTTACCTACCCCCCACTGTCCTCATCCATAGGTGTATGATTTTTGTCCAGTCTCTTTATGAACCCCCCCATACCCCTTTCCCCCTGGGAATTATCAGTCCACTCCCTTTCTATGCCCCTGATTCTATTGTATTCACCAGATTATTCTGTTCCTCAGGTTTTTAATTCACTTGATTTTTAGGTTCACTTGTTGATAGATATGTATTTGTTGTTCATAATTTTTATCTTTCCTTTTTTCTTCTTCCTCTTCTTTAAGAATACCTTTCAGCATTTCATATAATACTGGTTTGGTGGTGATGAACTCCTTTAGCTTTTTCTTGTCTGTGAAACTCTTTATCTGCCCTTCAATTCTGAATGATAGCTTTGCTGGGTAGAGTAATCTTGGTTGTAGGTTCTTGCTATTCATCACATTGAAAATTTCTTGCCACTCCCGTCTGGCCTGCATAGTTTCCGTTGAAAAGTCAGCTGACAGTCGTATGGGTGCTCCCCTGTAGGTAACTAACTGTTTTTCTCTTGCTGCTTTTAATATTCTCTCTTTGTCTTTTGCTCTTGGCATTTTAATTATGATGTGTCTTGGTGTAGTCCTCTTTGGATTCCTTTTGTTTGGGGTTCTGTGGGCTTCCTGGACTTGTAAGTCTATTTCTTTCACCAGGTGGGGGAAGTTTTCGGTCATTATTTCTTCAAATAGGTTTTCAGTATTTTGCTCTCTCTCTTCTTCTGGCACCCCCATAATTCTGATGTTGGTACGCTTGAAGTTGTCCCAGAGTCTTCTTACATTATCTTCAACTTTTTGGATTTTTTTTTTTGCTTTTTGCTTTTTCGGTTGAGTGTTTTTTGCTTCTTTGTATTTCAATTCTTTGACTTGATTTTTGTGTTCCTCTTGTCTGTTTTTGGGTCTCTGTATAATATTTTTTATTTCAGTCAGTGTATGTTTAATTTCTAGTTGGTCCTTTTTCATCTCTTCGAGGGTCTCGTTATATTTATCGGCCTTTTCTAGGATATTCTTAAAAAGCCTTATAACCGTGGTTTTGAATTCTATATCCAGTCGTTTGTTTTCCTCCATTTCTTTCGTTTGTGATCTGATTCTTAGACGCCGCATTTTCACTGCTTCCCTGAGTTGGTAGATTTGTGTGCTAGGTTTCCAATTTGGCCCCGTGGGTCTACCTCCCCAGTTAACCTGGGGTGGACACTCTTGGTGCACCCCTTTGTGGACTGTGTGTACAGCCTTGTTGTAATTAAGTCTTTATTGTTGTTGGTATCACTGGGAAGAATTGACCTCCAGGCCAGTTGGCTGTAAGGATCAGCTGTGTCTATGCTGGGAGAAGTCCGGTGCTGGAGACAGCCTTATAGGATTAGACTTGCCAAATTGCAATAGCCTCTGTGCTCTGCTTGGATGGGGTGGAGTCTCAGTCTTGGCTTCCCATCAGCCTTGCCCTTGCTAGCACGTGTGTGCCTTCAGTCCTCTGCCTTCCCGGCTCCCGATTCTCCGCCCGAGAGTCCAGACTCCCCCCACAAGAGCGTGGGTCTCCGGGGGCTCGCCTGGAACTGGGGTTCACTGCAGTCAGAACTGGGGCTCACTTCAGTCAGAACTGGTGTTCGGTGGCCTCTCACTCCCTTCCGCTAGGGAAAGCCTGTGGCAGCCTCCCGCAGCCTTTGTGCGCACTGGCGCGAGCGGACTTTCAGTCTTCCGCCTTCCCGGCTCCCGAGTCTCCGCCCGAGAGTCCAGACTCCCCCCACAAGAGCATGGGTCCCCGGGGGCTCGCCTGGAACTGGGGTTCACTGCAGTCAGAACTGGGGCTCACTTCAGTCAGAACTGGGGTTTTGTGCCGTCAGGAGCCTCTCACTCCCTTCCGCTAGGGAAAGCCTGTGGCAGCCTCCCGCAGCCTTTGTGCGCACTGGCGCGAGCGGACTTTCAGTCTTCCGCCTTCCCCGGCTCCCGAGTCTCCGCCCGAGGGTCCAGACTCCCCCCACAAGAGCGTGGGTCCCCAGGGGCTCGCCCGGAATAGGTGTTCAGTGCAGTCAGAACTGGGGTTCAATGCGGTCGGGGGCTCCCTTCCCCCTTCCGCCAGAGAAAGCCAGCCAGGCACTCCGCCGCCCTTCCTCTCTGCGCGCACAAAGACCCTTTGCCGTACCTCCAATTCTCTGTGAGCTTTTCTCCTTCCTTCTAGTTGTAGAATTTTCACTCAGCCAGCTTTCCTGTGGTTCTGGATGGTGTCCATTCTGTCTTTTAGTTGTAGTTTTGAAATTGTGCGAGGCAGCAGTTTAGGTGCTTACTTATGCCGCCATCTTGGTTTCTCCTCTAAGTATTTTTTATACTTTATTTGAGATATATATTGCAAATATATTATACCAGATTATCAGTTGTCTTTTGACATTTATGACTTTTTTTTTACACTATGCAAACATTTTTATGTAGTCAGAATTTTTCAATTATTTTTTCCCTTTAGTATCTGGAATTTGAAGCATAGAAATTTTTCTATACACTCAAGTTATAGAAAAATTTATTCTTTTTCCCCTAGTCTTTGTATAGTTTCACTGTTTAATTTAAATTCCTGAACTATTTGGAATTTATTTTTATGTATAGTGTAAGGTATTGATTACATTTATCTTTTTCCACATGCTAACCAGTTATCCCAGTACTTCATCTTTGGCCTGGCTGGTGTGGTTCAGTGGTTTATGAACCAGGAAGTCATGGTTCAATTGCCAGGGTTGCAGGCTCAATCCCCAGTAAGGGGCATGAAGGAGTCAGCCAATCAATGATTCTCGTTATTGATGTTTCTGTCTCTCTCTCCCTTCCTCTCTGAAATCAATAAAAAAAATAAATAAAAAGAAACAACATCTTTGCTCCAGTGATTTGAGATGCCACATTTACCATATACTAAAATTTCTTGTGGACTGGACCTATTTCTGGACTTACCATTTTTTACCACTGGTTAATCTATTCATGCACCTGTACTACACTGTTCTAATTAAAGAAATCTTATAGTATACTAGAGGCCCGATGCACGATTCGTGCAAAAATGGGCCTTCCTTCCCCTGGCTGCCGGCACTGCCTTTGCACTGGCCTGGAGCTGCCTTTCTGCCTTCACTGCAGCCCGGAGCCGCCTTTCCGCCTTCCCACACTGCCCAGAGGCTGGGAGTGGCTGGGGTGGTGCAGAATGCCTGCGTCGTCGCCATGGTGATGGCGCCAGCATCCCGCCCCTGGCCGCTTGGCGCCTGTGTATGCAAATTAACCCACCATCTTTGTTGGGTTAATTTGCATACTCACTCCTGGTTGGCTGGTAGGCGTCACAAAGGTACGGTCAATTTGCATCTTTCTCTTTTATTAGTGTATATTTTAATGTCTCCTAGGGCTAGTCCTTCCTTGTAGGTTTTCTTTCTCAGGGATTTCTTGGTTATTCTCACATGTTTATTTTTCCACATGAATTCTATGCTTAACTTGTCTAGTTCCATAAAAATATGTGTAGATATTTATATTAGTATTGCATTAAATTAATTTTGGCACAAACTGAAATTTTCATGATGTTAAAATGTCTTCACCAAGATCTAGTGTTGTCTTCCTATTTGTTTGTGTCTATTTTTGTTATACTCTTCACTGTTAGGGGAGAATTTATGAAATTATACTATACTTCTTTGTACCAGAATATAATCTCTAGGACAGCATGGGCTTTATATGTTTTGTTTTTACTACTGTATCCTTAGCATTTGGAATAATATCTAAATATTTGTTGAATTTGTGAATATTTGTTGAGTGAAGGAAGTTAGATAAAAGGTCTTTGTTTTGCCTTGAGAAAAGGAGAAATATACCAAGAATATTATTTAGGTGAGAACTCATCATAAATAAAGAAGAATATAAAATGGTATAGGTAGATTGTACTTTGGGTTAAAATCTTTTTATTCTGAAAATATGTTATTTTGCAATATACTAGTGTTTTTATTCTTGGGGAAAATTTTGTCTTGAGAACACAGAGCTTAGTAGTTACATTGAAATGCTACTTCATTTAGAACATTTACTTTTTTCTTACTATGTTCTCAGTTGAACTATATTTATATGAAGCAATGTGTAGAAAGTAGTCCTATAGTACCTATTCAGCAGGAATGGCTGGATCACATGTTAATGCTGGTACCTGAGTCTTTAAAGCAAGGGAAAAAAAGAGAAGAACTCCTTCAAAGTCTCATCAGTGAGGTGTCAAGTGACTTTGAAAAAAGCACGAAGAGGTATTTGGGTAAGTAATATATAGCACCTTTGCTCCCCTGCTCCTCCCAATAAAAAGCAGAAATATGAATAATGCATGTTATATATTTAGCTATATATATTCTTAAATATTATTTTTATTTAAGTATTTTGAGCCTATAATGTCAAAATATTTGCAAGTTAAGGCCATTTTTTTACTAACTTTTTATATTCTTATTAGCTAAATAGCTTTTTTAGTTTTCACTTTGTCTTTATAATTCTTGCTGCACTATGTACTGGATTATAAGATAATATTAACAGATTTGGGGAGCTTTGTTAGGGATTTAACCTTTGCAGTTTTTATTGGAATAAATTTTCTTAAGAGGCCATGCCAGTAACTTTTCAGTAGACAGAAAGAGAAAAACTGAGAACTTATTGAAGCTGTACTATATTTGAATTTACCTTCAAAGTAAGGCCAAAGTAGTATCAAAAGTGTGATTTTGTTTCAAGTAAAGGGATTTTTTTCTTATACTCATTTTAATGTACAGTAAACTGTACCATTCAATATCAAGAGTTAGAAACTTTGATTTGAGTTATAGAAAATATTTTACTATTTTATTTCTGAAGCAATCTAAAATGAGAGGAAAGTCTAGAAGTACGTATCAATATTATAAATGATTACTGGGCTCATGCTTAAAGATTATAAGCAAAGGACTATCCTAGTAAACATTTTTTTGAAATTATGAAATTCCAATTTGATGGATTCTCATTTTGTTCTCTGTAAAATGTTGGATCAAAATGTTATTGATCATCTTTAAAGGGTTTTCAAGAAATATTAATACATATATGTATTTTAGTGAAGAGTGTTCTTGTGAAACCTCCAGTTAAGTGGCTTGAAGATGATGGAGGTCCTTTACCTGAATTCCCTGTGTGAGTAAATTATTTTAAAAACAATGCTGCACTTAGGTTTTGATAATAGATTGAAAATAAGCTGATCTTGCCCTGGTTGGTTTGGCTCAGTGGATAGAGCGTCAGCCTGCGGACTGAAAGGTCCGAGTTTGATTCCAGTTAAGGGCACATGCCCCGGTTGTGGGCAATCCCCAGTGGGGGGCATGAGGTAGTCGATCAGTGATTCTCTCTCATCACTGATGTTTCCATCTCTCTCTCTCTCTCTCCCTTCCTCTCTGAAATCAATAAAAATATTTAAGAAAAAGAAAATAAACTGATCTTATATTTAAGTCTACAGCTGTGAAACTCAACGGTATTTTGAACACACCTAAAAAAATAGTACTACTGCTGTTTTTTCTTTCTCCCCCAAAGTATCCTCTATACTGTACTTATCTAGTTTTAGTCTATACAATTAGGGGAACTTATATGGATGCACAGTTCAGTTTGACTTTAAGTGAGCTTGGTGTATGCCAAATAGATTTCTCCATCCTTTCTTCCAAGTACTAAGGACTGTGTTGATTTATCTCTGCCCAAGGTAACTGAACCAGAGCACAGTGGAAGTTAGCAGGGTACACATACCTGGCCCATCAGCCTTCCTTGCCCACAAATGATCTCTGTTCTCAGTATAGTGGTTAGCAGTGGGGAAAGAGGTAGGGGGTGTATGAAGAGAGTAAAGGGAGTCAAATATTTGGTGATAGAAGACTAGACTTAGGGTGGTGAGCACACAATGGAATATACAGAATCTGTATTATAAAGTTGTACACCTGAAACAATGTTATTAATCAATGTTACTCCAATAATTTAATTTAAAAATTTAAATGACCTCTGTTCTCTCTGAAGATAATGCACTTTCAAAATCTTGATGTATTTTTATTACATGCATATTCCCTAAGGCTTCCATGGCTGACCACATTTCCCTCTTCTCAATCCCCAGTTTTCTCTCTTTAATATTAATTCCATGTCATAAATATTATTCCTAAAATTAAGAGTATATTGTTTGAATTCTGTTTAACATGGTGTATTGCTTTCCAGAGGCCTGGATTATTCCAATCCTTGGCATTCTAGCTATGTGCAGGCAAGAAATCAAATACTATCTAATTTGCACATTGTTCATCCAATTATGAACATGTTACTGGACCTTGGTTACAAGACATTTGCTAATACAGTTTTGCTGGACTTAACAGGAATTAGGTAAAAGCCATATTTATTAATTAAAATTTAAAATGTGAATGTCTTCTGTTTGAGTCTTTGTATTTTTGACTATATAATTTTTAAAACTTGTTGACAAATCTTCAGAACTTTTCTTTAGATTTCAAAAAATTTTAGATTTCTTATTTGTTTTAACAATTACATATCAAGACCAGTATCTATCATTTGCTTTAAAATCATTTTTATTTTTCTCATAATAGAGCTAAAGGCCCAATTGATTGTGAATCACTGAAAAATGATCTATCTATACAAGCTAGGAAGGCAGAAGAGAAGATAATGAACACATGGTATCCAAAGGTTATAAATCTTTTTACCAAGAAGGAAGCTCTTGAAGGCATTAAACCTGAAAAGTTGGATTCATTTTATAACTGTGTTTCAACACTTATGTCAAATCAGGTAAATGTGTTTTATGTATTTTAAGTGATAATGTTATTAAAATTAGTTTCGTATTTTAAATATATATATTTACAGAGAGGAAGGGAGAGGAATAGAGAGTTAGAAACATCGATGAGAGAGAAACATCAATCAGCTGCCTCCTTCACACCCTCTACTGGGGATGTGCCAGCAACCAAGGTACATGCCCTTGACTGGAATCAAACCTGGGACTAGGAGAAGCGGAGGACCGAATTAGTAAATTAGAAGACAGGGAAGCAAAACACACCCAAACTGAACTGCAATTGGAGAAAAAAATTAAAGGCAGGAGAAGAGCCTAAGGGAGCTATGGGACAACATGAAATGAAGCAACAAATAAATAATAGGGGTACCAGAACAACAGGAAGAGGAACAAGGGTTAGAAAACCTATTTGGGAGGAGAAACCAAGATGGCAGCATAGGTAAACACCTAAACTGCTGCCTCGCACAACAATTTCAAAACTACAACTAAAAGACAAAACGGACATCATCCAGAACCACAGGAAGGCTGGCTGAGTGGAAATTGTACAACTAGAAGGAAAGAGAAAAGCATACTGAGACTCAGAGGAGCTGCAGGAGGCAGAGGTACTGAGACGCGCACATGGAGAGGACTAGCAACTGAGTGCACGGCTGGCTTTCTCAAGCGGGAGGGAGACAAAAGCTCCCGACTGCACTGAACTCCAGTTCTGGGTGAGACTCTGGGGACCCAGACTCATACAGGGTGAAACCGAACTGTCAGGAAAGAGAAAAGCACACTGAGACTCAGAGGAAATGCGGAAGGCAGAGGTACCGAGGTGTGCATGCAGAGAGGGTGGGCAACTGAATGCATGGCTGGCTTTCTCAAGTAGGAGGGAGACAAAAGCTCCCGACTGCACTGAACTCCAGTTCCGGGTGAGACTCTGGGGATCCAGACTCATTCGGGGAGAAACTGGACTGTCGCAGCGGGCAGAACTCGAGGGCGACTTTCTCTCAGAGGTGCTTGCAGCGATTACCATGGGACACTGAGACACAGGGGCCTCATAGGGCAGGGCTGATGGGAAACCAATGTTGTCTGCTCAGCCCTGAGACTCCGCCCCATCCAAGCTGAGCACAGAGGCTTTTGCAAGTCTTGTCTGATAAGGGTGTCTCCAGCACAGAAGTTCTCCCAGCGTAGACACAGCTGATTCTCACAGCCAACTGGCCTGGAGGTCAATTCCTCCCAGTGATACCAAAAACAACAAGGCTTAACTACAACAAGACTGTGCACACAGCCCACAAAGGGGTGCACCAAGAATGTCCACCTCAGGTAACTGGGGAGGCTGAGCCTCTGGGCCCTATAGGACACCTACCACACAAAGCTACTCTACCAACTCACAGAAGCAGCGAAAATGTGGAGACAAAGAAACAGATCATAAATGAAAGAAATGGAGGAAAACAAATGACTGGATATAGAGTTCAAAACCACATAATAAGGTTTTTTAAGAATTTCTAGAAAATGCTGATAAATTTAGCGAGACCCTTGAGGATATGAAAAAGGACCAACTAGAAATTAAGCATACACTGACTGAAATAAAAAATATTATACAGAGATCTAACAACAGACTAGAGGATCGCAAGAATCAAGTCAAAGAGTTGAAATACAAAGAAGCAAAAAACACTCAGCCGGAAAGCAAAAAGAAAAAAGAATCCAAAAATATGAAGATAGTGTAAGATGCCTCTGGGACAACTTCAAGCATACCAAAATCCGAATTATGGGGGTGCCAGAAGAAGAGAGAGAGCAAGATACTGAAAACCTATTTGAAGAAATAATGACCGAAAACTTCCCCCACCTGGTGAAAGAAATAGACTTACAAGTCCAGGAAGTGCACAGAACCCCAAACAAAAGGAATCCAAAGAGGACCATACCAAGACACATCATATTTAAAATGCCAAGATCAAAAGACAAAGAAAAAATATTAAAAGCAGCAAGAGAAAAACAGTTAATTACCTACAAGGGAGCACCCATACGACTGTCAGCTGATTTCTCAACAGAAACTATGCAGACCAGATGGGAGTGGCAAGAAATATTCAAAGTGATGAATAGCAAGAACCTACAACCAAGATTACTCAACCCAGCAAAGCTGTCATTCAGAATTGAAGGGCAGATAAAGAGCGTCATAGATAAGAAAAAGCTAAAGGAGTTCATCACCACCAAACCAGTATTATATGAAATGCTGATAGGTATTCTTTAAGAAGAGGAAGAAGAAGAAAAAGGTAAAGGTAAAAATTATGAACAACAAATACATGTCTATCAACAAGTGAATCTAAAAATCAAGTGAATTAAAAATCTGAGGAACAGAATAAACTGGTGAATATAATAGAATCTCGGCATAGAAAGGGAGTGGACTGACAGTTCTTGGAGGAAAAGGGGTGTGGGGCTGCGTGAAGAGACTGGACAAAAATCATACACCTATGGATGAGGACAGTGGGGGATGGTACGGGCAGAGGGTGGGGTGGGAACCGTGTGGAGAGGAGCTATGGGGGGTGGAAAAAGAGGAACAATTGTAATAATCTGAACAATAAAGATTTATTAAATTAAAAAAAACATTTATCAACATTTTTTCTTTTTTAAAAATATTTTTTATATTTCTTTATTGATTAAGGTATTACATATGTGTTCTTATTCTCCCATTACCCTCCACCTCCCATTCATGACCCTACCCCCCTATTGTCTGTGTCCATTGATTAGGCTTATATTCATGCATATAAGTCCTTTGGTTGATCTCTCCCCCTTCCTCCACCCCTTCCCTGAGGTTTCACGTTCTGATTGATGTTTCTCTGTCTCTGGATCTATTTTTGTTCATCAATTTATGTTGTTCATTATATTCCACAAATGAGTGAGATCATGTGATATTTATCTTTCTCTGCCTGGCTTATTTCACTTAGTATAATGCTCTCCATCTCCATCCATGTTGTTGCAAATGGTAAGAACTCCTTCATTTTTTACCGCAGCGTAGTATTCCATTGTGTAGATGTACCACAGTTTTTTAATTCACTCATCTGCTGATGGGCACTAAGGCTGTTTCCAAATCTTAGCTATGGTGAATTGTGCTGCTATGAACATAGGGGTACCTATATCCTTTCTGATTGGTGTTTCTAATTTCTTGGGATATATTCCAAGAAGTGGGATCACTGGGTCAAATGGGAGTTCCATTTTTAGTTTTTTGAGGAAACTCTGTACTGTTCTCCACAGTGGCTACACCAGTCTGCATTCCCACCAGCAGTGCATGAGGGTTCGTTTTTCTCCACATCCTCGCCAGCACTTGTCATTTGTTGATTTGTTGATAATAGCCATTTTGACAGGTGTGAGATGGTACCACATTGTTGTTTTGATTTGCATCTCTCTGATGATTAGTGACTTTGAGCATGTTTTCATATGTCTTGGCCTTCCTTCTGTCCTCTTTTGAAAAGTGTCTATTTAGATCAGTTGGCCATTTTTTGATTGGGTTGTTTATCTTCTTTTTGTTAAGCTGCATGAGTTCCCTGTAAATGTTGGAGATTAAATTCCTATCGTTGATATGATTGGTAAATATGTTCTCCCATGCAGTGGGCTTTCTTGTTGTTTTATTGATGGTCTCCTTTGCTGTGCAAAAGCTTTTTATTTTGATGTGGTCCCATTTGTTTCTTTTCTCTTTAGTTTCCATTGCCCTAGGAGCAGTATCAGTGAAGAAATTGCTTCGGCATATGTCAGAGATTTTTCTGGCAGTGGATTCCTTTAGGATTTTTATGGTTTCTCATCATATGTTTAAGTCCTTTATCCATTTTGAGTTTATTTTTGTGTATGGTGTAAGTTGGTGATCTAGTTTCATTTTTTTGCATGTATCTGTCCAATTTTCCCAACACCATTTATTGAAGAGACTGTCTTGACTCCATTCTTTGTTCATGCCTCCTTTGTCAAATATTAATTGAGCATAGTGGTTTGGGTTGATTTCTGGGTTCTCTATTCTATTCCATTGATCTCTATGTCTGTTCTTGTGCCCTTATCAGGCAGTTTTGAGAATAGTGGCTTTGTAATACAGCTTGAAATCTGGTATTGAGATCCCACTTACTTTGTTATTCTTTCTCAGGATTGCTGTGGCTATTCGGGGTCTTTTTTTATTCCAGATGAATTTTTGGAGTGTTCTTTCCAGGTCTGTGAAATATGCCGTTGGTGTTTTAATGGGGAGTGCATTGAATCTATAGATTGCTTTGCGTAGTATGGACATTTTAATGATGTTGATTTTACCAATCCATGAACATGATATGTTCTTCCATCTGTTTAGGTCTTCCTCTATCTTTTTTTTCAGTGTCCTGTAGTTTTCCGCGTATAAGTCTTTTACCTCCATAGTTAAGTTTATTCCTAGGTATCTTAATTTTTTTGGTGCAATGGTAATTTGGACTGCTTTTTTAGTCTCTCTTTCTGTAAGTTCATTATTGGTGTATAGAAATGCCATAGATTTCTTGGCATTAATTTTGTATCTTGCTACATTGCCGAATTCATTTACTAAGTCTATTAGTTTTTTGATGGAGTCTTTCGGTGTTTTATGTACAATATCATGTCATCTGCAAATAAGGACAACTTTACTTCTTATTTCCAATTTGGATGCCTTTTATTTCTTCTTCTTGTCTAATTGCAATGGCTAATACTTCCAGTACTATGTCAAACAGGAGTGGTGAGAGTGGGTATCCCTGTCTTGTTCCTGTTCTTAGGGGATATGGTTTTAGTTTTTGCCCATTGAGTATGATGTTAGCTGTGGGTTTATCATATATAGCTTTTATTATGTTGAGGTGTGATCTTTCTATTCCCACCTTGTTGAGAGTTTTTATCAAGAAAGGGTGTTGGATTTTGTCAAAAGCTTTTTCTGCATCAATTGATATGACTATGTGGTTTTTATCTCTCAGTTTGTTTATGTGATGTATCACGTTTATTGATTTGTGGATATTGTACCATCCTTGCATCCCCAGGATAAATCCTACTTGGTCATGGTGTATGATCTTTCTGATGTAGTGCTGGATTCAATTTGCTAGAATTTTGTTGAGGATTTTGGCATCTACATTCATGAGGGATATTGGCCTGTAATTCTCTGTCATTGTGTTGTCTTTATCTGGTTTTGGTATTAGGGTGATGTTTGCTTCATAGAATGAGCTTGGAAGTGTTCCTTCCTCTTGAATTTTTTGAGATAGTCTGAGGAGGATAGGTTTTAGTTCTTCCTTGAATGTTTGGTAAAACTCCCCTGTGAAGCCGTCTGGCCCCAAGCTTTTGTTTGCTGGAAGCTTTTTGATGACTGCTTCAATTTCTTCCATAGTTATTGGCCTATTGAGATGTTTAGATTCTTCCTGATTGAGTTTTGGAAGGTTATATTTTTCTAGGAATATGTCCATTTCTTCCAGGTTGTCTAGTTTGTTGGAATAGAGTTGTTCATAGTATTTTTTAACAATCCTTTGTATTTCGGTGGGGTCTGTTGTTATTTCACCTCTTTCATTTCTGATTTTGTTTATTTGGGTCCTCTCTCTTTGCTTCTTGGTGAGCCTGGCTAGCGGTTCATCAATCTTGTTTATCCTTTCAAAGAACCAGCTCTTGGTTTTGTTGATCTTTTGTATTTTTTTTTTTTTTGCCTTAATGTCGTTTATCTTTGCCATGATCTTTATTATCTCCTTCCTTCTGCTTACACTGGGCTTTTCTTGTTGCTCTCTTTCTAACTCTGAGTTGTAGGGTTAGGTAATTTATTACCATTGTTTGTTGTTTTTTGCAGTAGGCTTATAGAGCTATGAACTTCCCTCTCAAGACTGCTTTCGCTGTGTCCCATAGATTTTGGATTGTTGTGTTTTCATTGTCATTTGTTGCCATGATGTTTTTTATTTCTTCCTTGATCTCTCTGGTAACCCAGTCATTGTTTAATAGCATGCTGTTTAGTTTCCATGTGTTTGATTTTTTTTATTGTACTTGATTTCCAGTTTTATGCCACTGTGATCTGAGAAGATGCTTGATATGATTTCTATCTTCTTGAATTTGAAGAGACTTTGCCTATGTCTCAACATATGTTCTATCTTTGAAAATGACCCATGTGCACTTGAGAAGAATGTATATTCTATGGCTTTTGGGTGAAATGTTCTGAAGATGTCAATTAATTCCATCTGTTCTAGTGAGTCATTTAGGATTGATGTTTCTTTGCTGATTTTTTGTTTATATACTGTGGCTTTGGGGTGAAATGTTCTGAAGATGTCAATTAATTCCATCTGGTCTAGTGAGTCATTTAGGATTGATGTTTCTTTGCTGATTTTTTGTTTAGAGGATTTGTCCAATGGTGATAGTGGGGTATTAAAGTCTCCTACTATGATTGTATTGCTTCAATCTCTCCTTTGATATCTTCCAGGAGTTTTTTTTTATGTATTTGGGTGCTCCTGTATTGGGTGCGTATATGTTTACCAGTTATTTCTTCTTTTTGGATTGCTCCCTTTAGTGTTATGAAGTGGCCTTCCTTATCTGACTTTGAGATCTAATTTGTCAGATATAGGTATTGCTACCCCAGCTTTTTTTTCATTTCCATTCGCCTGAAAAACTTTTTTCCATCCCTTCACCCTCAGTCTGTGTGCGTCTTTTTTTCTGAGTTGAGTTTCTTGTAGACAGCAGATATATGGGTTGTGTTTTCTTATCCAATCCATTACCCTGTGTCTTTTGATTGGGGCATTTAATCCCTTTACATTTAAAGTTATTATTGATAGGTACTTATTTGTCGCCATTTTTATTCTTTACCCATGTGTTCCTTCTTCGCTTCCTATTTCTTTTTTTCTTTCTTTTTTTTTTTTACAGCAGACCCTTTAGCATTTCTTGCATTGCTGGTTTGGTGGTAATAAATTTCCTTAGTCCTTTTTTGTCTGTGAAGGTCCTGATTTCACCTTCAATTTTGATTGATAGCCTTGCTGGGTACAGTATTGTTGGATTCAGACCCTTCCTTTGCATCATGACTTTGTATATTTCATTCCATTCCCTTCTGGCCTGATGAGTTTCTGTTGAGAAATCAGTTGCTAGTCTGATGGGGGTTCCTTTGTATGTAACTTTCTGTCTCTCTCTGGCCGCTTTTAAGATTCTTACTTTGTCATTGGTGTTTGCCAATTTAATTATAATGTGCCTTGGTGTCGGTCTTTGGGGTTTATTTTGCTTGGGACTCTGTGAGCTTCTTGGATTTGTGTGGGTTTTTTCTTCCCTATATCAGGGAAGATTTCTGTCATTATTTCTTCAAACAAATTTTCTATTCCATGCTCAGTTTCCTCTCCTTCTGGAACCCCTATTATGCGGATGTTGTTTTGTTTTGTGGTGTCCCAAAGTTCCCTTAGGCTCTTCTCCTGCTTTTTAATTTTTTTTTCTAGAAGCTGCTCTACTTGGGTATTTTTTTCTACCTTGTCTTCTAGCTCACTGAGGCGGTCCTCTGCTTCTTCTATCTACTGTTGATGCTTTTTGTTGAGTTCTTTACAGCAGCGATGTCATTTTTCACTTCTTCTTGGCCCTTCTTCTTTTCCTCTTGGTTCTTACTCATATTGTAGAATTGGTCTTCAATTCTTTTCAGCCACCTTATGACCATTTCTCTGAATTCTTTCTCTGACAGGTTGCTTGCCTCCATTTCGTTTACTTCATTTTCTGGTGATGCCTGCTTTTCTTTCATAAGCGGGCTGTTTCTTTGTCTCCCCATGGTCTCTCTTCTCCGGGTGTCTGGTTATGTAGTTCTCTCTCTCATTATCCCAGGCGAAATCTGACCTTTCCATGGTGGAGTGTAGAGTTCCTCTGAATCCGCGTGTTTGCACCAATTGGGGACCGGTGCTCTGGGGTTTGCAGCTGTTTGGTGGGTGCTGCTGTTGTAGTTTTTCAGGTTTCCAATAACATCCACTTTCCCCTTGAAGATGCCGTGGTCTCCGCCTCTGATCCCATGGCTCTGGGAGGGAACCCAGCAGCAGTGGGGCTGCCTGGTCAGGGGAGCCCCGTCCAGCAGTCTCCCACCTTCTCCTGGAGTATAGCTGTCCCTTACCTCACCAATAGTCACTCCTCATGCGACCCTCAGCTCTTCTTTCTATCTACTCCGGGACAAGGCTCGGGACACGTCTGTCTATTCCGCCACCATTTTTTCTCTCTCTACCTCAACATTTTTTCCATACTAGAACTTAAATGTTACACTGTATAAGGGAGTTTGTTTTTTGTTTTTAAGTAAATATACTCTTGGGGGGAAAAAAAGAAAACCTATTTGAAGAAATAATGTCAGAAAACTTCCCTGAGGTGGGCAAGAAAAAAAGTCACACAAGCACAGAGAGTCCCAAACAAGATGAACCCAAAAAGACCCACACCAAGACACATGATAAGTACGATCACAAATGTTCACGACAAAGAGAGAATCTTAAAGGCTGCAAGAGAGAGACAGAAAGTTACATATAAGGGATCTCCCATTAGATTATCAAATGATTTCTCAACAGAAACACATCAGACCAGAAAATAATGGAAGGACATTTATAAAGTGATGCAAAGCAAGGGACTGAATCTAAGAATACTCTATCCAGCAAGGCTATCATTCAAAATTGAAGGGGAAATAAGGAGCTTCACAGACAAAAAAAGGCTAAGGGAGTTTATTACTTTCAAGCCAGCAATGCAAGAAATGCTAAAGGGACTGGTATAAAAAGAAGAAATAAAAAGGCAAGAAGGAAAACAGGCACACAAAAAAAATGGCTACAAACAAGTATCTTTCAATAATAACTTTAAACATAAATGAACTAAATGCTCCAATCAAAAGACATTGAGTGGCCAAAACTGGTTTGGCTCAGTGGATAGAGCGTCAGCCTGCGGACTGAAAGGTCCCGGGTTCGATTCCGGTCAAGGGCATGTAACTTGGTTGCGGGCACATCCCCAGTAGGAGGTGTGCAAGAGGCAACTGATCGATGTTTCTCTCTCATTGATGTTTCTGACTATCTATCCCTCTTCCTTCCTCTCTGTAAAAAATCAATAAAATATATTTAAAAAAAAAAAAAAAAAGAATACACCTGGAAAAGCTGATGACTATTCTATTAAAAAAAAAAAAAAAAGACATTGAGTGGCTGAATGGATAAAAAAAACATGACCCATATATATGCTACAAGAAACCCACCGCAGAACAAGGTATTCACACAGACTGAAAGTGAAGGGATGGAAAAATATCTTTTAGGCAAATGGAAATGAAAAAAAAAAAAGCTGGGTAGCAATACTTATATCTGACAAAATAGACCTCAAAGTGAAGGCCATGACAAGAGATAAGGAAGGCCAATTCATAATACTAAAGGGAGCAACCCAACAAGAAGAAATAACCCTGATAAACATATATGCACCCAATGCAGGAGCACCCAAATACATAAAAAAAACTCCTGTAAGATATCAAGGGAGAGATCGACAACAATAATATCATAGTAGGGGACTTTAATACACCACTGACATCACTGGATAAATACTCTAGACAAAAAAAAAAAATCAGCAAAGAAACATCAATCCTAAATGACTCACTAGATCAGATGGACCTAATTGACATCTTCAGAACATTTCACCTCAAAGCCACGGAATATACGTTCTTCTCAAGTGCACATGGGACATTTTCAAAAATGGACCACATATTGAGTCACAAGCAAAGTTTCCCCAAATTTAAGAAGATTGAAATAATATCAAGCATTTTCTCAGACCACAATGGCATAATATTAGAAATAAACTACAATAAAAACAATCAAAAATTCAACCACTTGGAAGCTGAATAGCATGCTATTAAACAATGATTGTGTTACCAAAGATATCAAAGAAGAAATTAAAAACATCCTGGAAACTAATGACTATAAAAACACAACAATCCAATGTCTATGGGATACAATGAAAGCAGTCCTGAGAGGGAAGTTTATAGCTCTACTGGCCTACCTCAAAAAAAAGAAAAAATGGTAATAAGTCATCTAACTCTACAACTGAAAGAATTAGAAAGAGAGCAACAAGAAAAGCCCAGTGTAAGCAGAAGGAAGGAGATAAAGATCAGAGCAGAAATGAATGACATAGAGACAGAAAAAACAACAACAATACAAAAGATCAAAGAAACCAAGAGCTGGTTCTTTGAAAGGATAAAAAAAATTGATGAACCTCTAGCCAGGCTCACCAAGAAGCAAAGAGAGAGGACCCAAATAAACAAAATCAGAAATGAAAGAGGTGAAATAACAACAGACCCCACCGAAATACAAAGGATTGTTAAAAAATACTATGAACAACTCTATTCTAACAAACTAGACAACCTGGAGGAAATGGACATATTCCTAGAAAAATACAACCTTCCAAAACTCAATCAGGCAGATTCTAAACATCTCAATAGGCCAATAACTATGGAAGAAATTGAAGCAGTCATCAAAAAGCTTCCAGCAAACAAAAGCTTGGGGCCAGACGGCTTCACAGGGGAGTTTTACCAAACATTCAAGGAAGAACTAAAACCTATCCTCCTCAGACTATCTCAAAAAATTCAAGAGGAAGGAACACTTCCAAGCTCATTCTATGAAGCAAACATCACCCTAATACCAAAACCAGATAAAGACAACACAATGACAGAGAATTACAGGCCAATATCCCTCATGAATATAGATGCCAAAATCCTCAACAAAAATCTAGCAAATCAGATCCAGCACTACATCAGAAAGATCATATACCATGACCAAGTAGGATTTATCCTGGGGATGCAAGGATGGTACAATATCTGCAAATCAATAAACGTGATACATCACATAAACAAATTGAGAGATAAAAACATAGTCATATCAGTTGATGCAGAAAAAACATTTGACAAAATCCAACACCCTTCCTTGATAAAAACTCTCAGCAAGTTGGGAATAGAAGGATCATACCTCAACATAATAAAAGCCATATATGACAAACCCACACCCAACATCATACTCAGTGGGCAAAAACTAAAACCATATCCCCTAAGAACAGGAACAAGTCGGGGATGCCCACTCTCACCACTCCTGTTTGACATTGTTCTGGAAGTACTAGCCATTGCAATCAGACAACAAGAAGAAATAAAAGGCATCCAAATTGGAAAAGAAGTAAAACTGTCTTTATTCGCTGATGACATGATACTGTACACAGAAAACCCTAAAGACTCCATCAAAAAATTATTAGACTTAATAAATGAATTTGACAATGTAGCAGGATACAAAATTAATGCCAAGAAATCTATGGCATTTCTATACACCAATAATGAACTTACAGAAAGAGAGACTAAAAAAGCAATCCCAATTACCATCGCACCAAAAAAATTAAGATACCTAGGAATAAATTTAAGGAGGTAAAAGACCTATATGCAGAAAACTACAGGACACTGAAAAAAGAGATAGAGGAAGACATAAACAGATGGAAGAACATACTGTGTTCATGGATTGGTGGAAGAAACATCATTAAAATGTCCATACTACTCAAAGCAATCTATAGATTCAATGCATTCCCCATTAAAATGCCAATGGCATATTTCACAGACCTAGAACGAATGTTCCAAAAATTCATCTGGAATAAAAAAAGACCCTGAATAGATGCAGCAATCCTGAGAAAGAAGAATAAAGTAGGTGGGATCTTAATACCAGATATCAAGCTGTATTACAAAGCTATGGTTCTCACAACAGTCTGATACTGGCACAAGAACAGACATATAGATCAATAGAATAGAATAGCGAACCCTGAAATCGACCCAAACCACTATGTTCAATATTCGACAAAGGAGGCATGAACATACAATGGAGTCAAGACAGTCTCTTCAATAAATGGTGTTGGGAAAATTGGACAGATACATGCAAAATAATGAAACTAGACCACCAACTTACACCATACACAAAAATAAACTCAAAATGGATAAAGGACTTAAACATAAGAAAGGAAACCATAAAAATACTAGAGGAATCCACAGGCAGCAAAATCTCAGACATATGCCGAATCAATTTCTTCACTGATACTGCTCCTAGGGCAATTTGAACTAAAGAGAAAAGAAACAAGTGGGACTACATCAAAATAAAATGCTTTTACACAGCAAGAGAAACCATCAACAAAACAACAAGAAAGCCCACTGCATGGAAGAACATATTTGCCAATGTTATCACCAATAAGGGTTTAATATCCAACATTTACAGGGAACTCATACAACTTAACAAAAGGAAGATAAACAACCCAATAAAAAATGGGCAATGGACCTAAATAGATACTTTTTGAAAGAAGACAGAAGGAAGGCCAATAGACATATGAAAACATGCTCGAAGTCACTAATCATCCGAGAGATGCAAATCAAAACAACAATGCAGTACCATCTCACACCTGTCAGAATGGCAAACATCAACAAATCAACAAATGACAAGTCCTGGCAAGGATACAGAAGAAAAAAAAACAACCCTCGTGTACTGCTGGTGGGAATGCAGACTGGTGCAGCCACTCAATGGAGAACAGTATGGAGTTTTCTCGTAAAACAAAAAATGGAACTCCCATTTGACCCAGTGATCCCACTTCTTGGAATATATCCCAAGAAACTAGAAACACCAATAAGAAAGGATATATAGGTACCCCTATGTTCATAGCAGCACAATTAACCATAGCTAAGATTTGGATACAGCCTAAGTGCCCATCAGCAGATGAGTGGTTTAAAAAACTGTGGTACATCTACACAATGGAATACTACGCTGCGGTAAAAAAGAAGTTCTTACCATTTGCTACAACATGGATGGATGCTAAGTGAAATAAGCCAGGCAGAGAAAGATAAATATCACATGATCTCACTCATTTGTGGATAATGAACAACATAAATTGATGAACAAAAATAGCTCCAGAGACAGAGAAACATCAATCAGAACGTGAAACCTCAGGGAGGGGTGAGGGAAGGGGGAGAGAGCAACCAAAGGACTTGTATGCATGCATATAAGCCTAACCAATGGACACAGACAATGGCGGGGGGTGGTGAGGGCATGAGTGAGGGGATTGGGAGGGTAATGCGGGGATTAGGACACACATATAATACCTTAATCAATCAAGAAATTTTAAAAAAGTCCCCCCCCAAAAAAAACCATGACCTCTTGGTTCATAGGTCGAGACTCAACCACTGAGCCAAATTGGCCAGGTGAGATGAGGAACATTTTGAAGATCTTTTAGATCTATATTTGTCTGTTTGGGTAAATTTCCAAACAGTTGGTTAATGATAAGAATACACTAGAAGCCCTGTGCAGGAATTTGTGCACTGGTGGGGTCCAGTTGGACTGCCCCAATGGGGGCCGATCAGGCCAGGCCAGCTGGGGGGAGGGGACATGGGAGGTTAGCTGGCCAGCCTTGCCTCTGATAGGGGTATGAGGGGGCCGATTGGGGGAGGGGCGGCCAGGGAGAGGAACCACCTCTCCCATCAGGCTGGTTGGCTGGCAGCAGTGCGTGTCCTAGCAACTAGTTGTTCCAGTCATTCCGGTTGTTTCAGCGTGCTGGTTGCTTGGCTTTTATATATATATATATATATATATATATATATATATATATATATATATATATATATATGTATGTATATATGTATATATATATATACACACACACATATACATATATATATATATATATATATATATATATATATATATATATACACATACATACATATATATATATGTATTTCATACTTTGGTCATGTATTGTGCACATTTCTAAGTTACAATAGCTTCACCCTAAACAAATGGTGTGCTGGAAATTTGGCTCTCCAGAAACAACAATAACAACAACCACTCTGATTTGTAGTGTTTGCTAATTTCCATGGCATAAATATTCCCACCATGATGATTTTCAAGCATCCAAAGATTTAGTAATGGGCTCACAAAATTTATGAATATTGAACAATTGGCTCTTGTGACAATAGCAGCTAGCTGTATCTTTACCAATGCTCCTCACCCCATGTACATGTCATCCCATGACACCCTCACCCTCAGGGTCAGGGGTCCCCTACCCTCAGTCTTCACCATGTTTTTGGTCTTCTGAAATGTTTTCTGTATTAGGGTCAAAATTACTAGAGTGTGGAAGATGCTGAGTTGCCATTTTAAGATTGTTGATATTCTATAAAAATATGAAAGTTTGCATATATTTTTTCATTTATTATTTTAGACTACATTTATTCAGAACATACTGTGCGGCCCTGACAGGTGGCTCAGTTGGTTGGAGTGTCATCCCATACACCAAAATGGTTGTGGGTTCATTTCCTGGTCAGGGTACATACCTAGGTTGTGGGTTTGATCCTGGGTCAGTTGCTAATGGGAGGCAACTGATCAATGTTTCTCTCTCTCTCTCTCTCTCTCTCTCTCCCTCTCTCCCCCTTTCTCTCTAAAATCAATAAAAACATATCCTCGGGTGAGGATTTAAAAAAAGAGCCCTGGCTGGCATTGCTCAGTGGTTAGAGTGTCTCCCCACATACCTAAAGGTTTTGTGTAGGATTCTTGGTCAAGGGCATGAACCTGGATTGCAGGTTTACTCTCCACACCTGTTTGGGGTGCGTGCAGGAGGCAACCAGTGGATGTCTCTCTCACATCGATGTTTCTCTCTCTTTCTCTCTCTTCTCCCAACCCTCACTCCTTTCCACTCTCTCTGAAGAGCAATGGAAAAAATGTCCTTAGGTGAGGATTAACAACAACAATAAAAGAACATATGTGCTGAAAGAAGATAATTTTCAGGACTAAATGGATTGATAGAATAACTTAATTATAGACTTATTTTAGTTAAAGGTTGAACTTGTACTTTTAAAAATTAATAGTAATTTATACTATCATGCAGATAAAGGATCTCTTAAAGAGAACTGTAGAAGGATTTGTAAAACTCTTTGACCAAGAAGATGAACGAGGGCTGCCAATATTTAAGATGGAATTGACATTTGATGATGATAAAATGGAATTTTACCCTACCTTTCAAGATTTGGAAGATGTTGTTTTTGGTTTGGTAGAAAGAATAGCTGAAGCTCTGCAGGTATTACTTCATCCTTATCTATCAGGTTTCTTTATATGGCTCTTTTTCAACATTTTAAATTGAGTTGAAGCTCCATAAAGTATTTATATACATAAAATGTAACAACTCTTTATTTCCATACTCCCAGTTATTTTACGTTAAAATAAAGTGCTTTGTCTTTGAGAAAGTCTTCTGGTTGAAGATAACGTTTGCTCTTAGAAGTCTTATTGTAGTTATGACATTTTTATGCATGTCTCAACTTCCCTACTGAGTTGTTAGCTACTTATGTACATGATCCAAGTTATGTTTGTTTTTTTCTAGAACTTTCTAGTATAGTCACTTTGACATTATACTTTCTCAATAAATATTTGTTGAGTGATAGAAAACTAACCCAACTTAAGTTTTATATTAGACTAGGGGCCTGGTGCATGAAATTCATGCACTGGGGAGGGGGGTCCCTCAGCCCAGCCTGCCCCCTCTCACAGACTGGGAGCCCTCAGGGGATGTCCTACTGATGGCTTAGGCCCGCTCTGCAGTTTGGCCTCCCTCTGTGGGAGGAGACCAGGCTGGTCAGGGGAAGTTGCCAGCCCTATCACCCCGCTGCTGCAGCCACTGCCAGCCACCGCAGCTGCCAAGGTGTTTTCATCAACACGGACTCCAGTCCCTTCACCATGAAAAAATGACAACTTTCTTTAGGCATTTTCAAGATGTGTCTTTCATAGGATATGACATTTCTTTCTTTTTTTCTTTTATCTTCACCTGAGGATATGTTTCCATTGATTTTTAGAGTGTGGAAAGAGAGAGGGAGAGACAGAGAGAAACATCAATGTGAGAGGGACACTTTGATTGGTTGCCTCCTGCATGAGCCCTGACCTGGGCCCCGGCCAGGGAGGAGCCTGCAACCTAGGTACATGCCTTTGATCAGAATCGAACCCGGACCCTGTGGTTGGCAGGCTGAAGTTCTATCCACTGAGCCAAACTGGCTAGGGCAGGATATGACATTTTTTAGCCCCTCCAGCAGCGGACCTTCGTTTTTTCCTCCAGGAGTGTGGTGGAAAAACCCTAGATCACCTTCTTGGATTCTTATAACCCAAGTTACCAAGAACACTGCAAGTGGCAGCATACAGGGAGCTTAGCCAATGCGTGGTCAGAAAAGGTGTTTACGCTCGAACTGGTTTGGCTCAGTGGATAGAGCATTGGCCTGCAGGCTGAAGTGTCCCAGGTTTGATTCCTGTTAAGGGCATGTACCTTGGCTGGGGGCACATCCCCAGTGGGGAGTGTGCAGGAGGCAGCTGATTGATGTTTCTCTCTCATCAATGTTTCCGACTGTCTATCGCTCTCCCCTCTTCTCTGTAAAAAATCAATAAAATATATATATATATTTTTTTTTTTTTAAAAAAAGAAAAGCCCTAGCTGGTTTGGCTCAGTGGATAGAGCGTCGGCCTGTGGACTCAAGGGTCCTGGGTTCGATTCTGGTCAAGGGCATGTACCTTGGTTGCAGGCATATACCTGGTAGGGAGTGTGCAGGAGGCAGCTGATCGATGTTTCTCTCTCATCGATGTTTCTAACCCTCTGTCCCTCTCCCTTTCTCTCTGTAAAAAATCAATAAAAAAATATAAAAAAAATTTTAAAAAAAGAAAGAAAAGGTGTTTCCTTTGCAGCTCATGCGCAGAGGACCCCCTGCATTGTGTCCACTGGGCTAGGGACGGGTCCCCACGGCCTGGAGAGCACGCCCCCCAGGCCAGCAGCCCCGTGTTGTGGGCACCCCGCATTGTGGGCACTGGGCTGGGGGACATGGACCCGGGTCGCCGCTTGGCACTGGCACACGTGCAAGCAGCAGCAGGGCGGGAACATCCGCTTGGCACCTGCGCCCAATGGCCTGGAGTGGCCGGGGGTGTTCTGGGACCCTGGCCGCTCAGGGCATACGCATGGGCCTACAGGCTAGGAGTGGCCTGGGTCCCAAGGATGTTCCTGGGACCCAGGCCGCTTGGAGCCTGTGTATGCAAATTAACCTTCCATCTTTGTTGGCTTAATTTTCATACTCACTCCTGATTGGCTGGTGAGTGTAGCGGAGGTATGGTCAATTTACATGTTTCTCTTTTATTATATAGGATTACAAACTATACAACTTTAAATCATTATTTTGCATCAAGTTATCTTTTCTTGGGCCACCAAAATCTGAAAAGAATGTTCAAAAATATAAGATCTACATGTACTAGTAGACCAATTACACAGATAGTTATTTCATAAACTGTCATTTTTATTTATGTTAGAATGTCCAATCAGTACCCTCTTGGCTATCAGCAACTTCACCAGCTCTAAATCTTGACACAGAACTTCCAGAACACGTGTTACAGTGGGCACTTAATGTGCTAAAGGTGGCAGTTCATCGTAACTTAGAAGGTGCAAGACAACACTATGAGACATACGGTATATGTGATAAATATAATATTATACCTTTTTATTATAAAAGAATGATATTTTATTTTTACTAGAATTTGGCTGATATTTGGTTGTCCGGGGCTGTCATGAAAGAGCAGGGAGAGCCAGAAATTAGCATGGACATAGCTGTTGGCAGCATCAAGGATCAAAGCTAAGAAACTTGAATTCTGTTGTGTGGTCCAAAGAGAGAATGCTAACTGGATCAGGGTGATAAAGCCAAAAGGTAGAAAGAAGAGATGCTGGAATAAGAAGAAAGCTTAATTAAGGGTAAAAGCAAAGTAATCTATAAGAATAGAAGCTCAAGTTTATAGTCTTCTCAAGTGTGTATGAAGTCAGGATGGATAATTGTTATTTGATATCTTAAGCAAAATCTTTTATTAACTGGCTTATTTTTATCTCTTAAATTATTTTAAGATCATTACATACCCTTTTATCTTTATTTTAAAACATCTGTGTTTAACCTGGTTTGCTTAAGTCTATTTTATTCTATTTTTATTAATGTACTAATATGTTAATACTCAATAATAATAATTAATTGAATAAGCTATTCCATTCCATGCTATATCTTTTTAAAAGGGTATTATTGATATTCAAATTAGATTATTAATTTTCAGTTGAAAAATATAATTGGCTCCTTGATGGCACTGCAGTTGAAATGATAGAGACTTTTCAGGCGGAAGATCATACTTTTGATGAATACACAGAGGTAAGTGATAATCCTGTTTTCCATTATTGCCTTTTGAATATCCTTTTAAAATTATAATCTTTTTATTCTAGAAAATAAATGCTTCAATTAAAGTTAGTAGAATTTATTCAAAACATCATTTTAGTAAACTTACAGATTTACCTCATAATTTCTTTAGTCATTCATTTACTCAGTCATTGATTCAACAAAAATTTCTTCATCACATTCAGACATCTAGCAAGATTTTGGTGATGTAAAAATAAATAATAATTAACATTGTTCTCAGGAGCTTATACTTGGCCTGGAAGCTAGACATATTAATAGAAATATTGAGATAAGTACTGGAATACAGATATGGATGAAGTGTTGTGAAAGCACAGAAGAGGAAATGATTGCTTTTGCTTTGGGAAATTGGTGAAGGTTTTTAAAAGCAGTGGTAAGTGAGCTAGGTTTTGAAGTAGATGTTTATAGGTGGACTTAGCTGAATCAGGGAGGCATGGAAGAGACTGACATAGCTCAATATGGGGTAAGGGTGGAATGAGAAGAGATAACTAAAGAATTTATATACATAGCCCATGGACATGGGCAATAGGGTAGTAAAGACCTTGGAGGTGGGTAGGGGCTGTGAGGAGGGGGGAAAAGAGGGAGAAATGGGAGATATCTGTAATAATTCTATCTAATAAAAGAGTAATATGCAAATTGACCATCACCCCAACACACAAGATGGCCGCCCCCATGTGGTCAAAGATCCTGCCCCCATGTGGACACAAGATGGCCACCACAAGATGGCCAGCAGGGGAGAGCAGTTGGGAGGGATCAGGCCTGCAAGGGAAGGCAGTTGGGGGCAATCAGGCCTGCAGGGGAGGGCAGTTGGGGTAACTGGGCCAGGAGAGAAGAACAGTTGGGGGCAACCAGGCCTGCAGGGGAGGACAGTTGGGGGGGACCCAGGTCTTCAGGGGAGGGCAGTTGGGGGGGACCAGGACTGCAGGGGAGGGCATTTGGGGGCAACCAGACCTATAGGGGAGGGCAGTTGGGGGCAACCAGGCCTGCAGAAAAGGGCAGTTGGGGGTGACCAGGCCTTCAGGGGATGGCAGTTGGGGGCAACCAGGCCTGCAGGGGAGGGCAGTTAGGGGTGACCAGGCTGGCAGGGAAGGGCAGTTAGGGGTGACCAGGCTTGCAGCAGAGGGCAGTTAGGGGCAATTGGGCCAGCAGGGGAACAGTTAGGCGTCAATCAGGCTGCCAGGGGAGTGGTAAGGGGTGATCAGGCTGGCAGGCAGAATCGGTTAGGGGCAATCTGGCAGGCAGGCAGGCTAACAGTTGGGAGCCAGCAGTCCTGGATTGGAGAGGGTGCAGGCTGGGCTAAGGGACACACACCCCCACCCTTGTGCACGAATTTCACGCACCGGGCCTGTAGTATTAACAATAAAAATACATTTATAAATGAAAGAAAAGAATATGAAGTTGGAAGTGTAAGTTGGAGCTATAGGTGAAAATCTTCAAGTATCTTTGCTTAAAAGTTTATACTTTGTTTTTGGAGGTTTATAGCCATTGAAGTAATATACTTGGATCAGAGTTTCAGAATGATAATTCCGGAAACAGTGGGGAAAAGATAATTCCAGAAGCAGTGGAGAAAAAGTAATTAAATGAGAAAAGATTCCTATCTTTTGAAGGGACCTTGTTCTATTGGTTAAAACTATGCTTTTTCACCTTCTCACTTTCTATTGACTGTTTAGTTTTTATTCATAAAGTACAATATAGACATTTTAATTTTTCAACATTTTATTATGAAATATTTAAGCATACAGAGAAGTTGAAGAAATTTTATGAAGAGTTCCACCTAGATGCTAATATTTTACTGTGTTTGCATAATCACATACTTATTCATCAATCCATTCCCTTTTCCATCCTTGATTAATTTCAAGAATTATTAACTTTAAAAAAATCAACTTCATTGAGGTTTGGTTTACATATAATAAAATGCACCCATTTTAATTGAATAGTTAAATGAGTTCTTACAAATTTATGCAACTCTAACCAGAGTCAAGATATAAAATGTTTTCACCACCTCAGAAAGTTTCCTTATATGCCATCCCAGTCATTTCTCCCTAAACCTGACCTTAGGCAACTACTGACATACTTTCAGTAACTCTAGGTTTTTCATTTCTAATGAAATCATACATACATACTCATTTGTGTCTGGTTTCTCTTATTAATGTAAAGTTTTTGAGATTTATCTATGTTGTGTCTATCAGTAACTTCTTCCTTTTATTGCTGAGTAGTATTCCACTGTATAAATATGATTTATTTATTTTAATATCTTTCAAATATCTATCTATCTCTATATATTTATTTTATTGATTTCAGAGAGGAAGGAAATGAATAAAAATATATTTTTAAAATTTGCTTTTAGGTTTAGTATATATCCCTGCATTTCTTTGTCAATTCTAGACATACTGTAATTGTAGTTTGTATGCTATATTTTGCATGTAGTCATAGTTTATTATAGCATAGCACTTCATTGTATCGATATACCATCTTTTCTACTGTAAATGGACAGTATCCATTTCCATATCTGTTAATTACATCCCAGAAAAACTAGATGATGGTACTAGAGAATAAGAAAATATCTCTCTTTTCCAGTGTCCATCAGCTCTTTCCAGTCTCTTTGCTATGTTTCCAACCAAGAACCAGGCAGGTGCTCAATGTAGTCTTTGAATTAATTACTATTCTCAGCTCCCTTAAACACTGAAAACTTTAAGCTCAACCATAGAAATGAAAATGAATGGAGACTAGAGAAAAATAGGGTAGCCGAGAGAGAGAGAGAGTTAGAGGGAAAGTCTCTTTAAGGAGAAAAAAAAGGAATGGGGCATTTTGGTGGGGGATGAAGATGGGGTAAGAAGGTAGAGAGGCAACATTAAAGATGGAATATGGAATTAAGTCAGAGTTGCCCAAAGTTGGTAGGTATATTTCACTTTCACAAAATGCAACATAACTTGTTAGGTTTTTTTGTATTACTTCGTTTAATTTTTAAAAATTATCCCCGTGTCTGGGTATTAAGAAGTTGTATAAATTCCATTATCTTGGATTATTGATAATGGCAGAACACAGTGTTTCTTTTTTGGATTATTTTGGTCAAAACCAAAAATTTCTTATATTTCTTTTCCTGAAGACTGCATTAGAATCTTTAGTGAGGCATCAGGTATGGCACAAGCAAATATTTGTTAGCTACACAAATTACCACATGATATAGATTTGTTTCTAAACAGAGAGATGAGTTGACTTTGGCTAAAGTTTTTTTTTAATAGTTACTGAGAAAAATTTCACTTTTAGAAATTTGTATTTAAAAAAATTTTAATTTATCTATTGATTTTAGAGAAAGAGGAATGGGGGTTAGGGGAGAGAGAGAGGGAGAGAGAGAGAGAGAGAGAATGAGAGAATGAATGTGAGAATATTGAGAGAAGAAACATCGATTTGTTGTTCCACTTATTTATGCCTTCATTGGTTGATTTTTGAATGTGCCCTGACTGGGATTGAACCCACAATGTTGGTGTATCGGAACAACGCTCTAACCAACTGAGCCAGGGCCTGAAATTTTTAGATAGCGATGCTATAAATGGCACCATGTTGGATATTTACTGGTAGATTGGCAAATTCCTTAGTGAAAGGTCAGGTAAAAAAAGATTTATGCAACAAAGGGGACAAATTTAATCAATTAGCAAAAAGAAATGAGTTTACATTTATATTATATAATTAAGAAGTCCACCATAATACTATACCACAATACTGTAATATAAAATAACTGATGAATTTTAAAATGCTAAGCATTTTTTTGTGTGTGATTTTTAAGTTTATAGAAAAATTTTTCAACCTTGCCTCAGAAATAATGCTTTTACCTCAGTGGGTTCATTTCCCTATGGTTCGTTTGGATTGTGAAGATTTGAAGACAGGCCTAACAAATAAAGCAAGAGCCTTTGCAAATATATTATTAAATGACATAGCTTCAAAACATAGAAACGAAAATGAATGGTAAGTGGAATTTATTGCCAAACTTAGAAGTATTGGGCTAAAAGAAATATTTTGCTCATAATAACACTTGTTTAAAAACAAAAGATCTACCTAATAAAAGAGTAACATGCTAATTGACTATACCTTGGCGATGCCCACCAGCCAATCAGGAGTGAGTATACAAATTAACCCAACAAAGATGGAAGGTTAATTTGCATACACAGGTGCTGAGCAGCTGGGGGTGGGGTGGGACGCTTGCCAGGCATTCCGAACCACCCCAGCCACTCAGGGCCTCTGGGCTGTGTGGGAAGGCGGAAAGGCAGAAAGGCATCTCCGGCCAGAGCAAAGGTGCTGCCAGCAGCCAGGGGGAAGGAAGGCCCATTCTTGCACGAATCTTTGTGCATTGGGCCTCTAGTTAAAATATAAGTACTTAAAACTTTTTCTCCATAACTGCCTTCCAGGGAGGTTCCTTTGTAGTACTACTGATCTGGTTTTTTTCTTTCTTTTTAAGATAGTTTATTGATTTTTCAGAGAGGGGGATATCCTTACCTCTCTCTGAAGAGAGAGAAAGAGAGAGACGTTGATGTGAGAATGCAACATCTATCAGCTGCCTCCTATTGGGGATGAGCCCTCAACCCAGGGCATATGCCTTTAACCTAGAATTGAACCAGCACTTTCAGGGGGGTCCTTCAAGCCCAGACTGCCCCCTTTCACAGTCTGGGAGCCCTCAGGGGCGGGAGGTGACCCGGCGATCAGGGGAAGGCGACGCTCCATCACACCTCTGCTGCTGCTACTCTGGAGCCAGGCGCACGGAGTGGCTGGGCCCGCCTGGGGGCAGGCCCGGCCTTGCCGCGTGCCTGCTGCCCCGGCGGGGCTGAGGGGACTGGGCACTGCCATCTTGTGGCTGTGAGTGTCACCATCTTTAAAGGCGGGCAGTCAATTAGCATATTCCCTCCTTATTGGCTGTGGGCGCAACCATCTTTGAGGGTGGGTCAGTCAATTAGCATATTCCCTCCTTATTGGCTGTGGGTGCTGCCATCTTTGCAATGGCATGAGGGTCAATTAGCATATTCCCTCTTTATTAGATAGGATGAGAGTATACTATGTACTAGGCCCTTTTAGATTCATTGTTATATTACAACAATCTAGTAAGATGAATGTTTTTAACTTTATTTTATAGATATAAAACTAAACCTCAGAGATTTGCCTAAGTTCACAATGCTAGTAACAGCTGAGGCAGGATTTAGATTTAGGACCTGATCCAAAATATGCTCTATGTTATATGAAAATGTTACCTTAATTTTATAGATATATGCTGAGTTATACTAGGTAAGTTATGCTTAAATATTTTAAGATATCTTAGTGAATTAACCAATTATTTTTAGGATATCACAGTTCCTATTTTATAGTAATCATAACAACATATTCATTGAGTATAATACAGCATTCATTACCATAACTATAGTAAAGCACAGTATTATGTCAGTATTTGCAGTGAATTTGAAGCAATTAAAGAACATGCATTAAAAATCCCTGAGACAACAGAAGAGATGATGGATCTGATAGCTTATGTCGAAAAAGCCCGAACTATAAGAATTCAGGAGTTGGTTTTAAGAATCCAGGTAAGAATATTTAATTTACATATTTTAAAATAGCTTTTTTCATTGTGAAATATGATAAACATATACTTAAATAAATAGTTAAAACATAAGCATCTATGTTGCCATCACCCAGGTCAAGAAACCAGCACCCAGAAGCACTTTGTGCAGGGCTTTGTGATTATAGCTACTTCTCTCTCCTAGAGGTTCCTCACTTGGTTTCTATAGTAATCACATATATTTTTCCTTTAATTCTAAGAACTATATATACATCCTTAAATAGCATAGATTCAAATTTTTTCTTTTATAGTTTCTACATTTGGTAGTATGCTTATGCCTTGCCCAGTACAAGATTATATATCTAGTCACCTATATTGCACTCTTAATTTTTTACTTAAAAATGTGAAACATAACACACCAAAAATTGCATAAAACATAAATTGTACAATTTCAAATATTGTAAATACAGTAATTCACCCAGGGAAAGAGATAGAACCTTGCTAACGCCCTAGAAACCCATCATAATCTCTTTTTTTCTGGCTATCCTGACATTTAATCACTTCCTTGTTCTTCTTTAGTTTTATTATCTATATCTAAATATGCATTCCTAATCAATATAGCTAACTTTTGTTTCTTTTGATCTTTTTTTTTATTTTACATATTTTTTATTAAAGTATTATATGTGTACATATCTTACCAATGCCCTCCCCTCCCCACCCCACTCCCATACATGCTCTCACCCCCCAATGTTTTGCATCCATTGGTTATTCTTATATGCATGCATATAAGTCCTTCAGTTGATCTCTTATTTCCCCCACCTCTCCCTAACCTTCCCGCTGTAATTTGACAGTCTGTTTGATGCTTTACTGCCTCTGTATCTTATCTTTTTGTTCATCAGTTTATAATGTTTTTTATTATCCCCAAATGAGTGAGATCATGTGGTATTTTTCTTTCATTGACTGGCTTATTTCACTTAGCATAATGTTCTCTAATTCCATCCAGGTGCCTACAAATGGTAATAATTCCTTCTTTTTATGGCAGCATAGTATTCCGTTGTGTAGATGTACCATAGTTTTCTGATCCAGTCATCTGCTGACGGGCACCTAGGCCAGCCGTGGGCAAACTACGGCCCATGGGCCGGATCTGGCTGTTCTATCTGGTTCTCTTGCTCTCCCCTCCGCTCCTTTACTTTGAATTTATATTAGTTCACACAAACACTCCATCCATGCTTTAGTTCCGGCCCTCCGGTCCAGCTTAAGAACCCATTGTGGCCTTCGAGTCAAAAAGTTTGCCCACCCCTGACCTAGGCTGTTTCCAAATCTTAGCTATTGTAAATTGTGCTGCTATGAACATAGGGGTGCATATATCCTTTCTGATTGGTGTTTCTAGTTTCTTAGGATATATTCCTAGGAGTGGGATTACTGGGTCAAATGGGAGTTCCATTTTCAGTTTTTTGAGGAAACTGCATACTGTTCTCCACAGTGGCTGCACCAGTCTGCATTCCCACCAGCAGTGCACAAGGGTTCCTTTTTCTCCGCATCCTCGCCAACACTTGTCGTTTGTTGATTTGTTGATGATAGCCATTCTGACAGGAGTGAGATGGTATCGCATTGTCTTTTTGATTTGCATCTCTTGGATAATTAGTGACTTTGAGCATGTTTTCATGTGTCTCTTGGCCTTCCTTCTGTCTTCTTTCGAAGAGATTCTATTTAGGTCTGTTGCCCATTTTTTTTTTTTAAATATATTTTATTGATATTTCACAGAGAGGAAGGGAGAGGGATAGAGAGCTAGAAACATCGATGAGAGAGAAACATCGATCAGCTGCCTCCTGCACAGCCCCCACTGGGGATGTGCCCGCAACCAAGGTACATGCCCTTGACCGGAATCAAACCCGGGACCTTTCAGTCCGCAGGCCGACGCTCTATCCACTGAGCCAAACCGGTTTCGGCTGTTGCCCATTTTTTAATTGGATCATTTATCTTCCTTTTATTAAGTTGTATAAGCTGCCTATAGATGTTGGAGATTAAACCTTTATCAGTGATAACATTTGCAAATATGTTCTCCCATACAGTGGGGTTTCTTGTTGTTTTGTTGATGGTTTCTTTTGCTGTGCAAAAGCTTTTTATTTTGATGTAGTCCTATTTGTTTATTTTCTCTTTGGCTTCCATTGCCCTAGGGCAGCCGAGGGCAAACTACGGCCCGCGGGCCGGATGCGGCCCGTTCGGCTGTTCTATCCGACCAGCGGAGCCGAAAGAGCGGAGGGTTCTCTTGCTCTCCCCTCCGTTCCTTTACTTTGAATTTATATTAGTTCACACAAACACTCCATCCATGCTTTTGTTCCGGCCCACCGGTCCAGTTTAAGAACCTATTGTGGCCCTTGAGTCAAAAAGTTTGCCCACCCCTGCCCTAGGGGCAGTATCAGTGAAGAAGTTCTTTCGGCATATGTCTGAGATTTTGCTGCCTGTGGATTCCTCTAGTATTTTTATGGTTTCCCGTCTTAAGTTTAAGTCCTTTATCCATTTTGAGTTTATTTTTGTGTATGGTGTAAGTTGGTAATCTAGTTTCATTTTTTTGCATGTATCTGTCCAATTTTCCCAACACCATTTATTGAAGAGACTATCTTGACTCCATTGTATGTTCATGCCTCCTTTGTCAAATATTAATTGCGTATAGTGGTTTGGGTCCATATCTGGATTCTCTATTCTATTCCATTGGTCTATATGTCTGTTCTTGTGCCAGTACCAGGCTGTTTTGAGAACAGTGGCTTTGTAATACAGCTTGAAATCTGGTATTTAGATCCCTCCTACTTTATTCTTCTTTCTCAGGATTGCTGTGGCTATTCGGGGTCTTTTTTTATTCCAGATGAATTTTTGGAGAGTTCTTTCTAGGTGTGAAATATGCCGTTGGTGTTTTAATGGGGAGTGCATTGAATCTATAGATTGCTTTGGGTAGTATGGACATTTTAATGATGTTGATTCTACCAATCCATAAACATTATGTTCTTCCATCTGTTTACGTCTTCCTCTCTTTTTTCAGTGTCCTATAGTTTTCCGCGTATAGGTCTTTTACCTCCTTGGTTAAGTTTATTCCTAGGTATCTTAATTTTTTTGGTGCGATGGTAAATGGGATTGCTTTTTTAGTCTCTCTTTCTGTAAGTTCACTATTGGTGTATAGAAATGCCATAGATTTCTTGGCGTTAATTTTGTATCTTGCTACATTGCCGAATTCATTTATTAAGTCTGTTAGTTTTTTGATAGAGTCTTTTGGGTGTTTTATGTACAATATCATGTCATCTGCAAATAAGGACAGCTTTACTTCTTCTTTTCCAATTTGGATGCCTTTTATTTCTTCTTCTTGTCTAATTGCAATGGCTAATACTTCCAGTACTATGTCAAAAAAGGAGTGGAGAGAGTGGGTATCCCTGTCTTGTTCCTGTTCTTAGGGGATATGGTTTTAGTTTTTGCCCATTGAGTATGATATTAGCTGTGGGTTAATCATATATAGCTTTTATTATGTTGAGGTGTGATCCTTCTATTCCCACCTTGTTGAGAGTTTTTATCAAGAAAGGGTGTTGGATTTTTCAAATGCTTTTTCTGCATCAATTGATATGACTATGTGATTTTTATCTCTCATAGTTTATGTGATGTATCACGTTTATTGATTTGCGGATATTGTACCATCCTTGCATTCCTGGGATAAATCCTACTTGGTCATGGTTTATGATCTTTCTGATGTACTGCTGGATTCGATTTGTTAGAATTTTGTTGAGGATTTTGGCATCTACATTCATGAGGGATATTGGCCTGTAATTCACTTTCATTGTGTTGTCTTTATCTGGTTTTGGTATTAGGGTGATGCTGACTTCATAGAATGAGCTTGGAAGTGTTCCTTCCTCTTGAATTTTTTGGAACAGTCTGAGGAAGATAAGTTTTAGTTTTTCCTTGAATGTTTGGTAAAACTCTTCTGTGAAGCCGTCTGGCCCCGGGCTTTTGTTTGCCGGAAGCTTTTTGATGGCTGCTTCAATTTCTTCCATAGTTACTGGCATATTGAGATGTTTAGATTCTTCCTGATTGAGTTTTGGAAGGTTATATTTTTCTAGGAATATGTCCATTTCCTCCAAGTTGTCCAGTTTGTTGGAATAGAGTTGTTTGTAGTATTTTTTTTTAACAATCCTTTGTATTTCGGCGGGATCTGTTGTTATTTCACCTCTTTCATTTCTGATTTTGTTTATTTGGGTCCTCTTCTTGGTGAGACTGGCTGGAGGTTCATCAATCTTGTTTATCCTTTCAAATAACCAGCTCTTGGTTTTGTTGATCTTTTGTATTGTTTCTTTGGTCTCTATGTCATTTATCTCCGCTCTGATCTTTATTATTTCCTTCCTTCTGCTTACACTGGGCTTTTCTTGGTGCTCTTTTTCTAACTCTTTGAGTTGTAGGGTTAGGTAATTTATTACCATTGTTTCTTGTTTTTTTGCAGTATGCTTGTAGAGCTATGAACTTCCCTCTCAAGACTGCTTTCGCTGTGTCCCATAGACTTTGGATTGTTGTGTTTTCATTGTCATTTGTTGCCATGATGTTTTTTATTTCTTCCTTGATCTCTCTGGTAACCCAGACATTGTTTAATAGCATGCTGTTTAGTCTTCATGTGTTTGATTTCTTTGGATTGTTTTTATTGTAGTTGATTTCCAGTTTTATGCCACTGTGGTCTGAGAAGATGCTTGATATGATTTCTATCTTCTTGAATTTGAAGAGTCTTTGCCTATGTCCCAACATATGTTCTATCTTTGTTTTTTTTTTTTTTTTTAATATATTTTATTGATTTTTTACAGAGAGGAAGGAAGAGGGATAGATAGTCAGAAACATCGATGAGAGAGAAATATTGATCAGCTGCCTCTTGCACACCTCCTACTGGGGATGTGCCCGCAACCAAGTTACATGCCCTTGACCGGAATCGAACCTGGGACCCTTCAGTCCACAGGCTGACGCTCTATCCGCTGAGCCAAACCGGTTTTGGCCATATGTTCTATCTTTGAAAATGACCCATGTGCACCTGAGAAGAATGTATATTCTGTGGCTTTGGGGTGAAATGTTCTGAAGATGTCAATTAATTCCATCTGGTCTAGTGAGTCATTTAGGATTGATGTTTCTTTGCTGATTTTTTGTTTAGAGGATTTGTCCAATGGTGATAGTGGGGTATTAAAGTCTCCTACTATGATTGTATTGCTGTCAATCTCTGCCTTGATATCCTCCAGGAGATTGTTTTATGTATTTGGGTGCTCCTGTATTGGGTGTGTATATGTTTACCAGAGTTATTTCTTCTTGTTGGGTTGCTCCCTTTAGTATTATGAAGTGGCCTTACTTATCTCTTGTTATGTCCTTCACTTTGAGATCTAATTTGTCAGATATAAGTATTGCTACCCCAGCTTTTTTTTCAGTTCCATTTGCCTGGAAGACCTTTTTCCATCCCTTCACCCTCAGTCTGTGTGCGTCTTTTTTTCTGAGGTGGGTTTCTTGTAGACAGCAGATATATGGGTCTTGTTTTCTTATCCAATCCGTTACCCTGTGTCTTTTGATTGGGGCATTTAATCCATTTACATTTAAAGTTATTATTGATAGGTACTTATTTGTCGCCATTTTTATTCTTTACCCCTGTGTTCCTTCTTCGCTTCCTTTTTTTTTTTTTTTTTTTTTTTTTTTTACAGCAGACCCTTTAGCATTTCTTGCATTGCTGGTTTGGTGGTAATAAATTTCCTTAGTCCTTTTTTGTCTGTGAAGGTCCTGATTTCACCTTCAATTTTGATTGATAGCCTTGCTGGGTACAGTATTGTTGGATTCAGACCCTTCCTTTGCATCATGACTTTGTATATTTCATTCCATTCCCTTCTGGCCTGATGAGTTTCTGTTGAGAAATCAGTTGCTAGTCTGATGGGGGTTCCTTTGTATGTAACTTTCTATCTCTCTCTTGCTGCTTTTAAGATTCTTATTTTGTCATTGGTGTTTGCCAATTTAATTATAATGTGCTTTGGCGTCGGTCTTTTGTGGTTCATTTTGCTTGGGACTCTGTGAGCTTCTTGGATTTGTGTGGGTATTTTCTTCCCTATATCAGGGAAGTTTTCTGTCATTATTTCTTCAAACAGGTTTTCTATTCAGTGCTCAGTTTCCTCTTCTTCTGGAACCCCTATTATGCGGATGTTGTTTTGTTTTGTGTTGTCCCAAAGTTCCCTTAGGCCAGGGGTGGGCAAACTTTTTGACTCGAGGGCCACAATGGGTTCTTAAACTGGACCGGAGGGCCGGAACAAAAGCATGGATGGAGTGTTTGTGTGAACTAATATAAATTCAAAGTAAAGGAGCGGAGGGGAGAGCAAGAGAACTGGATAGAACAGCCGGATCCGGCCCGTGGGCCGTAGTTTGCCCAAGGCTGCCTTAGGCTCTCCTCCTGCTTTTTAATTTTTTTTTCCAGAAGCTGCTCTACTTGGGTATTTTTTCCTACCTTGTCTTCTAGCTCACTGATGTGGTCCTCTTACTTCTTCTAGTCTACTCTTGATGCTTTCTATTGAGTTCTTTACAGCAGCAATGTCATTTTTCATTTTTCTTGGTTCTTCTTCATTTCCTCTTGGTTCTTACTCATATTGTCGAATTTGTCTTCCATTCTTTTCAGCCACCTTATGACCATTTCTCTGAATTCTTTCTCTGGAAGGTTGCTTGCCTCCATTTCATTTACTTCCTTTTCTGGTGATGCCTGCTTTTCTTTCAAATGCGGGTTGTTTCTTTGTCTCCCCATGTTCTCTCTTCTCCGGATGTCTGGTTATGTAGTTCTCTCTCTTCTGCGTTGATTTAAAGGCACAAAATACAACACAACCAGGTACAACTCACAAGGCACTGAACAGAAATGTATTCACTATATTAATAACCTCCAATAAAGGTGACCACCAGAGAATGGCAAATTAGGGGATAGGAGAGAAAGAAGAAGAGGAAAAAGAAAGAAAGAAAAAAAGAAAGGAGTGTCTAAATGAAATTTGGAAAAGGAAAAAAAAAGTAAGAGAGACAAAAAAGAGACCAAGAGAGAAAGGGGAACAAACAATATATTTGGGGAGAAAACTCCAATAGAACAACCACTAATCCCAGCAAATGCCAGCAAAAAGTACGTGGGGATTAATACAAACTACAAAACCAACTAATATCAAGTGAGGCAAGGAAAAACAGAAGCAAAAAACAAACAAAAACAAAGCAAACAAACAAACAAACAAAAGGAATAAGCAATAAAATCTCACAAAAAAGCATTAAAATTCGATATAATCAACATTCAAGCAAACAACATCAAAAGGACAGAGAAAAAGACAATTTTTGGATAGATAAGACAGTGAGGAGTGGTGTGTATGGACTTGGAGCAGGGGATTGTAGATTAGATATATAAGTAGGGTAAAATTTTATCAGGGGATAAACAGAAAGAATAGGGAAAATCTAAAGCAGTAAAGGGGTAAGATAAACAGGACACCAAAGGGGGAAAGGTTAGGAAGAGAGTGATGGCATAAAGGTAGAGGTGAGATAGAGTAAAACGATGCTAAAGGAAAGATGAAACTGGAATGTAGAACACTAATCCCAAAGTAAAATAAAGAGAAAATAAAGTGATACTTTAAAAAAAAAAGGTAAAATAGTAGTAGTAATGATACTGATTGAAAATAAAAATGTAATAATTAAAAAGGTAAAATCAAGTGAGGAAAAACGAAAAAAAATAGTTTCTTGAGTAAAAGATGCAAAAAATGAAAATAAGATAATAAAAAAAAAATGTGCAGTAGTGAAGGTCATTCACTTCCTCTATTGTTCTGTTTGGCACGCCTGTTTCTCAGTCCGGACAGTATTGCAGTTCCCTGCGTTCCACTGCTCCTCAGTGTTGTAAGCCAGTCCTGATTTTTAAGCAGGCGGTGTGTCTTAATTTCTCGTATTCCTTTATTTTTTATTACACAAGTCAATTTGTGATTCAGCCCCTGGGTGGCAGTGTTTCTGGATTCACTTCTGGATCTCTTTGGCCTCTCTAGCCTGTATTGACATCCTTCTTTCCCTGTGGCACTCAATACCAGTTTGTGGAAGTGGGCTGCCTCAGAGCTGGCTCTCGGATGGTCACTCCCCACTCCAATCCCCAGGTTCCAGAAAAACACTTTCCCCTGTAGTCTCCTAGGGTGTCCCCAACTGGGTGATCCTATGTATTGGGCTTAGTAATCAGAAGCAAAGATTTGAAGAGGAAAAAGCCCAAGTGTGCGAACAATGGGTCTGCGCTCAAGTCTAAGCAGCCGGCACACCTTTGAAATTCTTAGGCTGTCCCTGCCCGTCAGATCAAAATGGGTTGCTTTTTAGAGATCCCTTCTGTTAGCAGCTCTGAGGACCCCCTTTCACATTCACGGATCCCGCCAGCCCCAATAGCAATGGATTTTTCTAGGCACAGACTTCCCTGGTCCTCCAGCTCCCGCAAAACGCGTGTTCCTCTCTCCCGCCGGGACCAGAGACCTCACCTTATCCCAGGCGAAATCTGACCTTTCCGTGGTGGAGTGTAGAGCTCCTCTGAATCTGCGTGTTTGCGCCAATTGGGTACCGGTGTTCTGGGGCTTGCAGCTGTTCCATGGGTGCTGCAGTTGTGGATTTTCAGGCTTCCGATAAGCTCCACTTTCCCTTTCAAGATGGCGCAGACTCCGCTTCCGAGATCCGGGAGGGGACCAGCTGCAGTGGGGGCTGCCCGGTCAGGGGAACCCCGTCTAGCAGTCCCCCACCTTCTCCTGGAGTTTAGCTGTCCCTTAACTTGCCAACAAACACTGCTCGTGCGACCCTCAGCTGTTCTTTCTTTCTGCTCCAGGACAAGGCTCGGAACATGTCTATTCCGCCGCCATTTTTTTCCACTTGATCTTCATATAAATAGAATTATAGTTTCTACTAGAGGCCTGGTGCATGAAATTCGTGCATGGAGTGTGTGTGTGTGTGTGTGTGTGTGTGTGTGTGTGTCCCTCAGCCCAGCCTGCACCCTCTCCAATCTGGGCCCCCTTGAGGGCAGTTGGACATCCCTCTCAGAATCCAGGACTGCTGGCTCCCAACCGCTCACTTGCCTGCCTGCCTGATTGCCCCTAACTGCTTCTGCCTGCCAGCCTGATCACCCCCTAACCATTCCCCTGCCAGCCTGATAGATGCCTAACTGCTCCGCTGCTGGCCCAATTGCCCCTAACTGCCCTCCCCTGCAGGCCTGCTTGCCCCCAAGTGTCCTCCCCTCTGGCCCGGTAACTCCTAACTGCCCTCCCCTGCAGGCCTGATCACCCCCAACTGCCCTTCCTTGAAGGCCTGGTCCCTCCCAACTGCCCTCTCCTGTAGGCCAGGTCCCCCCAACTTCCCTCTCCTGCAGACCTGGTCCCTCCCAACTGCCCTCCCCTGCTGACTTGAACGCCCACAACTGCCCTCCCTTGCAGGCCTGGTCCCTTCCAACTGCCCTCCCCTGCTGGCCATCTTGTGGTGGCCATCTTGTCTCTACATGGGGGCAGCCATCTTTGAACACATGGGGGCAGCCATCTTGTGTCTTGGAGTGATGGTCAATTTGCATATTACTATTTTATTAGATAGGATTATTTTCTGTCTCATCAATATTTTGTTAATAATGTTTTAGCTCCTTTAGTTCATTTTCATTGCTGTCTAGTAATTCATATTCTATAATTACCATGTACCATAATTTATTATTTTAATTTTACTCTTCTGCATATTTGGGTTGTTCCTACTTTTATTAGTAGCAGTGCTGCTGGGAACATTTCTGTACATGTATCCTGGTGCATATGTTCATGCATATTTCCCAAGTAGTATAAGGTATACTTATTTTTATCTTTACTAGTTAAGGCAAAACTCTTTTCTAAAGTAGTCAGCAGTGTATACAGGTCCTATTATTTTACATTCTAACCCATACTTGCTATTATGAGATATTTAACATTTTTCCAGTCTGATGGATGGTGGTTACTATATTTTTAATTTGCATTTTCCTAAAAACAAGTGAATTTGAACACTTTTCATATGCTTATTGATCATTTAGCGTTCCTCTTTTGTGAAATGCCAGTACATGTCTTTTGCCTATTTTTCTTTGGGCTCATGATCTCTTTTTCCTATTGATAAGAGTTTTAAAAAATTATGATAATATATAACAAAAATTTACCATCTTAACCATTTTGAGTATATAGATCAGTGTAGTAGTTTTGAATATATTATTATTGATAAATATCCTTTCTTCACTCTATAATTTAACTTTAATGGTGTTTTTGATGAACAGACATTCTTAATTTTTTTCCGTTTTTAAAAATTTAATAAATCTTTATTGTTCAGATTATTACAATTGTTCCTCTCCCCCCCCCCCCATAGCTCTCCTCCACCCGGTTCCCACCCCACCCTCTGCCCTTACCTCCCCCCCCACTGTCCTCATCCATAGGTGTGCGCTTTTTGTCCAGTCTCTTCCCGCACATCCCACACCCCTTTCCCCCCGAGAATTTTCAGTCCATTCCCTTTCTATGCCCCTGATTCTATTATATTCACCAGTTTATTCTGTTCATCAGATTTTTTATTCACTTGATTTTTGGATTCACTTGTTGATAGACATGTATTTGTTGTTCATAATTTTTACCTTTTTCTTCTTCTTCCTCTTCTTCTTAAAGAATACCTTTCAGCATTTCATATAATACTGGTTTGGTGGTGATGAACTCCTTTAGCTTTTTCTTATCTGTGAAGCTCTTTATCTGGCCTTCAATTCTGAATGATAGCTTTGCTGGGTAGAGTAATCTTGGTTGTAGGTTCTTGCTATTCATCACTTTGAAAATTTCTTGCCACTCCCGTCTAGCCTGCATAGTTTCTGTTGAGAAATCAGCTGACATTCGTATGGGTGCTCCCTTGTAGGTAATTAACTGTTTTTCTCTTGCTGCTTTTAAGATTCTCTCTTTGTCTTTTGCTCTTGGCATTTTAATTATGATGTGTCTTGGTGTGGTCCTCTTTGGATTCCTTTTGTTTGGGGTTCTGTGCGCTTCCTGGACTTGTAAGTCTATTTCTTTCACCAGGTGGGGGAAGTTTTCGGTCATTATTTCTTCAAATAGGTTTTCAGTATCTTGCTCTCTCTCTTCTTCTGGCACCCCCATAATTCTGATGTTGGTACGCTTGAAGTTGTCCCAGAGGCTCCTTACACTATCTTCAAATTTTTGGATTCTTTTTTCTTTTTGCTTTTCTGGCTGAGTGTTTTTTGCTTCTTTGTATTTCAACTCTTTGACTTGATTCTTGGGGTCCTCTAGTCTGCTGTTAGGTCTCTGTATAATATTTTTTATTTCAGTCAGTGTATGTTTAATTTCTAGTTGGTCTTTTTTCATATCCTTGAGGGTCTCGCTAAATTTATCGGCCTTTTCTAGAAATTCTTGAAAAACCTTATAATCATGGTTTTGAACTCTATATCCAGTCATTTGCTTTCCTCCATTTCTTTCATTTGTGATCTGTTTCTTTGTCTCCACAGTTTTGCTGCTTCCCTGAGTTGGTAGAGTAGCTTTATGTGGTAGGTGTCCTACAGGGCCCAGTGGCTCAGCCTCCCCAGTTACCTGAGGTGGACACTCTTGGTGCACCCCTTTGTGGACTGTGTGCTCAGCCTTGTTGTAGTTAAGTCTTGATTGTTGTTGGTATCACTGGGAGGAATTGACCTCCAGGCCAGTTGGCTGTGAGGATCAGCTGTGTCTATACTGGGAACACTTCTGTGCTGCAGACACTCTTATGAGACAAGACTTGCAAAATTGCAAAAGCCTCTGTGCTCAGCTTGGATGGGGCGGAATTTCAGGGCTGAGCAGACAGCATTTGTTTCCCATCAGCCCTTCCCTATGAGGCCCCTGTGTCTCAGTGTCCCATGGTAATCGCTGCAAGCACCTCTGAGAGAAAGCCGCCCTCGTTTTTCGCCTGCTGCTAGACAGTGCAGTTTGTCCACGAATGAGTTGGGGTTCCCAGAAACTTGTCCGGAACTGGAGTTCAGTGCAGTCAGGAACTTCTCTCTCCCACTTTAGAAATTCAGCCGCACACTCAGCCTCCCGTGCATTCAGCAGTTAGTCCTCTCTGCGCACGCGCCTTCAGACCTCTACCTTCTGTAGCTCCCGAGTCTCAGTGTGCTTTCTCTTTTCCTGACAGTCTAGATTCCCCCTGAATTAGTCTGGTTTCCTAGCGTCTCGCCCAGGACTGGAGTTCAGTGCACTTGGGAGATTGCTTCTACCTCCCACTTTAGAAAGCCAGCCGCGCATTCAGCCACCCGTGCACACAGCTGCCCGTCCTCTCTGCGTGCGATTCTCCATACCTCAGCCTTTTGCAGCTCCTCTGAGTCTCAATGTGCTTTCCTCTTTTCTTCTAGTTGTAGAATTTCCACTCAGCCAGCTTTCCTGTTGTTCTGGATGGTGTCCGTTTTGTCTTTTAGTTGTAGTTTTGATATTGTTGTGCAAGGCAGCAGTTTAGGTGTTTACCTATGCTGCCATCTTGGTTTCTCCACCAGACATTCTTAATTTTAATGCAGTCAAATAGAGCAATCTTTTATAGCTAGTGATTTCTGTGTCTCATTTAAGAAATCCTTTCCTACACAAATTTATCAAGCTTGTTTTTTTCCTTATATATTTTTTAAAAATATTTTTTATTGATTTTTAGATAGAAATGAAGGGAGATGGAATGATAGAAACATTGATGAGAGAGAAACATCTATTGGCTGCCTCCTGCATGCCTCCTACTGGGCCATGAAACCAGGCCATGGGCCCTGACTGGAATTGCACCAGTGACCTCTTGGTGCATGGGACGATGCTCAATGCACTGAGCCCCACCAGCTGGGCTTCTTGTATCTTTTCTGAGAACCTGTTTAGCTTTGCCTTTCAGTTAGGTTTCAGTCCTCCTGGAATTTTATTGTTGTGAATGATGTGAAGTGAAATTTAATTATTTTTCCATATGTATGAGCAGATATATATATATATATATATATATATATATATATATATATATATATATATGTATACACACACGCACACACATATATGTATATATATATATATACACACACACACATATATATGCTATTTTTAGATTTAATTTTATTTTTTTATTGTTGACACTATTACAGATGTCCCCCATTAATTCCCCTTTGCTCCCAGCACCTAGCCCTCACTGCCCTTCCTCTGTCTCCCTCCCCCACCCCTGCATTCACCACATTATTGCTATGCATATATGCATACTAGAGGCCTGGTGCACGAAATTCGTCAACTGCGGGGGGTATCCCTCAGCTCAGCCTGCACCTTCTTCAATCTGGGACCCCTCGGGGGATGTCCAACTGCCAGTTTAGGCCCGATCCCTAAACCGGCAGTCGGACATCCATCTTACAATCCAGGACTGCTGGCTCCGAACAGCTAGCCTGCCTGCCAACCTGATCACCCCCTAACCACTTCCCTGCCAGCCTGATCGATGCCTAACTGCTCCCCTGCCATCCCGATTTCCCCCAACTGCCCTCCCCTGCTGGCCTGGTAACCCCCAACTGCTCTCCCCTGCTGACCTGGTCACCCCTAACTGCCCTCCCCTGCAGGCCCATTTGCCCTCAACTGCCATCCCCTGCCAGCCTGGTTGCCCCCAACTGCCCTCCCCTGCTGGCCTGGTTGCCCCCAACTGCCCTCCCCCGCTGGCCTGGTCGCCCCCAACTGCTCTCCCCTGCCAGCCCGGTCACCTTTAACTGCCCTCCCCTGTTGGCCTGATCGCCCACAACTACCCTCCCCTGCTGGCCATCTTATGGTGGCCATCTTTGACTACATGGGGGTGGCCATCTTGTGCGAGGGTGCGAGGGGCAATTTGCATATTAACTCTTCATTATATAGGATATGTTCTTTGGCTAATCGCTTCCAACCCCCCTCCTCTCTGAGATCTGTCGGTCTGTCCATGTATCCATGCCTCTGGCCCTACCTTGTTCATCAGTTTATTTTGTTCATTAGATCCCACATATAAATGAGATTATATGGTATTTGTCTTTCTCTGAATGGCTTATTTCACTTAATAATCTCCATGTTCATCCATGCTGTTGCCAAGGGTAAGAGTTCCTTTTTTTTTTTTTAAAGCCGCATAGTATTCCATTGTATAAATGTACTATAGAAGTGTCTATTCAGGTTCTTTTCCCATTTTTAAATTGGATTGTTTGTCTTCCTGGTGTTGAGTTGTAGGAGTTCTTTATATATTTTGGAAATTAACCCCTTATCAGACGTATCATTGCTGAATATGTTCTTCCATACAGTGAGTTCCCTTTTCATTTTATTTTAATTTTTTTAAATGCTCACCCAAGGATATGTTTCCATTGGTTTGAGAAAGAGAGGTAGAGGAGAGAGAGGGGGAGAGAGATAGAGATAGAGATAGAGAGAGAGAGAGAGAGAGAGAGAGAGAGAGAGATCAATTGGTTGTCTCCTTGCCTCCTGTATGCACCCAACTAGGGACCAAGCCTGCAATCTGGATATGTGCCCTGACAGGGAATCAAACCCATGACCCTTCCATACCATGACAACGCTCCAACCAACTGAACCACACTGGCCAGGGCTCCCTTTTCATTTTTGTTGATGGTTTCTTTTGCTGTGCAGAAGTTTTTTAGTTTGATGTAGTCCCATTTGTTTATTTTTTCTTTGTTCCTCTTGTCCTTGGTGTTTTATCAGCAAAAATATTGCTCTGCAAGATGTCTGAGATTTTACTGCCTATATCTTCTAGGATTTTTATGCTTTCTCAATTTAAGTATTTTATCCATTTTGAGTTTATTCTTGTGTATGGTATAAGTTGGTGTTCTAGTTTTATTTTATTTTTTGTATTACCTGTCCAACTTTTCCAACAACATTTATTGTATGTACCTGCCTCCTTTGTCAAAAATTAATTGACCATAAAGGTGTGGGTTTATTTCTGGCTCTCTTTTCTGTTCCATTGATCTATATGCCTGTTCTTGTGCCAATACCAGGCTGTTTTGATTACAGTGGCCTTGTAGTATAGTTTGATATCAGGTATTGTGATATCTCCAACTTCATTCTTCTTTCTCAAGATTGCTGAGGCTATTAGGGGTCTTTTCTGGTTCCAAATAAATTTTTAGAACATTCTTCGAGATCTGTGAAATATGCCATTGCTATTTTATTTTTAAAAGATTTAAAAAAATATATTTCTTATTGGTTTTTAGAGAGAGGAAGGTAGAGAGGAAGAGAGAGAGACACACATCAATGTGAGAGGGAAACATTGATCAGCTGCCTCCTGCACACCCCCTGCTGGGAGATCGAGCCTGCAACCTGGGAATGTGCCCTGACCCTTTCAGTGCATGGACAACACCCTACCAACTGAGCCACAACAGCCAGGGCACCATGGATATTTTTATAGGAATTGCATTGAATCTATAGATTGCTTTGGGTAGTATGGGCATTTTAATGACGTTAATTCTTCTGATCTATGAACACGGTGTATGCTTCCATTTGTTGGTATCGTCCTCTATTTCTTTCTTCAGTGTACTATCGTTTTCTGAGTACAGGTCTTTTTCTTCCTTGGTTAAATTTATTTCTAGATATGTTTTGTTGTTGTAATGGTAAATGGAATTCCTTTAAAAAATATTTTTATTACCCTAACCGGTTTGGCTCAGTGGATAGAGCGTCGGCCTGTGGACTGAAAGGTCCCAGGTTCTATTCCAGTCAAGGGCATGTACCTTGGTTGCGGACACATCCCCATTAGGAGGTGTGCCAGAGGCAGCTGATCGATGATTCTCTCTCATTGATGTTTCTGACTCTCTGTCCCTCTCCCTTCCTCTCTGTAAAAAAAAAAATATATATATATATATATATATATATATATATATATATATATATAAAAAATTTTTTTATTGATTTCAGAGAGGGAGAGAGATAAGAAGCATCCATGATGAGAGGGAATCATTGATCAGCTGCCTCCTGCACACCCCACTCTTGGGATCGAGTCCAAAACCTGGGAATGTGCCCTGACCAGGAATCAAGCCAAGACCTCCTGGTCACGCAGGCCAGGCTGAAATTTTTTTTAAAGTTTCTCTTTCTGAGAGTCATTATTTGTGTATAAAAATGCCACTGATTTCTGTATATTAATTTTGTATCTGCTACTTTGCCAAATTCATTTATTAACTCTGGTAGCTTTTTGGTGGAGTCTTTAGGGTTTCCTATGTACAATATCATGTCATCTGTGAATAATAACAGTTTTACTTCCTCATTTCCAGTTTGGATGCCTTTTATTTCTTCTTCTTGTCTGATCGCTGTGGTTAGGACTTCTAGCACTATCTCGAATAAGAGTGGTGAAAGCGGACATCCCTGTCTTGTACCTGTTTTTAGGGGAAATAGTTTTAGGTTTTGCCCATTGAGTATGATGTTGGCTGTAGGTTTGTCACATATGGCCTTTATTATGTTGAGATATTATCCCTCTATTCCCACTTTGCTGAGATTTTCTATCAAAAATGGGTGTTGGATGCTAAGCAAAATAAGCCAGTCAGAGAAAGATAAATATCACATGATCTCACTCATATGTGGGATATAATAATCAACATAATTTGATGAACAAAAATAGATCCAGAGACAAATGGCAGGGAAGGTGTGGGCGGGTGGTTAGAGAGCAACCAAAGGACTTGTATGCATGCATATTAGCATAACCAATGGACACAGACACTGGGACGGTGGGGGCTTGCCTGGGGTGGGAATAGCTGGGGCGGGGGGTCAATCAGGGAAAAAGGAGACATATGTAACTTAGACAATAAAAAAAGGGGATGTTGGATTTCGTTGAATGCTTTTTCTGCTTATATTGATATGATCATGTGATTTTTGTCTTTCAGTTTGTTTATGTGATGTATCACGTTTCTTGGTTTGCGATTATTGTACCATTTTCCATTTCATCCACATTGTCCAGCTTGTTGGCATATAGTTGTTCATTGTATTTTCTTGAAATCCTTTGTATTTCTGTGGTTTCAGTTGTTCCTTCTCCACTTTTGTTTCTGATTTTATTTATTTGGTCCTCTGTCTTTATTTCTTGATTAGTCTGGCTAACGGTTTTGTTTATCTTTTCAAAGAACCAGGTCTTGGTTTCATGGATTTTTTTGTTTTTTAGTCTCTATGGCATTTATTTCTGCTCTAATCTTTATTATTTCTTTTCTTCTCTTTTCTCTGGGATTTTCTTGTTGTTCTCTTTTTAATTCTTTAAATTGTAGGGTTAAATAGTTTATTATCAATTCTTCTTGTTTTTTTGAGGTAGGCCTGTAGTGATATGAACTTCCCCCTCAGGACAGCTTTTGCTGTGTCCCTTAGATTTGGGGTTGTTGTGTGTTCATTTGTTTCCAGGAAGTTTTTGATTTTTTCTGGATCTCATTGGTAACCCATGCATTGTTTAAAAACATGCTATTTAGCCTCCATGTGTTTGAATGTTTTTGTGTTTTCACTGTAGTTGATTTCTAATTTCATTCCATTGCGATCTAAGAAGACTCTTGATGTGATTTCAATCTTCTTGAATTTGCAGAGACTCGTTTGTGTCCTAAGATGTGGTGTATCTTTGAAAATGTCCCATGTCCATTTGAGAAGAATGTATATTCTGCATCTTTGGGGTGAAATGTAATATAAATGTCTATTAAATCCATCTGATCAGGTGTGTCATTTAGAGTCAGTTTCCTTGTTAATTTTTGGTCTGGAAGATCTATCCAGTGAGGTCAGTGGGGTGTTAACATCCCCTACTATGACTGTATTGCTGTCGATCTCTCCCTTAAAGTCCTGTAGAAGTTTTTATGTATATATATTTGGGTGCATATATGTTTACCAAGTTTATATCCTCCTGTTGGATCGATCCCTTCAGTATTATGTAGTGACCTTTTTTTGTCTCTTGTGATAGCCTTCATTTTGAAGTCTATTTTGTCAGATATGAGTATTGCTACCCCAGTTTTTTTTTTTTTCATTTCCATTTGCATGGAAATTTTTGTCCTATCCTGTGTATGTCTTTTGTTCTGAGGTGGGTCTCTTGTAGATAGCATATAATTGGGTTATGTTTTTGTATTCATTCTGCTACCTTATGTCTTTTGATTAGAGCATTTAATCCATTTACATTTAAGGTTATTATTGATATGTACTTATTGCCATTTTAATTCTGTATGCCTATGTTTCTCTCTATTTCTCTTTATATCTTCTTTTCAACACAGTAGTCTCTTTAGCATTTCTTGCAGTGCTGGTTTAGTGGTGATAAACTCTGTTAGCCTTTTTTTGTTTGGGAAGCTCTTTATTTCACCAGCTATTTTGAATGATAGCCTTGCTAGATATAGTAATCTTGATTTCAGATCCTTGTTTTTCATTACCTTGAATACGTCATGCCATTCCCTTTTGGCCTGCTGAGTTTTTGACAGCCTGAATATCTAGCCCTATCTCGCTGGCAGATAGCAACCCTGCTGCTTTTCACAGCCAGATGTTATGTAGGTACCTTTCTCAGTTCTGGTGCTCTCTGCTGGGGGGCCCAATTTGGGGATTAGACCCCAGAGTTCTCAGTGGCAACCTCCCACAGCTGAGATATCTCTCCAGAACTTCACCTTCTGTTGATGGGAGCCCAGGCAGCCCTTTTACGTCTCCACACTTCCTACCAGTGTCTATGCAGTCTCCACTTTCCATCCTTGGTTATCAGGGTTCTCTCCAGCTAGGCTTCAGTTGATTTTTCAGGGTGGTTTTTCTGTATTTTACTTGTATTTCCAGTTTGGTCCTAAGCTATGAGAGTGTCAGCATAGCTTCCACGTACTCTGCCACCATTTTGGAATTTGAATATTCTTTTGCAATGTCTTCATTTACCGTTATATAACTTGTAAATAATAAGAGTTTGGGTTTGTCCTCATCACATTACACATTTCCAAAACTTTATTTTCCTTGTTATAACAGACTGGTTAGGACCTCTGTCACAATGTTGAATAACAGTCATCTTCATCCCAGCTTCAAAGGGAAGGTTTTCAAAGACTCACTATTAAGTATGAAATTTTCTGTAGATTTTTTAAAAGGTACCTTTATCAGATAAGTAAGTTTTATTTTATTATGTATTTTTTAAATTACTATGATTGGATGTTAAGTTTTATTTAATATTTTTTTTGCATTCATTGAAGTGATCAAAATTTTTTTCTGTTATTAATATAATTAATTACAGGAATAACTTTTTATTAGGTTATACCTCTACATGGAATCTATAATAATAAAAGGATAATATGCTAATTAGACCAGACATCTTCTGGACGTCATTCTGGACGTCCTTCCTGACTAAGCCAGGGCCGGGGGTGGGGGGGGGGAGCCAGCTCGGGTTCTGGGTGCCCCTGGGCGGCCTGAGGGAAGCCAGCCCAGGTCCTGGGTGCCTGTGGTGGCCTGGAGGAGGGAAGTAGCCTGGATCCTGGGTGCCTGCCAGCGGCTGGAGGAGGGAAGCCCAGGTCCTAGGTGCCGGAGGGAAGCTGGTGCCTGCAGCTGGGAGAAAGAAGGCTTACTCTTGCACAAATTTTCATGTATCGGGCCTCTAGTATAATATATATCTCATGCATTTTGTACATTAGAGGCCTAGTGCACGAAATTCATGCACTTGGGGGAGGGAGGTGGTCCTTCAGCCCAGATTGTGAGAGGGCGCAGGCCAGGCTGAGGGACCCCCACTGGCGCACATTCAGGGCTGGGGAGGGACACAGGAGGTTGGCCAGCCAGGGAGGGACCCTGGGGAGGCTTCAGGGCATGTCCAGCCCATCTCACTCAGTCCGATCGGCCAGACCCCAGCATCATGCTAACCTACCAGTTGGAGCGTCTGCTCCCTGGTGGTCAGTGCACATCATAGCGACTGATCTATTGGTCCACTGTCTGCCCCCTCATGGTCAGTGCATGTCATAGCAAGTAGTTGAGCGGTCTTAGCATATTATGCTTTGGTTGGTTGAACAGATGACTGGATGACCAGACACTTAGCATATTGGGCTTTTATTATATAGGATTAAACCAAAAACCTTCAATTTACCTTTGAATCTATATTTCAAGTCTTAAAAATTACAGCACTGCATATGGATCAATGAAAGCTATAGGGGGTAAAAATATTCAACTTCTCTACTCAGGTAAATCTATTGGCTTTAAAGGTTTTGTTTTTTTTCTTTGCCATTCATCCCTAAATTCTTTCTGGACAATTCCTGTAGACTAACTATAAGGCGAAAAAGGTGGTAACATTACTTATTTTGTATAACAAAATAAAAATGCTACAATCTTTGTTACCAAAATTTAAAAATCAAATACATAAGAATAAAATATATAAAATTATTTAGCATCAAAATTACAGTAAAGTCTTGCTGTATATTTGGTCACCTTTTTAGTCATGTATAAGGAGGAACAAGAATACCTTATATTAAATGATCTGCAAGTAAAATTTTTTTTAAAATATATTTTATTGATTTTTTTTACAGAGAGGAAGAGAGAGGGATAGAGAGTTAGAAACATCGATGGGAGAGAGACATCGATCAGCTGCCTCTTGCACGCCCCCTACTGGGGATGTGCCTGCAACCCAGGTACATGCCCTTGACCGGAATCGAACCTGGGACCCTTGAGTCCGCAGGCCGACGCTCTATCCACTGAGCCAAACCAGTTAGGGCGTAAAATTTTTTTTAAAGCTTTATTTTTTGTATAGAAGTCTGCAGTTGTGTGTTATGAGGTCAAATAAATCCTGCAGCTACTAAAATACCGATCTGATTTGGGTGATATAAAATATCAATTAATCTGAGTCAAATTGAAATTTGAAAGAGTATTAGAAGTTGTTGGTTCTTCTCTCTTTCATATTGCCTTAAATTTTCTATATGGTGTATTATATATAGAGTTTCTTTTTGTAGGAATCAAAACGCCAAATGAATTACTTTTTAGATGTTTTTATATTTCCTCAAGAAGATTTAGCTTTGAATTCAGCTGTCCTTTTATGGCCTTGGAAAATTAATCCCATCTTTGATGAAAATGATGAGGTAAATATATTTTTCAGTATATATTTTATTTTCTGACATTTTAAGCACAGTGTTTATTCAGTTTTCATACATACTTGCTGTCTGCCTTTAAAAAGTAACTTCATGTGTCATTATGAGTTTGGGACTAGCAACATTTATGGCCCTACAGGCTTAGGACAGGCTGTTAGGCTTAACTCACAGTAAGAAGTGAGACGAATGTTAAAAAAGTCAGAACTATGATGTAACTCGATAATAATAGTAAGTACTACACTAAGTTTTTTCCATTTATTAAATAACTTAATACTCACAAAATCCCAGGTAATCTTATTTTCCTCATTTCATAGATCAGAGAAATAAATCTCAGAGAAGTTAAATAACTTGTTCAATATCACAGGGATAAGAAGTAGCAGAATCAGGATTCTGAATATAGTTTAGATTTTGAAAAAGTTCTAATGTAAACCATTTCTTCTAAACTGGAAAATGAGATGGTATTATAGTAGTGAAAAGTCAGGTAAACTAAAGTTCTAATCTAGATTTTGACTTTTATGATTTTATGACATTGGACTTGCCTCTTAACCTTTGTAAGCCTAGGTTTCTTCATCTCTGAAATCAGAATAATAATAATACCTGTGGTAATGTAGATAATAAATGGTAGCTTTTTATTTATTATCCTAGAATTGATAAAATAGTGAAATTATATCTGATTAATAAATAAAAATTGTTACAGTCACTTCGGAAATCTAGGAAAATTTTTGTATGGTTTATTATTCTTTGCATTTTAATATCAGTCAATGTTTTGTTTTTGCTTCTTTAATAGTTATGACTAAAAAAAGTATTAAGATTTCTGATTTGATAACTCCTTTGTAACAAAATAATTAACATGATTTAATTGTCTTTTAAAAAGATAATTGAAGTTGCTAAACATAAAAAAGAAAATGAGCTAATAGCCAAGAGAGAGAAACTGATTTTGGAACTAGAAAAGGAATCACGCCGCATGGAAGAGTTTGCAGAATTTGCAGAACTGGACCGCATGCAACAGGTTTGATAAATATACTAGAGGCCCAATGCATGAAAATTTATGCACTGGAGGGGGTGGTCCCTCAGCCTGGCCTGCCCCCTCTTACAGTCCAGGAGCCCTCAGGGGCAGGAGGCAACCCGGCAACCAGGGGAAGGCAGTGCCCCATCACACCTCTGCTGCTGCCACTGCCGGCAGAGCAAGCCTCGGCCGGCCCTGCTTACTTGAGCCTCAGGAGGCCCTGGGTGGCTGGGCAGCCACCATCCGAGGCTTGCCTGTGCCTCGGGCTGGCCCTGGGCGGCTGGGGGGCTGAGGGGACTGGGAGACTCCAGAGGCAGGTGCTCAGAGTGGCCGGACCCACCTGGGGGCGGGCCCGGCTGTGCTGTGTGCCTGCTGCCCTGGCAGGGCTGAGGGGACTGGGCGCCGCCATCTTGTGGCTGTGGGCGCCACCATCTTTGAGGGTGTGGCAGTCAATTAGCATATTCCCTCCTTATTGGCTGTGGGCACTTCCATCTTTGTGAGGACATGATGCTTAATTGGCATATTCCCTCTTTATTAGATAGGATAAGACAGTAGTTATGGCTGGTTCATAGATTAATACAGGACATGTTTACATAAGTTTAAGAAAAATGTGTCCTTACCATAGCAAGCAAGAGCCTGACTCTTAAGCCTAAAACTGATACTATTTATATGATCTTTTCTGTGGCTTTGTTTTCTAAGATATAACCATACTTTTTGCTGTCATAGTAATGTTGTGAAGTTGATAATTAAAGTTTCTATATAACATTACATCGATATTTTTTGAGATAAAAAATTATTTGCTTTCAGTATGTGACCGATGTAAGACAACTGCAGAAACGTATTCAGGAATCTGAAGAAGCAGTTCAGTTTATTAATAAAGAAGAGGAACTTTTCAAGTGGGAATTGACAAAATATCCTGAACTGGATAAATTGAAAGTTAACATTGAGCCCTATCAGAAGTTTTTTAATTTAGTTTTGAAGTGGCAACGAACAGAAAAACGGTAATTTCTGATAATGTCATAAAAATAAAGCAAATGATATAAAAGGATTCATAAAATGAATGTACTAGCATATTTATTTTTTTGGTTTTGTTAGTTAAGTGTTTAAAGTAGGACTTATTTGTTAATTTGAAAGAGAACCAAGTATCCTAAAGGAGAAGCATCAAATGTTGCTAAAATATCTACCTAAGCTTACTAATACATATGATATGTAAAGTATAACTTAGGTTTTCCAGAGGTGATTCCTTTTTTAATGCAGTTAGTTAATTTGACAACTGTTCACACCAAAAATTAGAAGTATGGAGTCAAATCGACATTTTATTTTGATACTATTAGTTATCCATTTGCAGTCTGGTGCATATTTTAGCCATTCAGGATAGCCGAACTTATGGTTTTAATCTTGTCTCTCTACCATCAGCTCTATCTGTGTGACTAAGAAAACCTGTTAACACTCTTGCCCTCATTTGTTTCTCTTTTAAAATGAGAGATCTAACCTAAAGAACCCCTAAGATTCCTTCAAACTCCAAGTCTCTGAGTTTAATACTGTTTTTTTCTTTTTATTCAGGTGGATGGATGGAGGGTTTTTGGATCTTAATGGGGAAAGCATGGAAGCTGATGTAGATGAATTTTCCCGAGAGATTTTTAAGACACTGAAATTTTTCCAAATGAAACTGAAGAAGGAATTACAAGAAAAAAGAAAGTTAGCAAAAAGACGATCTCTGGGAGAAGAGAAAGTTGAAGAAGAACCAAAAGAGAATCCTACTATTAATATGTGCTCTACAGTAATGGAGAACATAAAAGTTTTTAAGGTATGAACACACTTAATGGTATTTTCAAAAGCCCTGGAAGAGAGAGCTCTTCACATCATCAAGTGTTAACGAAGAGAAATAGATTTGGAAGCAAAACCAAAGGTGAATCCAGAAAACTTGATCTATTCCTGAATCCATGCTTTATTCTTTCCTGATGAAGTCATCAAAATAAATTCCTTCATGGAACAATACTTAACAAAAATAAAAGACTATAACAACTAGCTGCAATGATATAGAGAGGATAAAAAAATTAATAGGACAGACCAGTTAGCCTATACTAAGGTCATCAACACAGTGTGACATTACTTAATTAGGAAAGTTTTGGAGTCACACTACCTAGGTTTATATCACACTACCTAGGTTTATTCTACATATATAGCCTCTTGTACCTCAGTCACCTCATTTATAAAGAGAGGATAATAGTTTTATGACAGTTAATATTGCATCCACCTTCCCAAGGCAACAATGACAATGGTTCTAATGTAGTGTCAAGTTTCTACAGTCAATATACTTGAGTGCCAACTCTGTGATGGGATTTTGAGTATTGTTTCGGTCTGTGTCTAGCACTCTGGGATTCCATGAGCTGTATAAAAAAAATTTAAGTAACTATTTAAACTTATTTTCAATGTATAATGTATTTATATGGTTTGAAAATAGAAAAAGATATATCTGAAAAGTTTCTTTCCGAAGTTTTCATCCATGTAACTCAGGTTACCAGTGTTATTACTTTCTTTTGTATATTTCCACAGTTTAGTTACACATATAACAATGTGATTTTTTTTATCCTTTCATCTTTTTACATAAAATATATCACACTATAGGTACTATTTCCCCCTTTGTTTTTTTAAATAAATCTTTATTGTTCAGATTATTACAGGTGTTCCTCTTTTTTTCCCCCATAGCTCCCCTCCACCTGATTCCCCACCCCACCCCACCCCATGCCCTTACCCCCCGCCACTGTCTTCATCCATAGGTGTAAGATTTTTGTCCAATCTCTTCCCGCACCCCTCACATCATTTCCCCCTGAGAATTGTCAGTCCACTCCCTTTCTATGTCCCTGATTCTATTATATTCACCAGTCCATTCTGTTCTTCAGATTGTTTATTCACTTGATTTTTAGATTCACTTGTTGGTAGGTATGTATTTGATGTCATTTTGTTGTTCATAATTTTTATCTTTACCTTTTTCTTCTTCTTCCTCTTCTTAAAGAATACCCTTCAGCATTTCATGTAATCCTGGTTTGGTGGTGATGAACTCCTTTAGCTTTTTCTTGTCTGTGAAGCTCTTTATCTGACCTTCAATTCTGAATGATAGCTTTGCTGGGTAGAGTAATCTTGGTTGTAGGTTCTTGCTGTTCATCACTTTGAATATTTCTTGCCACTCCCTTCTGGCCTGCATAGTTTCTGTTGAGAAGTCAGCTGACAGTCATATGGGTACTCCCTTGTAGGTAACTAACCGTTTTTCTCTTGCTGCTTTCAAGATTCTCTCTTTGTCTTTTGCCCTTGGCATTTTAATTATGATGTGTCTTGGTGTGGTCCTCTTTGGATTCCTCTTGTATGGGGTTCTGTGCGCTTCCTGGACTTGTAAGTCTGTTTCTTTCACCAGGTAGGGAAAGTTTTCTGTCATTATTTCTTCTAATAGGTTTTCAATATTTTGCTCTGTCTCTTCTTCTGGCACCCCAAAAATTCGGATGTTGGTACGCTTGAAGTTGTCCCAGAGGCTCCTTACACTATCTTCATATTTTTGGATTCTTTTTTCTTTTTGTTTTTCTGGTTGGATGTTTTTGTTTCCTCATATTTCAGATCTTTGGTTTGATTCTTGGGGTCCTTTGATCTATAGTTGAATTTCTGTATATTCTTTATTTCAGACAGTGTATGCTTAATTTCTGACTGGTCCTTTTCCATTTTTTTGGCATTCTCATTAAGGTCCTTGAAGGTCTCACTAAGCTCCTCGGAGGTCTCATCAAGTTTCTCAGCAGTTTTTAGAAGATTCTTGAGTAACCTTATAAATGTGGTTCTGAACTCTATGTCGTCCAATAGTTTGCTTTCCTCCATTTCTTTCATACGTGACATGTTTCTTTGTCTCTGCATTTTGCTGCTTCCCTGTGTTGATGGAGTGGCTTTGTGTAGTAGGTGACCTATAGGAGCCAGTAGCTCAGCCTCCCCAATCACCTGAGGTGGACGCTCTTGGTACACCCCTTTGTGGGCTGAGTGCAAAGTCTTGGTGTAGTTAAGCCTTGATTGCTGTTGGTGCACTGGGAGGAATTGACCTTCAGGCCAATTGGCTGTGAGGACCCGCTGTGTCTATAATGGCAGAACTGCTGCGCTGGAGACACGCTTATGGGGCAGGACTTGTTTCAGTGGGGCTTTGGTGCTCACTGAGTCTGCCTCTTGAATGTGTCACTTATGGATGTGAGGAGTTGAAATCTGGTGTCTCACACTGACCACTAGGTACACTGGCTTCTGGATATCCAATGGGGTGCAGGTCAGCTATTGTCTGAGGCCACCCAGCAGGTGCTACAGTGAGAACTACAGTTTTTCTCCTCTTTGCTTGGGGTTTGGAGGTTTTGGAGCTGACCCAGGCTGCAAGTTTGCTATGTTAAGCTGCGATAGGGCAGGCCATTCATATGCTAAAGCTGCTGCTTGGAGCTTAGGTGGGTTTATAGATTGTGCAGGGCGGTGTCTCAGGGTGTCACTAGGCTAGGGCATGGCAAACAGCGATGGCTGCCAGTAAGCCAGCTCTGTGTCTCCGACTGCATCCCCGCGTCCCATGCCCCAGCGCAGTAAACAATTATTCCTGCGCGCAGCCCTGCAAGCAAGCCACCCTCACTTTCTGACCCGATGGCAGACAGTCCAGCTTCTCCCCGTAGGAGTTTGGGTCCCCCACCTCTCCCCAGAAACTGGAGTTCGGAGTAATCGGGAGCTTGTCTCCCTTCAGGTTGAAAAAAGCAGTGCTCCCAGTCGCCCGCCACCAGCCCGATTCCCGCGCTTCCGTACCTCAGCTTTTCAGAGCTTGTGCACGTCTCAATGCTCTTTTCTCTTTCCTTCTAGTTGGAGAACTTCCACTCAGCCAGCTTTCCCGTGGTTCTGGGTGATAGATGTTTTGTCTTTTAGTTGTAGTTTTGAAATTGTTTTGCGAGGCAGCAGTTTAGGTGTTTACCTACGCCACCATCTTGGATCCTCTCTCCCCCTTTGTTTTGATTAATTTGTCTTGGAGGCCTTTTCTCATTGTATATAGAGTTTTTACATACTTGTTGAGCAGTTGAATAGAATTAGTCTTTTTGTTTTCTGTCCAGCCTCATAAGGAAGTGCTCTCCACACAGGTTGGCAATACTTCTCACAGCTTCTTTCATGAGTGAGAAAATAATGAATTTTTAATGAAGCTAAATTTATCCACTTTGAGAGTATGTTCTTTCTACTTTATAGGTGTTAAAAAATTATTTATTTAACAAATACTTATTGAGTGATTGTTCTATCATGTTCGGATGAATCCTGCAGAATATGATGGCAAGCAAAAACAGGTGATGGTAATAATACTGGAAGGTTAAAACCAAAGTCCTTTTTTAATTTTCTTTATTGATTAAGGTATTACATATATGTCCTTATTCCCCCATTGCCCCACCTTCCCACTCATGCCCTCATGCCCCTGGTGTCTGTGTCCATTGGTTAGGCTTATATGCATGCATACAAGTCCTATGGTTGATCTCTCCCCCTTACTCCCACCCTCCCCTACCTTCCCTCTGAGGTTTGATGGTCTGATTGATGCTTCTCTGTCTCTGGATCTGTTTTTGTTCATCAGTTTATGTTGTTCATTATATTCCACAAATGAGTGAGATCATGTGATATTTATCTTTCTCTGACTGGCTTATTTCGCTTAGCATAAACAACCAAAGTCCTTAATAATCAAAATTAAAAGTTGAATATTCTACAATTCTCCAATTTAAAAAAATAACTTTATTAATAAACATGTCAAATATTTTATCCTACTTATTAATTAATGAGAGAACCAGTAAGATGGTAAGTCTTGTTCAAAGAACATTTGGGGAGCTGAGTACTTACAGGCAATTTAATAAAGGAATGTTAGGAAAAGATTAGTAGTATTGATAATATACCATAACAATTTGCCATTATACCATTTGAAGTTATTTTTTTTTTATTAGCTATAAGTTACTTGCATCTATAGTGGGTAAAAAGCTATAAGTCAACATGTAATTTTACAAAATCTGGGACTTTAGGTAGTAAACAGTGAGTTGAACAATATGCAGTATTTAAACAATTAAATTTTCCATAGGTGGCACGTACCTCATATGACATTGAAAGAACATGCCACAAGCCTTTTATTTTCCTCTCCCCCCAGTTAAAAAAATTAAATTAAAATATAGTTGACATACAATATTAAATTAGTTTCTTTTAATTTTTAAAAATTTATCTTTATTATTGAAAGTATTACAGATGTCCTCTTTTTCCTCCTCACTGACCCCTTTTAGCCCTCATCTGCCCCCCACCCCAGGCCTTCATCACACTGTTGTCTGTGTCCATGGGTTATGCAGATATTAATATTAAATTAGTTTCAGATGTATAAATAAAATGGTTCTATATTTATATACCTTATAATATGATCGTCACAATGAGTCTATTAACCATCTGCCACTGCGCAAAGTTATTACGATATTATTGACTGTATTACCTGTGCTGTACATTATATCCTCATGACTTATATGTCTCACAAGTGGAAGTTTGTACCTCTTATTACCCTTTTTCATCCATATCCACCCACATTCTCTCTGGCAATATCAGTTTGTTCTCAGTATTTGTGTCTGTTCCTGTTTTGTTTTTTCATTTGTTTTCTTGATTCCACATATGTGAAATCATCTGGTATTTGTCTGACTTATTTTACTTAACACAATATCCTCTAGGTCCATATTACAAATGCCGAGATTTCCTTCATTCTTTTTGCTGAATAATACTCCATTGTATGGAGTATTTACTCATTCATCTATTGATGGACACCTAGGTTGCTTCCATATCTTGGCTATCCTATCTAATAAAGAGGGAATATGCAAATTGACCATCACACCATCACAAAGATGGCGGCACCCACAGTGAAGGCGGGATTTCCGTAACACAAGATGGCTGCCCCCACAGCGAAGGCTGAGTTCCTGTAACAAGCCTTAAGGAGCAATCAGCAGAGACCTGAGGCGGCGTGGCGCTGGGCCAGGTCAGGGGACCTGAGCCTGCGTCCCCCACCCGGTGGGGCTTGACAGGGGACCTCAGGCTGCACACCCTGCCCCAGCATCAGGCCGGGGGACCTCAGGCCATGCCCCCCACCTGGCAGGGCTTGACGGGGGACCTCAGGCTGCATCCCCCTCCCCAGCACCGGGCCAGGGGACCTGAGGGTGCACTTGGGGACCTGAGGTTGCGCCCCCTTCCTGGCATGCGCCGGGGGACCTGAGGCTGCGCCCCCCCCCCCACCCAGCGGGGCTTGACAGGGGACCTGAGGTTGCACCCCCTGCCCGGTGGGGCTTGATGGGGGCGGGGCCGGCCAGGTCTGGATCTCGCCCAATGGGGTTGGGGCCAGCTGGGTCTGGGTCTCACATGATTTTGAGGTGCCGCGGGTGGGTGGGGACTTGACTCTGGGTCCCGTGGCACACCCCAGACTCTGACAGGAGGAAGATTTTCATATACATTTTACTAATTTTCTTTCATCTCTGACACTTCTATTATAGAGAAAGGGCAAATAGCAATATTAAAATATTTCCTCTAATTAATCCCCTTTTAATGTGCATGAATTTCGTGCACTGGGCCACTAGTGGTAAATAAAGCTTCAATGAACATAAGGGGGGCATATATCTTTTTAAGTTAGTGTTTTTGTTTTTTTTTTAGATAAATGCCCAGAAGTGGAATTGTAGTCATATGGTAGTTCTATTTCTAATTTGTTTTTTAGGAACTTCCATACTGTTTTCCATTGTGCTGCACTATGTTATAATCTTACCAGTGCACAAGGGTTCCCACTTTTTCACATTCTTGCTAATACTTGTTATTTGTTAACTTTTTTATAACAGCCATTTCTAAAGGTATGAGGTGATATCTCGTGGTTTTGATTTGTATTTCCCTGATGGTTAGTGATGTTGAGTATCTTTTCATATGTTTGTTGGACACCTGTATGTCTTCTTTGAAGAAATATCTTTTCAGGCCCTCTGCCCATTTTTTATTTATTTGTTTATTTGTTTGTTTGTTAATTTTTAGAGAGAGTGGAAGCGAGGGCAGTGGGAAGAAAGAGAGAGAGAGAGAGAGAGAGAGAGAGAGAGAAGCATCAATGAAAGAGACAAATCGATTGGTTGCCTCCCGCATGAGCCCCAACCAGGGCTGCGTATCGCACCACAACCAAGGTATGTGCCCTTGATCAGGAATTGAACTGGCAACCCTTTGGTTTACAGGCCAACACTCTAACCACTGAGCACAACCAGGTCGAGCCCTCTGCCCATTTTAAAAATCAGATAGTTTTGTTTTTATCTTGAGTTTATGAGTTCTTTATGTATTTTGGATATTAACCCCTTATCAGATATGTCACTTGCAAATATCTTCTCTTATTCAGTAGGTTATCTTTTTGCTTTGTTGATGGTTTTCTTTGCTGTGCAAAAACTTGTTTAATGTAGTCCCATTTGCTTATTTTTGCTTTTGTTACCGTTGTCCAGAAAGATATATCCAAAAAAATACTGCTAAAATTGATGTCAAATGTTTACTGCCTATGTTTTCTTCTAAGAGTTCTGTGGCTGTATGTTTTACATTTAAGTCTTTAAACCATTTTGAGGTTATTTTTGTATAAGGTATAAGAAAGTGGTCTAGATTAATTTTTTTGCAAGTGTCTATTCAGTTTTTTGAATACCATGTATTAAAGAGTCTATAATTTCCCCATTTTGTATTCTTGCTTCCTTTGTTGTATGTTAATTGACCATATAAGGGAGGGTTTATTTCTGGGCTCTCAATTCTATTCCATTGATCTATGTGTCTGATTTTGTGACAGTATCACACTGTTTTGATTATATCTTAGGAGTATAGTTTGAAATCAGGGAGTGTGATACCTCCAACTTTGTTTTTCTCAAGATTGCTTTGACAATTCTTGGTCTTTTGTGGTTTTATATAAATTTCAGGATTATTTGTTCTAGTTTTGTGGAAAATGCCATTGTTATTTTGATAGAGATTGCATTAAATCTGTAGATTGCTTTGAATGATATGGACATTTAAAAATATCCTTTCAATCTATGAGCACAGTATATCCTTCCATTGATCATCTTCAGTTTCTTTTTTTATAAAATATATTTTATTTATTTTTTACAGAGAGGAAGGGAGAGGAATAGAGAGTTAGAAACATTGATGAGAGAGAAACATTGATCATCTGCCTCCTGCACACTCCCCACTGGGGATGTGCCTGCAACCAAGGTACATGCCCTTGACCGGAATCAAACCTGGGACCCTTCAGTCCACAGGCCGACACTCTATCCACTGAGCCAAACAGGTTAGGGCCATCTTCAGTTTCTTGCACCAATATATTATAGTTTTCAGAATACAGGTCTTTTACCTTCTTGGTTAAATTTATTGCTAGGCATTTTATTATTTTTGCAATTGTAAGTTGGATTTTTTTTTAAATTTCTCTTTATGATAATTTGTTATTAGTATATAGAAGTGCAGATTTCTGAATATTAATTTTGTATCCTTCAACTTTAGTGAATTCATTTATTCTAATAGTTGTTGGAATCTTTAGGGTTTTCTATATATAGTTTCATGTTATCTGAAGATAGTGATAGTTTTGCTTTTCCTTTTCAATTTGTATGCCTTTTTTTTTCTTGTCTGATTGCTGTGGCTAGGACCTCCGTACTGTGTTGAATAAAAGTGGTAGGAGTGAGCATCCATATCTTGTTCCTGATCTTAGGGGGAAAGCTTTCAGCTTTCACCATTGAGTATAATGTTAGTTATGGGTTTGTCATATATATAGCCATTATTATGTTGGGATATGTTCTCTCCATACCCACGTTGTTGAGTTTATTTTTTATTACAAGTGGATGTTGAATTTTGTCAAATGCTTTTTTGGAATCTATTTAGATGATCTTCTGATTTTTTTGTTTTGTTGTAATCCTCACCCAAGGATATTTTCCCCATTGACTTTTCAAGAGGGTAAGAAGGAGGAAGGAGGGAGGGAGGGAGGGAGAGAGAGAGAGAGAGAGAGAGAGAGAGAGAGAGAGATCTATGTAAGAGAGACACATTGATTGCCTCCCGTCCGTATCCTGACCAGGGCAGGGATGAACCTGCAATTGAGATATGTGCCCTTGACCTGGAATCAAGCCCACAAATATCTTTCCATAAAATTCCACAGTTTCTTTTCCGAGCCACCTCGATGTCTTGCTGTTTGTTTCACTTGCCTTTGAGATGACCCTTTGACTTAAACTCAAGTCAAATGGAAAATGTATTCAGTCCTGTCTTTAAAAAAATAGACAAATATAATCTCCAGTCCTGTCTTTAAAAAAAATAGACAAATAAAATCTCCAGGACTTTTTTCCCAGCTCCTACACTCTTTGTAAGCTCTCACTAACTGTAACCTCTTATTTTATACACTTTTCCTCCTGTAGTCAACCAACTTGGCATCAGAAGTCAATTAAGAATTAATTAATGAAAAAAAATTTTAAATCCTCACCTGAGGATATTTTCCCATTGATTTTTAGAGAGTAGAAGAGAGAGGGAAAGACAGAGAGAAATATCGATGTGAGAGAAACACATCAATTGGTTGCCTCCTGCGTGAGTCCTAACCATAGCCTTCACTGGGGAGGAGCCTGAAACCAAGATATGTGCCCTTGACTAGAAACGAATCCAGGACCCTTTGGTCTGCAGGCCAATGCTCTTTGGTCCACTGAGCCAAACCGGCTAGGATTAAAATACATTTTAAACATTAATAAAAGGTAGCTGGGGCCCTGGTTGGGTGGCTCAGTTGGTTGGAGCATCATCCTATACACCAAAAGGTTGCGGGTTTGATCCCTGGTCAGGGTACATACCTAGGTTGTGGGTTTGATCCTTGATCAGGGCATGTACAGAAGACAACTGACCAATGTTTCTCACATCAATATTTTTTTTCTTCTCTCTCTCTCCCTTCCTCTCTCCTAAATCAATTAAAAAAAAACATACACACCAAAAACATATTGAGTGAAGATTAGAAAAAGGAAGCCAGGATTTTGATAGGGATTGCATTGAATTTATAGATTGACTTGGAAAGTATTGCTATCTTCATAACATTAATTCTTCCAGTGTATGAACATGGAATGTCTTTCTATTTATTTAGGTTTTCTCTAATTTCTTCTAAAATTATTTGTAATTAATAGTGTATAAGTCTTATACTTCTTTTATACTTCTTGATGCTGTTGTAACTGGGGTTTTCCCCTTACTTTAAATTTTGTATTGTTTATTTCTAGTTTATAGAAATACAATAGAGTTTTATAAATTGATATCGTATCCTGCAACCTTGCTGAACTCATTTATTAGTTCTCACAGTTTTTAAATGAATTCTTTAGGATTTTCTGTTTACAAGATCATATCATCTGAAAATAGAGATAGTTTTACTAGTACTTCTTCCTTTCCAAACTAAATGATTTTTATTTATTTATTTATTTATATTTTATTTAATTGTCTAGGATATTGACATTAGCTAGAGTCTTCTAGCTCAGTATTTTCATAATCTGGGTCATACAAATTGACTTTTGACCCTCAGGGGTCTCCAACATGGTAGGAGAAATAGACTATGGACAACTAGTTGTAATACAAAGCATAATGAAGAAATTCTTAGGGAGAGGATACCAGTATCCTATGAGAGAATATAACATGGAGCAATTAATTTTGCCATTTGAAGAACAGATAAGGCTTTACTAAGGAGGTGACCAGAAATACCTATGATTTTGATGAGCTTGCTTTGAATTGGATTGGGAAGAGGAAAATATAAGTAAGTATTCTTTTTTTAAAAACACATTTCTATTACATAATATTTGAAGAATATATGTAAAATGTATGTAACTTACAAAGTATAACAAGAAAATGAACACCCATTAACCCTTCCCTCTACTTTAAAGTTAGATTATCAGTCCTTCTGCTTCTCTCTGTGTATTCCTTCCCTATTTTATCCCTTTAATACTTTTACAGATAAATGCATTATAAATTCTGTGTTTGTGATTCTCTTGCTTTTAAAAAAAATCAATTTGTATATAACAAGTCATAAAAATATATCATGCACATATAGTCTTCTGTGACTTGATTTTTTTTTTCACTTAATGTTACGTTTCTAAGATTCCTCCACATTCTTGGGTGTAAGTGTAGTTCCTTCATTTTCACTGCTAGATATTATTGCTTACCTAATTTATTGATTTTCCTACTTACAATCATGTGAACAAAAATCTCTCCTCTCGTAGTACTTACATTCTACTTATATTTCATATTTCTTCTTCTGTGAAGTGCCTATGTATGTCTTTGGAATCTTCTGTCATTGTTTGGTTATTGTTTCTTTCTATTGTTAATTTGTGGAATTTTTCTAATAAATGCTGGATAATAACTCTTTGTCACTTATATAATAATGAATCCATCAATGCATGGCATTTATCTCTATTTATTTAGTTTTTCTTTTATAAGTTATATAGTTTCTCCAAAATAGCTTTGCACAGCTTTCATTTGATTTATCTGTAGGCACATTATTTTGTTGTTGTTGCATTTGTAAATTGATATTTTTGTTAATTATATTTTTTATCTGAAGCTGGTATATAGAAGTTCTATTTAATTTTTATATTACATCCAGCCACTATACAGAGACAATAATCTGTGAACAATGTCAGTTTTTTCTTAATTGCTATTCCTCATATATTTTATTTATTTATATTAACTTCTTCACTGGCTGAGACCTCACTCTAGTGTTGAGTAGAAGTAGTCATAATGGGTATGCTTATCTTGTTTCTAGTTTTAAAGAAAATGTTCTAGACTGGAAACTATAAAAACCCTAGAAGAAAACATAGGCAGTAAAATCTCAGACATTTCTTGTAGCAATGGTTTTTGTTTTTTTTTTTTTGATATATCTCCTCAGGCAAGGGAAACTAAATAAAAAATAAACAAATGAGACCACATCAAATTAAAAAGTTTTTGCACAGCAAAGGAAAACTATCAGCAAAATAAAAAAACAACCTACTGAATGGGAGAACATATTTGCAGACACATCTGATTAAGACTTAATATTCAAAATTTATAAAGAACTTAGAAAGCTCAACACCAAAAAGCCAAACAATCCAGTTAAAAAATGGGAAAAGGACCTGAATAGACATTTCTCCAAAGAGGAATTACAGATGGCCAATAGACATATGAAAAGATGCTCAATGTCACTAATCATCAGAGAAATGCAAATTAAAACCACAATGAGGTTATTAACTCACACCTGTCAGAATGGCTATCATCAATAAATCAACAAACAAGCGTTGGTGAGGATGTAGAGAAAAGAGAATCCTCATGTACTGTTTGTGAAAATGCATATTGGTGCAGCCACTATGGAAAACAGTACGGAGTATATAAAATAATTAAAAATGGAACTGCCTTATGGCCCAGATTTCACTTCTGAGAATTTATCTGAAAAAAAAACCTGAAACACTAATTCGAAAGAATATAAGCACCCCTGTGTTCATTGCAGTGTTATTTACAATAACCAAGATTTGGAAGCAGCCCAAGTGTCCATCAGTAGATGAGTGGATAAAAGAGCTATGGTACATTTGCACAATAAAATACTACTCAGCCGTAAAAAGAAAGTAAAAAAGAAAAAGTTCACCCTTTGCAACAGAATGGATAGACCTGGAGAACATTATGCTTAGTGAAAGAAGCCAGTCAGAGAAAGACAAGTACCATATGATTTCACTCATATGTAGAATTTAATGAACAAAATGAACAAGCAAAATAGAGACAGAATCATAGAAAAAAAAGTTCTAATGTCAGTAGTGTGAATGATAAACTTAGTGTTTTTGTTGAATATCTAATTTTCATTTCCAAACCTAAGTTATATTTTAGCATTTTTGTGCAGGCTTTCTCCCCCTTTTCATGTTATGTGTATGTGTGTGCTTATATTATGTTATCTTATACTATATATTTCTGCATATAACATGTATAGCAACTTTGTACTTCTATAATAATGCAATAAGTTTAATTACCATAGTTTTATCATATAATTTAATATCTGATAGAACATTTACCCCCTCTTCTTTTTCACTCTTATAATTTTCTTAGCTATTTCTACATGTTTATTTGTGCAGATGAATTTTAGAATAATTTTGTTAGTTTGTCTTCCCCCTCTAAATCTAATTGGGATTTTGATTATACTCATTAAATATATTAAATAATTTTAAGTGACACATTGTTTTTATATTTTTACCATTAGGAAAATATCCCTACTGTCTCCATCCTATGCAATCCAGGAATGAGAGCACGTCACTGGAAGCAGATGTCAGAAATTGTAGGCTATGACTTGACTCCAGACTCTGGAACTACACTGAGAAAAGTTTTAAAATTAAACCTTTCACCATACTTGGAACAATTTGAAGTGATAAGTGCAGGTGCAAGCAAGGTGAACCTGAAGATCAACTGAAATACTTTATTTAATGAGTTTGTTAATCAAATAATTGTGGTTTTGTTGTGGTTGATGCATAGCACTGGCTAGCAGTCGGAGGAGATGGGGGAAAGTGATAGAGGACCACTCTTCCCCCCCGCACACACACACACACTTCCTACTTAGTTCTACTGAATCTAAACTAGAAATGGCTCATTTGACCTCTTCTTAATTCCACCACATTCCGATATGCATGGATGATATGCTAGTCTTGATATATAATCTTTCTATTAATAATATTGGGTGGATGTGTGTGGCATGTGATGTGTTGTATGTATTCTAGCAGAATAACTATAGTCCTTAAGGGTTCTTGAAATACTCAGAAAGCATCTTCAGATTATAGACTGGAGAAAAGATACTTTAGGGGAAGCCCAGGAGGTATTCTATTCTATTGTCTATTTCAGTACTGACAACAAGTTTTCATAGCAAATGCATTTTTAAAACTACATCATCATTCTTTTTAGGAATTTTTAAATTGTTTTAAAAACTTTTCTAATTTAATTACAGTGTAGCCACAGATTATTTTAAGGCATATACTTACTGAATTTACTAGGGAAAGTCAATACAGTAAATAAGATTCTTTTTTCACAATCTCATTCTTTCCTCCATTTTAGGAATTTTCATTAGAGAAGGCCATGCATACAATGATGGGAACTTGGGATGATATTGCTTTTCATATAAGTCTATATCGTGAAACTGGAGTCTGTATTCTTTCTTCAGTAGATGAGATTCAGGCTCTCCTTGATGATCAAATTATAAAAACTCAGACAATGAGAGGATCACCTTTCATTAAACCATTTGAAAAAGAGATCAAGGTATGTTAAACAGGATAGCTCCTGGTCATTTGCAAAAATTGCAATCTTATTACATATACTAGAGGCCCGGTGCATGAAAGTTGTGCATGGGGCGCCCCTCAGCCTGGCCTGCACCCTCTCCAATCCTGGACCGCTGGCTCCTAACTGCTCACCTGCCTGCCTGCCTGATCACCCCTAACCACTCTGCATGCCTGCCTGATCACCCTAACTGCTCTCCCCTGCCGGCCTGATCACCCCTAACTGTCTCTGCCTCGGCCCCCACCACCATGGCTTTGTCTGGAAGGATGTCCAGAAGACGTCCTGTCTAGCATATTACCCTTTTATTAGTATAGATACTTTTGTGGAAATAAGTCAGTTTGTTGGATAGCTTTGGAGAAATGCAGGAAGAGATATTTAAAAATTCATGTGGAACTATATAGAACAGATCTGAGACATTAATTCTAATGATTTTGAAAAGCACACATTATGTTTTATTAAAAAAAATCATCTCCTGCTCAGCTGGTGTGGCTCAGTGGTGGAGCATTGACTTATGAACTAGGAGGTTGAAGTTCGATTCTCAGTCAGGGCACATGCCCAGGTTGTGGGCTTAATCCCAGATGTGGAGTGTGCAGGAGGCAGGCAATCAATGATTCTCTCTCATCATTGATGTTTCTATCTCTCTCTCTCTCTCTCTCTCCCTTCCTCTCTGAAATCCATAAAAAAAATATTCTCCAATGACAACAATAGACTTGGAAGGAAAACAGTTGGTATTATTAATTGTAACATTAAACAGCCTAGTCCCTGTTCCATGTTATGTTCTTTTAATTTGTAGTGAAGTTCTGTATACCATGCTTTAATTATATTTCTGAACAACTAGCTTGAGGGTCTGTTAGAATAATGAATTATTTTTCACTTGAGAAAAAAAGTTATATTTGAGACTATTAGGTTATTTAATATTAGAGGCCTGGTGCACGAAATTTGTGCACTGGGCGGGGGGAGGTCCCTCAGCCTGGCTTGTACCCTCTTGCAGGCCATATGCCCGGGTTATGGGTCATATGCAGAAGGTGGCTGATCAATGATTCTCTCTCATCATTGATGTTTCTATCTTTCTCTCCCTCTTCCTTTCTCCTTGAAATCAATAAAAATATATTTTTTAAAAAACCAAGGTAGACTGGTTTTAATTTAAGTATAGATGGTGTTTTTACAAAAGGCCTTGGCTCTTGATATTCAGATTAGACAGAGTTGTGTTCTTCCAAAAGGACATAACGCTGCACATTTTCTCATGAATCAGGCTGACCTAGACTTTCCTGATATGTCTTTTGCAGAAATTTCTTGTCTAACAAGGTAGAATTTACAAGATAAGTTTAAAAGCTCTTTTAGAGCTTTAAAAACAATAAAATATGAGGTCTAATCTCTTGACATATTGGACCTTAGGCCGAATATTTAAGAATCAAAGAGAGATTATATGAATGACTTTAACTAATGAAATATCTTACTGAGTCTTGGAGACCTGTGAGAGTAAGGAGACTTTGATTTTTCTCCCAAATTGTGTTGCTGTGGATCAGCGTTTTTCAACATGGCACTAAAGACATTTTGTGTTAAATAATTCTTTGTTGTGAGGGTTGTCCTGTACATTGTAGGAAATTTAGCAGCATCCCTGGCTTCTGCTAACTAGATTTAGTAGCACCCTCATCCCATCGGTTGTGACAAATGAGAATGTCTCCAGACATTGTCAAATGTTCCTTGGGATGGGGGACAAAATAGCCCGTAGGTTGATAACCATTGATGTAGATCAGGGTATATTCCTGGATGCCTTTTGGATGTGGGATGGTTTACCTAGTGATTAGGAAATTGGTCTAAATAACTACAGTCATTTCCAATTATGAGTTCCAATGATTTAGGAAAACTTCAGACCTCCTAGTGTTTTTCTAAACCCCTGTGAGACACCCATTAAGTGATCTTGGGCTGTTGTGCATTGATTTAAAAATAACAGTAAAATTTAAATACACATTTATTGCTATAACTTACTATTTTTCTTTAATAACTGGGATTTAGTACACTATGTTTTTCATTAAGGCCTGGGAGGACCGTTTGATTCGAATACAAGAAACGATTGATGAATGGTTAAAAGTACAAGCTCAATGGCTATACTTGGAGCCCATTTTTTGCTCTGAGGATATCATGCAACAGATGCCAGAAGAAGGACGTCAATTTCAGACAGTAGACAGACATTGGAGAGATGTTATGAAGTTTTGTGCAAAAGATCCAAAGGTGTAGTATTTGTTTTTTCTCTTACAAATAAAGGGGAACCTTTATTTTGGGCTATTAAAAAAGGCATTTGGCTTTTTTTCTGATTAAAAAAATAAAAACATGCTCATTGTATAAAAACTGTAAAGTTCAGAAAAATGTAAGAAAGCATTAAAGCAATTTTACTTTTCAATTCATAAGATATATTACTTATAATTATTTTACATCAGATTGGTTTCAACTGTATATTTCTATGATACATGCTCTGTATGTTGCATTGTGTGCCGACCACCCAAAGTCAAATCATCTTCCAGACGTCACCATATATTTGACCCCCTTTACCCTTTACTAACCCCAAACCCCTTCCTTCTGGTAACCACAGTACTGTTGTGTGTGTATATGAGTTTTTATTTGTTTTTATTATTTATTCATTGTTGCTTTCAGTTTTATATCCCACATATGAGTGAAATCATATGGTTCTTACCTTTTTCTGACTGACTTATTTCACTTTAGCATGATATTCTCAAGTTCCATCCATGTTGTTGCAAATGGCAGTATTCATCTTTTCTTATGGCTAAGTACTATTGTATATATGTACCACATTCTCTATCAAAGGACACTTTGGTTGTTTACATGTCTTGGCCACCGTGAATAATGCTGCAATGAATATAGGAGTGCATATACCTTTGCAAAGAAATGTTTTCAAAATTTTTGGGTAGATACCCAGAAGTGGGGCTGCTGGGTCATATGGTAACTCTATTTTTAAGTTTTTGAGGAGCCTCCATACTCTTCCATAATGGCTATACCAGTTTACATTCCCACCAGCAGTGGGAATCTTTCTTCACAACCTCTCCAACACTTGTTATTACTTGTCTTGTTGGTAGTAGCTATTCTAACAAGTGTGAGATGATAGGACATTGTAGTTTTGATTTGCATTTCTCTAACAGCTAATGAGGTTGAGCATCTTTTTATATATCTGTTGGCCATTTGTATGTCTTCTTGGGAGAAGTGTTCGGTCCTCTGCCCATTTAAAATTGTATTATTCATTTGGCGTTGAGTTGTATGTGTTCTTTATATATTTTGGATATTAACTACTTATCGAATGGTAGGGCTGCTTCACATGTACATGTAACTCACTTCACATGTACATTTAACTCACTGCTCCCCTCCTCTTGTAAAATAAATAGTAAAATAAAATGGAGAGAGAGAGAGAGAGAGAGAGAGAATAGTGCAGGTGATTCCACTCAATGCCTATATGCTTGGGAGTGAAGGGAAAAAAAGAATCTGAGGTTTTCTTAGTTGGTTGCATTTGTTATCTCTCTCCTAGTGAGTGTAGTACCTTGCTTAGTGTGAGTCTAATATTGAAAGACATACTATGCATTTTTTCATATACATATTATGCAAAGTCCACTTTAAAAACTCTAGTATTCAACTTAAGAATTTGTTTCACTGCTGGATGAAAAAGTAGCTGTGCTGGACTTCCTGAGAGTAAACAGTACACTGATATTTATGAGTCACAAGGATTTTGCCTTATATGCTGACTTTAGATCCTTTGTGAGACATGATTTACAGATGAGAAGTCAGAAATTTTTTTCTGCAAAAGACCAGATGGTAAATATTTTGGGCTTTGTGAAACGTAGTTTTTCTTTTCTCTTTTTCTCCCCAACAAGACAACTCTGCTATCATTGCAGTGAGAAAGCAACTGGACAATTCATCACTGAATGGATGTGCCTGTGCTAAGTAAAATTGTTTATAGACCCTGACATTGTTGTGTGCCATGAAATATTATTTTAATTTTTTTAACTCTTTAAAGCTGTAAAAACAGCCCTGGTTGGTGTTGCTCAGTGGTTAGAGTGTTAGCTAATGAATTGAAGGATTGCAGGTTTGATTCCTGGTCAAGGACACGAATCTGGATTGCAGGTTGGATCCGGCCAGTCCAGGTGAATGCAGGAGGCAACCAATTGATGTGTCTTTCTCACTTCGATGTTTCTCTCTCTCCCTTTCTGTGTCTCTCTCCCCTTCCGTTCCTCCCTTTCACTCTCTCTCTAAAAAAAAAAAAAAAAGGGAAAAAATCCTCAGGTGAGGATTAACAAAACAAAGAAACAAAACAAACAAAAAGGTGTAAAAATAATTCTTCACTTGTGGGCCATAAAAAAACTGGCAGCACGATGTATACATACATAAAAAAATCAAAGTACAATTTTTATTTGTTAATTATACTTCATAAAACTGGAAAAAGAAAAAGTGGTAGCAGGCTGGATTTAGCCCATGGGATGCCGTTTGCCAACTCATACATCTACATTGTTAAGTTTGTAGTTGACAGTTATAAATGTAAAAATTGTATCACACACCAACCTAATTCTTCAAATACTAGTAGATACATCACTTTTTAAAAAAGTATATAAGAGAAATGAAAATATGCATGACAGTCATAACTTCTCATTTGTAACTAGCATTTTGGACTAGAAGAGTTGAAGTTTATTGAATTTTATGACAATTTTCATACACCTTTTGACATATAACATAGATTAATGTTTAGGTCTTATAATTATATCTAGTATACAAGTGATGAACTGAATGCATATGTTTCTTTTAGGTTCTTGCTGCTACTTCTTTAACAGGTTTATTGGAAAAACTACAGAACTGCAATGAACTTTTGGAGAAAATTATGAAAGGGCTTAATGCATATCTTGAAAAAAAACGACTTTTCTTCCCTCGGTATGATGGATAATCAGTTGTGCTATACTTGAAATCACTTTCTGATGTGTGATGAATTATAACTAAAGCTTTTGTATTTGCATGTTTTTTCTCTAGTTTTTTCTTCTTATCTAATGATGAAATGTTAGAGATTTTGTCAGAGACCAAAGATCCACTTAGAGTTCAGCCTCATTTAAAAAAATGCTTTGAGGGCATTGCTAAATTGGAGTTCCTTCCCAATTTGGACATTAAGGCCATGTATAGTTCTGAAGGTGAGCGCGTGGAGCTGATTGCACTTATTTCCACGTCTGCAGCACGAGGTGCTGTGGAAAAGTGGCTCATTCAAGTGGAAGATTTAATGCTCCGGAGTATTCATGATGTGATTGCTGCAGCCAGGCTGGTACGTTTCCTAGGATTTAATGTATACCTGATATTCTGTAAATGCTTTCTTTTAGGAGGTTTTGAATGGGTATCAGTAAGTTAACATTTAAAGTTCTTACTATTTACAACCATTTATTATTTTATTTACTCTTTTGTTGTTTCTAACAATATTAGTAAGAATTAATGATAATATGTGATTATGTGCTACAAAAGAATAATAATAATAAAGTGTATATAATTTAGAATGGGGGTGGTGGTCCTAGTGATAGACAATTAGAGGAAGTAAAATTGAGACTGAGAACCAAAGCATAAGTAGGAATTAACCAAGTAAAGAACAAATAGAAGACCATCTTGGTATCCTGTGTAAAGGCCCTGGGATCAGAAAAAAACTCCAAATCAGGTGTTAAATGCATGATCTAGTTCACTTACTGTGGTTTACACTTAATTACTTAAAAACTTCAAACTTGAAATGACTTGAACAAACATTAAAGGAGGAATTAAAAGAGGATGTATATTTGAAAGAAATATAACACCTAAGCATTACATGTACCTCACTTATGCTAATCCAGTTAACCTACTTTTGAATGATAAACTTCAGTATATATCTGCTTTGGGGGACTACAAAGAAACATGTAGTTTAAAAAAAATCATTTAAAAAGGCATTGCATATTTTCAAAAGAAGACAGAAGGAAGGCCAAGAGACACATGAAAACATACTCAAAGTCACTAATTATCCGAGAGATGCAAATCAAAACGACAATGCGATACCATCTCACACCTATCAGAATGGCTATCATCAATAAATCAACAAACGACAAGTGTTGGCGAGGATGCGGAGAAAAAGGAACCCTTGTGCACTGCTGGTGGGAATGCAGATTGGTGCAGCCACTGTGGAGAACAGTATGGAGTTTCCTCAAAAAACTGAAAATGGAACTCCCATTTGACCCAGTAATCCCACTCCTAGGAATATATCCTAAGAAACCAGAAACACCAATCAGAAAGGATATATGCACCCCTATGTTCATAGCAGCACAATTTACAATAGCTAAGATTTGGAAACAGCCTAGGTGCCCGTCAACAGATGACTGGATCAGAAAACTATGGTACATCTACACAATGGAATACTATGCTGCCATAAAAAAGAAATTACTACCATTTGTAGGCACCTGGATGGAATTAGAGAACATTATGCTAAGTGAAATAAGCCAGTCAATGAAAGAAAAATACCACATGATCTCACTCATTTGGGGATAATGAAAAACATTATAAACTGATGAACCAAAAGACAGTTACAGAGGCAGTAAAGCATCAAACAGACTGTCTAATTACAGCAGTAAGGTTAGGGAGAGGTGGGGGAAATAAGAGATCAACTGAAGGACTTGTATACATGCATATAAGAGTAACCAACGGATGCAAAACATTGGGGGGTGAGGGCATGTATGGGAGTGGGGTGGGGGGGGCAATGGTAAGATATGTACACATATAATACCTTAATAAAAATTTGAAAAAAAAATAAAAATAAAAATAAAAATAAAAAGGCATTGCAGCCTTATATCCAGCAACTCACTTTATGTGAGTGAGGTATCCTTTTTCCTTTACCAAGAGCTCAGGAAGCTCATAATCTTACAGTGCATATTATGTTCAGCTTCAGTGTTCCTATAGATAAATATTGACTTTTCCTCTCTTTTTTCTATTTATGACTCTAAACAAACTAAAACACATAGGAAAGAATCAACATTTCCCATCAAGTATTTCCTTAATAAATATAGAAATGTATTTTCTATGTACCTAGTAATGGCTCATCCATTCTTTGAAACTCATCCTTCTTTGAACTTAGGTTAGCTTGTCATTTGCATTTATTTCTAAATATTACTAATCAAAAGGTATTTTAATAATGTATATATATATATATACACACACATATATATATATAGCCTTAGGTTTATATCTAAAGCATGTTGAAAATGGTGTTATATTAAAGATGATGTTGTATTAAATATATAGTTTCTATTAGCATCAACTTCAAACTTTGTTCTGTAGCTGTTGTTTTTTTTTCAATTTATCATTTGGATCTGCTATTATCATTTACTTTTGAATTAAGTTATTTTTTAAACCACCAAATCTCTTTAAATACATAAAAATGTTAGAAAGACATGAAAGTATACTTTGAAGTCAAAAGCCCTGATTGTTCAATATAACTGAACAAAATACAGGGTGAAGCAAAAGTAGGTTTTTAATTGTGAGCATGTGAAACACAGAGATTATTATTATTTAGTAATTATATTATTTTCCATTGGAACAACTGTAAACTTACTTTTGTCCCACCCTATATATGATTATTCAAATGATATACTCTGGTCATACAAATTTTTAGAATTGCTGTGGATTAATAATACAAGGGCTCTAACTACTAGGCCAATTTTCCACTAAATTGTATAAGTCTCCTTTTACATAATTTATTAGACTGATTTATTTATTTATTTTTAAAAATGTTTTTATTGATCTTAGAGAGAGAGGGAGAGAGAGAGATAGAAACATTGATGAGAGAGAAACATTGATCATCTGCCTTCTGCATGCTCCCCACTGAGGATTGAGTCCATAACCTGGGCATGTGGCCTGATTGGGAATTGAACCAGTGACCTCTTGGTCCACGGGACAACACTCAACCAACTGAGCCATACTGGCTGGGCTGATTTATTTTTTTACAGTTTAATTTCTGTAATAGAAGTAATATGTATTCTAACAGAAGTAATATGTATTCTATTCGTAAAACTTGACAACTCTCCACAGCAAAAGAAGATAAAAATTATATACATATTTTAAAAATACAATAATTTATAAAAAATGTTCAGGTATTTTAAATTGTCACCTAACATTTTTCATGACTGTGATATTCTAGCCTACAATGTACCAAATGTTTTGCTTCTCTGTTGTTAGACATTTAGCTTTTTTTTTCCCCCCCTTTAGAAATCTTTTAAAGTTAGAAATGCTTTTTTGTTATTCAGGCTTATCCAGACTCTGCAAGAAGAGACTGGGTTCGAGAGTGGCCTGGACAAGTTGTACTTTGTGTTTCTCAAATGTTCTGGACTTCTGAGACACAGGAAGTTATAAGTGATGGGACAAAGGTAAAGAATTATTTGACTTTAAGTAACATTCTTTTCTATATGCTATGTTTCTAATTAGCTTATCTGTTATTTTTAAAGCAAATCTTCCCCTGAATTTCTGTATGTAGCATTAAAATTATATAATTACTAGTGGCCCGGTGCACAAAATTTGTGCATGGGAGGTGGTGTCCCTCAGCCCAGCCTTCACCCTCTCCAATCTGGCACCCCTCGGGGGATGTCTGACTGCCAGTTTAGGCCCGATCCCTGCAGGTTCGGGCCTAAACTGGCAGTCGGACATCCCTCTCACAATGCGGGACCACTGGCTCCTAACCTGCCTGCCTGATTGCCCCTAACTCCTTCTGCCTGCCAGCCTGATTGCCCCCTAACTGCTCCCCTGCCAGCCTGATTGATGCCTAACTGCTCCCCTGCTGGCCCAATTGCCCCCAACTGCCCTCCCCTGCTGCGACCCACCTCCTTCACGCGAGGCGGTGAAGACGCTGGGACTGGCCTCCTCCATGCCGCACGGAGTTGTGGGATCCCCAGGCCTCACCACACGGAGTGTCTGCTGGGCCCTGCCTCCGCTGTGTGTGTGGCCATCTTATGGCAGCCATCTTGTGGCGACGTCGCGCACGAGGGCCACCTAGGCTTTTATTAGTATAAATTTGAGAACTTATTATTATATTTTATACTAGGCTTACACAAAAATCACTCCATTCTATAATTCATTTCTCCATTGAGGTATATTATGAAGTCAGAATTGTTTTGTATAAGAGTAAATATATAAAACACGTATTTTAGGTGCTATATGACATTAGTTTAATTGCTTTTTTATTTTGTAGGGATTAAAGAAGTACTATAAGGAACTTCAGAATCAACTAAATGATATTGTAGGGCTGGTAAGAGGAAAACTATCAAAGCAGACCAGGACTACTCTGGGCGCTTTGGTTACCATTGATGTCCATGCTAGAGATGTGGTCATGGACATGATTGATGTGGGTATGTGACTTTTTTCTTTAATGTTAAAGATAAAATATCAATAACTTCTAGCAACAAAGACTTATACTATATGTATACTACAGAATTTATTTTATATGATATTTTCTACGCATTGGAAAACATGAATTGTTTTAATATTTGCTATTATAAAAGATGATAAAATACCTATTTTTCAAATTATTTCTATTTTAGGATCATGTATCTTGTTTCACTGTATTCTTTTTAGGTGTCTCACATGATACAGATTTCCAGTGGCTTGCTCAGCTTCGATATTATTGGGAATATGAGAATGCTCGAGTTCGCATCATTAATTGCAATGTTAAATATGCTTATGAATATCTTGGCAACTCACCTCGACTTGTCATTACTCCTCTAACTGACAGATGTTACAGAACATTGGTATGCATTTAAATTATTTTAATTCACACATTAAAATTTACTTTTTGGTGTCATATTTTTTTGTCCAAATTTAACATGGCTCTCCTCATTTTATTCTCTTATTGGTGATAGTTGAATACAGCTATTCCTTTCTAATTCCAAATTTCTTTTATGTGAAATTATCATAATGAATATTTAATTCTAGGTGCTTTTGTAGAATACAAGCATGTTTGAATTCTAATGTTTGAAAATCATGAGTCACTTCCATTGGGGATAATTAGAGAAAGGAAAATACTGAAGATTTTAAAGAGAAAAATCAAAGCTTTGGAAAACAGTATCAGTTTTTGCAGTGGAGTTCTGGGAGAGATGACAGGAAGATGAGGAAAGTACAGTTGCGCCTTAGAACTCCAAGTTAGGAGGGAGAGACCTGAAACGTAGGGAGTTGGCCCTGAGGTCTATGTTTGGTGGGAAGGTATGGAAGATAGAGCTATGACTATTAAAATAGAAACATTAGGATTAGGATTGCCAGATGAAATACAGGACTCCCAGATAAATTTGAATTTTAAATAAACACCAAACACATTTTTAGTATAAATAAGTCCTAAATATTGTATGGGACATATTTATTCATTGTTTATCAGAAATTAAAATTTAACTGGGCATCCTATATTTAAATTTACTAAATTTCACAACCCAATCTGGAAACTGAGGAGGAACATCAAGAAACAAGTAAAGTAAGTAAAATTAAAGTGTCTTTGATTTGAGCTCTCTAGAAGCAGAGATGAAATGACAATTGTTGGGCAAATGATTTACTAGAGAATGCTCTTAGTACAAATCTGTAAGGAGGTGAGGAAGACAGGGGAAAGCTAAGGAAAGATGTGATTTCATTGGATATATATCCTTAGCCTGATCTCACAGGGAGTTTTGGAGCATGAATTGCGTCACAAAGGTACCACACTTTAAGGCAAAGGGGCTGGCTTTTATATTCCTTTATAGCCATTGACTGTGGGTCATCCTTAGGATTAGGGGTGTAAGTGAGCTATCAGTATTTGCCAGTGAGGTAGCTTCTATTAGTTGAGAGCAATTTTCAGGAGAAAAGAACAGGTGGAGCTATTTGTAGCTGACACTTTAGCAGGTGGGGGAGGAATGCAATGGTCAGTAAAGGGAATCTGGGTATATTAGTGCATCCTATCTAATAAAAGAGAAACATGCAAATTGACTGTACCTCCACTACGGCCCACAAGCCACGCCCATAAGCCAATCAGGAGCGAATATGCAAACAACCTAACCAAGATGGCGGTTAATTTGCATATCCAGGCGCAGAGCGAAGAATGAAGACAGCATAGAAGGAAGCCAAGCGCTGCAGAAGGGAGCGAAGCTGCAGAGAAGCAAGTGGGCCAGCGGAGACTGGAGGGAAGCAGGCAGGGGTGCGGAGAAGGGAGGGAAGCAGGCGGGGCAGCGGAGACCACTGCAGGAAGCCCTACTGCAGGAATCTTCCTGCAACGGGCCTCTAGTCTACAATAAAATGTTTCACCAAATCCTCTCATTTCTCAAGAAGCTACCTGAGGGCAGATACCATGTCTGTCTTGGTTTCTACTCTAGTGTGAACAAGTACATAATTACTCTTTAAATATTTGTTGAGTAAATGAATCTCAAGCTTCCAAGTCCTATCTGGGACCTCAGAGACATCAAAAGCTGTGAATACTCGTAAGGTGGAAGTTGTAAAATCAAAGGCACATTAAGCACTTGTATACAACACTAGAATGAAAAACAAAAAAAGTCTCCTAGGATATGTATTATCTATATACTAGTGACCCAGTGCACAGATTCATGCACATTGAAAGGCAATTAATTGGAAGGTGGCCGACAGGGCAGGACTGGGCGAGATGGGCCAGACACTCCCTGGAGCCAACCTCCCACAGTCCCTCCCCTGCTGGCCACACCAAGAGGGTGCTGTGGCTCAAAGGGTGTCTGCAGAGTCAGTGTAAGGTCCCTCTGGCAGGTGGGGTCCCGGCCTGGCCTGCAGGGATCCGGCTGAAACCGGCTCTCCGACATCCCCCAAGGGGTCCAGGAGTGCGAGAGGGCACTCTACAAAGTTGCTGTCGTACAGGGTGTGGGACGCAAATGCAAGTGTGCAGTAAACCAGATTTAGGGCCGACAGTGCCTCCGCAACAACATAACCCATGGCCAAAGGTGGAATTGCGTGGCCCTGCAAGGAATTGGGCTTCCTCCTCTCTGGGTGCATCACCTGAGAACCGCTGCTGCCAAGTCACTGCAGCTCGGCAGCTCCTGCATTGAGCGTCAGCCCCCTGGTGGTCAGTGTGCGTCAAAGTGACTGGTTGGATGGGCAGAGGGACACTTAGCATATTAGCCTTTTATATATCTACTAGAGACCTGGTGCATGAATTTGTGCATGGGTGGGGTCTGGCTGGCCCACCCTGATGGGGGCCCATTGGGCCAGGCTGGCGGCGGGGAGGAGCCTTGGGCAGTTGGCCAGCTGGCCCCACCCCCAATCAGGGTGTTGGGAGCCGATCGGGGGGCCGGGGCAGCTGGCGGGGGTGAGGGGTGGTGATCAGGGCCTGGATCAGGATGGTTGGGTGCTGCAGTGTGCATTATAGCCACCGGTCGTTCTGGTTGTTCTGGTTGTTCCACTGTTCCAGTCGCTAGGCTTTTATATATATCCACATAGATACATATAAAAGCCTAAGCAACTGTTCGACCATTCGACCAGTAGCTATGATGCACACTGACCACCAAGGGGCAGATGCTCAACACACAGGCATGGAAACATGGAACAGACTGGTGAATCGCAGAGGGAAGGTGGGAGGGGGGAGTGTGGGAAGAGATTAAGCGAAAATCTTATATGCATACTAGAGGCTCAGTGCACAGGTTCTTGCACCAGTGGGGTCCTTTGGCCTGTGGAGATTGGGCCAAAACCAGCTCTCCAACATTCCCCGAGGGGTTCCAGATTGCGAGAGGGCGCGGGCCAGGGTGAGGGACCCCACTGGTGCATGAATCTGTGTACCAGGCCTCTAATATAGATATAAAAGGCTAAGTGTCCATCCAACTGGTAGCTATGATCACACTGACCACCAGGGGGAAGACGCTCAACACAGAAGCTGCCATGACACGCACTGGCCATTAAAAATTAAACAGTACCATGGACCTGTTGCAAACAAACCAACACTCGGCTTCCCCCAAGTGGGACACAGGCCCTGCCACCACCCCGGAGCAACACCCCACCAAATTGCAGCCAACGCTGCTAAGACCCCCTGGCACAAAATGCGGCCCATAGCCCAGCCCAGCCTGAAAACGGTCACTGTGGGTGCCAGGTAATGATGTCATGTAGCAACACCCGGCTTCCTCTCCCTAGCGACTAGCCTCCTTGCAGTTTCTTCAGCCCAGCAACACGACTTGCTTTATAGCCAGGTACAAACATTTCACAGTTCAACCAAATGTTTGTGAAATGTTTTCCTGTGCTTCATCTCATTTGATCTTCACAGAAGTCCTGGAGTAGGTACTTAGGAGACACAGTAGAATTCTGTTTTCTTTTCATTAGCTGGAAAAACGGAGACTTGGAAAGTTTAGGAACTTTACCTGACTGAAAAGAAGTAAGAAACGGTGGACCTTGAAAATGACTTCAGGTTTTCTCACTGTGCAAAATATAGTCAAACACTGCTACAGTTAAATATTTTACCCTTTGTTCTCCCTGCATGATCTACAATAATAATCTGCTTCATGTTGATATTGACTGCTGTGTTGCTGACACTTACCTGAAAGAGAAGTTGGGGTGCTTCACTGGGCTGGAAAAAGTTTAGCTAAATCAGAAAGCAGGTCTAATTAAGCAAGTTTATTCTCTGTATATAAAAGGCTAAGTTGACTTGTGCATGCGCAATACATATAAAGCTCTTGCTGGAGCCAATTGCACGCGTGTATTTTGATCTGTCATTGTTGATCGTGAATTTGCTTGACACTTGTATTACAGAAAAAGAGTGAATAGCAATATTAAAATATTTATTCTAAATAATTTTCTTTCAATGTGCATGAATCCATGCACCAGGACACTAGTCCATAATAGAAGGAACATACTTGTAAGCATTTTCTTGAAATTGTAAAGGGAGAGGTTTCTAGCAATCAAATGAATGGACATTAACAATGTAGCATTTATCATAAATTTAAGATAGATAAAATATCATTGATACTGCCTTTATTTAGATGTCCATTGTTTTATTTTAGTAAATGTAAAAATACTATTTTATAGGTTTATTTATTTTTAAAATAGTCTTTTAAAAGAGCAGTTTTAAGTTCTCAAGAAAATTAAGTAGAAAGTACAGGAGTTCCAATAAACCTCCTGCCTCCCCATATGTACAACCATGTGTCCCTTAACTTTATTTCACCTAAAAAGGAGTTAAGTTTTATAAACTCTCATATTAGTTTTTATGAAACAAACTTCATAGTTAGGGAGTTGACTGTAATCTATGTGCTTCTAAAAATGTTCAGCCACTGTTCCAGTCATTGTGGAAACCCAGAAAGCATTCAGATACAGCTGATGTTGCGGTTATTGAACTTAAAGACTAAGTGAAAGGAAAAAATCTACATAATAAACTGAAAGGCAAGGTAGAAAGCAATACTACTGGTAAGAGAAGTACAGAATAGTGTTATGGGAATAGAGAACATACCAAGAGTATCAGGATCAATAGCCAGGGTGAATCATAGATAAAATTATATAATAAGTCATATGTTTCTCTTCCAAATGATGGGCCCCCATTCATAACACCCACTTTCAGATATGTACTCTCTTTGAGGCTAGCCAAGAGATTGTCATTAGGGAACTCTATAATCATCTCCACAGCCACTTCTAATTAAACCTTTCTGACCAAATTGTAACACCTCAAGGCTAGATTTTCTTTGTTTTTAAAGGCAAATGGAATACTGTACATGTAAAGTATTAAAGGATAAGGAGATTTTGATACATTTTCACTTTTTTGAACTCCATAAACTGCTTATTTTTTGTACAGCTAGAAAATTGTGTGCTAAAAATTAACTGAAAAATATAATTGTATTACTGCCTCTCTGAAGTTACAACTAAAACTAAATCCATTTTGGAAGTGATTATCTGTGTTGTTGTTTTCGGTTAAGCATGGATTTCTTTTCACATAAATGTTTCTTTTCAGATAGGTGCCTTCTATTTAAATCTTGGAGGTGCTCCAGAAGGGCCAGCAGGCACAGGAAAAACGGAAACCACCAAGGACTTGGCTAAAGCTCTTGCTGTACAGTGTGTGGTGTTCAACTGTTCAGATGGGTTAGATTATCTAGCAATGGGAAAGGTAAGGTTACATTTTAAATGTTACCAACTTACAGCTAGGGCTAACTGGATAAACTGAAGCAAACTTAGTTAAACATTATTTGAATGTAGTTTAAGCATTACTTGAACATTGGGTTTATATCCTTGGGCTTTTATTGACCTTAATTTTCAGTTTTGACTTAAAAGCTTAAATATTTGTTTTAACAAGTGATGCCTTTTCCTAAGAAAAATTATCTCCTTTTTTCTGGTCCTTAGTTTTTTAAAGGATTGGCTTCTTCTGGTGCTTGGGCTTGCTTTGATGAATTTAATCGAATTGAGTTGGAAGTGTTGTCAGTGGTAGCTCAACAGATCCTTTGCATTCAGAGAGCCATTCAACAGAAGCTGGATGTGTTTGTTTTTGAAGGGACAGAACTTAAACTCAATCCCAACTGTTTCGTAGCTATTACCATGAATCCTGGCTATGCAGGACGTTCTGAATTGCCAGACAATCTTAAGGTAATATTTTTTAAGAATGTAAATTTGTTAATCAAAAGTAACAGCATAACCCACTCAAAAGGTATGTTTTCTCACATGTTTTTGTAATTTCTTTTTCTATTTTCTGCATGGTAAACCTCCAAAAACTCTTTTAGGTGCCTAAAAAAAATTAAAGGGCACAAAACTATTAAAGTGCTAGTGAAAAATTACAGAGTTAATGAAAAGGTGCTGCATTGGGGGAATAAACTTGAATATCAACACATTATCTTTGGGTGCTTATGCTTAGTATTAAGCATAAGTTTCCTTTATGTAAATAATATATTTCATTTATTATATACTTCAGGTTCTTTTTAGAACAGTGGCTATGATGGTTCCAAACTATGCCCTCATAGCAGAAATCTCCCTCTACTCCTATGGATTTTTGAATGCAAAACCTCTGTCTGTGAAGATAGTAATGACCTATAGGCTTTGCTCAGAGCAGCTTTCATCGCAATTTCATTATGACTATGGAATGCGAGCAGTGAAAGCCGTTTTGGTGGCTGCTGGAAACCTAAAACTAAAATTTCCAAATGAAAACGAAGATATACTTGTAAGTATTAAATACATACATTGTGAAAGAAAGCCTGAGTGAAAGATGATTTCTTTTAGTGTGGTTGATCAGGAACTACAAATAGGCAAAAAAGAGAGTTCTTTCTTTGAGCCTTTTTATAAGAGGTTGAAATGATAGTTTAGGGGTTATGTTATTCATTATACTTTATGTAAATGCAAGGACCTTTTGGCTCGATAAGCATAGTGTTGGCTTTTCAGTATGGGGATTCCATGGAACAATGTAAAATAAACTCTGACTTTGGACATGGGGGAGGAGAGGGCAAATACTGGCAATTAACTTAATATTGCACTTTTTGGATGCTTTTAGCTTCTTCGATCAATTAAAGATGTAAATGAACCAAAGTTCTTATCATATGATATACCCTTATTTAATGGAATAACTAGTGACTTATTTCCTGGCATTAAACTTCCTGAAGCTGACTATCATGTAAGTAAACCTCTGAGAATTAACTTACTCTGCAAACAAATTTATCTGATGACTTAATAGTTTACAAGGTTTTATTAAATGGGTGAAATCATTCTGTTTGGAGGATAAACCCCTATTTTGGTCACCTTAATATGAAAATGAGTAAATTTTACTAGTACCTTCTGTTATATGATACTAGGGTTAACAAGGTTCAGGTCAAAGATAATGATTATTGCAAGAGAATAAGTATTTTATTTTCTATCTTGTGATTTCTAATACTTACTACTATGTATACTATAATATTATTGTATACTTCAGCTGATAAAAAAATATGCTAAGCTGAAAGTGGTAAAACATCTTACAGTTAACAAGGATTTGTTTCTCAAATTTAAATAATATGCTTGCTCTTTTTTTAAAAAAGGAAACAAACTATGTATATTTCCAATTCCATTTAAATTATAGACATTATAGGAGGCGTACACACACACACACACACACACACACACACACACACACACTCACACACTAGAGGCCCGGTGCACGAAATTTCACACACTGGGGGGATCCCTCAGCCCAGCCTGTGCCCTCTCACAGTCTGGGACCCCTTGCTCCTTACTGCCTGCCTGCAGCGGAGGCGGGAGAGGCTCCTGCCACCACTGCTGCGCTCGCCAGCCATGAGCCCAGCTTCTGGCTGAGTGGCGCTCCCCCTGTGGGAGTGCACTGACCACCAGGGGGAAGCTCCTGCGTTCAGCGTCTGCCCCCTGGTGGTCAGTGCGTATCATAGCAACTGGTCGTTCCGCCATTCGGTCGATTTGCATATTAAGATTTTATTATATAGGATATCTATATGCTATTTACAGCTGTTACATAATATAAAGTAAAACAAATTAATTACAAATAAAACAATCTCAATTTAATGAGATGGATGATTTATGGCTAAAACTAAACTGTTACATTATGGTAGTTTCTATGGTAAAATATACAGTGAAGATTGATTTGAGTTCTACTTTAATCATAAACTACTTTATATCATATGATGATTCAACTCTTATACCCCTTCTCTCTATTGATATTACTGTGAAATCTTTTTTTTGTTTGTTTGAGCTTTTATATCATTAAGTTATCACTTGACTTAACGCATTATTTACTTTTTGCCTCCTTTTGTTTTTAATCTTCAAACTCAAATACTAATATATGTCCTATGACAGTATCAGATTATGGTGATTCTAGGGTATTTTTCACAACCAACAACCAATTTTCTGATTCTCTGGACACCAGCTGGGTGTTCAACAATTCAATTCTGTCACTAACTACCTGGAATTAGTGTCAGATTCCAGATTGGGGCTTGGTCCTATAAAACTATCCCTCACTTCTAATAGCAGTCTCAAGTTCTAGGTCACTGTACTTCAGGGGTTTCCCCGACCACCTCCCGCCTCCCAGGTTTGATAATTTGCTAGAACAGCTCACAAAACTCAGAAGCACGGTTTATTTAATTTACTGGTTTTTATAAAGGATACAACTCAAGGCAAGGTATGGGAAAGTGGCAGCGGTGGAGTTTCCACACCTTGCAACTTGGTGTGTTCACCAAACCAAAAGCTCCCTGAATCTCATTCAGAGTTTTTGTAGAGCTCCATCTTCAGCCCTCTCCTTCTCCTTCCTCAAAGGTTGATAGGTAGAGATGAAAGTCCAGCCCTCTAATCAATGGGTCTTTCTGGTGACTAGTTGCGTACTGAGGCTATCTAGTGTCCTTAACCTAAGTAAACTCAGGTGTGATTGAAAAGGGCTCATTGTGAATAACAAAAGACTCAAGAAATTCCAAGGGTTTTAAGAGCTCTGTGCCACGTGAGGGTGGGGGGGGGTGGGGGGGGTGGAGGTGTCAAAGACCATATATATTTTTGTATTATACCATAGATAATTATCAAGATGATTCAGGATATGCTAATATGATTTTTAGAAATAAAAATCTTACCATTCTCTTGGAGAGTTCTTGCATTCCCGTGAATACAGAAATAGACTCATGAATCCATAGATTCCAGTTTGAAAAATACTACTAGGACTTCAATAGTAAAACTGGATGTTTGGGAGTGTTTCATTACCTGGACTAACAGATTTCTGATATGCTTTTGATTACAAACAAATGGACAGATTAAATTTCGAGACAGTGTAATTACCATTCCTGATGATATATTATGTAAAATCAAGACATTAAATTGAGTAAACATTGTCATGCTAAGAAAGGGAAGGCAGTGGTCTGTTCAATAGAAAACAGCAAGTAGGTGGTCTGCATGACAGTACTCTGTAGTGAAGGTACATTCCAAACATGTATAGCATATAAATGAGTTTAAAGAACTGTTTTGCAATCCATAATCCTTAGTTTTTCACCAAATTCAGGAAATGCAGTTTTATATAACCTGGAACTGAATTAACTGCTATTATTGTGTGCCTTAATAAATGAATGGTAGTTAAGTAGGATTGTTCACAATGGGATATACACACATACATCATATCATTCTTAGACTTAAGCTACTGAAGCTGGAGGGATTAGGTTATATATGATAAAATCAAATGAACTTGACTTCTAGTCATTGTGAACCTAAGCTCATAGGAGGAATGTTGGAAATTTTGACACTCTTTGAGATAAATAGGCATATAATGCCCACTTGAAATCTTACTAAAGTAAAGGAATAATTTAAGTATAGACTTAGAAACTGAGGTGATGATGCTTTTATTGTATTTGTGATGATGGTACATTTGATTGAAGCAGCTTGAATCTTGTATAAGTGTAAAGTTGTGTGTTTTTTATATTGCATTGTATTTTTTGTTGCTATTATAAAAGAAGACAGAACAAATGGAAATGTTTTATGATGCTTCATGGCCATTGCTTTTTGTCTTTCAAAGTTCCCTTGTGCAGGCCAATGCTCTAACCACTGAGCAACGCCAGCCAGAGCCTAACTAAGTCAGAGTTTTGTTGCAGAGTTGTTGAGCTTCAGTTTATCTCTAGTTTCAAATGTCTTTAAGAGTGAGAATTGTCCTGTATTATAGGGCCCTCCCTCTAGCAGAATTTTGGGATATACATCCCAAGACTAAGGAAATTTCTCTCTGTATGTGCCTTATTCAGCAAAAGCAGAGAAAAAGCTTTGTACTTGAGGCCCTTCCAGATTAAAATCTGTCACATATGACCACTTAAATCTCTGTTGGTTTCTCCTTACTTCAGCAAAGTCCCTATGCCTATAGCAGATCCAATCCACTAACATCTATGTTCACACTTAAAAAATGCTCTCAGGGGCAAAATTAGTTGTTGAGATGTATTCACCTAAGAAAGGCTCATTCCTTTCTGAAATTTAATTCTTTTAGACTTATTTGTATTCAAAGTGCTCCTGTATCTTCAAATACTTATGGATTTTTTTTTTAGCTTCTCTGTTTATTTCTAGTTAGTACAGTATAAAGAATTATTTGGCATGTTCTTCTATAGCCTATCCAAAAGTAAAATTCTGGAAAACACTATTAAAAGGAATTGTGTCATGTAGCATATACCCAGTGCTATGGTGCTATCCTATATAATAAAAGGGTAATATGCAAACTGACCCTAATGGCGGAACAACCAGGAACAACTGGTCACTATGATGCACACTGACCACCAGGGGCAGATGCTCAACATAGGAGCTGCCCCCGATGGTCAGTGCCCTTCTGCAGGGGGAGCTCTGCTCAGCCACAAGCCGGGCTGACGGCTGCCAGCACAGCGGAGGTGGCGGGAGGCTCTCCTGCCTCCTCCGCAGTGCTAAGGATGTCCGACTGCAGCTTAGGCCTGCTCCCTAAACTGGCAGGTGGACATCCCCCAAGGGCTCCCAGGCTGTCAGAGGGATGTCTGACTGCCAACTTAGGCCCAATCCCCCGGGGAGCAGGCCTAAGCTGGCAGGTGGACATTCCCCGAGGGGTCCTGGACTGAGAGAGGGTGCAGGCTGGGCTGAGGGACCACCCCCTGGAGTGCACGAATTTTCGTGCACCAGGCTTCTAGTATCTTTAATAACTTCTAATGGGGAATACTGATAATTTTAAAGTATTTTAATTCTGTCCCTCCTTTCAATTAAAAAAATAAAACTTTAAGAAATAATTTATCAATATAAGAAGATAGTTTTCTTATTTGTAAATAAAAGGTCTACATTTATATGATAAGTATGACATGATTTATAGTGTAATACCATATTATAGAAATGCATTCCATTTTTCTTTTATTTTAGGAATTTTTGGAATGTGCTCATGAAGTCTGCAAAGTACACAATCTTCAGCCTGTGAAATTTTTTATAGAAAAAATGATTCAGACATATGAAATGATGATTGTTAGACATGGGTAAGATTATAGATTAACACTGTCTGCCAGTGTTAGATGTTATTTTTAAATTAGGCTATTAAAACAACTAAATTTGTGTATCAAAAGACTCAGCAAACTTCATATGCTAGGTGGCTAGGGAGGAAACATCTTCCACCTCCTAATCCTATACCAGTGGCTTAAAAACAAAAGTTTATTTCTTTCTCATGCTTCATGACCAACAAGGATTGGTAAGGCTCATTCAGTAATAATAGCACTAATGATCAACACAACTTTCCCTTTTGATCTTCAAATATATTATTCAATCTCCTTCATAAAATACACTCTTTCCTTCTCAAGGAGACAACCTAAAAGTTCCAGTCAATCAATGAACCAGACTCAAAGTTCAGGATATCTAGATGATGCATGATAGTTTCTGTATCAAATTTGGAAGTTGTTCTTCTTGATCCAGAGACCTAGGAACTAGAAAGACAAGTTATTTGCCCTTCACACACCCAATATTGTAGAAGTGGGTTTACCAGAACAGGATTATTAGGGCAAACACTCTCCTTCAGAAGTAGAAGAATAGGAGACAAATAGGAGATACAGCCAACACTGACCGGTAGCAATTCTGAAACCCAGGTGGGCATATTTTTTCTTTAGACAGCCTCCCCCACCAATTGTATAAACTTAAAACTCCATAAAACCTGGTTCCATATTTGCTTTATTCTCCCTGTGAGAGGCTTTCCAGTTAACTGTTTTCTGTGGACCTTGGTTCAACCTTCTGAGAGGTCTTTTCATCTCTATTTTCTTTCCTGGTCACATATGAAGTTGACAATAGAGAAAATGTCCTTGGAGTTGAGAAATGTTTTCAGCCTGCTTCCCGCCTATAGAAAGTTGAGGTCTCAAAGATCATTATTATTTTAAAGGCAGGATTTTTTTTAAGAAACAACCTTTGTATTATGTAATTTTTCAAACAAGCAAAAATAGAGGTAATACTAATACAATCAACCCTCATGCATCCAATACCCCAGGATCTTTTTTTTTTTCACCTGAGGATATGTTTATTGATTTTAGAGAGAGAGGAAGGAAGAAGTTGCTTCCTGTATTTGTCCCGAAGGGGATCGAACCCACAACCTAGGTATATGCCCTGACTGGGATCAAACCCGAAACCTTTTGGTGTATGGGACGACACTCCAACCAACTGAGCCAACTGGCCAGGACCCCCAAGGATCATTTTTAAGTCTTGAATATTCACATGTGTTTTAGCCTAGACTCATGGTTTCTTTGTCAGTAAACTCTCAAAAACAATAAGCTTTTTACCTGCTGGTAAAAAGGCAGCTCTATGTACCAGTAGCCACAACTACAGTCCTTATTAAGTTATATGTTTCTGAACTTCCTTTTAGTATCCTTAAACCTATCAAGCTTAATACAGAGGATCACATTCTTAATCTGTTTTCCCAGAACTGTTTTATCCTCCTGAAATGATTACTGAGAACCATATTAATTTTTCATAGGTTTTAATAAAGTGATACAATGGCCCTAACTTTGATATGATACTTGATGCCAGGCTGAGTAGGTCTTTGTTGTTCATAGATTTTCTCAATTTATCTTTTTACCAATTGGGGATGAGAAAAAATTGCCTCTTTCAATCATGCAGGTTTCTTGAATTTCTGGACTCCTTCTATTCTCTTTCATTCTTGCTTGAAAACTGCCTATTTTTTGCTGGGCTTATTTCTTTATTGTGGTTCCTTGTTAAATGCAGCTATCAATGGCCATTATATAATACTAGAGGCCCGGTGCACGAAATTCGTGCATGGGGGTGTGTGTCCCTCAGCCCAGCCTGCACCCTCTCCAATTTGGGACCCCTCGAGGGATGTCCGACTGCCCGTTTAGGCCCAATTCTAAACGGGCAGTCGAACATTCCTCTCACAATCCAGGACTGCTGGCTCCCAACTGCTCGCCTGCCTGCCTTCCTGATTGCCCCTAACCGCTTCTGCCTGCCAGCCTGATCACCCCCTAACCACTCCCCTGCCAGCCTGATTGATGCCTAACTGCTCCCCTGCCAGCCTGTTTGCCCCTAACTGCCCTCCCCTGCAGGCCTGGTCACCCCTAACTGCCCTCCCCTGCAGGCCTGGTCACCCCTAACTGCCTTCCCCTGCAGGCCTGGTCACCCCCAACTGTGCTCCCCTGCAGGCCTGGGTCCACCCCAACTGCCCTTCCCTGAAGGCCCAGTCACCCCCAACTTCACTTCTCTGCCGGCCTGGTCACCCCTAACTGCCCTCCCCTGCAGGCTTGATCACCCCCAGCTGCCCTCCCTTGCAGGCCTGGTCCCTCCCAACTGCCTTCCCCTGCTGGCCATCTTGTGGCAGCCATCTTGTGTTCACATGGGGACAGCCATCTTTGACCACATGGGGGCAGCAATCTTGTGTGTTGTAGGGATGGTCAATTTGCATATTACTCTTTTATTAGATAGGATAGAGGCCTGGTGCACTGGTGGGGGCCGTCTGGTTTGCCCTGAAGGGTGTCCCAGATCAGGGTGGGGGTTCCCTTGGGGCGTGGGGCGGCCTGGGCGAGGGGCCTGTGGTGGTTTGTAGGCCAGCCACTCCCCACAGCGACCCAAGTGGAGGTCCTGGTATCTGGGATTTATTTATCTTCTACAATTGAAACTTTGTAGCCTTGAGCGGAGCCAAGCCTCCTGCTTGCTCCATGGCCACAGCCATTTTTGTTGGGATTTATTTATCTTCTATAATTGAAACTTTGTAGCTTTGAGTGGAGGCCTAGGCCAGCCAGGGTGTGCGGAAAGCTTGACTTCCTCCATTGCCGGGGGCAACTCAAGCCTCCTGCTCTCTCCAGCCTCGTGGCCGCCGCCATTTTTGTTGGGATTTATTTATCTTCTATAATTGAAACTTCTTAGCCTTGAGTGGAGGCCTGGGCCAGCTAGAGTGTGTGGAAAGCTTGGCTTCCTCCATTATCAGGGAAACCCAAGCCTCCTGCTCTCTCTGTGGCTGCAGCCATCTTGGTTGAGTTAATTTGCATACTTGTTCCTGATTGGCTGGTAGGCGTGGCTTGTTGGTATAGCAGAGGTATGGTCAATTTGCATATTGTTTTTTTTTAATATATTTTATTGATTTTTTTACAGAGAGGAAGGAAGAGGGATAGATAGAAACATCGATGAGAGAGAAACATCAATCAGCTGCCTCCTGCACACTCCCTACTGGGGATGTGCCCGCAACCAAGTTACATGCCCTTGACCGGAATCGAACCTGGGACCTTTCAGTCCGCAGGCCGACGCTCTATCCACTGAGCCAAACCGGTTTTGGCTGCATATTGTTCTTTTATTAGATAGGATTAATATTCTGTTTGCTGTCATTTTCTCTGAAAACTATAATTTTATTAGTTATACTATCTGTCTTCCAGTTAACCTCAAGAGATAAATTTACCAAATGTTTAATCGTTGCATAACATTAATTGACAATCTTTTAGCCTTTGATAACAGTTAATTTGCCACCCATGGCCTAGCCTCTAAGCTGATGCTACATATTTTAGTCTTTTTTATTATAGCAAGAACACCTTCCCCTCTTCTAGGATGGGCTAGGATTTTCTGTAGAAACAGTCATTACCCAAATTTTAGTGTCTTAAAAAACAAAGGTTTATTTCTTTTTTATGCTGTGTCCATCATAGGTTAACAGGGAGGTTGTACTCGTCATAATTATACAAGGTGCCAGGCTGTTGGAACAGCCACCATCTCTACATTGTAGGTCATGGCTGTGCTAGAGGGAAAAGAGAGAAGTCTGTAAGGTCCCTCTCTGGCAATTATCTATCCCATGCTAGGAAGTAACACACATCATTTCCACTTATTACTCCTTAGTCACCTGTTACTTCCACAGAAAGTGAGGAATCCCACTATGTGCAGGAGATTCGGAAGTATTTGGCCAAGAGCACTAATAATTACTATAGCAAGTGAAGACTTGAGGAAAGAGAATCTTTACTCCTCTCCTTAGAAGGACCCAAAACATTTTTAATTTATTTTAAGAGTATACAATTATTAAATTTTCATTTGAAGATGTTTATGATATTCTCTTTTGTAGATAATGGTATTAATGTAGAGAATTTGATTTAGAGATCAACCAGTTCAGAAGTTAAATGTATTTTCCTCATGTCTGAGAAAAATTCATATGATTTCAAAAATTATATGTAGTAATTAGGGTAAAATTTTACATACCACTATATAGGCAAATAATTTAATTGACTATTATTTTTAGAGTCATTGTATAATTACTTTTCTTCCTTAATAGTTTTATGTTAGTAGGAGAACCTTTTGCTGCTAAGACAGAAGTTCTGCATGTGCTGGCTGATACTCTAACTCTTATGCATGAACGTGGCTATGGAGAGGAAGAAAAGGTCACTTATAGGACTGTAAACCCCAAATCCATTACGATGGGCCAACTTTTTGGACAGTTTGACCCAGTATCTCATGAGGTAATGTATAGTATAAACATTCTCAACTTTTATTGACAATGCACATTAAACCAAGAGATTTGAAATGTTTTCATATAATCACTTTGTAGTTCTATATAGGAAGCTTTCCAATTTTTCCTTTTTTCCTTTTCAGTGGACTGATGGTATTGTGGCTAACACTTTTAGAGAATTTGCCTTATCAGAAACACCTGACCGGAAATGGGTTGTATTTGATGGTCCCATTGACACTTTGTGGATAGAGAGCATGAACACAGTATTGGATGATAATAAAAAGGTAAAATCATCATGATTAAAAACAAGACATGCATAATATGAATATAACTAACACTACTGAATTATAAACTTAAAAATGGTTAATATGATAACTTTAATGTATTTTTTACCACAATTTTAAAAAGCCAAAGCATGTTGTAAGTTCAACAACTAATCACCTAGGACTGTATATTTGAAATAACGGATGCAGAAAATTGCATAACTTTATAAATGATCTTTTCAATAAAAATTTTTTCAGTAAATTCTTTGCTTAATTTTTATAGAATAAAAGTATATTGTATTAAATTACTATTTTAGCAGGAAGGCATAGTAATGTAATAGTTGATAATAATTTGTAAAGTAATTATAGACCTATGGTTTCTTCAGAACTTTAATATTTTAGGAAAAAAGAAAAGGACTGTATTCTTTTTTGAAAACTAAAGCATCGAATGCTTTAGTGCTATATGTGGTATATTATCTTAGAATCTATAACATATACAAAAGAACTAGAAAGTGGAAGACTTCTAGTATCTATTTTAGTTGAGAGAGAACATACATACAGTATAAAACTTTAAGTTTCAATTCTATGTGTTTTTTTACATAAGTGTACCCTCACATTGTTACAGAAAACCAGAGAAGAACCAAGCAACACTTAGAGAGATGGAGTTACATTTATTATTATTATTATTATTATTATTATTATTATTATTATTATTTTGCATGGGCCCAGAGGACAATGTCTCTCAAATTCTGGGCCAAGTCACACAGGAAGTTTCCTGTATTTATACCTTTTTACCCTCTTTTGTCTCCCAAATATGGGGTTTTCTGTTCCCCTTTGCAAGTTCTTAAAGAGCCCCTATGTGCTGGGGCTTTGAGACCTCAACCAAAGGCTTGGCCTGGTGCCAGCACTGATAACTTCGTCCAGGGAAGGTTTAATGGCCTCTCTGAAATGGGAGTAGTCTTATTTTCCTTATTATTTAAGCAAGCAAGCATTTACAGAAACCAAAATAGCAGGGTTAAAATTTCAAACAGCAGTTTTTATATAAGATGAATGCTTCAACATAACTATCACCTAGGTAAAGAGGCCTAAAATTTCTTGTATCTTACAAAGTTAACTCATATTCCTTCCCAATCAGGAGCACCCCAGGAGCAATAACTATTCTGACTTCTACTGTGATCAGTTAGTTTCGCTGGTTCTTGAACTTCATGGAATGGAATTATACTCTTAAGTGTTTTCTTTCTTTAAGTCAGTATAGTATCTGTGATATTCATGTTGTTATAGTTCCATTTTATTTATTTGTTGTTTTTATGTCTGTGTTTATATTCTACTGTATGAATATACCACAACTTATTTTCATATTTACATGAAATTACTATACCACTAAACAAGCAAATTAATTTAATTAGCATTCAAACATATACTTCAATACTTTATCATAGGTGGTTGGTCATTTATTCATATTCTTTCTTTCATATATTTAGTCATATTGATTGAGCTAAGAGCGGGGGAGGAAACAGAGAAGATACAGTAATGATTCACAAGAGAGGGGTTAACCAGCAGAGACAAGTCTAAGAATTCATAGCCAGGTAGAAGGATTATTTCATATTGGATAAGAGGGAAGCAGTAAAGGATAGATATAGACACAGGTGAATGTATGGATTTGACAGTGGAAATTTGAAGAAAAATCCTTTTGGTTATTTTTACTTTGTGAAGTTGCAGGCCCTATTTCTTTGCACACTTGAGGAGAAAAGGGAAGATTTAAATTAGCCATTTGGAAAATGGGGAAGAGAGCTGCCTAGGAAACTATAGAAGCATACCAGAGTGTTACTGAGAACCTGATTGAGTTGAAGACCATGAATTAGTAGTAGTAGTGCCAAGGTCTACCTCTGTGAGATTTTCTTTAAGAGTGTAAGTGGTTTGGGTGTGTGTGTGTGTGAATAATGTTGCTAGACTGGAAATACAGGAAGACTTTAAAGATATTGGCATGAGAATGGTAGAAGTGCTAGACTAAAGAACAAGTTGCTTAATAATGGAGGAAGTGAGAACAACAGGAATATGAAAATGAAGAGCAACGGGGAAAAAGGAGACATATGCAATACTTTAAAAAATAAAAAATAAAATAAAGTGAAGAGCAAGTGTGGTATGAGTTAATGAGCAAGAGAGTTGGATGGGTGGGAGTCTGTGGGCAGAAATTGGGATGCTCGAACTTAGTATTTAGAATATTTAGTGTTTCAGTAGAGAAGGCCCCAGGTATATAAGTTGATGGTTGGAGTGGAGTAGGATAATAGGTGAAGACCAGGTGGTTAAGGGTCCAAGTTTTATGAGATGCTCCCCCTCTTAGCACTGGATCAGGCCAGAGTTATAGGAGAAAGAAGATTAAACCAAGTACCGAAGGCTGTAGCTAACAGCAAGGGGAGGGGGGGTGGGAGGAGAGGGGGAGGGAGGGGAAGGTGATTGGGTGTTGGTGAGTGACAGCAGCAAGCAGAGGTTGTCAAAAGAACAAGGATTGTACTGGAGGGTGGAGTAGAAGTATTTAAGAAACAGCATGAGGGTATGAGGAGAAGGCTGATTCTACCTCCCAAATCTGTAGCAAGTAGAAGAATGTTTGCTGAAATAATCTGTTGGAAAGTTAATAGTATTCAAGACTAGCACTGTCCAATAGAACTTTCTGCAATGATGTAAATATCTGCACTGTCCAACAAAGTAGCCACTAGTTACATGTGGCTAATTGAGTATTTACTCACATATTGAGCATCTGAAATGTGGCTTAGTACAATTGAAGAACTGACTTTAAATTTTTAAAAATGTAATTAGTTAAAATCTATAATAATAAAAGCATAATATGCTAATTAGACCGGATATCCTTCCGGACGACCTTCTGGACAAAGCCAGGGCTTCAAGGGAAGCCCGGGGCCCGGGTGTCTGCTGGCAGCTGGGGGAAGGAAGGCCTACCCTTGCACGAATTTCATGCATTGGGCCTCAAGTTAAATATAAATAGCCACATATGATTACTGGTTAACACATTGGACAGTCCAGGTCTATATCATTTACTTATAAGCAGATTCAGAAATGTTAAATGCCATGTTATTGACATATAACTAGATAGGGACAAAACTGGAACTAGAGTTGTAATGGTAGAAGCAGTGAAGAAATACTGAAAAATAAATGAATAGAAATAATTTAAGAGACTTAGTAATGAAATTATCTTGGAATATCAGTAATTAATAATTATTATTAAGTTATTAAAACTTGATAATTCCAAAGTTAGAAGCCAAAGATATTAAGAAGACAGAATGGCTTTAGTAATAATAAACAAGAAACGAGTTTGGCAGAAAGGGAGAAGTTGATAAATTCAATTTTACATATTTGATTAAAAAGGAATATTTTAGATTAAAAGGGACCAAGGGGGCATAGCAGACACAATTCATGGTCATTGATTGAATTTTGGTTTCAATATATCAGTTGAAAAGACATTTCTGGCACAATTGAGAAAATTTGAATATTGGGTGAGTTGATGATATTAGGGAATTATTGGTAATTGTGTTAGATGTGCTCATATTGTGGGGATATAGAAAAGACTTTATTTTTTAGATGGATATTGGCATGTAAGATGTCATGGTATGTGTAATAATCTTTAAAATAATTTTTAAAAAAGAAGCAAATATGGCAAAATGTTAACATTGATAAATCTAGGAGATAGGTATATGAGTATTCATATTTACTTATTACATCAGATCACATTTATTATCTTATAAGTGAAATACATTTTTGAGAAGTTTGAAAAATTTTTACATAAACATTTGAAAAAATAATTGTTTTTAGCTTTGCCTTATGAGTGGAGAAATCATTCAAATGTCCCCTCAAATGAGCCTAATCTTTGAAGCAATGGACCTTTCCCAGGCCTCAGTAAGTTCATAATTTACTATAACAGTAGTTTGTTTGTTTATTCTTTTATTTATTTAATCAATAAGTGTTTTTATTATGTTTCAGAAGATGAGTTAGACACTAGAAATACAAAGATGAGTAAGACACAGTGTATGCTCATTTAGGGAAGACAAGAAGCATGCTAATAAATAATCCCAGTATAGAGCTACATGTAAGTGCTCTAAGAATGTGGAGGGGATGAGTGCCCCAGAAGGGTATGGAAAACATTTGAGTGTTTGATCTGGTTTTGAGAGGTAAGACTTCTCCAGGGAGATTGTTTGGGGCTGGGCATTCCAAATCATGACTAGATATAAAGACCTGAAGCCAAGGCATGCCTGGGGAACTGTAACTTTAAATAGTTCAAATAGTATGTGAGGTTCTAAAGAAAGACAGGAGCCAGATCATGAAGTGCTTTATAAGTCATGCAAAGTAGAAGTTAATAACTTACAGGTACTACTGCTATAAAAGCAACATTGGAAAAAGAAAATGTGCCTTTTTTCTCTAGCCCGCCACTGTAAGCCGCTGTGGCATGATTTATTTGGAACCCTCACAATTAGGATGGGAACCGCTTGTGTCTTCATGGTTGAGTTCACTGAAGGGACCTTTACAGGAACATGATCATCAGGCTCTTCTGAGAGGACTTTTTGACTGGTTAATATGGCCCTCTTTAAAGCTTCGTAAGAAACAATGCAAGGTAACACTATTGTTCTCTGACTCATTGAAATTTGTTTAGGGAGCTGGGTGAATAGGTGAAGGGATTAAGAAAAAAAAAGAAAAAAAAATTAAAAAAGTTATTGATACAGACAACAGTATAGTGCAGGGGTGGGCAAACTTTTTGACTCGAGGGCCACAATGGGTTCTTAAACTGGACCGGAGGGCCGGAACAAAAGCATGGATGGAGTGTTTGTGTGAATTAATATAATTTCAAAATAAAGGAGTGGAGAGGAGAGCAAGAGAACCGGATAGAACAGCCGGATCCGGCCCGCAGGCCGTAGTTTGCCCATGGCTGGTATAGTGATTACCTGAGGGAAAGGGGAAGTGGGGGCTGGTAGAAGAGGGTAAAGGGGGGATAAATGGTGACAGAGGAGACTTGACCTTGGGTGGTGAACACAAAATACAATATACAGATGATGTATTATAGAATTTTACACTTGAAACCTATATAATTTTACTAACCAATGTCACGCCAAAAAATTCAATTAAAAAGAAAAAGACGTTGGCAGGGCCACACTTCCTCTGGAAGCTATAAGGGAGAGCCTTTCCTTACTGCTTTCAGGTTCTTTTGGCTTTGGATATTACTTGTCGTGTAGCTATATAACTCTAAGTCTCTTCCTTTATGTTTACCTGGTTTTCTACTCTGTCTGTCTCTCCACTGTGTGACTCATAAAGATTGAGAACCTTGAATTTAGGGTCTATCAAATAATTCAGAATATTCTCCTCATCTTGAGATTCTTAATTGCATCTTCAAAGACACTTTTTGCAAATAAGATGACATTCATGAGTCCATGGGATTAATTAGGACATGGGCAAATCTGTTGGGGGACCTAAATTCAACCCATCACATACAGACATACATGCACACACATTCGTTTCTTACATATAAATAAATACAGACTGGGGCAAAGTAGGTTTCCAGTTGTGAGTACGTGAAACAGTTTATTGTATTATTATTTATAAATTATTGTATTGTTTTTCATATGAACAACTAGAAACCTTCTTTTGCCGCACACTGTATATTGATCTAGAGAAGACAAAGGGTTATTCATTCAGTAGATTTCTTTATCCTAAAATATTATTAATAAGATAGGAAAAATACTCTACATTAAAGGGAAATATAAAAAATTCTACTTTATGAAGATTCTGTATAATGTCTTTATAGAGAAAATATGCAGATAAAGTCACTTTTCAGTTCTTGTATTTTAAAGCTCTAATACTACATGTTGTAAATAATACAAAATATGCTTCTGAGTGATGGATTTTATTCTTATAATTCATTGCCATATTTTCCACATTCAGTTAGTCCCCAAGATCTATGAATTTTCCCTCCTTGCTAACTTTTACATTTGCCATCTTCTCTCCATCCCAATTCCTCTGATCACCCCACTTCTACCTATAATAGTAACCTTTGTTCTGACCTTAATCATTTTCTTTTTTTTGTTGATTTCTTTATTGATTAAGGTGTTACATATGTGTTCTTATTCCCCCATTACCCCCTCACCCCCTCACTCATGCCCTCACCCCCCTGTTGTCTGTGTCCATTTGTTAGGCTTATATGCATACATACAAGTCCTTTGGTTGATCTCTCCCCCTTACCCCCACCCTCCCCTACCTTCCCTCTGAGGTTTGACGGTCTGATCGCTGCTTCTCTGTCTCTGGAGCTATTTTTGTTCCATCAGTTTATGTTGTTCATTATATTTCATAAATGAGTGAGATCATGTGATATTTATCTTTCTCTGACTGGCTTATTTCACTTAGCATAATGCTCTCCAGTTCCATCCATGCTGTTGCAAATGGTAAGAACTCCTTCTTTTTTACTGCAGCGTAGTATTCCATTGTGTAGATGTACCACAGTTTTTTAATCCACTCATCTGCTGATGGGCACTTAGGCTGTTTCCAAATCTTAGCTATTGTAAATTGTGCTGCTATGAACATAGGGGTGCATATATCCTTTCTAATTGGTGTTTCTAGTTTCTTGGGATATATTCCAAGAAGTGGGATCACTGGGTCAAATGGGAGTTACATTTTTAGTTTTTTTGAGGAAACTCCATACTGTTCTCCATTGAGTGGCTGCACCAGTCTGCATTCCCACCAGTAGTGCACAAGGGTTCCTTTTTCTCCGCATCCTCGTCAGCACTTATCGTTTGTTGATTTGTTGATGATAGCCATTCTGACAGGTGTGAGATGGTACTTCATTGTCGTTTTGATTTGCATCTCTCGGATGACTGACCTTAATAATTTTCTACTTGAATCAATACAATAGAGCTGCCCTGGTCCAATCTATATCCTGGTACCGGAATGAAGATTCCAAAACACAAATTAATTCCATTTACTCCTCTACTTAAAATCCTCCATTGTAACCCTCTTCTCTTAGCATGAAATCTTACCACAGGCTACAAAGCCTTTGCGAATCTGATACCTTTCTGCTTCTCACGCCTTATTTCTTGCCACTCCTTTTTCACAACCTATAAAATTCTCTTAATTCTGGGTCCGCTTGTATTTCCATTTCTGTGAATATAAAGTTTCTCCTGCCTTGAATGCCCTTCCTTTTAGCACCTGCCTAACTTCCCCCCCCACCCCCAAATTTAGCTGAGTTATTACTTAATCTGGGAAGCCTTTCTTGATTTATTTCTCTCCCACTTCTCTTCTTGACCTCCTCTCTGGGTCTGGGCTAATTGTTTATCTCAAGTACTCTAGTAGCCTCCCCCCGACCCTGGTATCACCCCATATTACTTTTGTCCATTTAACTTCAATATCACTACTTTTCAGATAGTGTGTGTTCTATATCTCCTAGCTTGGTATATAGGTATAACATGTTTTTTATAAGTGTTTGTTGAATAAATAAATGAATGCATGGCAGTTAGAGACTTTATTTCTGCTACCCCTAGAACACTATTTATTCTCTTACAGTAGCTAATTTTTATTTCTTAGGGAGTTTAGAATATGTTATGTATAACTATGTAATATGCTAAACCAAAATATTTGAGATATGTATTTATCATGTATACAGTTTAAATTCTTTACGTTTCAAAGTTATAAACACCTTATGAAAACCATATATGCTTTTATCAGTTTTAAAAATATTTATCTTCTTTTGTTTTTTAAATAAGATAAAAGAAAAGTATCATATTTTTTTCACTTTGCAGGAACTGATTCCTACAAGTGATAGCAATGCAGTTGTATCTCTCACACGCCTCTTTGAAGTACTCCTCTGTGACGTGGTAGAAAATGATCCTACAAGCAAGCACATTCATGTTTGGATTATGGTTGGTTTTATTCTTAATGTGGTATTTAATTACAGAATAAAATATGCCTCTGACCAATGATACTTGTACTGAGAATGACATTGTAAGATCCAGAGCTGGTTTTTGATGAGCACTGAAAGAATAGCTGAAGACATTAAAGTTGCCCTGACCTAGTATTTTGATTTAAAAAACACTTTAAAGAAAGTAAAATATGTCAAAACAAACCAAATCTACCCTGTTATTGATAAAATATCATAATTTGATAAATAATAAGGTGACTTAATATTAATCCAATATGGACTTTAGGTGAATTGATTTTGTCTTAATCTTAAACCAGCATGCAGACTGCAAGAAGCTGACTACAAATGACAAGAGTAGGCACACACCTGTTGGGTGGAGCATTGCTGGCAGAATCCAGAGAGCACAGGGGTAGGGAGGATTCAGTCATCCAGGATGGCTAATGTATAGAAGTCAGAGAAAGCCAGAGAACATCACTCTGAGGGAGCCAAAGGAAAGAGGGGTTTCGCTCTCTTCCCTGTGTATGCTACTTTCCCATCCACCACCTTATTCCTGAAAGTCTTGATCTCCTTTACTCAGTCTACCTTCTCTTCTAATCTGGTAATGGCAGTTTCTTCCTGTTGTTTTCCCTTCATCTGTTGCCACAGAAAATTACCTCAGATATCTCACATTCCAGGGTTCCCTGCTAACCATAATCTCTTCCTTTCCTCTCTCCCTTTGTCTTTATTTCCCTCCACTTTCAAAGAAATTGAACAGACATGTTTGAAATGTAATTTATTCATATTCCTTTTTCTCCCTAAGTTTGGAACTACCTTTCACAGAATTAGTTTTTAATATCCTTTCATACATATCAGTGCTACCTTTCTATAAAATAAAAGTATCTTAGGAATAGTTTACCTATGTAAACTTCATGTTATGTATTTCCTGGAATTTTTCATTCCGTTGGTAAACCTAAACTCCCAAAATTATTTTAATGGTTCAGAATCATTTTTAGACAAATATAGGTCTATACCTGGCTGAAAATTTTCTCTTAAAATATATTTGATAGATGTTTAAACTAGATAAGGCATGTACCCTGAGTAAAATTTGAAAGACAAAAGTAGGTTTTCCATCCATACCAGTCCTCCAGCCACTCTCAGGTCAACTACTATTACCAGTGCCTAGGTAGCCTGCTAGAGGTATTTGATGCATACTCTGATGTGTATACATTTAAAAAAATATTTTTATTGATTTCAGAGAGGAAGGGAGAGGGAGAAAGATAGAAACATCAATGATGAGAGAGTAATTGATCAGCTGCTACCTGCCTGTCCCCTATTGGGATTGAGCCCACTACCTGGGCATGTGCCCTTTCATTAGAATCAAACCTGGAACCCTTCAGTCCACAGGCCGATACGCTCTCCACTGAACCAAACCGGCTAGGGCTATATAAATTTTTATACATGTTAGCATACCATCTATACTTATTTACATCTTTTCTCACAATATATCTTGGAGATCATTCCATATCAGTAGAGTTATCTTCTTTTTTAACAGCTGCATGTATTCCAGTGTATGTAGCATAATCCAATTAAGCAGACCCCAATTGAAGAACATTTGGGTTCCTTTTATTCGTTTGCTATCACAAATAATGCTGCAGTGAATTTTTTTGTACATATATCATTTTAGCAGTTGGAAATATATTTCAGGATAAAATCCTAAAAGAGAAATTCCTAGATCATTTGGCATGGACATTTTAAATTTAGATAACTATTGTAAGAGAAATGATTCTATGTGATTTAGCTGTATTCCAGTAGATTTATTTATAGATCTGATCTTTTCCAAGTAAGTTAACCAGGCCTAATATCTTAAATTGTAATTAATTCTTTAAAAATTTATTTTAAATAATGAGTTTAAATTAAATATTTTTAATTGAATTTATTTAATTGGTTAATAAAATTATACAAGTTTCAGGCATGCAATTCTACAATACATCATCTGTATATTGTATTGTGTGTTTTCCACCCCAAGTCAAGTCTCCTTCCATCACTATTTATGCCCCCTTACCCTTCTTCTACTTCCCTTACCCCTTTTCCCACTGGCAATCACCATACTATTATCTGTTGTTTCTTGTTGTTTTTTACCAACAGGCTTGCTTTATGTTTTCTTTGATTTGGTCCATTGGAGGAAGTTGTGATACAAATGGTCGCATTATTTTTGATTCTTTCCTACGATCAATCATACTGGGAAAAATTGAAAGCAACCCAGTGCCTGATTCTGTGGGTAAATGGGAATGCCATTTTGATGAAAAAGGCTTGGTATATGATTACATGTATGAGGTATGATATAAAATTGTTATAATAAGCTATAAATCACAGTCTTGGATCAGCAGGCAAAATTCCTGAGTTCCAATTCTAGAGTTATTTTATTTTTAATTTTAATTTTTTAAATAAATCTTTATTGTTCAGATTATTAGAGTTGTTTCTCTTTTTCCCCCCCATAGCTCCCCTCTACCTGGTTCCCACCCCACCCTCTGCCCTTACACCCCCACCCACTGTCCTCATCCATAGGTGTACAATTTTTGTCCACTCTCTTCCCGCACCCACCACACCCCATTCCCCCCAAGAATTGTCAGTCCACTCCCTTTCTATGCCCCTGATTCTATTATAATCACCAGTTTATTCTGTTCATCAGATTTTTTTATTCACTTGATTTTTAGATTCACTTGTTATAGATATGTATTTGTTGTTCATAATTTTTACCTTTTTCTTCTTCTTCCTCTTCTTCTTAAAGAATACCTTTCAGCATTTCATATAATACTGGTTTGGCGGTGATGAACTCCTTTAGCTTTTTCTTATCAGTGAAGCTCTTTATCTGCCCTTCAATTCTGAATGATAGCTTTGCTGGGTAGAATAATCTTGGTTGCAGGTTCTTGCTATTCATCACTTTGAATATTTCTTGCCACTCCCGTCTGGCCTATATAGTTTCTGTTGAGAAATCAGCCGACAATCGTATGGGTGCTCCCTTGTAGGTAATTAACTGTTTTTCTGTTGCTGCTTTTAATATTCTCTCTTTTTTTCTTTTGCTCTTGGCATTTTAATTATGATGTGTCTTGGTGTGGTCCTCTTTGGATTCCTTTTGTTTGGGGTTCTCTGCGCTTCCTGGACTTGTACGTCTATTTCTTTCACCAGGTGGGGGAAGTTTTCTGTCATTATTTCTTCAAATAGGTTTTCAGTATCTTGCTTTCTCTCTTCTTCTGGCACCCCCATAATTCTGATATTGGTATGCCTGAAGTTGTCCCAGAGGCTCCTTACACTATCTTCATATTTTTGGATTCTTTTTTCTTTTTGCTTTTTCGGTTGAGTGTTTTTTGCTTCTTTGTATTTCAAATCTTTGACTTGATTCTTGCGATACTCTAGTCTGCTGTTGGATCTCTGTATATTATTTTTTATTTCAGTCAGTGTATGCTTAATTTCTAGTTGGTCCTTTTTCATATCCTTGAGGGTCTTGCTAAATTTATCGGCCTTTTCTAGAAAATTCTTGAAAAACCTTATAACCGTGGTTTTGAACTCTATATCCAGTCGTTTGCTTTCCTCCATTTCTTTCATTTGTGATCTGTTTCTTTGTCTCCACATTTTGGCTGCTTCCCTGAGTTGCTAGAGTGCCTTTGTGTGCTAGGTGTCCTTAGGGCCCAGTGGCTCAGCCTCCCCAGTTACCTGAGGTGGACACTCTTGGTGCACCCCTTTGTGTGCTGTGTGCACAGTCTTGTTGTAGTTAAGCCTTGATTGTTGTTGGTATCACTGGGAGGAATTGACCTCCAGGCCGATTGGCTGTGAGGATCAGCTGTGTTTACGCTGGGAGAACTTCTGTGCTGGAGACACCCTTATGAGGCAAGACTTGCTTCAGTGGGGCTTTGGTGCTCACTGAGTCTGCCCCCTGAGTGTGTCCCTTATGGATCTGAGGAGTTGTAATCTGGATGGTCCTACTCTGACCCCTGGGTACATTGGCTCTTGGATCTTCAAGGAGGTGCTAATTTAGCCTCTGCCTGAGGCCACCCAATGGGAGCTACGAAGAGATCTGCAGATTCCTCCTCTTTGTTTAGGTTTTGGAGGTGCCCAGATGAGGCCCAGCTGTGAAGCAATGCAAGCTGCTGTGGGGCCTTGGGTCTTCTTTTGGATGTTCTGGGTCTCACTGACTCAGTGGCAGTTTGTTAGGTAAGTTTAGATTTCAAAGGACCAGGCCATTCATATGCAAAAGCCTCTGCGCACACCTTGGGTGGGGCAGGGTCTCAGGGTGGAGCAAACAGCAATGGCTTCACATCAGCCCTGCCCTAAGAGGCCCCCGTGTCTCAGTGTCCTGCAGTAATCTCTGCAAGCAACTCTGAGAGAAAGCCGCCCTTGAGTTCTGCCCGCTGCCAGACAGTCCAGTTTCTCCCCGTATGAGACTGGGTCCCCTGAGTCTCGCCCAGAACTGGAGTTCAGAGCAGTCGGGAGCTTGTGTCTCCCTGTGGATTGAAAAAGCCAGCCGAGTACTCAGTTGCCAGCCCCTTCTGCGCGTGCCCTGGACCTCTGCACTTTACTTCCGCAGCTCCTCTGAGTTTCAGTGTGCTTTTCGCTTCCCTTCTAGTTGTAGAATTTCCACTTAGCCAGCCTTCCTGTGGTTTTGGATGATGTCCGTTTTATCTTTTAGTTGTAGTTTTGAAGTGGTTGTGTGAGGCAGCAAGTTCAGGTGTTTACCTATGCTGCCATCTTGGTTTCTCCTCTAGAGTTATTTTGAATTGTGTGGTTAGCATTATCGTTTTTTCTCTTTAGTTTCTTTTCCTGTGACTTGTGGACAGACAGATAAACTTGCTTTAAGAATAGTTTGTAATTTCAGATTTAAATTAAAGATATTTTCTCTACTTTTAAAATAATTTACAAAAGGATTATTTTAAACAGTAACCATTTGAGTAATCATTTGATTCATGCAAATTTTTCTTAATAAAGTCATAAGATCTGGGATTTTTTACCTAAATCTCAAGGTTTATAGATTAAGAAACAAACCTAGAGAGGCAATGACCAGAAGAATCAGGACTTGAACCTAGTTCTCTTGACTGCCAATGCAGAAATCTTTCCACAAAACCATTCTTAAAAACAGAATTTTAAGAATATGACCAGAGTTTCATCCTCATTAGTCACAATGAGAAGTCAATAAAATAATTTCTAAAATTAAAAAATCAAGAGTGATAACACAGCATATTCTTTAATAATTGGAGGAAAATACCAAAATATCCAGCTTAAAGAGCTAAATGAAGTTGCTGTTGGAAAGGAGAAAATGATAGTGAGAGGGTGACTGCTGTTTTTTTTTTTTTCAATTACAGTTGACATTCAAAATTATATTAGATTCAGGTGTACAGCATAGTGATCATATAATTTACAAAATGATCCCTCCAATAGGTCTTGACCCCATACATATTTACAACATTATTGACTATATTCCCTAAGCTGTACTTTACATTCCCCATGACTATTTTGTAACTACCAATTTGTACTTCTTAATCCCTTCACTCTATGTTATTTAGCTATGTTCTAATAGGTTTTATTCATAGATCTGATCTTTTCCAAGTAAGTTAACCAGGCCTTAATATATTAAACTAGAGGCCTGGTGCACAAATCCCTCGGCACTGGGTCTGGTGGGGTCCCTCGGCCTGGCCTGTGGGGATCAGTGGACCTCTGTGCTGCCACAGCCCGGCCTTACCTTACCCACCAGCTCAGAGGGCTCCAGCCTGCTGTCCACATAGATCCCGCACAGCACAGCAAGAAGTGGTGTGTGAAGAGACAGGTGGCGGGGGAGGAGCCTGTGCTGGGCACCACACAGCTCCTGCTCATCCCAGCCTCTCTGCGCCTGCCTCTCTGGTGTGCAGGGCAGTGTCCAAGGGAGAGGCTCGCACTGCAGTAGCTGCGCTCACCAGCCGTCAGCCCGGTGTCTGGTGCCCCTCTGTCAGCTGACCAGTGCTCCCACTGTGGGAGTGCACTGACCACCAGGGGGTAGCTCCTGCATTGAGCATCTGGCCCCTGGTGGTCAGTGCATATCATAGCTACTGGCTGGTCACTTGGTCGTCCAGTCATCTCGTCCAGTCGCTTAGGCTTTTATATATACATATTGCAATTAATTTTTAAAAAATGTCTTTTAAATAAACAGTTTCAATTAGCTCCCTAATTCCCTCCCATCTGGCAGCCATCAGTTTGTTTTCTGTATCTATGAGTTTGTTTGTGTTTTGTTTGTTTTGTATTTTAGAATTCACATATGAGTGAAATCATATGGTATTTGTCATTTTCACTCTGACTTTATTTTTGTTTGTTTTTAAAAAAATATTTTTATTGATTTTACAGAGAAAGGGAGAGGGAGAGAGAGAGAGAACATCAATGATGAGAGAGAATCATTGACAGGCTGCTTCCTGCATGTCCCCTACTGGAGATCAAACCCCCAACCCAGGCATGTGCCCTGACCAGGAATTGAACCAATCCAACCAATCAAACCATGACCTCCTGAATAATATAGGTCTATGTTTAACCACTGAGTCACTTGGGTCAGGCCTGTCTTACTTTATTTAGCATAATATCCTCTAGGTCCATCAATGTTGTTGCAAATGGCAAGATTTCCCTCTTTTTTTATGGCTGAGTAATATTTCATTGTATATATGTACCCTCCTTTATCCATTCATCTATTGATAATACTTAGGTTGCTTCCATATCTTGGCTATTGAAAATAGTGGATGCTGCAATGAACACAGAGTTGCATGTGTGTTTTAGATTTCTTTGAATAAATACTCATAAATAGGTCATATGATATTTGCAAGTCCTAGCCACAACAATTGGACAAAAATAGAATAAATAATGTTCAAGTGCATATGGAACATTTTCTAGGTTAGATCATGTGTTAGACTACAAAAGAAGTATCAGTAATTTAAAAAGACTGAAATATATCAAGCATCTATTTCAACCATAATGTATGAAACTAGAAATCAATTATAAGAAGTAAAACAAACATTTTTTAAATTCTGTGCTTTACTTATAATTGACTAGAGGCCCAGTGCACGAAATTCTTGTCCCTCAGCCCAGCTTGCACCCTTTTCAATCTGGGACCCCTTAAAGGATGTCCTACTGCCGGTTTACAGGGATCAGGCCATGGGGGTGTGGCCAGCCTGGGTAAGGGGCTTTTTTTCTTTTCTTTTTTTTTTTCAGTGTCTCCTTGAGTGGAGGCCAGGGCTGGCTGGAAGCAGGTATCTGGGATTTATTTATCTTCTATAATTGAAACTTTGTAGCCTTGAGCGGAGGCCAGGGCTGGCCAGGGTGGGCGGGAAGCTTGGCTTCCTCCATTGCTGGGGGCAACCCAGCTCCAGCTCCATGGCTGCTGCCATCTTTGGTGGGTTAATTTGCATACTCGCTCCTGATTGGCTGGTGGGTGTAGTGGAATGATGGTTAATTTGCATGTTTCTCTTTTATTAGTGTAGATTTTTAATTATATTTTTAATTTTTGAGAAAGCTCCATGCTATTTTCCATTTCAAGCTCTCTGCTCATTTTTAAATCAGATTGTCTTTTTTTTTTTTAGGGGGAAATGTTTTTTATTATATGTATGTCCCATTAATATATAGATTATTTGTCTTTTTGGTGTTAAGTTGCTTGAGTTCTTTATATATTTTGGATATTAACCTCTTATTGGATGTATCATTGGCAAATATCTTCTCTCATTCAGCAGGTTGTCTATTTGTGTGTTTTTTATGGTTTTCATTTCTGTGTAATAATTTTTTAGTTTGCTATAGCTCCATTTGATTATTTTTTCTTTTGTTTGCCTTGCCTGAGGAGACATCAAAAATAAACAAAAAAATTACTAAGAGCTATGTCAGAGTTTACTGCCTATGTTTTCATCTATCTGTTTTATGATTTCAGGTCTTACATTTAAATCTCTAACCCATTTTGAATTTATCTTGTATATGGTGTAAGAAAGTGGTCTAATTATTTTTTTTTTGCAAGTATCTGTCCAGTTTTCACAACACTATTTATTGAAAAGACTGTCTTTATTCCATTGTATATTTTTGCCTTTTTTGTCATAGATCAATTGACCATATAGGCCTGGGTTTATTTCTGGGTCTCTATTTTATCCCATTGAGCTATGTGTCTGTTTTCATGCCAATATCATGCTGTTTTTATTACTATAGCCTTGTAGTATTGTTTGGTATCAGGTAGTGTGGTACCTTTAACTTTGTTCCTCTTTTTCATGATTGTTTTGGCTATTTTGGGTCTTTTGTGGTTCCATGTAGATAGGATTTCTTATTCTAGTTCTGTGAAAAATGCCACTGGTATTTTGATAGGGATTTCATTGAATCTATAGATTGCTTTGTGTAGTATGGATATTTTAACAATGTTACTTCTCCCTATCCTTGAGCATGGAATATGTTTCTATTATTTGTATCTTCTTCAATTTCTTTCTTCAGTGTCTTACAATTTTAGGAGTACGGGTCATATATAACCTTGGTTAAATTTATTTTTAGGTATTTTATTCTTTTTGGTGTAATTATAAATGGGACTTTATTTTTAATTTCTCTTTATGATGGTTTGTTATTAGTGTATAGAAATTCAACAGATTTCTGGACTATTTAGGGTTCTCTCTAAATAGTGTCATGTCATCTACCAAAAAATGGCAGTTTTACTTCTTCCTTCCTAACTTAGATGCCTTTTACTTCTTCCTTTCTAATTTGGATGTTGTGTTTGTGCGTTTTACTTCTTATAATTGATTTCTAATTTCATACCATTGTGGTTGAAGTAGATGCTTGATATATTTCAGTCTTCTTAAATTACTGATACTTCTTTTGTAGTCTAACATGTGATATAGCCTAGAAAATGTTCCATGTGTACTTGAAAATTATTTAAATGTTCCATGTGTACTTGAAAATTATTTATTCTATTTTTGTCCGATTGCTGTGGCTAGGACTTGCAATACTGTGTTGAATAAAAGTGGTGAAAATAAATATCCTTGTCTTGTTCCTGATCTTAAGAAAAATGCTTTTAGGTTTTCATCATTGAGTATGATGTTAGTTGTGGGCTTGTCATGTTTTATTATGTTGAGGTGTGTTGCCTCTATTTTCACCTTGCTGATGGTTTTGGTCATAAATGGATGTTGAATTTGGTCAAATGCTTTTTCTGCATCTATTATTATGATAATATACATTTTGTCCTTCATTATTTTAAAACTAGAAGCCCGATGCACGAAATTCGTGCAAGGGGCTTGGCCCCCACTGCCACGGAGGCTGCCTTGGCCCCCACCACCACGGCGGCCACCTCTGCCTCGGCTGTGGCACCAGGGGGCCTCTGCTGCCTCTGCCTCAGCCCCTGCCTGCCACTGTAGCTGGGGGCCTCTGCCTCAGCACCTGCTGCCGCAGCTTCGTCCGGAAGGTCGTCCGGTGTACTTAGCATATTATGCTTTTATTATTATAGATGTATCTTTATTGTTGAAAGTATTACAGATGTCCTGTCTTTCCCCCATTAACCCCTCTTCCACCCCACTCCTGCCCTGCCCTCCCAGGCCTTCACTGCATTATTGTCAGTGTCCATGGGTTATGCATTGTTCTTCATCTTGTTTAGGTAGTGTATCACATTTATTAATATGTGGATATTGAACCAACCTTGCAAATTAAGAGTAAATCCCACTTGATCATGGCATATAATCTTTTTAATTTATTTTTGAATTTGGTTTGCTAACATTTTGTTGAGTATTTATGCATCTATGTTCATTAGGTAATCTATATATATAAAGAGGTAATATGCAAATTGTCCATTACGGTGTCACAGTAATGACCACAGGTGGGCGGGGCTGCGCATATTCCCTGCTTATTGGCTGTGGGCGCCACCATCTTTGTGATGGCATGAGGGTCAATTAGTGTATTCCCTCTTTATTAGATAGGATATAAAAACATGAACTCAAACTTTTAGTAAATTATAACTTGAGTTACATCAGAGTGCTTCTCAAATAAATACTTGATATATGTCAAAGGACATCTTCAAGGCATTTTGGAAAGATTAGAGTACTAAGAGAACATATGCAAAAATATCTGAAATTCTAGGTATGTTAAATTTGTGATAACTATTTCATTATGTTCTTCAGATTATCATTGGAAAGGAAAATTAAAGAAAAATGTATTTCTTAAATTGGGTAGTGGATTTATGGATGTTTATTAAGCTGCTTTATGACTTAAAAATGTTATATATCCTATTTTGAAGAAATCTGTTATTTCATACTAAAAAGAAGAAAGACTATTAAGTTTTTAAAAGTAAATATGATAACTGTGTTTAAAAGAAACTTTCAGATAGCAAGTGCATTGTTATAATATTTGAAACTTATTTCTCTTGTAGTTGAAAAACCGAGGTCGCTGGATCCATTGGAATGAATTAATTAAAAGTACTAATTTAGGAGATAAACGTACCAAGATTCAAGATATCATAGTCCCTACAATGGACACAGTTAGATATACATTTCTAATGAATTTGAGTATTACCTATGCGAAGTAAGAAATTCTTATAACATACACTTTAACCATAACAGTGTCATTCTAACAGGATCATAGGATATTTGAAGTAAGCTTTAAGGTCATTCATTTTCAGATAACTGACTCCTTGGGAGACTGGCTAATTGATATGTCCATATTGACATCTGTTTCTAGTGGCAAACCTAGAATCCAGGTTTTCTATTGCCTATTTCAAAGTCTTTGCCATCATACTTTGTTGCTTCATAAGCTGCCTTGTATTTCTTTTATTTGTAACAGACTGAAAAATCAATGTTACTGCTAATAGGTATGCATTCTACTCAAAGATTCACTGTACTCCTGAGGTCAGACTAACCATGATCCACATTCTTCCATTACAGTTAGCATTTTTCAAATATATGCTATTCTAGTTCTTCATAACTTAAGATGAACATGCAAAACCCAGACTTGAATCAGAAGAACACATCAAAAAAGAGTACATGAAACTGAATCAAAAGCCTAGCACCTATGACAGGCATATCCATACCAACTTCCTTAATAACGTTTTGGTAGTTATTTTTCTTTTATAACTGAGGCATAATTTATTATTAATGCTATTTTGAATGAGAGAAGCTTACATAATATGCATGGATGTAATGGTTTGTTGTTTATAAAAAACTTGTATCTGAATGAATTTTGTGACAGTTTTATCTTGTTTAATAAACAAAAACAGAAAAAATAGCTTATGAGGGAACATTATTTTGTCCCTATTTTGTAGTTGCCCTTTTGCATTTATTTATTTTTATTTGTTTATGATTTGAGAGAGAGAGAAACACTGATTTGTTGTTCCACTTATTTATATATTCATTGGTTGATTCTTGTACCTACCCTGACCAGGTATCGAACCCTGAACCTTGGCATATCAGGACGATACTAACCAACTAAGCTATCTGGACAGTGCTGCATTTTTGCATTTAGTGCCTAATATTTAAAACTTTCTTAGGCAAGGAAGGCACTTGCCAATTCTGAGGAATTCTAGTATGGTAATTTTTGTGTGCTATGAAACATTTGTCAGAATAATTATTTTGAGTAATGTAAACATAGGATTTACAAGGGAAATCACATATTGGAATACATTTATTAAAATATTGAACAAATTTGGGCCTGGCAGGTTTGGCTCAGTGGTTGAGCATTGACCCATGAACCAGGAGGTCATGGTTTCATTCCGGGTCAGGGCACATGCCGGTTTGCAGGCTTGATCCCCAGTAAGGGGGTGTGTGGAAGGTAGCCAATCAGTGATTCCCTCCCATCATTGATGTTTCTATCCCTCTCCCTCTCTCTTCCTCTCTCTGAAATCAATAAAAATATATTTTAAAAATTGAACAAATTTGGTCCATATTAGAAATACATATGCTTCTTTTTTTTAAACTCTTGTCCAAGGAATGAGGATATTTTTCCATTGATTTTCAGAGAGAGTGGAAGGGAGGGGGTGGAGGAGAGAGAGGATCAAATCTGCAACCTAGGTGCCCTTGACTGGAATTCAAACCCACAACACTCTGGTATGGAGGCCAGTGCTACAACCACTGAGCAACGCCAGCCAGGACCATGTGCTTCTTTATGACTCCTATATAATAAAAGCCTAATATGCTAAGCGTCTGGTCACCCGGTCTTCCATTCAACAAATCAAAGCATAATATGCTAATGATATGCTAAGGCCACTCAACCACTAGCTATGATGTGCATTGACCACCAGGGGACAATTGATCAGTCGACCAGTTGCTATGATGTGCACTGACCACCAGGGGGTAGACACTCCAGTAGATTTGCTTGCACTGTGGTCCAGCCGATCAGGACTGAGCGAGAGGTGCTGGACATGCCCTGGAGCCCTCCTCCTGTCTCTCTCCAGCTGCATATAGCAATGTTACATCTGTTCAAATAATAGTTCCTTACTATACTACTAAAGTTTTGGTAACAGGAAGCAAAAATGTGTGCCAATTGTTACTTTACCAGCCTTTTGTGATATAACGATAGATTAAAATATGAGTTTTTAGATGAATTTGATTTGATAATTTTTACATTTTCAATAACTCTAACTTCCCTCAGTAGAAATGTATTCTGACTTTTCCCCCTTTTGAATGATATATTCATTGTTTTCCTAAAGGCCACTGCTTTTTGTGGGTCCAACTGGTACCGGAAAATCAGTGTATGTGAAGGATAAGCTAATGAATCACTTGGAAAAGGACAAGTATTTTCCTTTTTATGTTAATTTCTCTGCACGGACCAGTGCCAACCAGGTTCAGGTTAGTTTAAAGCCAGAAACATAGGTTGATAATTATTAAATGTTTTGCCTTATTTGATTAGTAATTAAAATTGTATATTAAATGAGCAGCTGTGCAAATTTTCTGTGAATTAAAATTAAACTTCAAACTTATTTTTGGCATTACAAGTAAGTTTTAAAAGTCAGATTTTGAGGACAAACATTTGAGAGAACATATTTGCATTAATACTGGATTATTGAGAGTTGTCATCTTATTTTATGCTAAGAAGAAGCAGCAATTGATTTCTTAACTAGGGAAGGGAGTATAAGAGAAGGGAGGGAGCAGAGAAAGAGAGAGAACTTTCTAGACTCTCCTAGATGATCCTTAGGAGCATTTGCTGCTTATTGAAGCTCTGTCTGTGATATATATTTCAAACCATGGACTATTGTAGACCTTATGTGACAAGAATTGTGTAGCTATGCGTCCCACCCTCTACCCCCAAAAGTACCAACATGGAAGTATTGCATGAGGCCTTTTCTAATCACCATTTTTATCATCCATTCCTAAATTTATGTCTGTCCAATCTCTCTTGACCTGTGGAACTCATTTGCATTGTTTCAAACCTGTAGAATTCCCTTAATCTCAAAATCTTACAAATTTAGATTAGTAATTTTAGATATTGAGTAAATTAAAGTTAATAGCTGTGTTGGGGTATTTAATGAGGAAAATATTTTGTGTGTATATGTGCATGTGTGTATAATATAAATATACAAATATGTATGTAACAATTTTTAGTATTGTAGGGTTTCAATAAATTCTCTTTAATGTTGAATATGAAGTTTGATATCACTCTAAAAGTGAATAAATATAAATAAACATGCACATGGTGCTCCTTGACATTATTTCCTTACATAATTAGACTTAACTTCCTTATTTTTTCTGGTGTTAAGTATAACTACTATACCTATTCTTCTTTATATTTTAGAACATTATTATGGCTAGATTGGACAAAAGACGCAAAGGAGTTTTTGGACCACCTATGGGAAAGAAGTGTATAATTTTTATAGATGACATGAATATGCCTACTTTGGAGAAATATGGAGCTCAACCTCCTATTGAATTATTACGACAGTTTTTTGACTGTGGGAATTGGTAACTATTTGATTGAAGTCTTAATTAGGCATGGTGAAGTCAGTTTTTTATTCTCTTTTTCTATTTTAATTTCTCAGAGCAAAATAACACATTTTTTCAAGTTATTTATGAGAGATAAATAACTGATTGCTTATTTTCCTATACAGAAAATTTTAGAAGACTTTTTCTTTATAAATTTACTTCTTATATATTTTTTCTGAGTATGATTTTTTGAAAATATTTTTATTAATTTCAGAGAGGAAGGGAGAGGGAGAGATAGAAACATCAATGATGAGAGACAATCATTGATTGGCTGCCTCTGCATGCTCCACACTGGGAATAGAGCCCACAACCTGGGCATGTGCCTTGATCGGAAATGGAACCATGACCTTCTGGTTCACAGGTCGACGCTCACTCACTGAGACATGCTGGCTGAGCTAGAAGACTTTTATATACCTTTTTTATACCAGTTTTTCCTCTGAATGTGTGAATTAGATAACAGATTAATAGTCCAGTATTGACAATGTATATATTCAATGCTGTATTAAATTCTTTCCTTTTCAGCAATTATTTTCAAAATAATCTATTGATTTATATCTTTCAAAGTACCATTCCCCCAGGGCTGAGAATTTATGGGTAGTTTCCAACCTAAGTAATTATAATCAACACCCTGTGTTTCTACCATTTTAATTTATTTATATTTTCTGTGACTGTTTGGGACTACTATATCTTTGAAATGGCTTGATTTTAACAGCAATTTCATAGATAACTGTACTTTCTCCAACCCAATATAGCATTATTCTTATCTCAAGGCAAGGGTAGACTAATTTTGAAGCTAAGTCCTATTTTGGAAGTACATTTTTGTTATTACTGTAGGCCCTTGGAATCCTGTCTTCTGGAAATAATCACTGTTAATAGTGTATTCCCTCTTTCTCCAAGTTTTTGTTCTTTATAAATACATTTTTATTTTTAAAAATATACTCATGTTACACACGTTTTGCAACTTATTTGCACTTAAGTATTTATCTTAAACACCCATCCATGTTATTTGCCTCATTTATTTTATTGGCTTTTAGTACTATTTAGTTGTATGGATCTTGCCATAATTTACTTAGCCAGTTCTCTGTGACAGCTATTATGGTTGCTGCCATAAACCAAATCATATTTTCATACTCTCTAGTGTGCTTAGACTAAGTACTGGTTATATAAATTTCTCCTATCATCCTCCCTCGGTTTTTGCAAGAACTTCAATATTAAAGGACTTAATGGCCTATTGGAAAGAAGAACTTGGTCAACTGAGTGATTCCAACTAAATTGAGCCATTTAGCTATCCCTTTCTGATTAAAACTTCTTTGGAGATTTGTTACTCCTGAATGGGTCCTTTTTTATATAACAAAAGTGTGTAGTTACTATGTAGATGTTCTTATGTTCTCTGAAGATAAGATTTGAGATGAGAAAAAGAAATCAGGACTTTGCTGTACATAGTATAGCTATATAATTTATTTTCAAACTGGGACATTTCTGAGAGTAAAAGGGGAGTGTCAGTGATGTAGGGCAAGCACAAACCAGAACTGTCCTAGGCAAAAGGGGATGTATAGTCACTCTACTTGTGACTCACAAGATTGATCTCTCATCCATGCTCTGGATTTGGAGTAAGAAGAGGAAAAGCAAAGAGTCAAATTGGACAAAAGAGTATGAGAAGAGAAAGGTAAGGGCAAGAGGGAGGAACATTTTAGATACTCAGAATCTGGGCAGCAGAATCAGTGTCACTGAAAGGAAAAATGGAGTGCTGCTTTAAAAAAGTTCCCCCTGTTCCAAGCATTATCTCAAGTTCTTCCTTTTAGAGAAGCTAAAATCAGATTAAGTTTCTAGGTAGACCTACATTTCATTCCATCTTATTGGCTTTATAACTGATCATTTTGAATTTTTATGTGCTTTCAAGGTATGACCTTAAGGACACAAGTAAAATCACATTGGTTGACATACAGCTGATTGCTGCCATGGGCCCTCCAGGTGGTGGAAGAAATCCAGTCACTCCCCGTTTTATTCGACATTTCAACATCTGCACTATTAATACTTTTAGTGATGAAACAATGGTCCGAATCTTCTCATCAATTGTAGCGTTCTACCTTAGGACTCGTGAATTTCCTCCGGAGTTCTTCTTAATTGGAAACCAAATTGTCAGTGGGACTATGGAGGTGAGCAAAAAAATACAATACAAAATATTTCAGTATATATATCTCATTGGGTCCTTACTTACTTTTTTTAAACATGTTTCCCTTAGACATCTACTTTGGTCTTCAGTGTCAGAGAACCTGTTATGAAGGCTTGAGAATAGGAAGATCATAGGCTTTGAAATTAGAGAAACTAATTGGGTTTGAGCTTTGAATGCTATTTCCTAGTTATATGGACTTAAGCAAGTAATTTGACTTTCCAGAAACTCATTTTTTAAATAACAAAAATGGGAGATAACACCTGTTTCACAAGGTTATTACAAGGAAATCACCCAGAACCAGTATGTGCCACATTGTGGGTTTTCCTTAATTGTTAGGTTCCCACTCTGGTGTTTATAAATTTTCTCTTCTCTCCCCTCCATTTCTTCATCCTTGTCTTAAAAAATGAACTTAAACATCGTATGAATATATTTTTAGCCAGGTCTCATAATTTAGGATTAGCAGTGAAAAAAAATTATAAGAAAACCCAAGGGTGGGAACAAAAAGCAAGACTGCCCATATGGTCAAGAGCAGCTCTTAACTTCTTCAGTGTGTTTGTTATCTGCCTCTGTTTGAGGCCAGCACCAGCCTTATTGCTAATGATAAAAGGAAAAAAATGTATTCAAGGTAAATCAGTGATAATCTCATTGAACTAAGCTTTGAGGAGCCTTGATAAGGGAGAGGGGGTGATGTCACTGCAACCAGAAGCAAAAAGCTCTCCCTAGAATCGTTCCATCAGTTTCTAAAAGCATTGTATCTCTCTAAAGTTCTCCTCTTATTCTGGTGGAAAATTTGTACTGTTAAAATAGAGAAACTGTGAACAGAGAAATGTACATTGTAATTACTATACTTATTCTGATACAGAAAAGTGCTTCTAATTATAAAATCTGATATTTGTATTTCAGGCATTTCCTGAAAAGAGGGGGCAGTTGGTTAGACAGAATGGGATACAGAAAGGATCCTTCCCCACCCCCCCACCCCCTTTGAAGCATTATAGACCTACCCAGTGTGGAGGTTAGGGAAGAAAAGTGAATCATGTAACACATATAATAAAATATAATTTAATTTGGTTTTTTTTCAGGCTACATTATAAAATATTTAATTTATCTTCCTTAAAGAAAACATTAAACTTTATTTGGTGAATTCAGCATATAGCCAGTTACGATAGAAGGAAGAAGGGGGAGAGAGAAAATAAGAAAGAGAAGGGAAGGGAGAGAGCACATTGGTTTGTTTTGAATTCAGTGGTAGTCAAAAGGAAATTGTTTCCTCCTACTCTTTATTTGGAATGCTTCAAATAGAGTTACCTGATTTCACTTTCTCCTAAAGTTTTTGTTAACTACTTAATCTCAGATCATTTACCTTTAAATGGGACAGTCATAACAACGGGGAAATAAAAGCATTGTCACTTTTTGGGCTTGGATGGAATCAGATAATATTAAGTTCCTTCAAATTCATAATGCCTGATTGAGTGCTATAAACAAACAAACAAAAAAATGTATGCCATGCTAGACTTAATTACTATGCAATTTTCCAAGCTAATATAATCTGATAGGATAAATAAAATATTTTATATAACATACAATTTGTTATCTGGCTTTGCTGATTATTTTTGCTTTGTTGCTTTTTTCATATTCAGATATATAAACAATCCATGGAAAATCTTTTGCCCACTCCCACAAAATCTCATTACACTTTCAACTTGAGGGATTTTTCTCGTGTCATCCAGGGCTGCTTACTCATTGAAAGAGATGCCGTGGGGAGCAAGCACACCATGGTCCGGCTGTTCGTGCATGAGGTTCTTCGAGTGTTTTATGATCGCCTCATTAATGATGAGGATCGATACTGGCTGTTCAATTTAATAAAAGTTGTTATAAAGGACCACTTTAAAGAATCATTTGATAGTGTCTTTTCACATTTGAGGAAAGAGAATGCACCAGTGAGTATATTTAGTGATTAAAAACATTGAGTTAAAACAGTACAATAGTGTCCTGGCCAGTGTTGCTCAGTTGTTTGGGTGTCATCCCATGCCCTGAAAGGTCACCAGTTTGATTCCTGGTCAGGGCACATGCCTGGGTTGCAGGCTCGATCAATCCCTGGTAGAGGGTGTGCACTATTTTGTGCTCACATCGATGCTTCTTTCTCTCCCTACCACCCCCCTCTCTAAAACAAAACAAAACAAAACAAAACAAAACAAAACAAAACAAAACAAAAAGTACAATAGCATGAATTATTACTTATCTTTAAAAAAAAACTACTTCTTAATTATTATATTCTTTTAACTTTCCTTATAGACAGTATTTTATTTTGAGAAGATTTGTCTTTAAAAAATATGTATATAACATAGAAGTTATTTAAAAAATAAAACTTTATATGATAGGGATTAAATTAAATAACAGATATAGTGTTTAACATCCCTTAGTAACTACTCAATAAATGGGAGTCATTCAGAATGACTTCTCCAGCCTCTTGGGAGTGGGGGAAACTTTTTTTTTAAATAGAAAAAAAAGCTCTTTTTAAAAAAAATTTCTAAGGATATAATATAATTTCAGGTATTAATTTTACAACTCTATTATTTCCTACCCCATCTTTTTTAAAATATATATTTTTTATTGATTTCAGAGAGGAAGGGAGAGGTAAAGAGAGATAGAAACATCAATGATGAGAGAGAATCATTGATTGGCTGCCTCTTGCACACCCTACACTGACCATCAAGCCCGCAACCCGTGCATGTGCCCTGATGGGGAATCCAACCATGACCTCCTGGTTCACAGGTCCATGCTCAACCACTGAGCAACACCGGCCAGGCTACCCTAATTGTTTTAAAAGAATTCTGTAATTGATAATCATCCTATAACATGGACAAAACAAAATTTTATATAATATTTTCTTAAACTTATTTTAGGAAAATAATTTGTTGATTTTAATTCTATAGGTAACTGAAAAGGACTTAAGAAATCTTATGTTTGGTGACTATATGAATACTGACCTTGAAGGAGATGACAGAGTTTATATTGAAATTCCAAATATTCATAAATTTAGTGATGTTGTGGATCAATGCTTGGATGAGTATAATCAAACTCACAAAACAAGAATGAATCTTGTCATTTTTAGGTACCTAGATTTGGTATTAATGGTTGAAATTACTATTTGTAAAAATTTATTGTGAAATATTTTAAATGTGTAAAAAGGTATAAGAAAAACTATGGTGAATAACCTTGTTCCCATAATTGAGCTTAAGACATAAACTATTAGCAATTTATTTGAAGTCCCTTCTGTAGCCATCCTTCCGTCACTGCATTCTCATTGAACCCTGCAGGGGTAAAACAAAACTCATGTGTCTTCAGAATTTTAATACATATGTGTTCCTAAACATATGTACTGGTATATGCACTACTTTATTTTACATGTTTAAAACTCATATAAATGGTATCATACTGTATGTACTCTTCTGCAAGTTGTCTTATTCTATATTGTTTGTAACATTCACACACAAAAAATGATTTTTTACTACTACATTGTATTCCATTGTATACGTGTAACAATGTAGTCATTCTTCTAAAACAGACTTTTGTGTGCCTTCTAGTTTTGCAATTATAAAAAAAGGTTAGAATGTTCATGTCTCCTTGGGTACCTGTGTAAGAATTTATCTAAGATTATGTTCCTAGAAGTAAAATTATTGTGCCATGGGATGTAAGCATCTTCTATTTTACTAAGCTTTGCCAAAGTGCCTTCAAAAATGATTATTGTTTTTAAGAGCTTGTGTTGTGCCTCTCCCTTGCCAATATGTAGGATTGCCAGACTTGATAAGTTTTGCCAGTCTACGGAGAGTGGCTCTACTAGTAAACTCTAATTTCCCTAATTACTAGTGAGGCCATCTTTCCTGAATTTGTTATTTTGTGAATAACTGATCTATTTTTCACATAGAAATCCTTTTATTAAAAAATTAAGAGAAATGGTTTTAATAAAAATAACAATGTACTTTCAGTATAAGAGGTTATACTTTCATTTTATTTCTATAATTTGTATATTACATTTCCTGATTTGTACTTTAAATAATTTTACTTTGCATTAAATGATCCAATTATAACTGCTTTTGAAAAATCACACATTTTTTATGATCACTTCTTTAAAATTGGTATCAGACAGCAATCTATCCTTCTAGGAAAGTAAAACAATAGTTATGTGTAACTATACATTTACATTTATATTTTCAAGTATAGTAATATTGATATTTTATAGGTATGTATTGGAACATTTATCACGAATATGTCGAATTCTAAAGCAGTCTGGTGGAAATGCTTTGCTTGTTGGACTTGGAGGAAGTGGTCGTCAATCTTTAACTCGTCTGGCTACATCCATGGCAAAAATGCAGATATTCCAACCAGAAATTTCTAAGAGCTATGGTATGAATGAGTGGAGAGAAGATATGAAGGTAAAGTTATGAAAAAAAATCTAGTCTCTAAAATAATATCAGTGCATTCTTTTACCTGTGAAGAGAGAGCCAACCTATAGCTATGTACTGAATACATTGGTGAAGATGTTAGTATTATCTATAGATTAATTACTGTGTGTGCTGAGCACTGTTGTAAGTGCTTTACATACATGATCTCATTTTCTAGGTATAACAATTCAGTGCAGCAGGTATGGTTGTCTCTGTATTTTACTGATGAGGAACCTGAAGTTGAGCTTAGTTTCTCTGGAGTTGTCTTGCTGTTCCAGTAACTAATAGAACAGTAGAATGCATACTGGGGCTTTCATCCTCACATGTATACAACTCTGCAGGCCCCAAAAGAGAGATGACTCAAAGTAGAAAAGAAAGGGAGGGAGATATTTATTGCTGGACTTTTTTTTCATTTTCACTGACCTTCACATACTAAATTTCTACAACCTAAAAGTTAACATAAAGAAAAGGTAGCATTTAAGATCTTTTTTAATGAAAGTGTTTATAAACTTTCCCCTTAGCACTGTTTTAGCTGCATCTCTGTAAGTATTGATATGCTGGGTTTTTATTTTCATTTGTTTCAAGAAATTTTCTGATTTCATTTATGATTTCTTTGTCTTATTTGTTAGTTAAAAGTTTGCTATTAAATTGCCATGTATTTATGGATTTTTCAGTTTTCCTTCTGCTATTTATTTCTAATTTAATTCTATTGTTATCAGAAAAGATACTTGATATGATTTAAATCTTAAATTTGTTAAGACTTCTATTGAGGCCTAACTTATGATCTATTGTAGAGAATGTTCTATGTGCACTTAAGAAGAATATGTATTTTGCTGTTGTTGGGTGGAGTGTTTTGTACATGTCTCGTAGGGCTAATTGGTTTATAGTGTTATTCAAATCCTCCATTCTCTTATTGATCTGTCTGGTTGTTCTATCTTTTATTGAAAGTTTGGGGTATTGATTGCATTGCTTTTCTTCCTTCAATTCTGTCAATGTTTGTTTCATAGTTTAGGAGCTCTGCTGTTTGGTGAATAAATACTTTATTATATCTTCCTAATGAATTGACATTTTAATCATTATATAATGTAGATTGTTCCTTGTGAGAGTTTTTGACTTAAAAGTCTATCTTGGAAGGGAATAATGGCGGCGGAATAGACAGACGTGTTCCGAGCCTTGTCCCGGAGCAGAAAGAAAGAACAGCTGAGGGTCGCACAAGGAGTGTTTGTTGGCCGGTTGGGAGACAGCTGAATTCCAGAAGGAGGTGGGGGACTGCTGAACGGGGTTCCCCTGACCTGGCAGCACCAACTGCGGCTAGGCCCCCTCCCGGAGCTGCGGGGTTGGACGCGGAGTCTACGCCATCTTGATCCGGAAAGTGGAGCTTATCTGAAGCCTGAGAATCCACAACTGCGGCACCCCAGGAACAGCTGCGAGCCCCAGAACAACGCTCCCCAACTGGCGCAAGCACACGGGTTCAGAGGAGCTCTACACTCCACCACGGAAAGGTCAGATTTCGCCTGGGATAAGGTGAGGTCTCTGGTCCCGGAGGGAGAGAGGAACGCGCGTTTTGCGGGAGCTGGAGGACCAGGGAAGTCTGTGCCTAGAAAAATCCGTGGCTGTAGGGGCTGGCGTGATCTGTGATTGTGGAAAGGGGTCCTCAGAGCTGCTAAGAGAAGGGCACTCTAAAAAGCAACCCATTTTGATCTGAAGTGCAGGGACACCCTAAGAATTTCAGGCAGTCCAGACTTACGCGCAGCCCCTGCGTTCCCTGGGTGCCTGGGCTTACGCGGAGTCCCGGAGTTCGCACAACTGAGCTTTTTCCTCTTGAAATTCTGGCCTCTGATTACTAAGCCCAATACATAGAATCACCCAGTTGGGGACACCCTGGGAGACTGCAGGGGAAGGTTGTTTTTCTGGAACCTGGGGATCGGAGCTGGGCGTGACCATCAGAGAGTCAGCTCTGAGGCAGACCACTCCCACAGGCCAGTGGCGAGTGCGGGAAAGAAGGCTCTAACACTGCCTAGAGAGGCCATAGATAGACCCGGAAGTTAATCCAGAAACACTGCCACCCAGGGGCTGAATCACAAATTGACTCTTGTGTAATCAAAAATAAAGGAATACGAGAAATTAAGACACACCGCCTGCTTAAAATCAGGACTGGCTTACAACACCGAAGAGCAGTGGATCGCAGGGAACTGCAATACTGTCTGGACTGAGAAACAGGCGTGCCAAACAGAAAAACAGAGGAAGTGAATGACCTTCACTACTTCACATTTTATTTTTACCTTTTATTTTTTTATTCTTTTTTATTTTCATTTTTTGCATCTTTTAATCAAGAAACTTTTTTTTCTCTTTTTTCATCACTTGATTTTACCTTTTTAATTATTACATTTTTATTTTCAATCCGTATTATTACTACTGCTATTTTATCTTTTTTTTTTTTTTTTTTTTTTTTTTTTTTTTTTTTTTTTTTTTAAGTGTCATTTTATTTTCTCTTCATTTTATTTTGGGATTAGGGTTCTACATTCTATTTCTATCTTTCCTTTAGCATCGTTTTACTCTATCTCAACTCTACCTTTAGGCCATCACTCCCCTCCTAACCTCCCCCTTTTCAGTGTCCTGTTTATCTTACCCTTTTACTGCTTTAGATTCTCCCTATTCTTTCTGTTTACCCCTTGTTAAAATTTCACCCTACTTACATATCTAATCTCCAATCCCCTGCTCCAAGTCCACATACACCTCTCCCTTCGCTGTCTGAGCTATCCATAAACTTGTCCTTCTCTCTGTCCTTTTGTTGTTGTTTGCTTGAATGTAGATTATATCCAATTTTTATGCTTTTTTGTGAGATTGTTTTGCTTATTCTTCTTTTGTTTATTTTTTTGTTTGTTTTGTGCTTCAGCTTTCCCTTGCCTCACTCCATATTAGTTGGTGTTGTAGTTTGTACTAATCCCCAGGCACTTGTTGCTGGCATTTGCTGGGATTAGTGATTGTTCTATTGGAGTTTTATCCCCAATATATATAGTCTGTTCCCCTTTCTCTCTTAGTCACTTTCTTGTCTCTCTTACTTTTTTTTTTCTTTTTTTTCTTCTCTTTACTTTCCCTTTTCCCAATTTCATTTTCACACTCCTTTTTTCTTTTTTTCTTTCTTTCTTTCTTTTTTCCTCTTCTTCTTTCTCTCCTATCACCTAATTTGCCTTTTTCTGGTGGTCACCTTTATTGGAGGTTATTAATATCGTGAATACATTCCTGTTCAGTGCTTTGTGAGTTGTACCTGGTAGTGCTGTATTTTGTGCCTTTAAATCAACCCAGGAGAGAGAGAACTACATAACCAGACACCCAGAGAAGAGAGACCATGGGGAGACAAAGAGGCAGCCCGCATATGAAAGAAAAGCAGGCATCACCAGAAAAGGAAGTAAACGAAATGGAGGCAAGCAACCTTCCAGAAAAAGAATTCAGAGAAATGGTCATAAGGTGGCTGAAAAGAATGGAAGACAAATTCGACAATATGAGCAAGAACCAAGAGGAAATGAAGAAGAACCAAGAAGAAATGAAAAATGACATCGCTGCTGTAAAGAACTCAATAGAAAGCATCAAGAGTAGACTAGAAGAAGCAGAGGACCGCATCAGTGAGCTAGAAGACAAGATGGAAAAAAATACCCAAGAAAAGCAACTTCTAGAAAAAAAAATTAAAAGGCAAGAGGAGAGTCTAAGGGAACTTTGGGACAACACGAAACAAAACAACATCCGCATAATAGGGGTTCCAGAAGGAAAGGAAGCTGAGCAAGGAATAGAAAACCTCTTTGAAGAAATAATGACAGAAAATTTCCCAGATATAGGGAAGAAAAAACACACACAAATCCAAGAAGCTCACAGAGTCCCAAGCAAAATGAACCCCAAAAGACCGACGCCAAGGCACATTATAATTAAATTGGCAAACAACAAGGACAAAGTAAGAATCTTAAAAGCAGCAAGAGAGAGACAGAAAGTTACATACAAAGGAACCCCCATCAGACTAGCAACTGATTTCTCAACAGAAACTCATCAAGCCAGAAGGGAATGGAATGAAATATACAAAGTCATGCAAAGGAAGGGGCTGAATCCAAGAATACTGTACCCAGCAAGGCTGTCAATCAAAATTGAAGGTGAAATCAGGAGCTTCACAGACAAAAAAGGACTAAGGGAATTTATTACCACCAAACCAGCAATGCAAGAAATGCTAAAGGGTCTGCTGTAAAAAAAAAAGAAATAGGAAGTGAAGAAGTAACACAGGGGTAAAGAATAGGAATGGCGACAAATAAGTACCTATCAATAATAACTTTAAATGTAAATGGATTAAATGCCCCAATCAAAAGACATAGGGTAACGGATTGGATAAGAAAACACGACCCATATATCTGCTGTCTACAAGAAACCCACCTCAGAAAAAAAGACGCACACAGACTGAGGGTGAAGGGATGGAAAAAGGTTTTCCAGGCAAATGGAACTGAAAAAAAAGCTGGGGTAGCAATACTTATTTCTGACAAATTAGATCTCAAACTGAAGGACATAACAAGAGATAAGGAAGGCCATTTCATAATACTAAAGGGAGCAATCCAACAAGAAGAAATAACTCTGGTAAACATATACGCACCCAATACAGGAGCACCCAAATACATAAAAAAACTCCTGGAGGATATCAAGGGAGAGATTGACAGCAATACAATCATAGTAGGAGACTTTAATACCCCACTATCACCATTGGACAAATCCTCTAAACAAAAAATCAGCAAAGAAACATCAATCCTAAATGACTCACTAGACCAGATGGAATTAATTGACATCTTCAGAACATTTCACCCCAAAGCCACAGAATATACATTCTTCTCAAGTGCACATGGGTCATTTTCAAAGATAGACCATATGTTGGGACACAGGCAAAGTCTCTTCAAATTCAAGAAGATAGAAATCATATCAAGCATCTTCTCAGACCACAGTGGCATAAAACTGGAAATCAACTACAATAAAAACAACCCAAAGAAATCAAACACATGGAGACTAAACAGCATGCTATTAAACCATGACTGGGTTACCAGAGAGATCAAAGAAGAAATAAAAAACATCATGACAACAAATGACAATGAAAACACTACAATCCAAAATCTATGGGACACAGCGAAAGCAGTCTTGAGAGGGAAGTTCATAGCTCTACAAGCCTACTGCAAAAAACAAGAAACAGGGGTAATAAATTACCTAACCCAACAACTCAAAGAGTTAGAAAAAGAGCAACAAGAAAAGCCCAGTGTAAGCAGAAGGAAGGAAATAATAAAGATCAGAGCACAGATAAACGACATAGAGACCAAAGAAACAATTCAAAAGATCAACAAGACCAAGAGCTGGTTCTTTGAAAGGATAAACAAGATTGATGAACCTCTAGCCAGGCTCACCAAGAAGCAAAGAGAGAGGACCCAAATAAACAAGATCAGAAATGAAAGAGGTGAAATAACAACAGATCCCGCCGAAATACAAAGGATTGTTAAAAAATACTACGAACAACTCTATTCCAACAAACTGGACAACCTGGAGGAAATGGACATATTCCTAGAAAAATATAACCTTCCAAAACTCAATCAGGAAGAATCTAAACAGCTCAACATGCCAGTAACTATGGAAGAAATTGAAGCAGTCATCAAAGAGCTTCCGGCAAACAAAAGCCCGGGGCCAGACGGCTTCACAGGAGAGTTCTACCAAACATTCAAGGAAGAACTAAAACCTATCCTCCTCAGACTATTCCAAAAAATTCAAGAGGAAGGAACACTTCCATGCTCCTTCTATGAAGCCAGCATCACCCTAATACCAAAACCAGATAAAGACAACACAATGAAGGAGAATTACAGGCCAATATCCCTCATGAATGTAGATGCCAAAATCCTCAATAAAATTCTAGCAAATAGGATCCAGCAGTACATCAGAAAGATCATACACCATGACCAAGTAGGATTTATCCCAGGAATGCAAGGATGGTTCAATATCCGCAAATCAATAAATGTGATACATCACATAAACAAATTGAGAGATAAAAATCACATAGTCATATCAATTGATGCAGAAAAAGCATTTGACAAAATCCAACACCCTTTCTTGATAAAAACTCTCAACAAGGTGGGAATAGAAGGATCATACCTCAACATCATAAAAGCTATATATGATAAACCCACAGCTAACATCATACTCAATGGGCAAAAACTAAAACCATTTCCCCTAAGAACAGGAACAAGACAGGGATGCCCACTCTCACCACTCCTGTTTGACATAGTACTGGAAGTATTAGCCACTGCAATTAGACAAGAAGAAGAAATAAAAGGCATCCAAATTGGAAAAGAAGAAGTAAAGCTGTCCTTATTTGCAGATGACATGATATTGTACATAAAAAACCCGAAAGACTCCATCAAAAAACTAACAGACTTAATAAATGAATTCGGCAATGTAGCAGGATACAAAATTAATGCCAAGAAATCTATGGCATTTCTATACACCAACAATGAACTTACAGAAAGAGAGACTAAAAAAGCAATCCCATTTTCCATTGCACCAAAAAAATTAAGATACTTAGGAATAAACCTAACCAAGGAGGTAAAAGACCTATATGCGGAAAACTACAGGACCCTGAAAAAAGAGATAGAGGAAGATGTAAACAGATGGAAGAACATACCATGTTCATGGATTGGTAGAATCAACATCATTAAAATGTCCATACTACCCAAAGCAATCTATAGATTCAATGCACTCCCCATTAAAATACCAACGGCGTATTTCACAGACCTAGAAAGAACTCTCCAAAAATTCATCTGGAATAAAAAAAGACCCCGAATAGCCACAGCAATCCTGAGAAAGAAGAATAAAGTAGGAGGGATCTCAATACCAGATTTCAAGCTGTATTACAAAGCCACTGTCCTCAAAACAGCCTGGTACTGGCACAAGAACAGACATATAGATCAATGGAACAGAATAGAGAATCCAGATATCGACCCAAACCAATATGCGCATTTAATATTTGACAAAGGAGGCATGAGCATACAATGGAGTCAAGACAGTCTCTTTAATAAATGGTGTTGGGAAAATTGGACAGATACATGCAAAAAAATGAAACTAGATCACCAACTTACACCATACACAAAAATAAACTCAAAATGGGTACAGGACTTAAATATAAGACGGGAAACCATAAAAATACTAGAGGAATCCACAGGCAGCAAAATCTCAGACATATGCCAAAAGAACTTTTTCAGTGATACTGCCCCTAGGGCAATGGAAGCCAAACAGAAAATAAACAAATGGGACTACATCAAAATAAAAAGCTTTTGCACAGCAAAAGAAACCATCAACAAAACAACAAGAAACCCCACTGTATGGGAGAACATATTTGCAAATGGTATCACTGATAAAGGTTTAATTTCCAACATCTACAGGCAGCTTATACAACTTAATAAAAGGAAGATAAAGGATCCAATAAAAAAATGGGCAACGGACCTAAATAGAATCTTTTCGAAAGAAGACAGAAGGAAGGCCAAGAGACACATGAAAACATGCTCAAAGTCACTAATTATCCGAGAGATGCAAATCAAAACAACAATGCGATACCATCTCACACCTGTCAGAATGGCTATCATCAACAAATCAACAAACGACAAGTGTTGGCGAGGATGCGGAGAAAAAGGAACCCTCGTGCACTGCTGGTGGGAATGCAGACTGGTGCAGCCACTGTGGAGAACAGTATGGAGTTTCCTCAAAAAACTGAAAATGGAACTCCCATTTGACCCAGTAATCCCACTCCTAGGAATATATCCTAAGAAACCAGAAACACCAATCAGAAAGGATATATGCACCCCTATGTTCATAGCAGCACAATTTACAATAGCTAAGATTTGGAAACAGCCTAGGTGCCCATCAGCAGATGACTGGATCAGAAAACTATGGTACATCTACACAATGGAATACTATGCTGCCGTAAAAAAGAAGGAATTACTACCATTTGTAGGCACTTGGATGGAATTAGAGAACATTATGCTAAGTGAAATAAGCCAGTCAATGAAAGAAAAATACCACATGATCCCACTCATTTGGGGATAATGAAAAACATTATAAACTGATGAACAAAAAAATAGTTACAGAGGCAGTAAAGCATCAAACAGACTGTCAAATTACAGTGGTAAGGTTAGGGAGAGGTGGGGGAAATAAGAGATCAACTGAAGGACTTATATGCATGTATATAAGAGTAAGCAACGGATACAAAACATTGGGGGGTGAGGGCATGTATGGGAGTGGGGTGGGGGTGGGGGGCAATGGTAAGATATGTACACATATAATACCTTAATAAAAATTTGAAAAAAAAAAAAAAAAAAAAAAAAAAAAAAGTCTATCTTGTCTTAAAGTCTATCAGTACAGCCACCCTGCTCTTTTTTGGTTACCATTTGCATTGAACATCTTTTCCATCCTTTCATCTTTAGCCTTTGTGTGTCCTGAGGTCTAAAGTGAGTCTCTTTCAGCCCTAGCTGATTTGGCTCAGTGGATAGAATGTTGGCCTGTGGACCGAAGGGTCCCATATTCGGTTCCAGTCAAGGGCATGTACCTCAGTTGCAGGCTTCTCCCTAGCCAGGGTCAGGACACATGCAGGAGGCAACCAGTCCATGTGTTTCTGTCACATTGTTGTTCCTCTCTGTCTTTCCTTCTCTCTTCCACTCTTCCTTAAAAAAAAAAAAAAATCAATGGAACAATATCCTTGGGTGGAATTAACAAAAATAAAATAAAACTGTTCAACCTTAATTTCAAAAATAAATAAATAAATAAATAAATAAATAAATAAATAAATAAATAAAATGAGTCTTATACAGGCAGCATAACTTTGGATCCTGTATTTTTATCCTTTTAGCAAAGCTATGTCTTTTGGGGAGGTTAACCAACTTACATTTAAAGTAATTGCTTATGGGGGTGTATATACTATTGGCATTTTTTACTTGTTTTCTTTAAGTTTTGTAGCTTTTTTTGTCACTTATTTTCTCTCTTAATGCCTTCCTTTGTGTTTTGTTGATTATCTGTAGTGACATGCTTTGATCCCTTCTCTTTTGTATATATTCTATACTTTATATTTTCATATGGCTTTGAATTGCTGTCCAGTATTTTTTGTTTTTAACTTGAAAATATTCCCTTTAGCATTTCTTGAAGGGTATGTCTAGTGGTAATGAGTTCCTGTAGCTTTTATCTATTAAAAAGGTATTTTAAAAATATATATATATATATTTTTTATTGATTTCAGAGAGGGAGAGAGAGATTGGTGGTGATGAACTTCTTTAGTTTTATCTTGTCTGTAAAGCTCTTTATATGACCTTCAATTCTAAATGACACCTTTGCTGGGTAGAATAATTTTGGTTGTAGGTCCATGCTATTCATGACTTTGAACCTTTCTTGCCACTCCCTCTGGTATGCAAAGTTTCTGTTGAGAAATCAGATGACAGTCGTATGGGTGCTCCCTTGTAGGTAACCAATGGTTTTTCTCCTCCTGCTTTTAAGATTCTCTCTTTGTCTTTATGCCTTGGCATTTTAATTATGATGTGTCTTGGTGTGGGCCTCTTTGGGTTCCTTTTGTTTGTGAGTCTCTGTGCTTCCTTGACTTGTAAGTCTGTTTCTTTCACCATGTGGGGGAAGTTTTCTGTCATTATTTCTTCAAATAGGTTTACAATATCTTGCTCTCTCTCTTCTCCTTCTGGCACCCCCATAATGCGAATGTTGTTGTGCTTGAAATTGTCTCAGAGGCTCCTTACACTATCTTCATATTTTTTAATTATTTTTTTCTTTTTGCTCTTCTGATTGGGTGTATTTTGCTTCCTCATATTCCAAATCATTGATTTGATTCTCAGAATTTTCTACTCTACTGTTGAACCTCTGTAAATTATTCTTTATTTCAGTTAGTGTATGCTTAATTTCTGATTGGTCCTTTTTCATGTCTTTGACATTCTCACTAAGATCCTTCAAAGTTTCACTAAATGTCTTAAAGCTCTCATTAATTCTCTTGAAGCTCTCATTAAAGTCCTATAACCATTGTTTTGAACTCTGGCTCCAATAGTTTGCTTGCTTCCATTTCTTTCATTTGTAACATGTTTCTTTGTCTCTTAATTTTGACTGCTTCCCTGTATTTGTTTCTATGCATTAGGTAGAGCTGTTATGTCTCCTGGAATTGGCAGAGTGGCCTTGACAGATGTGCTATAGGACCCAGTTGCTCAGTCTCCCCAGTCACCTGAGTTTGGCACTCTAGGTGTGCCCCTTTAAGGGCTGTGTGCACAGTCTTGTAGTTGAGCCTTGATTGCTGTTGGAGTCACTGGGAGTTGGCTGTGAGGACCAGCTGTGTCTACAATGGAAGAACTGCTGTACAGGAGACACCCTATGGAGAAGGATTTGCTTCAATGGGGCTTTGGTGCTCACTGAGCCTGCCCCTTGAGTGTGTTGCTTGTTGATGGTGTAGAGTTGTAATCTGGTATGGTCTGAAGCTGTCCACTGGGTGCACCAGCTCTTGGGCCTCCCAGGAGGTACAAAGTCAGCCACTGCCTGGGGCCACATGGCAGAAGCTCCAGGGAGATCTGCAGATGGCTGCTACTTATATTGGGCTAGGAAATTCCCAAGTGAAGCCCAGCTGTGAGACAAGGCAGGCTGGTGCTAATGCCGGGTATTGAGCCTCTTATTGATAGGTGTGGGGCATGTTGATGACAACTGCACCTTGTTTGAGAGACTTTAGCAAAGTCTGAAGCCTGAGCCAGGACAGGAAATTCATATGGAAAAGCCACTGCAAACAACTTGGGTGGGGCTACAAATTGGATGAGGTGGCGTCTCAAGAAATCACCAAGGTGTAGGGAATAGTGTGGGCCACGCTGATGGAACTCAGTTATGGCTGTCAGTCAGCTCTGGAACAATGACCCCCACAAGCACCCCTGACTTGGAGAAAGCTGTTCTTCAGTTCCTGCCCCAATGACAGACAGTCCAGTTCCTCCCCATATGTCCCTGAATTCCACCAATGCCACTGCCTGGTGCTGGAGCTCAGAGGAAGTGAGACCATGTAAGTTCTGTGCATGGGCCCTTTAAGAGGAACACATGGGACCCCAGAAGATTCTGTGTCACTCAGCCACAATCCCTGCTGGTTTTACAACCTGAAGTTACAGGGACTTCTATTCCCAGCACTGGAAACCTGGACTAGGGATCTGGTGTGGGACTGGGACCCCCTGCTTCTCAAGGGAGGCCTTGGAGATATCCCTCCTGATTAAAAAAAACACACACATGGGTGTCAGACCTACCTGTTTCCTCCCCTCCTACCAGTCTCAGTATGCTTTCTTCTTTTCTAGTTGTAGGACTTCCATTCAGCCAGATTTCAGGTGTTTCTGAATATGGTTGTTCCGTAGTTTAGTTGTAATTTTGATGTGGTTGTGGGAGGTGGTGAGTATAGGCATTTACCTACACCACCATCTTGGTTCTCCCCCACATACATTATTCTTGGTTGACAGTTATTTTTTCTTTCCATACTTTAAATATATCATCCTACTCCCTTCTTGCCTACAAGGTTTCTGCTGAGAAATATGCTGGTAATTTTATGGAAGCTCCCTTGTATGTGAGAACATGCTTTCAAGATTCTTGCTTTATTTTTTGACTTTCAGCAATTGAATTATAATATGTCTTGCTATATGGATCTATTTGGATTTACATTGTTGGAGTTTGTAAGCTTCTTGGATTAGTGTATCTGTTTATATCCTCAGATTTGAGAAGTTTTGTCCATTATGTCTTCAAATAAGTTCTTGCCCCCTTTCTCTCTTCTCCTTCTGGTACTCCAATAATGCATCTATTGACCCACTTGATGGTATCTGATTAGTACCTTAGACTGTTCACTCTTCATTCATTTTCCTGTTTGTTCCTCTGACTCAATGATTTCACATAACTTGTCTTTAAGTACAGTGATGCTTTCTTCTGCCTGATCAAATGTGATGTTGCCCTGGCTGGTGTGGCTCAGTTGGTTGGAGTGTTATTCCATACACCAAAAGGTTGTGGGTTTGATTCCTGGTCAAGGCACTAGATCGCTGGCTTAATCCCCAGTCAGGGTGTGTACAGAAGGCAACCAACTGATGTTTCTCTCTCACGTTGATGTTTCTCTCTTTCTCTTCTCAAATCAATAAGCATATCCTCAGCTGAGGATTAAAAATATTTTTAATAAAATAAAATAAATAAGTAAAATCTGATGATGAATACCTCTAGAGAAATATTCAGTTTATAACTCACCCCACCATTCTTTTAACATTGTTTCTGTAAATGATGACTTCTAAATTCATACATAGCTACAGATAAATAGCCTGTTTGCTTAAAGGATTCTAGAACCTAACCTCAAAGGAAGCAGACTCCAGACTTCAGGCATTTTGGCTTCAGGAGATTTGCTCACCTTCAACTGATGAAAACAAGATCACAGCTTAACCTGCTCCAAGATATTCATCAGAGCAGACTGTGCTGACTAGTGCATAATGCATAGCACCTCTGAGAACCTACAGCATCCTCTGGTTTTTTTTGTTCTGCCATCCTCTCTCTCCACCCTCCACCTCTAACCCCCACTCATAAAAAGCCTTGCCTGCACTGAGATGTTAAGATGGTCTTTGTGACAAGAGTCCCCCATCTTCTCAGGTGTCTGGCTCTTGAATAAACCATCTTTCCTTGTGCCAGCACTTTCCTCTAAACCCGTGGTCAGCAAACTGCAGTTCACAAGCCACATGCGACTCTTTGGCCCCTTGAGTGTGGCTCTTCCACAAAATACCATGGCCTGAGCGAGTCTATTTTGAAGTAGTGGCGTTAGAAGAAGTTTAAGTTTAAAAAATTTGGCTCTCAAAAGAAATTTCAGTCGTTGTACTGTTGATATTTGGCTCTGTTGACTAATAAGTTTGCCCACCACTGCTCTAAACTATTGGCTTTTCATGCAGTAGGCAGCCAAACTTGGGTTCAATATTAAGTTCAGTTATTGTATTTTTCAGCTTCAGAATTTCTTAGTTATTATTTTTTATAGTTTCTGTGTCTATTGATATTCCCATTTTGTTGATGCATTGTTTTCCTGATTTCCTTTAAATATATATTGTATTCTCTTTTAGCGTATTGACTACTTGATAAACTGCCACCTCTCCCACTTTTTACAGACTGACTTCGTGCAGGGGGAAAACATCAATCAGCATGACCAGAAGTTCTGTGACTTCTCAGAACTTTTCTGGGCAAGCATCTTCTTTGAGGTTGTGCATGTACTCTAGTATATACAGGTGCTTTGGGCCATTTTAATTTCCTTTTTCTTCTCATGAGCTTTCAGTGTTGGTTTCTAGTATATTATTTTGCCCTAATCTCTTTCTTCCCCTGGCACCTTTTGGTGGAACTTCAGAGTCTGCTGCTGCATTGTGCTGGGGTTCTTGCCTCTGTTTTCAGTGGCCTCCAACTTCATTTCCAAACTAAGTTCCTATTCCTATCACTGTTCTGAGTCAGGCAAAAGAGAAATTAGTGCCTTAGGCAGCCCACTGATAAATCCAGGATACTGGATGCAAGTTCTACTCTAGTCCTTCTGTCCTGAGGAAGGAGCCAGGAATTGATGGTATTCTCCTGATTGTGTTACTCTATGCTGGGTGAGAAAAATGCAATAAATTTTCTTACCCTCCTTGTATTGTTCCTTCTTTTTTATGTACTCCTAGGGGTGCTACAGCCTCTTAATTAGTTTCTAGAGTTCTCACAAAGGTATTTCGTTCTGTAGACTGCTAATTTGGTGTCTCCAGGAGAAATGGGGCCTGGAGCTTCCTAGTGTATCATCTCACTAATGTCACTCTCTAGTTTCTTCATTTGTAAAATTTGGATAATTCCACCTATTTCATAGGTTATTGTGATTAAATTATACTATGTATGTATGGCTCTTTGTATTATCCCTGGCATGTAATTAGTATTTTGGAAATTTTAACTCTTTTTCTATTTGGAAACAGTTTCACACACTGTGTATTTCAATATGGCTTTTAAATATACTGGTACTTACGGCATTAAGTTAACTTTATTTATTTATATTGTATTTTCTATTTTTTATATAATAATAATAACACTATAAAATAATTATAAAACTCACCATTAGAGACAAAACTTTTTTAAAAACAAGCTTGCCTACTTTTGATGATAGAAAATTATTTCTAAAATCTCAACAGCTTGCATATTGGAAGATGGCTTTAGTGAAAAAAGGGATAGTTTTGTATAATATTAAAATCCAGCAGTTATTTAAGTGGTATAATTTGTTTAAAACATTAAATATATTATTTTTAAATAAACATAAAATTTTATTTTAAAAATTATTTGCAGAAGTAGTGATACTATTGTCTTCACTTGAAATATATCCAGTGGTATGCTGGCAAATGTTTAGCAACCAACTCTCCAGGAGGGTAAGGGGAACTTCTCTTTTGTAGCATTTGCAAATTTCTATGGTGTAAAAACTCCCACCATGAATGATTAAAGCTATCAACATGATGTCACTGAAAACAGAGTTGTAAAGAGTTATGTATTTGAACACCTTACATGGGTTTTTACTGTATAAATACAGTTAATTTAAATAACCTTCATAGCATAAGTAATAGTAAGCATAATAAACTAGGAGTGTATTTGTTACCTTTGTTTTTAATATAATTTAATTATAAGTTTATATAATTTAATGTCTGCTGTGTTTAACTATCTACTCACAAGTTCCTGAAATTTTAACAATCAGTTCTACCACCCCAAATAAGTCAGCTCCAGCATACCACTGAGTTCATATCTTTATATTAGTTGGGAATCTTTGGTTGCAAGTGACATACAAAACAAAACAAAAAGCTCAAATTAGTTTAAGCAAAAGAGTTATTGTCTTACATGATTTGAGTGCAGAGGTAGATAGGCTTTTGTCATGGCTGAATTTACTGGCTCAAATGAAGTCCTCAGTAATTACTCTTTCTATATCCTGCTTGCTTCCATTTGGCTTCTTTTTCCAGCAGACTCATTCCATGTGGCAACACAGTTGGCCCCTAATAGTTCTAAATTACAGGCCTTTATATTTTCCCTCTCAGAATGATAGAGATTCTTTCTGTTTTCAAGTCCCTTTTTGTCCCTCAGTTAAGACTATGATTGGGCTCACTTAAATCATATGCTTCCTCTGAATTAGTGACTATGTCTAGGGCTTGAGAAACTCTGACCAGCTGGGGGTCTCCCACACAGGGGATGGGCAAAATGGAGTCCCTGATTGACATCCTCACTAGGAGAGGTACTGCTCTAAGATTCAGAAATTGTTGTCAAGAGAAGGAGAAAAAGTGGGAAAGCAAAAAACGATAAATGTCTACCATAATCCACTTTTAAATACATTGTTATTTTAAGGTTCTCTTAAGGAATGTGGGCATGAGAGGACACAAGACAGTCTTTCTAATCACGGACACTCAAATAAAAGAGGAAGCTTTCCTCGAGGATATCGACAGTGTGCTCAATACTGGAGAAGTACCTAACATTTTTGCAGCAGATGAAAAACAAGAAGTGATGGAGGTAAATACTTTTTTTTAGGGAGTGCCTCTCCCAGCATAGAAATGTTCTTAGCTTGAATTTTTTTCTCTGCTCTTTAGGATAAATATAGCTTGTGCAGAAGATGCTGGTAATTAAAAATTTTAAGTTTATTATTTTAATTCATCTTTTTTGGTGAATTTTAAATTGCTTTACTATAGTTGTGAGACAAAATTTTATTTTATAATTCCTTTTTTCATAATGATGGCAATTTGCTTCATCAGTTTTATCTTATTTAGCATGTTTTATGAGTGATAAGAGTTTTCAAATCATGTCTTAGGGTTACAGTGATATGAGAAAATATAGCTTTAAAACATTACTTGGTTAGCTTTTATGTTTTACCACTGGTTAAAAATTTCCCAAACCCTTAATAAAACTACTTGTCTTAATAGTTCCGACATATCCGAGTGCCATACTTTGTGATTAAATTGACAAAAAACACAATTGTGAAGGACCCTTACTTCAGATACCCTGCCCTTCGACCACCATTTCTAAGAACTTACCCTGCAAGATCTCTGCTAGTAATTTCCCCTTTCTCATTACTACAACTACTTTTACCCACAGAATACATTACTCACACCTGTATGCTTCATTCCAGCCTTCAGTGATAAGATCTGGAGTAAAATGGATTTACTCTAGTAATTCAAGCACCCTGCTTTTCTCTTGTATGGAATGGAAATATTAAATACATTATAGTTCCTCCTACATAGAGTTGTTGTGAGGTCTGAGGATCAAGTGAAATAAAGCCCTTATTAGAGTGTCAGACACTTAAAAAGCCTCCAGTAAATGGAACATTACCAGTTTGTAGTCTGAGTGGAGAAGGAGGAAAAACAAAAAAGATCCCAAGTTCTCTACTTTTATCTGGATGATGTCAAGAATGTGGCCAAGGCTGTTAAAGAATGGTGATTTTTCTAATTCATACGATAAACTCATCCCCCACACTCTCATGTGCTACCATGGGGAGTAGGACTTCCTAAGCTTTGCTAAGCTTTCCTTCTCATTTTAGCTGTTGTTTATCTTTTCCTCTTGTCATTTTGCTTCAAAACTTGCTTCACAACTATTTTATTGTATGATCCAACAGTGGCCTTAAGAACTTCTTTTCTTCATGTTCCACCCAAGCCTAGGAACATCATATCAATTTATCCACAAGGACATAGCCATGGTCAGAACTCAGAGATACTGAAATGTATCCCCGTTTTTGCTTTTTAATATTGATTTTTTAAAATATAAAAGGTAATATAAAAGAAGTTCTATTATTTTCTCTCTACACTGTACATTATCCTGTGCATCCCACTTCGAAGACCGTCTTGGACTTCATTTATTTCATCCCCCAAAGATTTTACTTTAAACCTCATTCCTGATAACTGACCTCTACACCTTGGCTCTGGCCCTACCTTCAGGGCATCTCTTAAAGACTCAGCACATCTGTCGGACTTCATCAGAGTCTCAGCCTCAGACATACATTTCCAGATGACTTTTTCCATGGTGCCATTTGCACTCTTTGCAGAATTAAGTTATTGCAACGTTTTTCTTAATGGAGCAGTGACTTCTTCTTTACTTCATTTAGTGCAGGTATACCACCTAACATAATTTTTTATAAACTGACATTGAACATAGTGATCATAATTTGATAATTACCATCAGAATGCATAGACTGTGTTGATTTACAGGTTTCCATGGATATAAAGTAGAACATAGCTATAGTAGAGAATTCGTTGAAAAATAAATTCATTCTAATAACAATGGAAATTATATGATCATTGTGACCACTCCTTATATAAAATTTTTTTAATCTATTTATAAGACACTTTATTGACTATGAAACCTTTTGTGCTTTGAACAAGAGAAGTATAGGATATAAAATAAAAGCAAACAGTTACCCATGTCAAGAACTATTCTAAGTGTTCACATGTTATAACTCGTTTGATCCCTCAGCAACTCTCTGATACAAATACTCTTTTTCCCATTTTAAAGGTGAGGAAACTAAGTTACAGAGAGGTAAAATAACTTTCCCTGGGTCACATAGGATATAAATTGCAAGCTGGGAATTTGAATCCAAGAAGTTTGGTTCTTGCCCTAGCCGGTTTTGCTCAGTGGATAGAGCATTGGCCTTCGGACCGAAGGGTCCCAGGTTCTATTCCTGTCAACGGCATGTACCTTGGTTGCAGGTTCCTACTCGGCCTAGACCCTGGTCAGGGGCATGTAGGAGGCAACCAATCAATGTGTTTTTCTCACATTGGTATTTCTCTCTTTCTCTCTCTCTTTCCACTCTCTAAAAATCAATGGAAAAATATCCTCAAGTGAGGATTAAAAAAAAAAAAGTTTGGTTCTGGAGCCATTATGCCTAACCTCACATAAAATTTCTTCCTATACAAAGACAGAAAATTAAAAGTGACCCATAATCTCATTACCAGAGAACACTATTTACATGTTTTAATGAAACTGTTATAAGTATAAAGGTAGAGAATTCAGCATAAGAATGTCCAAAGTGAAATAAAGAATGATATAAACCAAGAAAAATGTCCAAAATAAAAAATAAAAGCCTCGCTCTCACACTGTCCCTTAAGTCCAGCTCACCAAAAGTAATCACTACTAACACTTTTTTGTGATTGCTTCCATAAAAAGGTGTATATGGCCCTAGCTGATTTGGCTCAGTGGATAGAGTGTCAGCCTGTGGACTGAAGGGTCCCGAGTTCAATTCCAGTCAAGGGCACATGCCTGGGTTGCGGGCTTGAGCCCCAATGGGAGGGTGCAAGAGGCAGCCGATCAATGATTCTCTCTCATCATTGATGTTTCTATCTCTCTCACCCTCTCCCTTCCTCTCTGAAATCAATCAATAAATATACATATATTTTTAAAAAGGTGTGTATGTACTTATACATACACCTGATATATTTTTTAATTTAACAAAGAGAATCGTCACATATGTACTGTTGCACAATTTGTGTGGTTTTTTTAAAAATTTATTTTATCTTGCTGATCTTGCCATAACATTTATATTGATTCAACTCATTATTTTTAACAGTTGTATAAAATTACTATATATGGATGTTTTATAACGTTTTAACTAGATGCTTTAGATTTTTTCCTCTTAAAAACAATGTTGACTGTATCTTGGTGAACTTTTTGTTCATATCTTTATGTCAGATATTTGTTTTTAAATATATATTTTATTGATTTTTTACAGAAAGGAAGGGAGAGGGATAGAGAGTTAGAAACATCGATGAGAGAGAAACATCGATCAGCTGCCTCCTGCACACTCCCCACTGGGTATGTGCCCGCAACCGAGGTACATGCCCTTGACTGGAATCGAACCTGGAACCCCTGAGCCCGCAGGCCGATGCTCTATCCACTGAGCCAAACTGGTTAGGGCGATATTTGTTTTTAAATGATAAAATCACAGAATTGAAGAAGTCTTCTAAGTACAAACTATATTAAAGCTATTCTATTGGTATGAAAACAAAAATGTAAAGGTATTTATAAGGGGAGTAACAAAAATTTTTAATATTCTAATATCTGTTAATTTCATTATCAGCTTACCTATTTCTATTTTCAGTTTTTTATTTTCTGATATTTCCTAGGGTGTCCGTCCTGTAGCTCAGGCTGGCAATAAACACGGTGAACTTAGTCCCTTAGCCCTGTTTGCTTTCTTCGTGAATCGCTGCAAAGATAATCTTCATGTTGTAGTGGCCTTTAGCCCCATTGGAGATGCTTTTCGAAATCGCCTGAGACAGTTTCCATCCCTCATCAATTGCTGTACCATTGACTGGTTTCAGGTTTGCAATTTTTTTGGTTGGGGGAGGGCAACTAAATCTTTTGGAATTTTACTGAAACCTTACTCAAGCTTCATTAAAATACATTCAGCAAGTGTTTCTTGATCACTTACTATAATGAAAGGCATAGTGCTTAGCACCAGGGATTGATAAGACTACATGTTCCCCACAAATTGCTCACACACTAGACAAGAAGACAGAAAAGGCAATCAGCAAATGAGCAGTAATGATTATATAAAAAAGCTATAATCTTGTTGTGCAAAGTCGTACTTGAGACTAGGAGTCTCTGACATATGAAAATGTGTTAGTTGCATATAGGAGGGATATATTAGAAACGAATAGAGTGCATTATGTATATACACACATATATACTAGTACACGTATGTAAAGAAATATATGTGCGTGTATATATTTATATCAGATATATCATCCTATCTAATAAAAGAGTAATAGGCAAATTAACCATCACTCCACTACACCCACAAGCCACGCCCACAAGCCAATCAGGAGCGAGTATGCAAATTAACCCAACCAAGATGGCTGCGGCCACAGAGAGAGCAGGAGGGAGGCTTAGGTTTCCCCGGCAATGGAGGAAGCCAAGCTCTGCACACCCTGGCCAGACCAGGCCTCCGCTTAAGGCTACAAAGTTTCAATTATAGAAGATAAATAAATCCCAACAAAAATGGCGGCAGCCATGGAGCTGGAGAGAGCAGGAGGCTAGGGTTGCCCGCAGCAATGGAGGAAGCCAAGCTTCTGCAGCCCTGGCTTGCTTTGGCCTCCACTTAAGGCTACAAAGTTTCAATTATAGAAGATAAATTAATCCCAACAGAAATGGCTGCCGCCACGGAGTGAGCAGGAGGCTTGGCTCCGCTCCAGGCTTCAAAGTTTCAATGTAGAAGATAAATAAATCCCAGATACCAGAGCCTCCGCTTGGGTCGCTGGGGTGCATGGCCGGCCTGCAAACCACCACAGGCCCCTCGCCCAGGCTGCCCCACACCCCAAGGGAACCCCAACCCTGATCTGGGACACCCTTTAGGGCAAACCAGCTGGCCCCCACCCATGCACCAGGCCTCTGTCCTATCTAATAAAAGAGTAATATGCAGATTGACCATCACTCCAACACACAAGATGGCTGCCCCCATGTGGTCAAAGATCCTGCCCCCATGTGGACACAAGATGGCCACCATAAGGTGGCCAGCAGGGGAGGGCAGTTGGGAGGGACCAGGCCTGCAAGGGAGGGCAGTTGTGGGTGATCAGGCCAGCAGTGGAGGGCAGTTGGGAGGGACCAGGCCTGCAAGGGAGGGCAGTTGTGGGCGATCAAGCCTGCAGGGGAGGGCAGTTAGGGGTGACCCAGCTGGCAGAGGAGGGAATTTGGGGGCAAACAGGCTGGCAGGGGAGCAGTTAGACATCAATCAGGCTGGCAGGGGAGTGGTTAGTGGTGATCAGGTTGGCAGGCAGAAGCAGTTAGGGACAATCAGGAAGGCAGGCAGGTGAGCAGTTGGGAGCCAGCAGTCCTGGATTGTGAGAGGGATGTCCAACTGCCCGATCCCACCTGGATCGGGTCTAAACAGGCAGTCAGACATCCCTCGAGGGGTCCCAGATTGGAGAGGGTACAGGCTGGGCTGAGGGACACCCCGCCCCGTGCATGAATTTCATGCACTGGGCCTCTAGTATATATGATAAGGAATTAGCTTGCATGATTATGGAGGCTGATGAGTTAGTTCTAAGACCTGAAGTTGGAAAGCTGGAGACCAGGAGAGCTGTAGTTCCAGTCTGAAGGCCAGCAAGCTTGAGACCAGTAAGAGCTGATGTTTCAGTTCAAGTGTAAAAAACTGATGTCCCAGGTGAAGACAGGCAGGCAAAAGGAATTCCCCCTTATTCAGGGGAAGGTCAGCCTTTTTGTTCTTTTCAGGCAGGCCTTCAACTGATTGGATGAGGCTCACTCACATTAGGGAGGGCAATCTGCTTTTCTGACTCTGTGGAATTAAATATTAAACTCATTCATAACACACCTCACAGAAACACCCAGAGTAATGTTTGACCAAATATATGGTCAAGTTGCCACATAAAATCAACCATCACATGGGGATAGTATGTGCAAAAGTATAACAGTGCAGAGGGCATGGCTCATTTAGGCAACTACATATAGTTTGGTAAAACTGACTGGCAATGAGGGCAGCAGGAGTTAAGTTGGAGCTTTGAGTCAGTGACAGGTTATAAAGGAATTTGTAAATATGCCTGGGAATTTGTTTTTATACCAAAGATGCTGCATGGTGATTAACATATATTTAGCTAATCCTTATTTTAGAAAAGCAAAACACTTGGAGGCTGTATGGTGAATGATTTGGAGTGGATCATGCCAGCACCAAATGATGACTGCCACCTCACTTAATCTTAAGGCAAATTGTCACTGCCTGTATAAGACGATTAAGTATTTACGCTTTTGAGAACAGTAGCTTATGGTGCCTTCTGTTTATTGCTTTATTTCCAATAGAATGTGGACTATTGATCACTGGATAATTTCTTTTAAAAATAAATATCTGATACTAACTTGTTTTATTCTCTTTTGCTTATTTGCCAATTGCATGTTTGAGAAATTAACTCTGTCCTTTTGAGGATAGCACATTTATTTCAGCTAGTGATGTTTTAGTGTTTATACAGCAATAACAGCTATGTGAAACAATTTTGCTTTTTATGCCAACTATATCTTAATACTGCTTTCATTAAGTAGCCAAAGCAAAACCAAACATACAAAGAAAACCTGTCCTACCATAAGTTTTGTGAAATTTTATAAATACAATTCTACTACTTTTGGATATCTTTTTTATAACCATGAGACTTTCTATTCTAAGTGATTCTTACTTATTGGGGAAAATTTTTAAAAGAAGGAACTGGCAGTTGCAAATAGATAAGGAAAGTTAAGTGGTTAACAGAGCGGAATAAAGATTTACAATGAAGCAGTGGGGACACAGAACCTATGTCAGAGAAACTGATGGCATTGTTTGGGGCCTGGGTTTGTGAAATTCAGGAAGTGAGTGTAAACCACTGTGTGTCACATAATCAGGAAGGCACTGACTTTTTTGATAGATCTCAAGTCCCCAAAGTAGGGTGTACACTTACCAGGGGTGGAAAAACAATTCAGAGAATAAGGGAAGAAATTATTGGAATATTCATTTTGTATGAAGTATTTCCTATGGATTAACATTGACACCCTTGCTCAATTTGTATAGCCATGCATGATATGCAAGGTAACCTTAGCGATTCCAGTAGTGAACTGAAAATTGAAGATATGATGTAATTATAAGTGGACAGTAAGAGAATGGCATAAACTAGCTTATGCTCTTTGTTAGTCACATCATGAAGCAAAACCAATGACTACTTAATAAGATCTGACAAGATGCTGGTAAAAATAAATTCCAGAAGGCTATTTGGAATATGGAATTATATCAACTAGTTAAACAATAAATCTTATCCCCAGGGTATCTCATGCCATGCAATATCAGCTTATGATGGTATGGGAGACACTATTGGTTACCTATCAACAGTTATTTTCTACCCACCCCATCCTTGCTGACAGAATTGTGATATTGTTTGGGAAATCACCCTTTATGTAGATTGATTCCTAGTTGGTCTAAATCAGTATTGGTACTCTCAATATTACTGTTACTTGGCTTATAAATGAGCCTATTCATGACCCATTCCTTGCCAATAGGGTCCTAAGTTAAAGTCTGCTTTGGGGAAAAGTTATTTTTTTTGTTTGTTTCGTTGGGGTTTTTTTACTATGAAAAAGTATTGCATGGTAGGAAAAGGTCCTTTTCTCTCTTTCCACCTTGTTGCTTGAGGATGTAATGTCCATTGCCACAGCATTCTGGGACAAGCCCAAGGATGAAATAAAATGTACTGAGAACGGTGGAACAAAAAGCCAGAAAAAAACTGGATCCTCAATGACATGATTGAACTTCTAAGTTAAGCAACTCTGGAAATACCCTACTTCTGAACTTATTATAAATATCCCCCTTGAAGACACTGTGTCTTAACCATAAACATTCGAACTGCTACAGAGAGTATTAGACCATCATGACTAGCAGGATAATTAACAACTAAGCACTCAGAACACAAAGATAAGCTTTTGTAATATTTTCAATGATGTATAAGTCATATGACACTTATTCTGGCCTTTGACAAAAATTCACTAATAATAAATCTTTAGAAGCTTCTACTAAGGTTTAAAAAATGTGTTAATACAACAAAACCATATGGACACAGGGATGGGCAAAAGTAGCTTTAAAGTTGTTCATATGGAAATATATATAATACAAAAATAAACTTTCATGTGCTCACAACTGTAAACCTACTTTTGCCCATGCCTGTATAATACATTAATAAATATGAATACATTGTCCGTATGTGCTTAAAACATTTTTAGTAATGGAGTGTTTGATCAAAAAAGTTTGAATTTTACTAGGAAGAGGGTCAGACATTGAAAAATTGATCTTAAAATACATATTATTTGCTTACAAAGGAAAAAATTACAAGCATCTTGTTAAATCTAAGTGAAAGGAAATTTGGAAAATATCCTAATAAGCAAATGAAGATTAATTACTCATTTAACATAAGTAATTTCATCAAATAAATATTTCAAATATATATTGACAAGTTCTATTTTAGATATTAAAGATAAGAGTGACGAAAAAAATGAAGTCCTTGCTTTCATGGATTTTACATTTTAATCTGAGGGGAGACAGAAAATCAACAAATGAACAAATAATTATATATCAGATACTTATAAGTGCTAAGAAAAATAAATTCAGGATAAGGGAAAGTGTAATGAAGGAAGGAATGAAGTTTTAGAAAATATGCTCTGGGAAGACATTGCTGATAAGTTGGCATTTGAACAGAGGTGAGAAGGAGTGAACCAAACAGAATCTTAGGTGAGAAGAGTCCTAGTCAAGAGTGAACAGCAAGTTCAAAGGCCCAGAGGCAGGGACATGCTTGATATATTCCATGAAAAGCAAAGGAACCATTTCATGGAGACAGGAAAGATTTGAAAAGAAGTAAATTTGTGAGGAAGAAAATAAAAGATTAGCTTTGGATATAATGTTAGGAATTGTGATGGGTTATTTGTAACAGAAACCCAAACTAAACAGTTTTCCCTCTGATATAGAAAAAAACCTGAAGGTAAGCTGACTGGGGCTTTTGTGGCTCAACAAAGTCACCAGAATCCCAAGTTTTTCTGCTTTACTATCCTTAGCATGTAGTTTCCATCTTAAAATCATCTTATGATCTAAGGTGGATGTTGGAGCTCCAACTTTCACATCTTATGTTCCAGGCAAGAAGTAGAATAATGGGAAATAAGGCAAAAAGGATGCATGCCACTTTGATGTAACCCTCTAAAGAGCTTTTCCTGAAATCCCCACCTAACAACCGTGTATATATCTTTATCCACTCTGAATTGCAAGGGAGACTAAAAATGTACTCTTTTAGCTGGGCATGTTACTGTCTAGAATATAATTGGAATCCTAAGGAAAAGGGACTGATAGATATTAGCTGGGCAATTAGCTGCCTCTGCCACTGTCGTACTAAGTTTGGGATGCCTATACATCCAAGTGGAAGAGTTAAGAAAGCAGTGAAGTATAGCTTTTATATGCAAAACTAGTGGCCCGGTGCATGAAATTCGTGCACATTACAAGGGAATTAATTAGAGGAAATCTTACCTAATAATAGAGAAACATGTAAATTGACCATACCTCCACTATGCCCACAGCCAATCAGAGTGTCTATGCAAATTAACCCAACAAAGATGGTGGTTAATTTGCATACATACCTGGGTCCCGGGAACCTCCTCAGCACCCAGGTCACTCCCAGCCGGCCATTGGGCGGAGGCTTTAGGCTTGGGAAGGGGCTGAGCCTGCGATCAGAGGGGCGGGGAAGTCCCCTTCCCAAGCCTAAAGCCTGGTGCAGAGGCTTTAGGCTTGGGAAGGGGTCGAGGCTGCGATCGGAGGGAAGGGGATAAAATCAATGGAAACATATCCTCAGGTGAGGATAAAAAGAAAAATAAAGAAATGTCATATCCTATGAAAGTCACATTTTGAAAATGCTTAAAGAAAGTTGTCATTTTTTCATGGTGAAGGGACTGGAGTCCGTGTTGATGAAAATACCTTGGCGGCTATGGTGACTGGCAGTGGCTGCAGCAGCAGGGTGATGGGGTTGGCACCTTCCCCTGATCAGCCTGGTCACCTCCCGCAAAGGGAGGCCAGACTGTGGCTTAGGTCCGCTCCCAACAAGGAGCGGGCCTAAGCCATCAGTAGGACATCCCCTGAGGGCTCCCAGTATGTGAGAGGGGGCAGGCTGGGCTGAGGGACCCCTCCCCAGTGCATGAATTTCATGCACTGGGCCCCTGTGCATGCCTTGAAATTGCACGAGACCCAGTCCCGGCCAGCCCCACCCCCATTGGGCTAGATCCAGACCCAGCTGGCCTGTTCCCTATCAAGCCCTGCCGGGCAGGGGTGCAGCCTCAGGTTCCCCATCAAGCCCCGCCAGGCAAGGGGTGCAAACTCAGGTCCCCCAGCCCAGCACCGGGGTGAGGGGTGTGGCCTGAGGTCCCCCAGCCTGTCACTGGGGCAGGGAGTGTGGCCTGAGGTCCCCTGGCCCAGCACCAAGGTGGGGGCCATGGCTTGAGGTCCCCCGTCAAGCCCCGCTGGGCGAGGGGTGCAGCCTCAGGTCCCCTGGCCTGGCACCAGGGCGGGGGGCATGGCCTGTAGTCTCCTGGCCCAGCACTGGGGCAGGGGCGTGCCTTGAGGTCCCCTGTTAAGCCCCTTTAGGAGGGGGGTGTGGCCAAGGTCCCCAGTCAAGCCCTGCTGGGCTGGGGGCACAGCCTCAGGTCCCCACCCTGGCCCGGTGCCACACAGCCTCAGGTCCTTGCTGATTGCTCATTAAGGCTCTTACAGGAACCCCCACCTTTGCTGTGGGCACAGCCATGTTGTGTTACGGGAACCCCACCTCTGCTGTGGGTGCAGCCATCTTGTGATGGCATGAGGGTCAATTTGCATATTACCTCTTTATTATATAAGATATCATTGACCTTTCATGTTATCTTTAATTTTAGTTTATGAACATATTAATTAGATATTTCATAGATTTACTTGTGACCTCAGTCCCCTAATCCTGTTTTCCCCATTAGGGTTTAATTTTCTCAACCCTAAGTTATTCTCGTATAGAAAGGCATTTAATTTACATAGTTGGAGTAAGATATTCATCTTAAATTTTACAAGTTTTCTTTTTCTTATTTTTAGCCATGGCCCGAAGATGCCCTTGAGCTTGTAGCTGTGAAATTCTTAGAAACACTGGAGCTTACTGACGTTGAACGACGAGAAATAGTTCCAATCTGCAAACATTTTCACACTTCTATTATGGATCTTTCAGAAAGGTTAATGGATTTTTAAATTACAATAATGTCATATTTTGAAGCATCTCTTTCTGTGAAAGTCCAAAATTTTAATAGGGTTTCTATGTTTTCTAGATCTCTCTGATTACTTAATTAGTAAAGATCCTCAGCTTGCAAGTAATAGAAAGCTACTTGATCTAGCTTTAACAAAAAGGGGGAGTTTATCATAAAGATACAGAGGTGTCTGACAAAGCTTAAGGGAAAGAATTCAGCTGGGTCTCAGAAGTGACTGGAAGCAGGAATTAGAAAGCCGTTCTAAAACCAGAAATGCCTTTTCTCTATTTCTCATTCCTGCTTTTGTCTGGGCACCTACTTATTTCTTTCTCTTTGCAGACTAAATTTTCTGCTTCCCAGGGCATATGGAGGAAACTGGCTGCCTCTCAGTTCTCAATTTACTTCTTGCAATTCCAGCTACAGGCAGAGACTGATTGCCTATTTCCAACTCCTCATTCCAAATTTGTTCCAAAATGTGATTAGCCTCATTTGTGTCCAGTGTCCAACTCTGGTCTGATCAGCTATAGTTAGAATAGCAACTTTCACAGAGCCAACATTGCTATGGGGCACTGGGTGGAAGTTCTCAGATAAAGGGAGCTGGTTGGTAGGCTGTGGATACTTCAAAAGTGTCTGTTTTACCTCTGTTAATCTCTGAGATCTTCATTTCAAAGGTGCATAAGCCCAAGTGCTCATATCACTATAGAATAGAGTATATTGCCTATCCAGGTAGCATGGTTGGCTTGGACAGTTGCATCAAGAAGTGGGCTCTAGTCTACATACTTGCCATGAAACATCATTGCTTTCATTGTTTCTATTTGTATGTGTAGTAATCTCATACTTCTTGGCCATATCCCATTCAGCTGACAAGTGACACACTTGTGCAAAGAATGATGACTCATTCTTACTATCCTATCTGTAATCCCCTTTCCTACTATACTTATACAATATCTTGGGTCCCTTACAGGGTTAGATCTTCATGGCTTATGAAACATGTAAAAAGGCCTATATCTTTCTTGCTATAGTTCACCTTTGGTACAGATCTATTGATTTGTGCTTTTTAAATACAAAGCACAAATTTATCATTGCTATTTGATATCTTGTAGATAAGAAATTGGAATGTGGTTATGTGTAGAATTCTAGAACTCTATGGAGTTCAATTACTCAGCATCCTCTAAATAAAATTAACTTCGCCCAGCCGGTGTTGCTCAGTGGTTGAGCATCAACCTAGGAACCAGGAGGTCATGATTCGATTCCCTGCCAAGGCATATGCCCAGGTTGCAGGCTCGATCCCAGTAGGGGGTGTGCAGGAGGCAGTCAATTGATGATGTTTCTCTCTTCCTTCATCTCTCTCTAAAAATCAATAAAAACATATAAATTTTTTAATTTAAAAATTAACCTTTATTCTTAAATGCTTGTTGTTAATGCTATGTTGAATTTACTTCTTACTTTCTGAAGCCAATTACTTATATTAAGATATATGATCTGCCTCTCTTTTAGGTTCTTGCAGGAGTTAGGACGACATAACTATGTTACTGCTACTTCTTATCTTGAACTTATTGCCTCATTTCGACAGCTTTTGACTCAGAAGCGACAAGCTGTTGTGGAAGCAAAACAAAGATACGTGAATGGGCTTGACCAGCTAGCTTTTGCTGAATCTCAGGTACATTTGACAGCTCAAAATGGTAATATATAATAGGAAATGTAAGAAACAATATGTGCCAGGCACTGTGTTATATGTTTCACATGTATTCCTTCAATTATTCCTCATAACAACTCCATGAGGTAAAAACTTTTATGATCTATATTTTACAGATGATTAAAGTGAGTTTTAGAGAAGTTTACTAAGTTACCCAGATCGCACAGACTCAAATACATCTTGTTTTAGTCTTCATTTTTTTTTTTGGGGGGGGGGAATTTGGAGAGAGTATAAGAAGTCTGAGTTGACTTTTTATTTTAATGGCTGGTAAAATAAAAGACTGGTGTTTTTTGAAAAATGGGTCAAGTACTTCTAATGCTTATTAGCATTATTTCAATATAAGCAATAGTGTAACAGGGATACTCCAAGCTGCCACCTTCTTTTCTATCTGCATTTCTTCTGTGGCAACTGCATTCTCCTGCTGCCCTGTCATATACTCAAGGAAGATAAAATATTTTGTAAAGGAAACTGGCCACCCTCTCATTATTTCTTTTATCATGTAAAGAACTGGAAGAAAAAGTTAAGATTTTCTGGCCCTAATACTTTCTGATACATATAAGTTTCAGTTTTCTATGTTTGGTTTCTGTCACTATTGCAACTATGAAAACTTAATGATGAATTGTCTATTTAGGTTGGTGAAATGAAATTGGAGCTTGTTCAATTACAGCCCAAATTGGAGGAAGCTAAAATTGAAAACGCACATATGATGCAGGTAGAGTATCGTGAATGTTTATTTTCATTGATGTCAGAAGACAATCGAAATATGTAAAATTAGCTTTGAAAATAAGCCTTAACACATTATTGTCTGTGTCCATAAGTTCTTTGGATAATCTCTTCTGGCCCCCTACCCCTTCCCTCTGAAATATAGTCAGACTGTTGCATGCTTCAAAGTATCTGGGTCTATTTTGTTCTTCAGCTTATTTTGTTCATTAGATTCCACATATAAGTGAGATCATGTGGTATTTGTCTTTCTCTGACTGGCTTATTTCATTAGCATAATACTCTCCAGGTTCCTCCATGCTGTCTCAAAGAGTAAGAGATCCTTCTTTTTTACAGCTGCATAGTATTCTATTGTGTAAATGTACCAGAGTTTTGTTTTGTTTTTTTATCCATTCATCTACTAATGGGCACTTGGGCTGTGTCCAGATCTTAGCTATTCTAAATAACACTGAGGGGGCAGGAGCAGGATGAAGGGGGCCAATGGGGGAGGGAGGGGAACATCAGTAATACTTTTCAACAATAAAGATAAATTTTAAAAAATAAAATAAGCCTCAATTTTTGCCACTAGATCTTAGGGACTTTACCCTTTTCTCTTGATTGGCTATCTCTTCGGGTTTCTTTCATTTGTTTTTGAAGGGAAGTGTGAAGCCCATTACCAAATTAGGTTACATGTATTTGCATTTCTCCTCATTTTATCTTGGGCTTTTCTACCCTTCAAAATTCCCTACTTTTCAAACATTCTTTTATCTCCAGAAGAGAGAAAGCAATAGAATGTTGGAAGAATTGTCTTTATTTTTTTCTTTAGGTTATTGAGATAGAGTCTGCACAAGTAGAAGCAAAACGAAAGTTTGTGAAATTAGATGAAGAGATAGCCAGTGGAAAGGCTGAAGAAGCCCAACTTCTGAAAAATGAGTGTGAAAGTGACTTAGCTGAGGCAATTCCAGCCTTGGAAGCAGCTCTTTCCGCACTGGATACACTAAAGGCAAGCTTTGGCATTAGTTACCTTGTGTTTCATCAATAAAGTAAAATTGTGTGCAGATACTTGGTTAATTATGAGTAGTTTTATTTCAGTGAATGATACTATATTGTTTTTGTCCAGTCAAATTGAATTTGACTCTTTTTTTAAGTCCTTACCTGAGGATATGTTTTTACTGATTTTTTAAAAAAGAGATTGAGGAAGTGGGAGAGAGAGAGAAACAGAGAGAGAAACAGAGAGATATGAGAGGGAAACATCTCAGTTCCCTCCCATACGAGGCCTGACCAGGAATCAAACCCACTACCTTTTTGATGTATGGGATGACATTCCAACCAACTGAGCCACCCAGCCAGGGCTGGAACTTAACTCTTAACAGCTCCTCTTTGATATATTATATTATTTTTTGCTTTTCATATATTATTTATAATTTTCATTCAGGATATTCCAATGAAAATGGAACAAACAAACTCCAAGAGGCCAAAGTAGTTCTGTACATGGACCAGAAGGCATATATTGAACTAGAGGCCCGGTGCACAGATTCATGCACTGGTGGGGTCCCTCAGCCTTACCTGTGCCCTCTTGCAATCCAGGACCCCTCAGGGGATGTCAGATAGCCAGTTTCGGCCCGATCCCTGAAGGCTCAATCCAGACAGGAGGGAGCCCAATCTTGTGCATTGAGTGTCTTCCCCCTGGTGGTCAGTGCATGTCATAGTGACTGGTCGACCAGTCGAACAATAGAATGGTTACTTAGGCTTTTATATATATATAGATAGTGTGGAGCTACCCTTCTGCAGCCTCCTGAACATGCATGTACAGAAGAACTTAAAGATCTCCAATACAAATGTGGGTTGTATATGACTTCATATAGTATCTTTTTTTTTCTCTTAGTGATGAGAGAGAGCGGGAGAGAGAGGTCAGTTTGTTCCATTTATTTATGTATTCACTGGTTGATTCATGTATGTGCCCTAACTGGGGATTAAACCTACTACCTTAACTGGGGATCAAACCCACAACCTTGGTGTGTGATGCTCTAACTAACTGAACTATCTGGCCAGAGTTATATAAGACTTTAGGCAAGACCAGAACAACCTCATCAAAGGAAGCAGGAAAGATAGCTTATGTTGACTAGGGAGGCCCAGTGTAGTATAGTGGTTCAGTATATTCAGACCACTCTTTGCCTTCTTTTTTTTTTCTAATTAAAAAAAATATTTTATGGAAGAATTAAAAAGATGCAATAGTCTCAGAGAAAAAGCCATGATCCCAGAAGTGGAATATTCTAACAACATAACTTGGAAGAAACTATGCTATAAAAACAGATTGTTGATTAACAGAAACTCATAACAAAACACAGAGAGCTATCACAATGGTGCTATAATAACACTTGGCTGCTGAATTCTCTCAATATATTAAATATCTCCTTGGAGACCAAGTTACTTTAAATTTTCTTAAAAGACAATTTATTATAGCTTTGTTTTCTTCTCATGACATCATAAAAATATGTCCAATGAAGAAAAGAATGCAACTTCTAAATAACTTACATAAAATGTTACTAACGTGTGGCAACACTTTGGTTTAATATGTTGGTTATTATTTAAACAGCACACAACAATCTATTGTTATGACAAATCCTTACCACAATGCGATATTCCATGTATCATATGTATCAAAACCCACTGTATGTCACTGTCATGGCATACATAAAATTTAAATTTTGATAAGTTTTCAATTAAAAAGGCAACATTTTCAGATCTAATACAAAAATCTATTTAACTTACTACTAGCCCTAGCTGGTTTGGCTCAGTGGATAGAGTGTCAGCCTGTGGACTAAAAGGTCCCAGGTTCGATTCCAGTCAAGGACACATGCCCGGGTTGCAGGCTCGATCCCCAGTAGGTGACATGCAGGAGGCAGCAGATCAATGTTTCTCTCTCATCATTGATATTTCTATCTCTCCCTCTCCCTTCCTCTCTGAAATCAATAAAAAAATTTTAAAAAGATAAATTACTACTAAAAAACAACAACAACAAAAAAACACACACCAACAACTTATGCTTCTGTTGGCCCAAAGCCAGAAAATGCTTGTATCCAATTAAAAAAAAAAAGAAAAAAGCAATTCTGCAAGTTATAACTTAGACATTGCAAAATTTTTAAAAACAGGCTGTTTATTCATTTAACCGTTGTAATCAATAGGAAAGAATAATTAAAGGATTTATGGTAAAAGTGTCTCCATTTTTGCTTTGCTTATATTAAAGAAATACTAAAGGCTGGGCATCGAACCTGCAACCCAGGTACATGCCCTTGACTGGGAATTGAACCCGCAACCCTCTGGTGTGGGATGACACTCTAACCACTCAACCACACTGGCTAGGGCTCTAAGTATTTGTTAAGTGAATTAGTGAGAAAATCTAGACCTAATTGGCCTGACCACAACCCATAAGCCACTACCAATTTATAAAAAATGTTTTCAATATCCATAGCAAATTAATACAAAGAATAATGTAGTGAGTAAAAACTAAATTTACTTACTTGCCTTCTTTTCTAATCAGTGCCCTAAGTTTTATGTAAGAGACCTGACAAGATGATGAGTTCAACCTGTGGGTAATTCAGCATCTCAGAGGATCAAATTCTATCTGATTTTCAGTTAATATCAGCCTTGTAGTTTTAAGATATGAGATTATTATGATTTATTTTTATTGACTTAAGAGAGGAAGGGAGAGAGAGATAGAAACATTAATGATGAGAGAGAACCATTGATCAGCTGCCTCCTGCACGCCCCACACTGGGGATCAAGCCTGCAACCCAGGCATGTGCCTCGACTAGGAATCGAACTGCGACCTCCTGGTTCATAGGTCGATGCTCACCACTGAGCTGTGCCAGCCAGGCAAGACATGAGATTATTTCAGGGCATTTATAGAAATGCCCTAGTGCTCTCACTGTGCTGTGAGTCAGGAATTAAAAACCCTGAGCTTATTATTTTCTTCCTGTCTGCTCTTTGGCACATTTAAAGGCCACATTCTACCCAGTGGTCTTTCTTCATTTTCTGCTTAGACGTTTATCACAGCAGTCAATCATTCTGACAAAGCCTTGTTTTTAATAAGCACTCCATTGTAGATGATCATGAGCATTAATCTAAGTAACTATTTTATCACTGTGTATCATGGACATTCAGTACTCCATTCTCTGAAACTCACAGGATTCTTAATGTCTTCAAACCCCTCCAGCTATTTCATTATGAGTCTGTTGCTTTTACCATTGTTGGTGTCAAATACTGTATTTGATATGACTTAGGGTTCAGTTGCAGAGAAGAGAATTGACTCTAGTATAAGCAGGTAGTACTTTTTTGGGAATTTTACAAATGGATTACAGAATTGTTGGAAGAGCTGAAGAAACAGATCATAGGCTGAGCTGTCAGGAATGATTCAAAGCCAAATTGCAAAAATAGTCTACCAGAGGACTCTCTGAGTCAGAAGCTTGCAGAGCCTTCCTACAGAGCTATACCATCTCAACTATAATCCATGTGGGCAAAATAGATGTCTCACACTCTGCCCATCTTCCCACTTATTCATTGTGAGTTCTTTTATCATTCAAGTGATCTGATGGTGGAACCAAATGACCTCTCACAAATCTAGCTGCATGGGAAACTAAAATATATAGTTGTTAGCTTTCTAGCAATTGCAAGAGAGGTCAGAGGATATTGGAGTGGATATTAAGTAAGTGAATCTATTGTGTCTGTCATAACAATATATGATTTTTTAAAAAATAAGTTTGGAATTGGGACCTACCTCTTCTTACATTTTTTGGGGAGGGAGTTAAAACTAATCCTATATAATAAAAGCCTAATATGCTAAGTGTCCAGTCGTTCGATCATCTGTTCAACCAATCAAAGCATAATATGCTAATGATATGTTAAGGCTGCTCAACCGCTCGCTATGATGTGCACTGACCACCAGGGGGCAGATAGTCAACCAGTCGACCAGTTGCTATGACATGCACTGACCACCAGAGGGCAGACAGTTGACCAGTTAACCAGTCACCATGATGTGCACTGACCATCAGGGGGTAGACACTCCAACTGGTAGGTTAGCTTGCTGCTGGGGTCTGGCCAATTGGGACTGAGCGAGATGGGCCGGACACGCCCTGGAGCCCTCCTTCAGTCCCTCCCCGGATGGCCAATCTCCCGTGTCCCTCCCCAGCCCTGATTGTGCAGTGGTGGGGTCCCTTGGCCTGGCCTGTGCCCTCTTGCAATCTGGGACCCCTCAGGGGATGTTGGAAAGCCAGTTTTGGCCCAATCCCGCAGGCCAGGCTGAGGGACCCCACTAGTGCACAAATTCGTGCACCAGGCCTCTAGTACCTATAATAATAAAAGTGTAATATGCTAATTAGACCAGACGACCTTCCTTACGAAGCCAGGGCTGCAAGGGAAGCCTGGGCCCCAGGTGCCAGAGGGACGCCGGTGCTGGCAGCCAGGAGAAGGAAGGTCTTTGTCTGAATTAGGGTTCTTAACCTGGCTTCCATGTATAGGCTTGGTGTGTGATTACATACAAATTTTGTGTTTATGTGCAAAAATATATTTTCTGGAGGGTTTATAGCTGTTATAATATTCTCATAAGGATCTATGATCTTCCAGATGTTTGAGAACCATTGCTGTTAATCTGTGCTAAATTCTCTATTGTTTATTATAGTGATGCAAAGGAAAAAACAATTACAATTTCAAATGAAAATTGATGCTTTACTTTAAAAGCTTATTATTTAGAAATAAACTATTCTGAAAATATCCTGTTTTCTTTTGATTTAGCCAGCTGACATTACAATTGTGAAATCAATGAAGAATCCTCCATCTGGTGTTAAGCTAGTTATGGCTGCTATTTGTGTCATGAAAGATATAAAACCAGAAAAAATAACAGATCCTTCAGGAACTGGAGGAAAGGTAATAACTAGAAACAGATTTAAATCATGTGCATGAATGTACAGAATACTTTATAGCAACTACTGTCAAATTAAATGTCAACAGTACCTAGTCCAGGGAAAAAACATTGTCTTTCAGATTGAATGGATTCAGAATCAATTATGGAAAACACTATCTATATTTATTCCAGAGCAAAGCTAAGGTAGTATAGCATCAGAAAAATGTGGATCCAGTTATTCCATCTCCTTTCCTGCCTATGCAGGGTTCTCTAATCTCATGGGGTTGGGATTGAATGAGCACTGGGATTCCTGTGCTTTTCCAGCGAGGATTCTCAAAAATCTGATATATAACCACATTGGGGTTGTTTCTGAGCATTCAAAATTCTGCTGTGTTACAGGCTAGTGAGGTTGTTAAAAGCATGTGCTCTGGAGCCAGAATGCCTGTCTTCAGGAATCCCAATCCCATTAGTAATGTGACCTTCAACAAAATGCTTAATCTCTGTGAAACTATAAAAAGAGGGTTATCAAAAAATAAATAAAGAAAAGGAAAAAAAGAGGGTTATCATAATACTTGCCTCATAAAATTAATATGAGAATTAGATTAGTTAATACATATAAAGCCTTATATATAAAGCTTCACAAACAGTAAGCTCACAATACAAGTTAGCTGTAATAGATCATTTATTATTCAAGGCTATATCCCTTAAAAAGGGAAGGCATAGCATCCATCCTAAAGTAAATTTATAGACTTATTTTCTTTTTAGGTTTTTATACTTAGGTTAGAATCCCTGACTTAGAGAGTTGAGATTTTTTTTTTTTGTCATTCTATCCTTCTTTGAGATATTAAAGAAAATAAATAGGCTCTTACCTTACCAAGTTATTTTCATGTACATACAATCACACATATCATTTCTCTTTCAATGTTTAATTTTTATAATAAATTTAATGTAAAATCTCAATAATAGAGATTATTATGTATGTTCATATTCTAAACATTTGATATATATAACATAATCTTAGGGAGAGGAGTCTTTTATTTCCAAGAAGACAAGAGTTAATATTTTTACAGTATATAGTTTTTCTGGAAAATATATCTTAAACTTCAAGAAGAAAAGTCTTATAGCAAGCATCTTTAATTACATATTTAATAAGTTTGCAAAATTTTATTTATAGATATTCGATTACTGGGCACCTAGCAAAAAACTTCTGGGAGATATGAATTTCTTAAGAGATTTGAAAGAATATGACAAGGACAACATTCCAGTGAGTTTCATTGATTTTTTTTTTTTTTTTTTTTACTAAATGTAACTTTGCTGAGATGTATAAGATCTTTAATATTATGTGATACTATATAAAACATAAGGAGATATTCCATTTTTGATTAAAATAATAAATAAAGGGACATTCTATTTGTTACTATTCTATGAATTCTCATAATGCATAGACCCTCTCTTGTTTCCAACCACTGAAAGTCACTTAATAATTTACTGTTTTAGTGTAATATTGACATGAAAAAGTTCTTTTAAGTGTCTTCTTATAATAGTTTATTAATCAGATACACAAATTTATATGAGATAAAGTATAAAGCATTCTTTTCCATCTGCACCCTTGTTTATTTATTAATGTTTAATTGTCCTTTCTTCTTGTCTTCATGTTTTCTTACTGCACAAAAGTCTTAATTTTTTCAGAAGAAATATTTTCCCTTAATATCTATAACAAGTTTGGATATTTTTCTCAAAAATGACTTATATTTTAGCTATAATATGCTTATTTTAAAATTATTTCAAAGTACTGATTGGTTTTTAAAGACAACATAACTTTTTTATACAAAAATTTTTTACTATGTTTGATTATTTTTCACCTTATGATTGTGCGATATATGTGAAACTTGAAGATCTAAATCTTTGTTTTGTAGGTGAATGTTATGCAGAAGATTCGTGGTGACTATTTAACAAACCCTGAATTTGACCCCCCTAAGATTGCTAAGGCTTCTTCTGCAGCTGAGGGTCTGTGTAAATGGATCATGGCTATGGAAGTATATGACAGAGTTGCAAAGGTATTTTGAGGATCAATATATCCATTTTCTATTGAAATATTTCCAGAAATTAAATATGCATTTAATGCAAATATGCATTTGCTAGTTAAGACTTTTCTAAAAGTGCTACCAGAAAGAATTGTTCTGCTAAAGCATAAACATCAGACATCAAGTATCTAGTAGCTGAAGAGAATACTTTCATGTGACATATCCTGGATGAGGCTGTGTGAGTGCTGGTGCTGTGGGAGCAGGGATGACCACTGAAATTGGCCAGACTGACCTGTACCCACTGGGACCTGGGCCAAAAGAGAATTGGAGTTTGATGAGGGATGGGCATAAACAAAGAAAAATCCAAAACTTCAAGGGCAAAGTGACAGATTAAAAAATTAATTCTAAGCGTTAAAAGTAAGAAGATCCAAGTAGGGTTGAGAGGCAGAGCATGGAAGATCCCCTAAAGCAGTGGTCGGCAAACCGCGGCTCGCGAGCCACATGCAGCTCTTTGGCCCCTTGAGTGTGGCTCTTCCACAAAATACCACGTGCGGGCATGCACGTATAGTGTGATTGAAACTTCGTGGCCCATGCGCAGAAGTCGGTTTTCTGCCTGGGTGAGTCTATTTTGAAGAAGTGGAGTTAGAACACTCAAGGGGCCAAAGAGCCGTATGTGGCTCGAGAGCCACCGACCACTGCCCTAAAGCAATGGCATGCATTGATAGGAAACCTGTTATGGAGTAGCCCCTGGGGCCAACTTCCTGGGAGAGCAGAGAATGGTTTTAAGAGCATTTTGTAAATTTGGCTAGCAGAGGACCAGGAAAACACTGCAGCTTGCAGAGTTCTACCCAGGGAAACAGGAAATATAAATAAAAAGGCAGGTAAAAATACATGGTAGCATGTGTTTAGAACAAACTCAGAGTATAGAATGAATGATCAGGCTGTAACAATTGGGTAGGTACTCCTAATAATGTTAGTTTCAGAGGAGTAGACCTGTATATACCTGTTAAAGAAATAAAATTAATTTTATCTGGGATGCTCTTCCATTGAGTCCCTCCCCACAGTAGTCTCATACCAGATCTGCAAGCTCTTAACCCACAAGACATGTAGAATCTTCTGGATCCTTTCCATTAAGCAGAGAAGCCAAAGTATTCAGGTTCTTTCCTGACTTCCCAGTCTACACCTTCACACTACCATTTTAATTCAATGTTAAAGGGAGGTATCCAGTAAGGTCTCCAAAGTCAAAAGTAGAAAGCAGATTTTCCTGCTTTCTATCTATTTATTTAACATGTCCCCCTTCAAGATTTCAGCCAATAGAAGAGATAGTGGGACATTCAGTGTCTGCTAACTTGCCTCCCTTTTTCCTCTTTGCCTTCATATTTATTTATGGCAGAAGGCTTATGTGTCTCTTCTTTCAAATATACATACTCTCTTTGGTCATCTAAATTCTTCCTAACAATAGCTTATAGTACACTCAAAGATTAAGTTGCAAACCCTATTCTTTTTTCCTTTTTTCCAACCACAGTTTACATTCATTATGCACCAGTTTCAGATGTATAACAAAGTGGTTGGAAAACTGTGCTTTCCTCAGAGTGGTCCCCGGCTGCCCTAAGCACCCAGCTGGCCCCATACCCCGTTATCTCAACATTACTGAATATATTCTCCATGCTGCAATCCACATCTCTGTGGCTGCTTTGCAACCATCAATTTGTACTGCTAAAACCCTTTACCTTTTCACCTAGTTTCCTGACCCTCCTCCCCTCTGTTCTCTGTTTTCTGTTTCTATGAGTCTGTTTCTATTTTGCTTGGCAAACCCCTTTCTTGATATACTAATGAGCATAATAAAATTAGAACTTTTTCTCTCAACAAAAATGTGGCTTTTCAAGATTTGTGGAGGAAAATTTAGTTTTGGTAGTGAAATTGAACATCAAGGTCTTGCCTGACTGAGAAAATCACAGACTTGGAAATGCAAAAATGAAAACCACCAACAACAAAAAACATATTCATGTATTTTAAACATTTATAATTCTATTACATATTTTTCTCTGTTTTTGGCAACTGTTCAATAGCAACTTACTTAGAGACATTTTGGTATATATTGTTGTTATTTTTTTGCTACATATTGTGACATTTTGTTAGTTCAGAATAATTTATCTGTTTTAAATATGACAGTGTACTAGTTCAGAATGATTTATATATTTTACAGAATATATAATGATATTTTAATTTATTTGTGTATAAAAAGATGTAAGATTTAAGGCAAAATGTTTATTTTATGTAAGTTTTTTATTATAAGTAACAAGTGAATGTATAATAATACATGTTTTAAATTCATAATATCTATCCTATCTAATAAAAGAGTAATATGCAAATTACCCATACCTCTGCTACACCCACAAGCCACACCCACCAGCCACACCCACCAGCCAATCAGGAGGGAATATGCAAATTAACCCAACCAAGATGGCTGCAGCAACAGAGAACAAGAGGGAGGCTTGGGTTTCCTTGGCAATGGAGGAAGCCAATCTTTCTTCCTGCCCTTGCTGGCCCAGGCCTCCAGTCAATGCTACAAAGTTTCAATTATAGAAGATAAATAAAACCCAACAGAAATGGCAGCAGCTGCGAAGCTGGAGAGAGCAGAAGGCTAGGGTTGCCCACGGCGATGGAGGAAGCCAAGCTTCTGCAGCACTGGCCTGCTTTGGCTTCCACTTAAGGCTACAAAGTTTCAATTTTAGAAGATACATAAATCCCAACAGAAATGGCTGCCGCCACGGAATGAGCAGAAGGCTTGGCTCCGCTTCAGGCTACAAAGTTTCAATTGTAGAAGATAAATAAATCCCAGATCCCAGGGCCTCTGCTTGGGTCGCCGGGGGGCGTGGCCAGCCTGCAAACCACCACAGGCCCCTCGCCCAGGCCGCCCCACACCCCAAGGGAACCCCCACCCTGATCCGGGACACCCTTCAGGGCAAACCAGCTGGCCCCCACCCATGCACCAGGCCTCTATCCTATCTAATAAAAGAGTAATATGCAGATTGACCATCACTCCAACACACAAGATGGCTGCCCCCATGTGGACACAAGATGGCCACCACAAGATGGCCAGCAGGGGAGGGCAGTTGGGAGGAACCAGGCTTGCAAGGGAGGGCAGTTGGGGGCGATCAAGCCTGCTGGGGAGGGAAGTTAGGGGTGACCAGGCCTGCAGGGAGGGCAGCTAAGGGTGACCAGGCCTGCAGGGGAAGACATTTAGGGGCAAACAGGCTGGCAGGGGAGCAGTTAGGCATCAATCAGGCTGGCAGGCAGAAGTGGTTAGGGGCAATCAGGAAGGCAAGCAGGTGAGCAGTTGGGAGCCAGCAGTCCTGGATTGTGAGAGGGATGTCCGACTGCCCGTATGGGATCGGGCCTAAACGGGCAGTCGGACATCCCCTCAAGGGGTCCCAGATTGGAGAGAGTTCAGGCTGGGCTGAGGGACAATAACCCCCCCCCCCCCCCCCGTGCATGAATTTTGTGCACCAGGCCTCTAGTAAATAATTATATAAATGTAAGTTTTACAGAGTATACATCACAGCTGCATATATTGTTCCCAAACAGGTAGTGGCTCCTAAGAAAGCCCGTTTAACAGAAGCTCAGAAGTCCTTAGCTGAGATCATGGAAATTTTGAATCAGAAGAGAGCAGAATTGGCAGAAGTTGAACATCATTTGGAAACCTTACAAAATATATTTTTTGAAAAAACTGAGGAAAAGGCTCGTTTAGAAGATCAGGTGGAACTGTGTGCTAAGAAACTTGAAAGAGCCTCAAAACTAATTGGAGGACTGGGTGGAGAAAAATCAAGGTCATATTCTGCTTATTTTAGCAACATATAAAAATATCAGGCTTGAATATGTGACTTTATTTGGCTATTTATTATGATCATTGATTTTAAAATGGCTGGTTGAAAATGTGGGACATTCTACAAGGCACCTGGCCAAGGTTCTCCAAACAGAATATCAATGTCAAAAGACGTTGTTTGCAACTTGCTTTCAAATGTTTAAAAAGAGAAACAAATAAGGGAAGTGATTATTTTTATTGATTTTAGAGAGAGGAAAGGAGAAAGAGAGAATCATCTATGTGAGAGAGAAACATTGATTTGTTGCATTCCACACATGCCCTGAGTGTGGATTGAACCCACACCCTAGGTATGTGCCCTAACAGGAATCAAATCTACCACCTTTTGGTGTATGGGGTGATGCTCCAACCAACTGAGCCATACTGGCCAGGGCAGGAAATGGTAATTTTTAATCTAAATGGTGAGTAGGTGGGTAATCACTGTACAGGTCTTTCTAGTTTGATATATATGTTCAAAATTTTTCCTGATAAAATGTTGGGGGTGGGGAGTAATGGATATATGGCTCACTCTGTTGAAATTTATTTCAAAGAAGATATAACTGGCTTGATCTAACCATGCCAATTAGTTTTATTCTAATTATTTATTTGTACTGGCCAGCCAGCTACCTCACTTATCCTATCTAATAAAGAGGGAATATGCTATTTGACCCTCATGCCGTTGCAAAGATGGTGGCGCCCACAGCCAATTAGGAGGGAATATGCTAATTGACTGCCATGCCCTCAAAGATGGTGGCACCCAGTCCCCTCAGCCCCACCAGTGCACCTGCCTTCAGAGTCCCCCAGTCCCCTTAGCCCCCTAGCCGCCCAGGGCCAGCCAAGGCTTGCGCTGCCAGCAGTGGCAGCAGCAGAGGTGTGATGGGGGTGTTGCCTTCCCCAATTACCGAGTCGCCTCTCACCCCTTAGGGCTCCTGGACTGTGAGAGGGGACAGGCCTGGCTGAGGGACCCGCCTCCAGTGCATGAATTTTCATGCACCGGGCCTCTAGTTGATTATATTTGTTGAATGAATAGCATGATGAAGTAATATGCCTTTGAGTTTGTTGTGCAGATTTGATGGTTTTGGAATATACTTTCATCACAAAGTTTTCATTAAATGGAAAAATATTATCCCTAGCAATAGTATATCAGCTTCTATACAACTTAAATATAATTTTGGGTAATGAATTGCAGACTAACAAAAAATACTGAAACAATAAATACTGAAACCACTATGATACTATTGTAATTAGCTATTTGTTAATAATAGGAAAGGAGCAAAGGGGAAAGCCGGACATTATGGGCATGTCATTTAGGCAGCTTCACCAGGAAGCTGCAACTTTGCACTCCCCAGGGAACCACCAGTATGTTCCCTGCAAAGCACTGGTGGAAGGGGACAGAACCAAAGGAAGATAGACACATGCCCACTAAAGTTGGAGTGACCAGGGACTAGGGGAGGTGCCTGTCAGTAAAACCTAGGGACAAAGAAAGTTGGTCAGAATGGGCGTCATCACTGCAAGCCCACAAAAATTTGGGAATACATAATCCCCTAAACAAAGGAATTCTCTCTCTTGTTGCACTTTACTCTTGGCTTGTGCTTCCTTTTGCTCCTGCTTCCTTGTATCCGCCTTATGGTCCACAGCCATGTGGACCCCATACATAATGGACCAATGGACTGCAGTGGGGAAACACAAGCTAAGCTAGCCTGATGCTGGACTTGATTCTGCTCCAGTGTGGAAAGGAAACTCTAGATACTGTCCCCAGCTACACTTCTTCTATGACTGGACTAAGGGAAATGGGACTTTGGAAACTCAAGGATTTAATTCCACCCAAATAAAAATCATTTGTTCTCCCGTAAGAATCTTAGAAAATTTTTTTCTTGGAATATTACAAGAAATCCAACCATACTAGCAACCAGAGAAGAGAAGACCTCTCCTATCCTGTAACAATTAAACTAAATCATCCTGAAGAAAATGATTAGACAAAATGCTGGAGGCGGGAGAGTTTGTTTTTGCTTATTCTGAAGGGCCAAATTCTGAAAACAATAACAACAGCACCTAATATTCTGATAGTGAAAGGTGGATTGTCATTTGTTTAACATAGATATGTGTTAGAGCATGCTAGAGCTAGAAGGGATCTAATCTCCTCATTTTATAGGTAAGCAAGTGTCCAACATTTCATGGCTTTTTGTTATAGAATCTGGGCTAGAAGCTCCTTGCCCTTTCAATTACTGTCTTCCATCATTCTCTATGGTGAGGCTATTTTACCTTTGGTTTATCTCACAGATGGTCTCAAGCTGCAGATGACCTCCAGATAGTATATGAAAATTTGACTGGTGATGTCTTGGTATCAGCAGGAGTAATAGCCTACCTTGGTGCTTTTACTTCTGGCTTTCGACAAACATGTACAGAAAATTGGAGCATGTTGTGCAAGGTAATGATTTTATATTTCTTAAGTGTCTTTTTAGATCATTCAAAGCATAAGTTGGGATATTTGGGGGGGGGGGGGGAAGATGAACATAAGGACAGAGAAGTGAAAAAATAACTGAAAATATAAAGTCTTTTTTTCCTTCTTGTTGAATCAGTAAAGTACTTCCATAGTATAACTTTCTCTTTTTTTTTCTTTTTCTAATATATTTTATTTTTTACTTTCTCTTTACAATTTTTAAAATTGTTCAATTACAGTTGATATTCAATATTACAACAGTTTCAAGTGTACAGCATAGTGGTTAGATACTTATATAACTTATAGGTGATCCCTGCAATAAGTCTAGTACCCCCTTGACACTATACATGGTTATTACTATACTAGAGGCCCGATGCACGAAATTTGTGCAAGAGTAGGCCTTTGCAGCTGTGCCTCAATCCCTTGCAGCTGCGGCAGCTGCCTCAATCCCTCCCTTGCAGCTGCAGTGGCTGCCTCGATCCCTCCCTCACAGCCACGGTGGCTGCCTCGATCCCACAGCTGCAGCCCCGTCTTCTTCCGGAAGATCATCCAGAAGGACGTCTAGACGGTCATTCCACTGTTCAGCCGTTCGCTTGATTTGCATATTATGCTTTTATTATTATAGATTATTATAGATTACTGACTGTATTCCTTATGCTGTGCTTTATATCCCCATGATAGTCCAACTTTGAATTCAGGTGTGTTTTTTCTGTTCCTTAGAGTTATTAAATAATGACAAATCAATATTTTAATTTTAAAAATATTTTGATCAACAAGATGAAAGAAAATATAAAATATTTGTTTATTTCTTATAGGAGAAAAAATTCCCATGTTCAGAGGAGTTCTCACTGAGTAAGACCCTGGGTGATCCAGTAAAAATTAGAGCTTGGAATATTGCTGGGTTACCAACAGATACATTTTCCATAGATAATGGAGTGATTGTTAATAACTCCAGGCGTTGGTAAGGAACATAAAATATATTTATTTTTCAGTAATTTTATTTGAAAGTTGTTTTCAAACATAGAGAAAGGTTGCAAAGATTTTAGAGTAAGTACCCATATAGCTACCACCTCCTAGATCCTAAATTAACATTTCATTTTTCTTGATGTTTTATCAAATATTTATCCATCTCTCTATCCATTTGTCAAATCATCCTTTTTTATGCGTTTCAACATAAATTGAAGACATGGATGTACTTTCCCTAATACTTCATCCATGTATATCATTAACTAAAGTTCAATATCATGTATGCTTTTTTCTTTTGAGGTAAAATTAGCATTACATGTAATACATAAAATTTAAGAACACCATTCCATAAGTTCTTTAAAAAGTGTATGCAAAAGTGTACACTTATGCCAATCCAAACCTCTGTCAAAATACAGAACATGACTCCCAGGAAGTTCTCTTATGTCCCTTCTCAGTAAATCCCCACCCTCACCCTACCATAGGAAATTATTATTCTGATTATTTTCCACCATTGATTACTTTTGACTGTTCCAGAACTTCGTATAAACAAATCATACTGTACATACTCTTTTGTGCAAGGTTTCTTCTACACACTATGATATTCCTCTTTTTTGTTGCTGAGTGGTATTTCTTTGTATGAATACATCACTGTTTATGCATTCTCCTGTTGATGGGCATCTGGGCTATTTCTAGTTTTTGGCTATTCCGTGTATTTATTTTAACTAGGTATTTCTATCCATTTTCAAGATACTATAATTTATGCAGTTTCATGGATACCTTTTAAAATTACTATCAATAGTGTGATAATTATATGAATATCCCAAATGGTTTTTTATTGTTATTCTTTTATTTATATTACTTTGGAAAATTACTCTCATCTGAGAAATAGTTTCCTATAAATGCTTATTCAGTCATGTTGTCATCTAATTTTAAGTCTTTTCATGGGACCATATCTCAAACATACTCTGATAGGTACTACTGAGCTCTTATATTCATGAGGTACTGTTGTAAGTTCCCTATGTTCTCACAAATTCCTATGAGTTAGGTGTTTTTCCATTTTACAGATGAGGAACTTGAGACCCAGAGTGATTTAGTAATTTGAAAGTTAGTAAGATAACTGAGCTAGTGAATGGTGGAGTTCGAATTTTAACCCAGGCAATTTAACTTCCAAATCATTATTTTTAATCACTATGTTAAGTAAAAAGTGGAAGAGGATATCACATTCACTGTCTTTAAAGATGAAGCTCTGCCGATGTGGCTCAGCGGTTGAGCATCGACCCAGGAACCAAGAAGTCATCAGTTTGATTCCTGTCAGGGCACATGCCCAGGTTGTCCGCTCTATCCCCAGTAGGGGGTGTGCAAGAGGCAACCAATCAATGATGTTTCTCTCTCATCGATGTTTCTATTGCTATATCCCTCTTCCTCTCTCTCTAAAAATCAATAAAAACATATTAAAACTATAACGGAAATTTCAGTTTTCTTTTGGAATATGAGATACATTAAAGTTGCATTACAAATCAGTGAGGAAGGCCCAGCCAGTATGGCTCAGTGGTTGAGTGTCAGCCTATGAACCAGGAGGTCACGGTTCAATTCCTGGTCAGGTTGTGGGGTTGATCCCCAGTGTGGAGCATGCAGGAGGCAGATGATCAATGATTCTCTCTAATCATTGATATTTCTATCTCTCCCTCTCTCTTCCTTTCTGAAATCAATAAAAGTGTATTAAAAATGAAACAAATCAGTGAGGAAGGATAGGTAACTCAATAAACAGTGCTGATGTAAATGGCTATCATTATTAAAAAAATAAATTAAATCCTTACCTTTCATCACATTCAAAGATGCAAAAAAAAAAAAAAAAAAAAGGCAAGCACCTGAATGCCCCTGACACAGATGGGGTCTCTCTCTCTACATTTTTACTCTTCCTGGATGTACTCTGTGTTAGGTTGTTTTGGGGCAGAGTGGGACTCTGTTCTGGTTGTTAGTCTTAGGAAGACCCTTGTGCAGGCTACGACTTTTTCAGCCTTTCTTCCCCTCCTTCCTATGACTGCTTAAGTCTGCCTTCTACCTGTTGATGGTATTGAACAGGAGTTTCCCACCCTTCTCCTGGTAAAGGTTGGTAAAGGTATAATGTTTTTAGCCCAAGATATTTTTCTACCCAAGACTCCCACCCTATACCTGCATGAAATGTAGACCCATGATTACAGATTCTCAGGGGACTTTTTCCCAGCTGGAGATGAGACAGACATCAAAACCCTTCCTTCTTGTCTCCTTATGCATAGAGTTGGGATTTTTTTTCTATCTATGATTTCACTAACCTTTTGTGGGTTTAAGCTTAATACAGGGGTCTCAGTTCCAGCTTCTTGCTACATATGACTCAAGGCATCTGTATGTTATTAGAATTGACACTCCCAAGGCTTGCTACCATTTCAGCTCACACAATTACTGTTCTGGAATTCTTTTGTCTTTGTTTCTGGCACCTGTGTTTTTCTGGATGTTTGTATTATGTGTGTATGTATCTCTTAGTTGCATGTCAACTAATTATTTTTAAAGTTCCATATTTTATCTACTAGTGGATAAATTAAACTAGGTTGCTGGAGGATTTTTAGATTATTTTGCTAGTCAGGTTGCTAGAACCATAGCTTATAGTTAATCAGTCCTTGTTCTGCTTGCTCATAATTTCTAGAAGTTTGTCTGTTTACAATATTTTGCAATAGTTAAGAGCAGTGTAGACACTGGTGTCAGGATATTTGGATTCAAATTTTTCTCTATTGCTTTCTATCTTTAGATTTTGGTAACTTAGTTGACCTCTCAGTGCCTCAGGTGCCCCAACTGTAAATGAAGACAATAATTCTTTCCTCATAGGAATGTTGTGAGAAAGTGCTTGAATATAAGTGCTCAGTACATGTTATTTTTTTATAATTATCATCTTCAAATACTTCATTTAGTGTCTATATCTCAAATTCTGACTTGCTTACTTTTTAACCACGATGAAAATACTATGCTGCTTTACTGTTGTTTATTAACTTAACAGTAAAGCTTTGTTTTCCCAAAAATTACTACCTCTGTCATAATAGATGGATAATGTTTTTTTCTTCAGACTGTCCAAGGATTTCAAATGTAGTTGAGAATTATTATCATACCTACAATAAGGTACACTTGGATTACAAATACCATGGCATGGTCTTATCTCTCTGATGGACACAACTCAATTTTCCAGTTATATTTATAACTAGAGTCCCAGTACATGAAATTCGTGCACAGGCGGGTGTCTCTCAGCCGGGCCTGCACCCTCTCCAATCTGGGACCCCTTGGGGGATGTCCAACTGCCGGACATCCCTCTTGCAATCAGGGACCGCTGGCTCCTAACCGCTCACCTTCCTGCCAGCCTGATCACCACTAACTGCTCTCCCCTGCCAGCCTGATCGCCCCTAACTGCCTCTGTCTCGGCCACCACCATCATGGCTTTGTCCAGAAGGATGTCTGGAAGGATGTTCGGAAGATGTCCGGCCTAATTAGCATATTACCCTTTTATTAGTATAGATACTTACATAAAGTTATAGTAAGTGGGAATTGGATTTGTTTTAAAATAAAAAATAATCTCTTTTGCAATTCTAAGAACATTGATTTAAGCATTAATAAGAATATTGATTAGCATTGAAATGTTAATTTACAGAAATTGTTACTTTTTGCAATGAAAGGAACAAATACTGTATTTTTCCAATAATAAGCATCTAATAAAAGAGAAAGATGCCAATTGACCGTACCTTTGCGATGTCCACAAGCCAATCAGGAGTGAGTATGCAAATTAACCCAACAAAGATGGTGGGTTAATTTGCATACACAGGTGCTGAGCGGCTGGGACGGTCCGGGCCTCTGGGCAGCGTGGGAAGGCAGAAAGGTGGCTCTGGCCGGAGAGAAGGCGGTGCCAGCAGCCAGGGGAAGGAAGGCCCATTCTTGCACAAATCTTCGTGCATCGGGCCTCTAGTATACTGTATAAGGAAGAAAAAAGTCTCTTTAAATAGGACCTTGATGCATTTAGTATAATTACTAGGCAACTTTTAAGCAGTTGTATGTAAAATAACTTTCTCAGTTTCAGAACTTGTTTCCTCTGTTTGCTGTGATATTAAAAGTAAATTTTGACTAGTGTCTGGACCTTTTGGTGCTTTCAATAGGATTTCAGTACAGTCTAAGCTGAGGAAGAAAACAACCAGGCAGCTGTGTTGGGTTGCTTTGTCTTTTGGAAAGGAAAGAAAATAGAATAGAGATATCTGGGAGTAGTTGATTAAAGAGCTTATTTATAGAAAAAGAGGAAGAAGATTTTATCCCTACAAGCTGTTAAAATGTAAAGAGACTGTCTGAGAAAGCCAAATTGACGTGGGATGAAAACTCCCCTTTCTGTGCTATTTTTAAAAAATTTATTTTAGAGTGAGAAGAAGGGAGAGGGAGAGAAATGTTATTGACTGCCTCCTGCTGAGGATCAAGCCCTCATCCCGGGAATGTGCCCTGATTGGGAATCTGACTGGTGACCTTTTGGTGCATGAGATGAAGCTCAACCAACTGAGCCAACTGGCCAGGGCTGTGTTAATATTTTTTAAAGATAATTTAATGCACTGTACTGAATACAAAAGGAACCTAGGACAGTATTATCACTGAGGCAGAAGAAAGCACACCATGAATCATGTGTTCTTGAATACAATCTTTATCATACTTACATAGAAAAAATTTCTAAATAGATCTCAAATATATAGTGGACTAAACTTGGGAATTTAGTTTATGACTCTACTGATACCCTGAAGAAATCCATTATAGACTAGTAGATCTCTTACTTTACATTTTTATCAAATAAGTAGAATTATTTTTCATATTATTTTAACAGATGTCATGTATTAAAATTACCTTGAAGATGATATGTTATATTGGAAAGAGCACAGCTTACAGGTTCACAAGATCCTACTTCTGACATTGAAGTAATTTTGTATCCATGGAACCTTGGTCAAAGTGCTCCCTGAGACTGAATTTCTTCATTTCAAAAATAAATAAGACTAAAACTCCTTTTTCACTCTTTTATCACAGGACTTTTGTGAAGATTAATCCTGATAATATTTGTGAAACACATTCTACTTTTATATATTGATGGTGATGTTTATTATTTAAATTATATAATTTTAAAGAAATATGAATATTTATTCCCCTCAGAATTTTTCTTATTATATTCTAGGCCTTTAATGATTGACCCCCAGGGTCAAGCCAATAAGTGGATCAAAAACTCTGAGAAAGAAAATCAGCTTAGTGTTATTAAGCTATCAGATTCAGACTATATGAGAACACTGGAAAACTGTATTCAGTTTGGAACTCCGCTTCTGTTAGAAAATGTTGGCGAAGAACTGGACCCATCTTTGGAGCCTTTACTACTTAGACAAACTTTTAAACAAGGTAGAAGTCAATTAATATTAGTTGAACTGAAAGATGATTGTTATCTTTGATGCTTATCTTTAAAGAAGGAAAAACCACCACATACATTTAATAATGAGGTTAATAACTCAAAACTTCTGTATCATTGTTATGTATGAAATGAAATTTGGAACAAGTATCAAGAATGAACTTTGCCCTCCCTTCTTTGCCTTAATCACTGTTATCTACACTGTTGTTCAGTAGAGAATATAAAAAAGTTTAAGGCAGCCTGAAATTCCTTTATCGTGTGACTGTGTACCACACAAAGTCCATTATTAGAAATAGTAATGGTTAATGTGGACCATGTGAGTAAACATTGCCCACCTCATATTTTTTATGCTTATAAAAATTTTATCTTTGCCAAACTCTAGTACTTTTAAGAGCTTTAGTCATACACAAATAACTTTGGAATCATGATTGAAAACTGATAGAGGTTCTGTTCGTTGTATAATGGTCAGTACTCTGGATTCTGAAAATTGAGAGAGGAAGTAACATCAAAAGGAATCTTCATTTAGAAGGCTCTATGACCAGAGAAAATGTCTTATACTACCCCAGAATGAATAGTCCTGCTGTATAACTGTTTACTTGCTTCTGTGTCTGTGACTTTTGTCACATCTGTATTCTCCTTTAAATTACTAGTAACCTGGGAAAGGTCTTAACATAGGGGGAGGGGCTATGCAACTTTGGCTTACTTACTATTCATTTGTTTTCTGAAATACAGGTGGCATTGATTGCATCAGGCTTGGTGAAGTCATTATTGAGTATTCCTTTGATTTCAAGTTTTATATCACCACAAAACTGAGAAATCCACACTATATGCCAGAGCTAGCTACAAAACTGTCTTTGCTCAATTTCATGATAACTCCAGAAGGACTTGAAGATCAGTTATTAGGTATTGTTGTCGCAAAGGAGAGGTATGTATTTTCTTAGCTGCTTCCAGATGGCCTAGAGAGAAATATTTGTAGGCCATTAATACTTTTGTTATGTGATTATTTCAAAACCTTGTCAAATTTTATATCTTGTTATTATAAATTAAATAATTATATAATCCTTTAAAATAGCCATCTATAACAAGCAAGTTATAAGTCAACCATGTTATATTGGGCTCTTAATAAAGGTAGTAAGAAGATTCAAGTGACATGCCATAATTTCTGACTTCTACCTGATTGTTTGAGCCAAAAAATTTCACCCTAGGAATGCTATGGATAAAATCAGAAATGTGTTCAAATACATATACAGGATATTAATAAGAAGATACTTAGGATAAGAACAAATAGTAGAATGCTAAACTATATACAGTATGGGTAATATTTTGTAAAAACAAAAATTAATGATGAATGCAGGAAAGATTGAGAAAGATTACACCAGAGTATTAACTGTGATCATACCTCATATGCTAAAATTATGGGTAATTATTACTATTTTCTTCATAATTGATGTATTTTTTATTAATAGCATATGTTATTATTTAAATGAGAAAAATATACGTGGAGGGGCTAATGGTAAAGAATTGCCTCCTGAGGGAAGAACCAAGATGGCTGTGTAGTTAAATGCCTACTTGTCACCTGCCACAACCACATCAATATTACAACTAAATACAGAACAACCATCAATCAGAACCACTTGAAATATGGCTGAATGGAAGTCCATAAGGAAGGAAGAAAGCACATTGGTAGGAGGGGTAGAGGCACGGAACAGGCTGGTCCTACACCCACATGAGGCGTTGTTTTCATCAGGAGGGATATCTTGGCTGTGGAGGCCTTCTGGAGGAGTTTTAAAGCATCCCAGCCCCACACCAGACCCCTCAGCCCAAGGTACCAGAGCTGGGAATAGAAGTCCCTATAACTTTGGGCTGTAAAAACCAGTGGGGTTTATGGATGGGTGACACAGAGTCTGCTGGAGACCCAGGCAGTTCCTTTTAAAGGGCTGGTGCACAAACTTACATGAACTTGCTCCCTCTAAGATCCAGTGCTGGGGCAACAGCTTGCGGGGATCCAGGGACATACAGGGAGGAACTGAATTGTCTGGCATCAGAGCAAGAACTCAGGGGCAGCTTTCTCCCAGACAAAGGTGCTCAGAGGGGTCATTGTTCCTATGCTGAGACCTCCACTGTTGCAGAGCTGACTGGCAGCCATATCTGAGTTTCTATCAGCCTGGCTCACACTGTCCACTCCACCATGAGACCCTGCTCCATCCAGTTTGCAGCCCCACCCAAGCTGTGGGCAGCAGCTTTTCCATATGAATGGCTTGTCCTGGCTCAGGCTTCAGACCTTCATGAAATCTCTCAAGCAGCATCTGGCATCAGCATGCCCCATACATATCAATCAGAGGCCCAAGAACCGACACAGCTGGTCCTCGCAGCCAATCAGCCTGGAGGTCAATTCCTCCCAGTGACTCCAACAGCAATCAAAGCTCAACTACAACAAGACTGTACACACAGGCCACACAGGGATGCACCTAGAGTGCCCAGCCCTCGTGACTGGGAGGCTGAGCCACCGGGCCCTATAGGACACCTACTACACAAGGCTACTCTACCAAGTCTTGGAGACATAGCAGCTCTACCTAATATATAGAAACAAATACAGAGAAGCAGGCAAAATGCAGAGACAAACATGTCACACATGAAAGAACAGAATAAATCACCAGAAAAAGTACTAAATGAAATGGAAGCAAACAAACTACTAGCTGCAGAGTTAAAAACAATGGTTATAAGGATGATCATAGATCTTAATGAGAGTTTCAAGGGACTTAGTGAGACTTTCAAGGTTCTTAGTGAGAATGTCAGACATGAAAAAGGGCCAGTCAGAAATTAAGCATACACTAATTGAAATAAAGAATAATTTACAGGGATTCAACAGTAGAGTAGAGGATTTTGAGAATCAAATCAATGATTTGGAATATGAGGAAACAAAATACACTCAATCAGAAGAGCAAAAAGAACAAAGAATCCAAAAATATGAAGATAGTGTAAGGAGTCTCTGGGACAACTTCAAGCACACCAACATTCACATAATGGAGGAGAGAGAACAAGATATTAAAAACCTATTTGAAGAAATAATGACAGAAAACTTCCCCTACCTGGTGAAAGAAATAGACTTATAAGTCCAGGAAGCACAGAGAGTCCCAAACAAGAGGAACCCAAAGAGACTCACACCAAAACACATCATAATTAAAAAGCCAAAGGTTAAAGACAAAGAGATAATTTTTTTTTCAGGTTACTCTTCTGATTTTCTCTCTCTCTCTTTTTTTAACCTTATTGTTGAAAGTAATACATATGTTCCTCTTTTCCCCCCATAGCCCCCTCCAGCCTGTCCCTGCCCCCACCCCAGAGCCAGTTGTACAACAAGCCGTCCTTTCTATATCTGCTATTATAGAAGAAACAATGAAAATTAGATGGAATATGATGATGCCAAGGAATAAATAAGAAGTTTCATCTCCAGTTGCTTTTTTAAAAATTTATCTTTATTATTGAAAGTATTACAGATGTTCCCCTTTCCCCCTCCCCCATTGACTTTCTTCACCCAGCTCCTGTCCCCTCCCTAGGCCTTCCCCACACTATTGTCTGCCCATGGGCTATGCATATATGCATATAAGTTCATTGGTTAATATCTTCATACCCCCTTCCCCCTCCCCTCTGAAATATGTCAGTCTGTTGCATGCTTCAGTGTCTCTGGATTTTTTTTGTTCATTAGGTCTTCTCCAGTTCTTATTCTCACATAACTGGCTACACCGTATGGATAAACTTACTATATTCTTAGAATTACCACAGTACATGTTATCGCTTTTTTGCTTAAATTTCTCAAGTTATTATTTGAATAGAAGTAATTTTAGGTTAGGATTAAGAGACTAATCATCTTAGTTTGTGTTACATGTCTACAAAATTATTTAAGTGTCTATAATATTGATATTTAAATATGAATTTAGATAAAATACTACAAATTTAGACTGCATGTTTTTATCTTTTAGACCAGAATTAGAAGAGGAAAGAAATGCTCTTATTCTTCAGTCTGCAGCTAATAAGAAACAGCTAAAAGATATAGAGAAAAAAATTTTGGAAACATTATCATCTTCAGAAGGGAACATTTTAGAAGATGAAAGTGCAATTAAAGTCTTAGACTCTGCTAAAATGATGTCCAATGAGATAACAAAGAAACAGCAGGTGAAAAAAGAATCCTAGAAATCTTTTGATTCTTAACAATTTGCTCCGGGTGCCTTAAGAAAGTGCTATACTAGGCTTACTTGAAAAGAAAAAGAATTCATAAAAATACAAAAACAGAAACTAATTTTTAACTCCCAAAGAGTATTTCTTACTGTTGAATTATTCAAAACCTGGTCTGACCTGTATAGTATCTTACATAGAGAAATAAATTTAAAATGAAAGTTTTAAAAATTCGTGACAGAATATACACATTTTATAAATCTGTACTTTTTTCAAATATTGAATGCCTTATTTTTGAATTCCTTAGATTTTTAAATTGGAGAAAAGCACTTAAAGTTTTTAATATATGAATATTACATGTAAAGCTGTTAAAATACCTAAAATATAATATATTTTTATTATTGCATAGGTAAGGCAAGCTAGTCTGTTTCATTCAAATGTAACTGACTGTCACCTAAAAACTGAGTTTGAGAATTTGGCTAGCCTCTGTTCCTGGTTGAAATTTAAGATGTGTGGAGGTAATTGCTGGTTAATTGGACATTAAGTGGTTTTAGGAACTAATAAGGATGCTTTTCTGCCATTGCCTTGTCATTTGCTCATCGGGGAGAAAGGTATGAGAGTTGGGAGTGGCAAGTGAAGGAAGGAAGATAAGAAATCTACAACAAATAAAGTATTTATTACAAATTTTATCTATGACAGCCAAATGGTAATTTCACATTATATATATTTTTAGTAGAATTCTACAGTATTATAGGTAGAGAGGCCTTAGCTGTTGGTTATTTTTTATATTTGATAGTTAAGAAAACTAGGGTCCAGAAACAGTAGTTGAAGCCCATGTTCACACAATAAAATATTACAGAATGACTTCTATAGGCTAATATTGATTTACAGAACTAATATTGATTTATAGAATCAAGCATATCTTAATATTAGGATAATTTAAAAAAAATTTTAAACCTAAATAGAAATTGCACTAATTGTTCAGTACCCTTCTGCTGTTCCCCACCCTATGCACCCCTGCTCTGGAGGACTTTTTAAAAGGCTTAGGCATACTTTCCCTTGGGATGGGTTTAGTTTTGAGCAACAGTGATGGTAATGACTTTCAGTTCAGATGTACTGTTTTTCTGTATTGTTGTTTTTGAGGTTTTGTTTTTTTGCTTATCTTTATTTTAGAAGAGCCAAAAGAATACTCTTAAAGTAATATCCTATGGCAGCTCCCAATCTGGGGACCATGGCTGAGATATTCTATAATGTCTCCCTTCCTTCCCTGTCCATCAAAGTAGAACCAACTTACTATCTCCTCAATACACTGTTCAAAGGGGAGAAAGGATAAGAAGAATTTATCAGTTTATTTCTTATTAAGATTCAAAGAGGAAAGGAGATATAAGTATTTATTGGTTCCAGTATTTTATGTTACAAAGAGAAAGAAATTTAAGAAATCATGTCTTTCTGGCTGAGTCCCCTGATGGATGAAAAAATATAAGTTTTAAATAACATAGGTTTAAATGGGAATACAAAGATTATGCTTTCTTATGTAAAATGTCATTAATTTCCATTGTTGATAACTTTGTTTTACTTTTTTATAGTCAAAATTGAGGCTTAAAACTTACTTTTAATTGTGGTTAATACTGTGTAATTTTAAGGAGAGTTTGTTTGCAAGAAAGAGAAACCCACTCAAATTAGCTCAAATTAAAAATATGCAAGAGGATATTTTATTTTCCCAATTATACAAAGTATGTACAAGCCTCAGGAATAAATGGAAAGCACTGAGTTTCTATGATCTCTGTCTCTTCCCCTCTCTCTAAGATTGTGTTGTTCTCTCTATTCCATTTGAAGAACAATTTCTTCTGTAAAACTTTTGTGTCTGTTTCCTCCTACATTTTGGTCCCATTACCTTTTAGCACTGATGCCCAGTACCACCTGACTTCATTTTCTGAGGCTCTTAAAGGGTGAAACATTTGGAGAGAAAATTGATTAACTTATTTTGGGCCTTATTCTATTCATACCACCTGATTGAATCAGCTACAAATGGGATCATCCTATATAATAAAAGGCTAATATGCAAATCAACCTAACAGCCGAAAGAACGACCGGTCACTATGATGTGCACTGACCACCAGGGGGCTGACAGTCAATGCAGGAGCTGCCCCTGGTGGTCAGTACGCTCCCACAGGGGGCGCGCCTCTCAGCCAGAAGCCAGGCTCATGGCTGACGAGCACAGTGGTGGTGGCGGGAGCCTCTCCTGCCTCCGCAGCAGCGCTAAGGACCCCTGGGAGATGTCTGCCTGGGGAGCAGGCCTAAGCCAGCAGGCAGACATCCCCCAAGGGGTCCCAGACGGTAAGAGGGCCAGGCCAGGCTGAGGGACCCCCCCCACCAAGTGCACGAATGTTGTGCACCAGGCCTCTAGTTCAATATAAACATAACTACATAGGCATATTTATTGAGCAGAGTCTGTGGCTAGCATTTCCAAAGAGGGAAAGTGGGTTGTAAAAGTGTTCTACACATTTTTCCTATAGAATATTAACCTATCAGATTGAGTTGTCTGTTGAAGAGCTGTTATCTTGGAGAAAATTTTCTCTTTTGGAGTTGAATATCTACATCCCTATTAGTCTAGAAAAGTTATACATATCAGAAGCTAGTTGACAAAAAGTATTCTTAATGTATAAAACCATCAGCCAACAAATATTTCTGAATACCTACCCTGCCAAACTTTGTGCTGGGTTCTAGTACACATACGTATTGGCACCTTAAACATGCACACTTGCTCTCTGTCTCTCTTTCTCCCTCTCCTTCTCTATCTCTGACTTATTTAAAGAGGGTGAATGACTGTAGTAGACACATGTAAGATTCAGGCAAAAAAATAAGCAAAGATTGACAGCTGTGTATTTCTCAAATAAGACAGTGATAGTTGGTGAGTTATCACAATTTTAATCTGTAAACCTCTGGTCTTCTCCCCTCCCTCCATTGTTCTTCCTTCCCTTCCCTTCCCTTCCCTTCCCTTCCCTTCCCTTCCCTTCCTTTCCCTTCCCTTCCCTTCCCTTCCCTTCCCTTCCCTTCCCTTCCCTTCCCTTCCCTTCCCTTCCCTTCCCTTCCCTTTCCTTTTTCCCTTTCTAGCGTTTAGCATAATAAAACCCTTTCTTGTAAACTATGCTTCTATAATTTTGTCATTGAGTTAAGTGGCTATTTTTAAAACTATAAACTTCATCACATGAGAAATATAATTAAAACACATTTTTTTTTTATTTTCCTCTTCTAGATTGCAGAAAAAACAGAACTCAAAATAGCAGAGTCTCGAGAAGGATATAGACCTATTGCTAAACATTCATCAGTATTATTCTTTAGCATTGCAGACCTGGCTAACATTGATCCTATGTACCAGTACTCTCTTACCTGGTTTGTGAACCTTTATATCAACTCTATTCATGACAGGTAAACTTTCTCTAGCTTCATTCATACTCTCTAGGTTGGATTTTCACCATCCTTTCAATTCTTTTTTATTACTTGTGTAATATGTAATATTCATGTGGAACATTTAAAAATATGGAAAAGTGAATGAAAGGAAGAAAGGAAGAGCAAGCTTTTCTATTTTTAGTTTTGTTTCACAAGATTTAGACATAGAAGGATTAGCTTTAGTCCTGTTTTTCTCTTCTCTTAAATATATGGCCTGGCTATAATTCTTTGTCTCATGCAGTTCTATCCCCAGCATAGATCCTCACACTAATAAAGATTCAGTAGGGCCTGGCCGGCGTGGCTCAGCGGTTGAGATGGACCTATGAACCAGGAGGTCACGGTTCAATTCGGTTCAATTCCCAGTCAGGGCACATGCTCGGGTTGTGGACTCCTTCCCCTGTGGTGGAGGGCGTGCAGGAGGCAACCAATCGATGATTCTCTCCCAACATTGATGTTTCTCTCTCTTCTTTCCTCTCTGAAATAAATTAAAAATATTTTTATTTTTAAAGATTCAGTAGATGTGCTTTTTAATTAACTGATTGTTTCCAGTCATTTTAGAGTACAATATGAAATTTAGAATTTTGGGGGTAAGGGGGAGAGATCAACCAAAGGACTTGTATGCATGCATATAAGCCTAACCAATGGACACAGACAATAGGGGGGTGAGGGCAAGAGGTGGGGTTGGGGGGATAATGGGGGAATAAAGACACATATGTAACACCGTAATCAATAAAGAAATTTAAAAAAAAAGAAATTTAGAATTTTACATATAAAATTATACCCTGTTTTTTTACATAAAGATTTATAAATTGTACACACAAAAATAATTGTACAGGAAGGTCCCCCCTATACCCTTCACCTTGTTTCTCCAATTGTAACATCTTGCATAACTATAGTACAACTAGAGGCCCAATGCACGAAATTCATGCAAGAGTAGGCCTTCCTTCCCCTGGCTGCTGGCACTGGCTTCCCTCTGGCACCCGGAACCCGGGCTTCCCTCACAGCCCTGGCTTTGCTCAGAAGGTCATCCAGTCTAATTAGCATATTATGCTTTTATTATTATAGATATCACAACCAGGAAATTTATTAATACAATCCAGAGAGCTTATTCAGATTTCATCAGTTTTACGTGTGTGTGTGTGTGTGTGTGTGTGTGTGTGTGTGTGTGTGTGTGTGTGTGTGTGTAGTATATTTTTAACAGTGGGTACTTTGGTAAAACAAAAACAACTTGCATGTTAATTCATATTTTACTTACTTTTATCTTAGTTTTGTTTGACTAAATAGATTTTTCTTTTTTAAAACCTTTTAGTAACAGATCAAAAATCTTGGAAAAGCGCCTCCGATATTTAAATGACCACTTCACATACAACTTATATTGTAATATATGCCGATCACTATTTGAGAAGGACAAGCTGTTGTTTTCCTTTTTATTATGTGCGAATCTCCTTCTGTAAGTTACTTGCTTTTTATTTATTTGTTTTAAAAGCCTGCTTGGAATACCTAATACCTAAAGATGACTGCTCTGCTTAATTCATGATTTTACCTATATATTTCTCTACAATAGTATTAGTGTTTTTATGTTTTTTTGTTTTTTAAATTTTAGATCACTCAGGAAAGTTTATAAAATACTCATGTACAGTTCAATAAATTTTTAAAAAATCTTTATTGTTGGGAGTATTACAGGTGTCTCCCTTTTTTTTCTCCCAACTCACCCCCTTAACCCAGTTCCCGCCACGGGCCAAGCCTTCACCACTAATCTGCTTTCTGTCTCCATAGTTTTTCCTATTCTAGAAATTTTATCAATGAGACATTATATGGCCCAGAAGGTGGTCTCTTTTTGAATGTTTATGTACTCTTGCAAAGCATGTGTATTTTACTGTTCTGAGGTAGAATTTCTATAAAAGGCAAGTAAGTCAAACTGGTCTATATATATCTTCTATATCCTTATTGATTTTCTGTCTACCTGTTTAAGCAGTTATTGAGAAAGGTTTGGAATTTCTACATAGATTTTTCCTTGTGGTTCTGTCAATATTGCTTTGTGTTTTGATCCTGTTATTGGATGTTTAGGACTTTCATATCCTCTTAATGAATTGACTTGGCCTTTTTTTTAATCCCTGGTAATACCCTTTTCTCTGAAATATACTTTTTATGATATTAGTATAGCCTCTCCAGTTTTATTTTGAATACTGATAGCATGGTATATATATTTTGCATACTTTTTTTAAAAATATTTTTTTACCGAGTTCAGAGAGGAAGGGAGAGGGAGAGATAGAAACATCAAATGATGATAAAGAATTATTGATTGGCTGCCTCCTGCAAGCCCCCTACTGGGGATCAAGCCCACAACCCGTGCATATACCTCACTTAGGAATCAAACTGTGACCTCCTAGTTCATGGATCCATGCTCAACCACTGAGCCACACCAAGTGGGCTATATGTTCCATACTTTTAACCTATTTGTACCTTTATACTTAAACTGTTTTTCTGTAGACAGCACGTAGTTGGGTCTTGCTTGTTTTATCCAATATGATAATTACTAACTTTAGGGAAATTGCTTAAACCATTTTCATTCAATGAGATAATAGAGTTGTTTAAATCTACCATCTTACAATTTGTTTTCTGTTTTGCTCATCTGTTCTTTGTTCCACATTTCCTCATTTTCTGCTTTTCTTTTAATTGCATATTTTTTATTATTTGATTGTATCTTCTTTGTTGGTTTACTAGCTATAGTTTTTGTTGTATTTTTTCAGTGATTTCTTTAGGGTTATAGTATACTTTTTAACTTTTCACTGTCTATCTCAGGTAAAACTATATATATAATGTCATACATTTTACTTGTACATGTGTTATAAATCTCACAACACATTGTTATTTTGCTTTAAATAATCTATTATCTTTTAAAGATACTTAAATAAAAAGAAAAAAAGCCTTTTATGTTTACCCATATATTTACCATATCTGGAGCTTTGTATTCTTTTATGTATATCCAAATTTCCATTTACCTGAAACTTGAACATTTTTATAGTGTAGGTCTACTAGTAATGAATCCTTTCAAGTTCTGTACATCTGGGGGAAAGAGAATCAGTTAAATTTTTTTAGATTTTGTATTTTTTATGGCTAGAAATTGCATTTGTTAGGTCTGTGCCAATAGGAACCAGGCCAGGTGATGTTGTGAGAATTTAAGAAATCCTATATAATGGAAGCCTAATATGCAAATCAACTGAATGGCGGAACGACTGGTGGAACTGGTCACTATGATGTGCACGGACCACCAGGGGCAGATGCTCAACACAGGAGCTGCCCCAGCCCGCAGGCCCCAGGCCAGCCAAGGCGGGTGTCAGTGGGGTCCCCCCAATCACCCCACTGGTTGCCCCACAGAGGGAGGTGACTGGCGGCGGCAGTGGAGGCATGGCCAGCAAGTGGGCGGCGCCAGGCCAGCCAAGGCAGGTGCCAGTGGGGGCCCCCCGATTGCCCCACCGGTCATCCCATAGATCAGCCTTGATCACCGGCCAGGACTAGGGACCCTACCCATGCACAAATTTCATGCATCGGGCCTCTAGTGTTATTACATTCTCTCACAGCGGGCTGAGACCTGTATATTGGTGTAAGTGAGTAAGAGTAGGGAGAGTGGGATCTTTATATCTTCTGTGCCATTGAGAGGCGGGAGGTGCAGGAAAGAGGCCGATTATAGGTGGTCCACTGGAAACTGGGTGAGGCAGTTTACTGGAAACTGAAAGCCATTGTCATGGCTTGCAAAACCTGAAATGAGACTAATAGGAAAACTACTTGGATGGCAAGAACCCCAAGCAGGGCATAATGGAGTACAGGGGAAAGGTAGAGAATGTGCCTAACAGTATTTGGTTATTTTCTATACAGTAAAACCTCAATATAATGGACTAATTTGGGTGAGGGGGTGTCCATTAAAGCCAAAAGCTCATTATATAATAAAGTAGATTTTCTGAATGTGTATGTTAAAAAATTGACAAATTAGTTTACCTGTTTTTACTTATGCAGACATGTTTGTGTAATTAAAAGTAAGTATGTATGGCCTGACCGCAGTGGCTCAGTGATTGAGTGTCAGTGGTTGAGTGTCAACCTGTGAACCAGGAGATCAGGGCTCAATTCCAGGTCAGGGCACATACCTGGGTTCCCCAGTGGGGGGCGTGCAGGAGGCAACTGATCAATGATCCTCTCTCATTGTTGATGTTTCTGTCTCTCTCTCCCACTCCCTTCCTCTCTGAAATCAATAAAAATATATTTTTTAAAAAAAACAACTATGTGGTTTAGTGCACTTTGGAACATCTGCTGGCAAGCGTTAAAAGTGCTGCAGAGCTCTAGCTGGTTTGGCTCAGTAGATAGATCCTTGGCCTGCGGACTGAAGGGTCCTGGGTTCGATTCCGGTCAAAGGCATGTACCTTGGTTGCAGGCTCCATCCCCAGTGCCAAGGCCACGTGTAGGAGGCAACCAATCAATGTGTCTCTCTCTCATTGATCAATATTTCTCTTTCTCTCCCCCGTCCCTCCCACTCTCTCTAAATATAATGGAAAAATATAATTTGTGAGGATTAAAAAAAAAAAAAGGAAGAAAGAAACTGCTACAGAAAGTCACACCACGCGTATTATCACATGCTAATCATTCCTGGAAGTTTATGAGTGGTGACTCTTGGACTTAAATATATAGACTATATTGTAGATATGTAATATCCTATATAATACAGAGATAATATGCAAATTGATCATCACTTCAACACACTAGATGGCCACCCCCATGTGGTCAAAGATGACCACCCCCATGTGGACACAAGATGGCTGCCACAACATGGCCAGCAGGAGAGGGCAGTTAGGGGTGACTGGGCTGGCAGAGGAGGGTAGTTGGGGGTGACCAGGCCTGCAGGGGAGGGCAGTTGGGGGGACCAGGCCTGCAGGGGAGGACAGTTGGGAGGGACCAGGCATGCAGGGGAGGTCAGTTGGGGGAGACGAGGCCTGCAGGGGAGGGCAGTTGGGGGTGACCAGGCTGACAGGGGAGAGCAGTTAGGGGCGACCAGGCCAGCAGGGGAGGGCAGTTAGGGCTGACCAGGCCAGCAGGGGAGGGCAGTTAGGGGTGACCAGGCCTGCAGGGGAGGGCAGTTGGGGGCAACCAGGCCTGCAGGGGAGGGCAGTTAGGGGCAACCAGGCTGGCAGGGGAGGGCAGTTAGGGACAAACAGGCCAGCAGGGAAGCAGTTAGGCATCGATCAGGCTGACGGGAGTGGTTAGGAGGTGATTAGGCTGGTAGGCAGAAGCAGTTTGGGGCAATCAGGCAGGTGAGCGGTTGGGAGCCAGCAGTCCTGGATTGTGAGAGGGATGTCCAACTGCTCGTTTAGGCCAGTGGAATCAGGCCTAAATGGGCAGTTGGACATCCCTCGAGGTGTCCCAGATTGGAGAGGGTGCAGGCTGGGCTGAGGGACACACACACACACACACACACACACACACACACCGTGCACGAATTTCATGCACCGGGCCTCTAGTTTACTTATGCTGATGAGAGTACTACAATGTTTTTTCCAATATATGGCCTATTCACTAAAATTGTGTTAAGAATAACAGTGAATTAATAACAAAAAATAACCTGGTGATTATAAGCAAATTTGGTTAAAAGCATTTTAAATTAACTGGGTATTAATTTTCACATATGACATACAAACTGGAAATTTTGTTCCTTAAATCCCAAAATCCATTAAATCGAGGTTTGCAGGTTTACTGTATTGCTCTCTTCATTATCTTTATGTTTCATTTTAACTCTTCAGTATATTTATAATAGCTCTTTTAACATTTTTGTCTGCTTGTTGTATCATCCACTATCTCTTCTGTGTACATATTGACTCATTTTTCTCCTGCTTATGGATGTTGTGAATTTTACATTGATCAATGCTGAGTTTTTTGTATTCCTTTAAAGAGCATTAGACTTTACTTTTTCAGGTAATTAAATTACTAGTGGATTAGTTTTATCTTTTCAAGGCTTGTTTTTTAGCTTTCTTAAGGCAGTTTTATTCTAAGGCTATGTTAGCTTCACTACTAAGGTGTGATCCCTCTGATGTTGCACTGAATTCCTCTGGTGTGAATAAAGATTCAACTCTAGTTGGCAAAAACTCATTTCTAGTTCTGTGTGAGCTCTGGTAGCTATTCAGTCTACAGCTCCCCAGAAATTCGTTGCCAGGCCTCCTGGAGTTTTACCTACTCGCACACAGCTTAGAATTTAGTAAACATAGGCAGGTTTCCAGAGCTCCTTTTCCATGTAATCCGCCTCCTCTCTGGTATTTTGCCCACATATTCCAGTCACCATCAACCTTTCTTAACCCTGATGGAGATCTCTTCAGCTCAGCAATACTGCCAAGCTCAGAGCTTCATCTGCTCTCTGCATTGTGGTCTGGAATATGCATCCAGGAAGATGCTGAGGCAATCCTAAGAATCACCGTATCCATCTCCCTTTTTTTAAGGGATCTCAGTCCTGTACTGCCTATTGTATAATTTCCAAAAACAGTTGTTTTTATTTTTTAGTTGTTTACAGCAGTCAGGGAAGTCATTTCTGTTTGTTTTATCCAAGTTATAGAAGCAGAAATTTATTCAATTTTAAAATCAACAATTTACAACAGTTCTTGTTTTGGGAATACAGGGCAAAGAAAGAGATTGACTACCAGGAACTTATGTTTCTTTTAACTGGGGGAGTGAGTCTTAAGAGTGCTGAGAAAAATCCTGATCCAACATGGTTACAGGATAAAAGCTGGGAGGAAATTTGTCGTGCTAGTGAATTTCCTGCCTTCCAAGGACTCAGGTAATTGTTTAAACTTGATGATTTAGCATTGAATAGTGATGGATAAATTTGTAATCTAGTAATTTTTAAACAGTTCTATAGCTGTCTTGATTCATCTCCTTGCTCAGCAATTTCTCTTTAAATTTTTCTCAATGAAAGAATAACTATTAAGCTTTTTTTCCTTTAGATCGCATTTTTTGTGAATATATAGATGAATGGCAGAAAATATATGACAGTAAAGAGCCACACAGTGCTGTTTTACCAGAACCAATGAATCAGAGGCTAAATGAACTACAGAAAATAATAATTCTTCGGTGCTTAAGACCCGATAAGGTAAAAGACAAATATGTCTCATTTGGAACCAGATAATTTGGCATTTTTAAGTACTAGGCTTAAAGGTTATTGTTATTTGGTTCTTTAAACCCTTATTTCAGATGCTCAAAAGGGTTCATGGAGCTCCTTTAAACTATAGATCTACAGTCTTCTTCAACTTGGTAAAGTTTTGGCAATTATTTTTTCAAATATTTTTAGCCACCCCACCCATTATTCCAATTAAATATACATTAGACTGCTTGATATTATATCATAGATGACTGATACTTTGTTAATTATTTTAAAATCTTTTGTATCACTGTGCTTCAGTTTGGATAGTTTATATTGCTATCTTTTTAAAAAATATATTTTTATTGATTTCAGCGAGGAAGGGAGAGGAGAGAAAGATCAATGAGGAGTGACAATCATCTATTGGCTGCCTCCTGCACACACCCCTCCACCCCCTCTGGGGATTGAGCCCAAAACCTGAGCATGTGCCCCGGACTGGGAATCGAACCATGACCTCCTGGTTCATAGGTCGATGATCAATCACTGAGCCATACCCAGCTGGGCTCTATTGCTATCTTTTAAGTTTGCTGATTTCTTCTTTTGTAACGTCTAATCTGTTGTTAATCCCATCCAATTAATTTTTTGATTCAGCTACTATATGTTTCATCTCTAGAAAGTTCTCTAGTATGCATATATATATATATATATATATATATATATATATATATATATATATATATATTAGAGGCCTGATGCACGAAATTTGTACAAGGGGCTTGGCCCTCGCAGCCCCATCCGCCCTCAGAGCTTCGGCTGCCTCGGCCAGCCCTCGCAGCCCCTCGAAGCCCCTCGCAGCTCCGGCTTCATCCAGAAGGTTGCTTTGAATTGTTATCTTCCTTTAAAGATTGTTGAATTTTGTTCTGCTAGTTCAGAGGTTAGCAAACAAAACCTGTGGACCAAATCCAGCCCATGACCTAATTTTGTCTAGCCCATGAGCTAAGAATGGTTTTTATATGTTAAAGGGTTGTTTCTAAAAAGAAGACGACAAAGAAAATACAAAATATTTTTAAATAGAAAGAGAAAAAGAATGCATAGCAGACATTGTATGTGGCCCACAAATCCTAAAATATTAACTATCTAGCACTCTATAGAAAAGAGTTTGCCAACCCCTTTGGTTACATAGTTCAATTACTTGAATTCAGATTTTTCCTTTCAAATATTGTTTTAAGATTTGTTAGGGCAGGTCTAGAGAATAGCCTTTACTCAATAGATAATTTACTCCAACTACTAAAGTGTAGCCCTTCTGGGGCCTTTACCGGAAGCAAGGTCTCTGTGTTCTCAGCATCTCCCCTTCCTTAAAATAATGTATATTGAAAACCTACTGTGCTAGGTAAAAACTGTACATGGTATTAATGGTAAAAGAATTAAAAATATTTTATCATTGCTCATGGGAAATTATTAAAGGCAGAAATAAAAACCTGCTAAATCATTGTGAGCTCTTTTTTCAAAAACCTTTAGTGGCTTTTCAGTACCTATAGAATAATGACAAAGGTACACCTTGATAGTCTTCTTACCTCAACTAATCAGACCTCTTTTCTGCCATTCCATTCTTATCTTCTTGATGAATAGCATTTTTATTGTTAATTACTTTTAATATAATTTATAAGTAAGTAACATATTCCTGTGGTTCAAAACTGAAACACTATTTTGAATCAGATGAATATATGAATACAGTGAAAAGGGTACCTCCAGTCTTCATCTCTGACTTATTCAACATCCTTCCCCTTAGGCAATTAATGTCATCTGCTCCTTGTTATCCTTTTATGCACATATAAATATGCATACATGTAACTTTTCCATTTATTTTTATTTATTTATGAGGACATGCCTAAAGAGAGGAAGGGAGAAAGAGAGAGAAACATCAATGTGAGAGAGAAACATCTATCAGTTGCTTTCCATACACATCCCAACCTGGGATAGAACCCACAGCCCAGGTATGTGCCCTGACTGGGAATTGAACTGGCAACCTTTCGGTGTAAGGGACGATGCTCAACCAACTGAGCCATTCTAGCTGGGCTCCATTTATTTTTAATACAAATGGTAGCATTCACTGTTTTACATATTTTTATTTTCCATATCAGTTCATTAAAAACTTTCTCATTCTTCTTTATAATGCATAGCATTCCATTATATGAATATACCATAATTTCTTTAACCAGTTCCTATTGTAAATCTTTACAATATTTATATATTACCTACTATAAAAATGCTGCAATGAACAACCTTATTCAAAAGTTATTTCTGCCTAGACAGTGTGGCTCAGTGGTTGGGCATTGACCTTTGAGCCAGGAGGTCAGGGTTCGATTCCTGGTCAGGGTGCATGCTGGGTTACAGGCTCGTTCCCCAATAGGGGATGTGCAGGAGGCAGCCGATTAATGATTCTCATCATTGATGTTTCTATCTCTCTCTCCCTCTCCCTTCCTCTCTAAAATCAAAGTTACTGCTCACATTTGTAACTCCCTCTCAGAATAAAGTCCTGGGAATAAAATTGCTGGGTAAGTGGATTTGCCCACTTGTAATTTTATAGATATTGCCAAATAGCCTTCCATGAATGTTAAACCAGATTACTCTTCCACAGCAGTGGATGAAAATGTCCACTTATCGATACTTTTGCCCACACAATATGTTTCCAAACTTTTGACAAGCTATGGAGAGAGACTGAGGAATTTGGGGGCTGATCAAGGAAAAAGATATGACCATGAGGTGGCAGTAGCCCACATGAAGTTCATTGGATGATGCTTTGACAGGTTCCCATGTTAGGGAGGGAGGAGTCTCTCACAGCAGGAGTCTGTCAAAAGGCTGGAGTAGTGGGTTGGGTTGGGAAGATGTCACTACTCTAAGGGGAGAGAGGGGGAGTCAAGGAAACTCCCAAGGGAGAGGGAGCTCATGTGGTGTCTAGGTGATGTTGCCTGGCAGCACTGGTGGGTGGGAGTCTCAATATCAGAGCTCTAAAAGCAGTTGGAGTCTTAATGTCCTGGAGCTTGTTTATCTACCAGAGGCCTGGTGCACGGATTCGTGCACCTGTGGGGTCCCTCAGCCTGGCCTGCACCCTCTCACAATCCTGGACCCCTCGGGGGATGTCAGATGCCGGATTCGGCCTCATCCCCACAGGCAACCAGCAGTCCAACATCCCCCGAGGGATGTAGCAGTGCTCAAAGCAGCAGGTTGGCTGAGGAGGAGCTCATCCCATTCCCGCTGCACCTGCCACCGCTAAGTAGTGCTGCCACAGAGGCGGGAGAGGCTCCCGTCACCACAGCTGCACTCACCAGCCATAAGCCCAGCTTCTGGCTGAGCGGTGCTCCTGTTGTGGGAGCACACTGATCACCAGGGGTCAGCTCCTGCTTTGAGCATCTGCACCCTGGTGGTCAGTGCATGTCATAGTGACTGGTCGACCCATCATAATGGTCGCTTAGGTTTTTATATATATACTAGAGGCCCAGTGCATGAAATTCGTGCACTGGGGGGGGGGGGAGTGTCCCTCAGCCCAGCCTGCACCCTCTCCAATCTGGGACCCCTTAGGGGATGTCCTGTGAGATCAGGCTTAAACCAGCAGTTGGACATTCCTCTCACAATCCGGGACTGCTGGTTCCCAACCGCTCGCCTGCCTGCCTGATTGCCCCTAACTGCTTCTGCCTGCCAGTCTGATCGCCCCCTAACCACTCCCCTGCCGGCCTGGTCATCCCTAACTTCCCTCCCCTGCCAACCCTGTCACCCCCAACTGCCTTCCCCTGCTGGCCCAATTGCCCCCAGCTGCCCTCCCCTACTGGCCTGTTCAGCCCCAACTGCCCTCCCTTGCTGGCCATCTTGTGATGACATGGGTGCAGCCATCTTCTGATGACATGGGCGTGGCCATCTTGTGACCACATGGGGGCGACCATCTTGTACGAGGGCGTGATGGTCAATTTACAGATTACCTCTTTATTATATAGGATAGATGATTAGTAGATGTTCAGTGCAAAGCCCAATATATAGGTAGGCTCTAAATGGCTAAAAATTTGATTATTTGGGCTATGTTTAAAACAACTGAATACATATAAATTTGAGTTTGGTGCTAGTGAGCTTTTGAGCTAACAGGTTTCAGCTTGCCCTGAAGAAATAAACAATCTAGGAGTGAATACACAGAGGCTATTTTTGTCCCATTTATATAACAATCTGATCAATGGAAATGGTATCTAAGTATAGTTATAATTTGTATTTTATGAGTATAGGGTATAGACTAAGCTGCTGTAACAGAGACCAAAAATACAGCAGCTTAAATAAAATAGAAATTAATTTCTCTCTCTCCAAACAGCCCAGAGCAAATGCTTGAGGGCTGGCAGGCCAGCTCTGGTCTTGAGATCATCCAGAGATTCAAGTTCCTTTTCTCATTCTAGAGAAGACCCATACAGTGTAGTCCTCATCAGCAAAATGAAGCTGGTTCATGAACACCACATCTGTTGAAGAGAGAGCTTCCTTATGAAAATATGATCTGAAAGCTCCACTCATAATTTCTACTTGTATTTGTCTGGCCAAAACTTAGTACATGACCACATCTAGCTGGAAAAAAAAAAGGTTGGGAAAACTTGATGTTCTATTGCCAAAAGGAGATAAAGAAGGGGGACAATTTGTGGTCTCTGCTATATTGAATGAGGTTGAACATCTCTTCATATATTTAAGAGCAATTTCTATTTCATTTTCTGTGAACTATTCATGTTCTTTGCCCATTTTTCTTTTGGATTGTTAGTCTTGTTCCATCAATTTATAGACACTTTTTATGTATTAGATAAATTATGCATTGTCTGTGATACGCTGTGTGCTTTTCTTGGCCATTAAACTCATATTTTACTCTTTGTTGGTTTTCAGTAATAAAGTTGTTATGTGAAATAAAATTATTCTAAAGATCATAGCTTTTCTTTCTTTAACAGATAACTCCAGCTATAACAAATTATGTAACTGACAAACTGGGGAAAAAGTTTGTAGAGCCTCCACCATTTGATTTGACAAAGAGTTACTTGGATTCAAATTGCACTATTCCCTTAATTTTTGTGCTATCTCCTGGAGCAGATCCCATGGCCAGTAAGTGTATATGCTGTCAACTTTAAAGAAATTATAAATAAATCATCATACTTAATGTCCACTTTCATATGACTGCAAGTCAGTTAGTAAATCTGGTACTTATAAGGAAAGGTAATTAGAATTTTCCAATTAAATACCTATTACTGAAATATAAGCCATATTTTATAATTTTAGAGTAAGCAGTGAAACCATTTTTTTTGTGCCCGCTTAGGCCTGCTGAAATTTGCAAATGATAAAGCTATGTCTGGAAATAAATTTCAAGCTATTTCACTGGGACAGGGACAAGGACCAATTGCAACAAAAATGATTAAAGCAGCAATAGAAGAAGGAACTTGGGTTTGCCTACAGAATTGTCACCTTGCTGTCTCCTGGATGCCCATGTTGGAAAAAATATGTGAAGATTTTTCCCCTGATGTCTGTAACTCATCCTTTAGGCTTTGGCTTACAAGTTATCCATCTCCAAAAGTATGTTTATTTCCTATGGAGTTCAGTACACTTATTTAATTATCTGTTACATGTGTATCTTAATCATGCTTTAAATGCTTAACTTTAAGAGGTGTTAAAAAAAACATTTCTGGAGTCCTCTTTTATTCCCATTTTTAATTCATTGGTGCATGCATTTTTAGGACTCAAGCTAGTTATTTTGAGTAATGCTCTCTGTTTTATTTTGTCTTAGTTCCCAGTAACAATTCTACAGAACGGAGTGAAAATGACTAATGAACCTCCTACGGGTCTTCGGCTAAATCTCCTCCAATCATATCTCACTGATCCAGTTTCTGATAATCATTTTTTTCATGGATGCCATGGAAAGGAGTTGGTAATATTCAGCTTCTGTAACTTTTAAAATATGTATTTATAGTGATAAAATATATAAATAGAAATATTTAAGAATATTAAACGTTAGGCATTTTCTAAGACAGAAATTGTACCTATCTTGTTCATTTTTCCCCAATAGTTTGTTTGTGTTCTGTTTTCCAAGTAGTAGACAGTCAGATAAATATTGTTGAATAAATGAATATATCTTAGTTTGTAAACCAAAGCCCAATAGTGTATTTCATTAAGACCCAAGAATAGCTATCTATGTTCAGATCATTTATTCATTCAACAAATATGTGTGTTAGGTACTGTCGTAGGTACTAGATATGAAACAATGAGAATAAAATAGACAACCCTCAAAAAAATCTGCCTTCATGGAACTTAAATTTTAGCAATAATATTTTGACGTATTAATAATGCTTTTCAATGTATCCATGTAGAACAGTTTTGCATATGGTATTGGGTACTCGAGGAGTCCCAATAAATAGTACCCCTTTTCCATGCCTGAATTCTTACCAATTAAGAAACAGGGAAAAGTATAAGTGCATGGGAACCAAATTATAACCTTAATTATTGATGTAGACTAAGTTGGACGATGTAGTTTGTCTGTGAACAAATGGGCTTCATATAACTGAACCAAGAATTAAGCAGACTTATCCACCCAAAGGAACAGAAAAATTCCTTCCTGCAGAAAGCTCGCTTCTAAGAAAGAAAAGGGAGAAGCTGAGCAAAGCATATCTGGTTAACTTTTCCCAAATTTACTGATCAGATAGGTCACTCCCCTCTCCTGAATGAGTAAGTACAAGGAAAGAGAAAATTCAGGCATGTTACATTAATTGAACTTTCTCTACATGGAAGAAAACATCAGTACAAGGGGGAAATCACCTGCCCTCACCTTCAATACATGCATGCTATATATCAGATTTGCTTATTGGAGTGAGAAAAATAATGATATTGAAGGTAAAGGATTGAATTTGGACACAAACTAGTTTGTTTCTGCTTATTGGTACTTTCTGTGTGCCCTAGTTCTGAATGATGGTTTTGTTTGTAACTCTGGAAAAAAAATAGAATACTTGGCAGTTTTAGCTATGAAAAGAATGGAGAAGGTGTGGTGTCTGATTCCCACTCAGGGTCTGAGCTTTTGCAGTTAGAGGAGAGAGCCAGAAGCAGAGAAGGGAAATTTTTAAAGATTCCAAACACAAGCAGAGCTGCTTTGAGGCTTAGATGACCCAAATAAAGAATGGTACTGAGTTGGAAAAGCAGCACTCTCCTATATTAAATCATTGAGCAAGCAACGTTGGCACCCCAAGTTTTGAGATTAGTACAACATCCAAAGATAGAAGCCTAGCCATGTATCATCATTTTTATTCACCAAGCAACATTTTCACTATCCTGGTAGTGAAAACAAATGGGAGCTAGGGTAAGAGAAGAAAAAGTTTGTGGTTGCCCTGTGACCATTGGTTTTCAATGTGCATCACATTCAGCTGGCAGGGCCCCACTGCCAGATTTTCTGACTCAGCTGGTTTGGGGTAGAGCTTAAAAAATGCATCTCTAGGTAATGCTGATATTGATGGTCCTGGAAGCACACTTTGAGAACCATTGCCCTAGGTTCTCAAAGTGTGTTTCCAGGACCACATGTGGCTCTTTGGCCCCTTGAGTGTGGCTCTTCCACAAAATACCATGGCCTGGGCGAGTCTATTTTGAAGAAGTGGCGTTAGAAGAAGTTTAAGTTTAAAAAATTTGGCTCTCAAAAGAAATTTCAATCGTTGTACTGTTGATATTTGGCTCTGTTGACTAATGAGTTTGCCGACCACTGCCCCAGGGTTTCTGTAGCTGACTGGAATTTTTTTATAGGCACATATGAAACTCCTTTGGAGGCTCCCAGAAATAACTGGGATGCCCTTTGATAAGACTAATTTATGACCATTGGGCCAGTAATAATTTGAACTATCATCATTTGGCTATTAAAAGTAAATATGATCTTTATTATCACAACTAAATTGACATCTTGGGCATTTAAATTATCTAGCAATGATAACATACTAGTTATTTGTCAGTTTATATATCTGTCTCCTATATTCAGCTGTGTGCCCCTTAAGGGTAAGGATACATTTCTTTATTTCCATCCATTTATTAATTCATCCATCCAACAAATATTTCTTGAATACATTAGGTGTAAGGCATTCTTCTAGGAATTGGTAATCCTATCTAATAAATAAGGAATATGCTAATTGACCCTCACGCTGTCGCAAAGATGGCGGCACCCACAGCCAATAAGGAGGGAATATGCTAATTGACTACCATGCCCTCAAAGATGGCTGCACCCACAGCCACAAGATGGCAGTGCCCAGTCCCCTCAGCCCCGCCAGGGTGGAAGGCACACGGTTTGGGGCGGGCCCGGCCTTGCTTCGCCTGCCTATGGAGTTCCCTAGCCCCCTCAGCCCTCCAGCCGCCCAGGGCTGCCCAAGGCGCAGGCAAGCCTTGGATGGTGGCTGCCCAGCCACCCAGGGCTGCCCAAAGCTCAGGTAACTAGGACTGGCCGAGGCTTGTGCTGCCGGCAGTGGCAGCAGCAGAGGTGTGATGAGGGCATTGCCTTCCCCTGATTGCCAGGTCACCTCCTGACCTGAGGGCTCCCAGACTGTGAGAGAGGGCAGGCCAGGCTGAGGAACTGCCCCTCCAATGCATGAATTTTCATGTACTGGGCCTCTAGTGAACATATAAACATATCAAAATCTCTGTCTTCATGGAGCTTACATACTAGTCAAGGGAAATACATGCAAGGCAAGCTTAACCATAATCCCCATAAACCTCAGGGCTTAATAAAGTTACAGATGTCAATGGCCCTCTCCTGAAGATTCTGATTCACTAAGCCCAAAGTGGAACTCAAGCTGGAACAAATAAACAAATAATAAAGGAAATTCAGATGTTAACTAGTTTGGAAACCATTGTCATGGTTGTATTATGAGTTAAGGGAGGACAAAAAAAAAGGAGGGGAGAAAGGAAACAAATATTTATTGAACACTGGCAGGAATATACAAGCCTCATAACTCTATAATATATATATTATCATCACAACCTTGTTTTTTAAATGAGGAAACTCAGGCAAATCAAATAAAGTTCTAAGTCATATAGCTCACAAGTGTTAGAGATGGGATTTGGTACCCAGATCACTCTGTCTCTTCCCACTTCTGTGTGATTGAGGAAAACTTCTTGGAGGAAGAGACATTTGAAGTAGGCACAGGAAGTATGCCTCAAGGCACAAAATTATGACAAAGCTGTTGAAAGACAACAAGTAGCTTATTTTGGCTTGACTGATGGAAGATAAGAATGGGAAAAAATATAGGAATAAGACTTTGAAAATCTTTATTTGCATTGCTAAGGAATTTGGACGAGTCAACACAAATCAGCACCACATCATAGGAAACAAGCCAAAAGGCAGATCCCACTGATGTTGGGTTGATGATATCATCCTTGGTAGATGATGATATTAGCCTGCTGCCACCTTGGGTTTAGTCACAAAATATACCCTGGAAAATGTAATTCAGAGATCAGTTGGAAAAAACACATGGGGTGTAGGGAAATGCTGCCTTCAGAAAAGGATTATATATATATTTAAGAATGTTTTTAGAATATGTAGATTGTCACCTCAAGAAACCTATTATGTGAAAATATGTGGAGAATACACCTAAATTAGTTGATTGCTCTCATTGACAAAAGGTTTTCCCCTATTAAAAGTATCACCACAGCATTCATCTAATATATGTAAAATAAGCTTTGGTTTATGTACAACATTTAAAGAATACAGCTATACAGTTAAGCCATGGTATACTTTCATTTTAATATTACAGAAACAATTTCTACTACCATATCACATGAAAATAGCTGGATGGATTTTTATGGCATTTGTAGCCAAGTTTGAGATGGCCTAACTTAAATACGGACTGTGTAGCATACTTGAAATTTACTTGCGAGGATCTCAAAGGGATGGGAGGCCATCCTCCAGAGTTCTATCACAGGCTTAGTGAGAGGCCCATATACATGTATGTGAAGTTACCATGGAGAAAGGAAATAAACAATGTTTTACAAAAATGATCTCCAAATGGAAAGTCACAAAATCAGAAACTATATATTGGTATTTATTCATAGCACTAGAGGCCCAGTGCGTGAAATTTGTGCATGGTAAGGTCCCTAGAGGCTGGTGGTAGCCGGCCAGGTACACCCTTCCTTCCACTGGCCAGCACCACCCCCTGATCGAACTCCCAGTCGAACTCCCAGTTGAGGGGACAATTTGCATACTATGCTTTTATTATATAAGATAATAATTACATATTCTCCTGCACTTGTAATCTCAAGCATGTGCCAATGAGTCTATAGGATAACAGTTAAGTATTGAAGTTATAAAAACCTATAAATAATACCAAGGTATTATTAGCCAATACTTTGGTAAATGGTAGAATCATTACATTTCAATAAACTTTAATATTGCAGTTTGTCTAGCTTTGGAGGTATTAAGTCATAAAATTAATATTTTTAAGTACAAGTTTTTAGCAATATATGATCACAGAATCTTACAATGAAAAAGGTCACTGACTCCCCTTGTTTAACTGAAGGAAATCTGATCATAATTTTTTTCTTATTGTATAATTTTTATATTAAAGGCATGGGAGAAGTTGCTGTTTGGAGTTTGTTTCTTTCATGCCCTCGTACAAGAGAGAAAGAAATTTGGTCCTCTTGGTTGGAATATTCCATATGGATTTAATGAATCCGACTTACGCATCAGTATTCGACAACTGCAGGTAAAATTAGAAAGGAACTAACGCTAATGGAGAATAACTGTGTATCAGGCCCTTTGCTTAGAAAAACTTAATTCTCCCAACATCACTACTAGGTGGGTAGATAGCAATAATAATTACAACGATGGTTTATGAAGCACTATCTCCATCTGGATTTTTCTTCTGCTACAAATAATGAAAAACCCAATTCAAACTGGCTTAAACCATAATGAAACTTATCTCACATTTTAAAAAGTGCAGAGGAATGACAGGCTCTGGAAGTTGGTTGATTCAGCAAAAGTGTTGTCATCAAGGACCCTGTCTTTTTGCAGTGCCCTCCTCAGTGTTGGCTTTATACAGACCCTCACTATCCTCTACTCTTCACTCAGTGAAATCTACAGTTTTGCTATATCAGTCAACAGAAACAGGCTAATTTAAGTAGAAAGGAATTTATTGAAAGAATATTGGGCAGATCACAGAATCACCAAGATGGCAGGAGAACCAAGGCATCCAGAGTCATATTCAGAGTCACATCATATCTGGTAGGAGTAGAGCCTCTACTTTTCTTGAATATTAGACACTGCAGCTCACATACTTGCCCCACACACTCTGGTCTGCTGCAGGCCCTCTGATATCATTTAAAAAAACATGCTATTCTTTGCTGTTCTTACTTCTTTGCTTAAAACCCTAGTTCAGTCTAGGATGGATGCATCTGAGGAGCCAAGCCCAGGTCAGAGGCCTAGGCTTTAGCTGTAAGAGAGGCTAGGACTCACAGTGTGAGACATTCAGAAGGTCGGCAGGCTCTCTCCAAATAAATAAATAAATATCCACTGTAACTCTCTACTAATTCAGACTTTGAACTAGGCACATTACTTATATTCTAATTCTCACAGCAACCCTGTAAGGTTGGTACTATTCCTATTTTTAAGAAAGCCAAAGCTATGAAGTGAACTTGCCCAATTATACAAACACAGAATATTAATATTTTTCTGTTTTTTAGCTGTGGTGAGGGCCTTTATGACATGTGGCCTCCAAAAGGTCACCCAAGATAATCCATGGTGATAATTCTTTCAACCCCACTTCTGTGTGTAGATAGATAGATAGATATTTAATGTCATCTAAAAATAGAAATGAAGTGAAAGACTTTGTTTTTCTTGTTTTATGTTTCATTTGTTTCAGTTATTTATAAATGAATATGACACAATTCCATTTGAAGCTATCTCTTACCTGACTGGGGAGTGTAACTATGGTGGAAGAGTGACAGATGATTGGGACAGACGTCTCCTCTTAACCATGCTGGCTGACTTTTATAATACACACATAATTGAAAACCCTCATTATAAATTTTCTCCCAGTGGAAACTATTTTGCACCTCCCAGAGGCACCTATAATGATTACATTGAATTCATTAAGGTAACTGATATCACTGAAAATAGGGTTAGATTTTAGTGTGATTTTCCTAAAAAGCAATTGAACAATTCCAAGGTAATGTATAGGGTTAGATAAATATTATTTCAATCAATTTTCAATATCTTTTGTTTCTAATAATTATTGAAAATTAGAAAAATTTGATTCCATTATTGTTTGGTTGATTTTTAACCCTTTTTGGTTTGCACGTGTCTACCTTATGAATTAATGTATCCAGTGATAATGTGATGCTTGCTTAATCTATTCTCGTAGAAACTTCCATTTACTCAACACCCTGAGGTATTTGGATTACATGAAAATGTTGATATCTCCAAAGATCTTCAACAAACAAAAGTCCTCTTTGAGTCCTTGCTTCTCACCCAGGGAGGCTCCAAACAGACAGGATCCTCAGGAAGTACTGACCAGATTCTACTTGAAATTAGCAGAGATATTCTCCAAAAGGTAATTTTTGTTTAAAATATGTCGCTTATAATATAATATAAATCAAAATGGTACTGAAATGGCAATCTGAAAACTCCATTTAAGAGCATTATGACCTTGTGTGAGATATTTTACCTTTCTGAGCATTAGTTTCCAGATCTGTAAAGTGGTGACAAGAAGTATGGAACAGACTGGTGAATCTCAGAGGGATGGAGGGGGTGGGTGGGGAGAGATTAACCCGGGAATTTATATGCATATATGCATAGCCCATGGACACAGACAATAGTGTGGTGAAGGCCGGGAGGAGCGGGTGCAGGGTGGAGAGGGTTAATAGGGGGTGGGGAGAAGATCTTTGTAATATTTTCAACAATAGGCAGCTGATCGGTGTTTCTAACTCTCTATCCCTCTCCCTTCCTATCTGTAAAAACATCAGTAAAATATTAAAAAAAAAAAAAGATGCAGGATGCCCAACCCAGTGGTCAGCAAACTCATTAGTCAACAGAGCCAAATATCAACAGTACAACGATTGAAATTTCTTTTGAGAGCCAAAAACCGACTTCTGCTCATGGGCCACAAAGTTTCAATCGCACTGTATGTGCACGCCCACACGTGGTATTTTGTGGAAGAGCCACACTCAAGGGGCCAAAGAGCCGTATGTGGCTCGCGAGCCGCAGTTTGCCGACCACTGCCCTAACCAGTTTGGCTCAGTGAATAGAGTGTCAGCCTGCGGACTCAAGGGTCCCAGGCTCGATTCCGGTCATGTATCTTGGTTGTGGGCACATACCCAGTAGGGAGTGTGCAGGAGACAGCTGATCAATATTTCTAACTCTCTATCCCTCTCCCTTCCTCTCTGTAAAAAATCAATAAAATATATTTTAGAAAAATAAAGATGCAGGAAGGACACCCATACAACCAGAGGTGGCGATTCACTTAATTAGAATTACTCTAACCAGACACAACGTAAAATCTTTGGAGAAGGTGCGTGCTGACTTGATCAGAGGGACAAAGGAAAAGAATCTCAGAGTGAAAGGACTATTTCAGATGCCGGCCCAGGCGCTCAGAATCACTACAAGAAAAACTGCCTGTGGGAGGGTTCTAAGACTTAGGATCAGTTTCAGATGAAGATCCACAAGCAACTCATTGACTTGCACAATCCTTGATTGCTTTCATCAGTATTGAGTCAGGAGTCCAGGTTTAAGTCACCACTGTAGATAATTAAATCAACATCACACCCACCCACCCACCCCCCCCCCCTTTTTTTTCTTTTTTGTTAATCTTCACCCAAGTATATTTTTCCATTGATTTTTAGAGAGAGTGGAAGGGAGGGGTAGAGACAGAGAGAGGGGAACATCAATATGAGAGAGACACATCAATTGGTTGCCTCCCCCACGCACCCGGACTAAGGCTAGGGGTTGAGCCTGCAACCAAGGTACATGTACCCTTAACCTAAATCCAACTGGGGACCCTTTAGTTCCAGGCCGACCCTTTATCCACTGAGCCAAAGCACCTAGGGCTTAAATCAACCTTTTTAATAAATTGACTATCAGTTGTAATAAATAAATAAATTAATAAATAAATAAATAAATAAATAAATAAATAAATAAAGTACTTTGCATAACACCTAGCACATGGTAAGTTCTTAGTAACTATAGCTGTGGATGAGCTAATGAACCTATATGGTTTATTGTCATTTCTAAGCAAAGATAATGGACCTACTTTTAAGAAATACGTTTTTATTGATTTCAGAGAGAGGAAGGGAGAGAGAGATAGAAACATCAATGAGAGAGAAACAGGTTTCTTTTAAATATATATATTTTATTGATTTAAGAGAGGAAGGGAGAGGGAAATAGATAGAAATATCGGTGATGAGAGAGAATCATCAATCAGCTGCCTCCTGCACACCCACTACTGAAAATCAAGCCTGCTACCTGGGCATGTGCCAGGAATTGAAACAGTGACCTCCTGGTGCATGGGACAACCCTCAATCAACTGAGCCACACCGGCCAGAGTGATAATGGACCTACTTTTTAAAAATGGAGGAAATGGTCTGAACTTACTGGATCAAGGAGTGAATAGTTTTTAGGCTACCTTAGGCAGTGAGGAGGCACAGAATTAGCTGCTCGCACTCTTTTTCTTTATTCCATAATATAACCCACTGTTCTTAGTTAGCCCTCTCACCTTTTTTGTCTTAAATTCAATAAAGAACTAATGTAACTTTATAAACATCATGGTCCCAAAGCACAGATCTTCACAATTCTTCTCTCAGGCAAATACTGTAATTATCCCCACAGTGTTAGGCACTCTGACAGCAGAACCGGACCCAGAGTCCATCTGCCTTGGAAGCCCATGGGCAGCACCACTCCTCAACTCTCACAGTTGGTAGCCTTGTCTGACATCGCTCCTTAGGAGCCTACTCACCGGGCTGCTGCCACTGGAGAAGAGAGCGGAGCAGCAATGCCTGTGACCCCTGAGTTAGAGCAAACCAGCCTCCTCCCACCCCTACCCCTGGAATGCTGCTTCTGTTGTTTGCCTTTTCTTACCCCTTACCATTTCTGCCGTTTACCTCTGTGGGGAAAGGTTCTCACCCTTGCAGAGTGGTGGCACTTACAAAATCCCTAACAGGAAGTTACCTGACACTGGAATCTGGAACTTATATGGAGTAGAGGGGTTGTACTAAGCCAGTGGTCGGCAAACCGCGGCTCGCGAGCCACATGCGGCTCTTTGGCCCCTTGAGTGTGGCTCTTCCACAAAATACCACGGCCTGGGCAAGTCTATTTTGAAGAAGTGGCGTTAGAAGAAGTTTAAGTTTAAAAAATTTGGCTCTCAAAAGAAATTTCAGTCGTTGTAGCGTGACTTATAATTCTTTAGCAACACCCAGGGACCATCACCTGAAGATACTCTGGGCAGCTCAACTTTTTTTAGTTTGATGCTTCCCTGATTCGGAAACTTTTTGTCCCTTAAGGAGTATGAATTCCAATGTCTTGCAGCTTGATCATCAGTCCCAAAGTCCCCTTCACTTCTCAGGCATCCCTGAGGTGCCTCATAGAAATCAGACACTTGATGGCCTTCTCTTCCCTATGCCCTGGAACCCTGCTACATTCACACATTATTTATTTGATAGCATAAACTAAGCTATTTGAAGCCAGTTGATAATTGATTGGAAATCAATATAAAACAATTATGAAATGGTACATCAGTTTTATCAATACGAATAAGATTCAATTTACAAAAGGAAATTATACTACTTTTCAGAAATGTTTATCTTCTGCAAAGTGCTATGCCCTGCAGTGTGGGCCTTGGGAATTAAAGACCTGTGGGTTTAAACAGATCATTTTTTGGCTGTGTACCCTTGGGCAGTTACTTATCCTCTCTTTACTTAAATGCCTCATCTGTAAATGGATATAATAATGGCCACCTAAGAGGAAATGGTAAGGATTAAATGAGATTATGTTTAGCCCTAGCCAGTTTGGCTCAGTGGATAGAACATCAGCCCATGGACTGAAGGGTCCCGGGTTGTATTCCGGTCAAGGGCACATAACTCGGTTGCAGGCTCGATCCCTAGCTCTGGTCAGGGAGGATTAACAAAAAACAAAACAAAACAAAAAAAAGAGATGATGTATAGAAAGCAGGTACATAGTAACTGCTTAGTGCTAGCTATTAGTATTATTGCTGAATGAAACTATCTATTCTAGAGTAATATGTGATCTTCAAAATCTGTTCTCTTAGCTACCAAATGATTTTGACATTGAAGCAGCCCTATTGAAGTATCCTGTGAGCTATGAAGAGAGCATGAATACTGTGTTAGTACAAGAAATGGAAAGATTTAACAAGTAAGGATCTATATCCCCAGTGATCCATAAGGTGACCAACCAAAGTTGATAAAAGTTGGTATTGACTTAAAGCTTTAAGAAAAAAATTATCAAAACTTGCCATTTCTTTATAATTTCTCCCTTTTTTAATTCATAATTTAACTGCATAACCTTTTGCCTCAGAAGTGAGGATATCTTTTGTAATGTAAAAACAATGATGAAAAAGAAATCTGGTTAAAATATTCATTAATTAGAATTTTTCATCAATCCATTACTAGTCTCTTCAGAAACTAAAGATGAAATGAGCATTAATAAGGCCTGTGTGTAGTCACATCTTTTGACATTTTTCTTCCATTTAATATATATATATACCTTGTTTTTCTTCCTGAGTACAATCTAGGTTGATTAGGTACCCCATACTAGCAAACAGATTATATATGCTTTGAATTTTTAAATTGCATTTTCTACAATTAAGTCCAGGCTTAAGGAATGGAGATTGTTTTGGTCATGAATTTTCTAAGTGTTTCCGAGTTTATTTGGGTTTCCAGACTTGTTTTAAAATAAAACATTAATTAATTCAGTATTTTGTAAGAGCATACATATAATAAGTATTCACAAGAACTTATCTATAACAATAAAAGGATAATATGATAATTAGACTGGACGTCCTTCTGGACGAAGCTGGGGCTGCAAGGGCTGATCCCCTTGCACGAATTTCATGCATCGGGCCTCTAGTATGTAATAACGTATTATCCCTCACATCAGGTATATTTAGGCGTCTAGCCTAAAACTCTGACATCAGGTGTATTTTTAGTATTCTTAGCAGTTTGGGCCTGAGTGGGAAGCAGAGTATTTAAAAGTGCATAAATGAATATAAGCTTTATGTTTTGAGGCAGTTTCCCAAATTCAACCACTGTATAACACTTTTATAACTTTTTCCACATTTAAAAGTCACCTGTAATATTATTTATGTAATCATTCTCTGCTTAAATTAGCCTGGTCCTATGCAATAATACCTAAAAAACTAGTTGTATTATTTACTTTATTTAAACTATTTATTTTTAAAATGAAAAATGTTCATTTAAGTATAAGTTAAAATAACCTTACATTGCCAAGTAGAAATGACCATACTTTGGGAAACACCCTTATAAAGCTGTGAATGAGATTCCTGCTGTTTCTTCTGAGAAGATTCCATGTTGATATTTATTTCACATATATGTTGATAACATAATTGCTTTCCTTGCAGTTTAATTAAAACTATACGTAGCACTCTACAGGACCTCGAGAAAGCTATTAAGGGTGTGGTTGTAATGGATTCTGCATTGGAGGCACTCTCCGGAAGTTTGCTTGTTGGGAAAGTTCCAGAAATATGGGCCCAACGATCATACCCAAGTCTTAAGCCTCTAGGAAGTTACATCACAGATTTTCTAGCCCGGTTGAACTTTTTACAGGTAAAAGATTATATATAAAGGGGAGACATTAGAAATTGGCTATGGTCACTTGAGGTCTCTGAGTTGAATGGAATGTGATTAGTAGTTTCATGGTAATCTAACCAAAATTTTACAATATTGAAAATTACACATATTTCAAAGCATTGAATAGAGAATTAAAATTTTGCTTTACTCAAACCCAAGTAATATGTGACATTTATATTTTCAAAGATTCTGCTTTTGTGGTAAATCACCAAAAGAGCCCGAGGCTTGGGTTTATCAATAATTGGGCATTGTCTTTTGTTTTAAATATATTTTTATTTATTTCAGAGAGGAAGGGAGAGGGAGAGATAGAAACATCAGTGATGAGAGAGAATCATTGATTGGCTGCCTCCTGTACAACCCCCACTGGGGATCGAACCCACAACCTGGGCTTGTGCCCTGACCGGAAATCGAACCCTGAACTCCTGGTTCATATGTCTACGTTCAATCACTGAGCCACGCCAGCCGGGCTGGGCATTGTCTTAAAATCAGTTACTTCTACCTCATAAAACCAGGGAAAAGATGAATGCTTTGAAATCTCATTCTCCCCACCACCCCCACCACCCAACCACCACCCTCTCCTGGCCAACTCCCGCTCCAAATACACACTTAAAAGGAAGCTCAGGGCAGGAAAGCAAGCATAGAGCAAGGTGCTGTTTTTCCTCACTAACTCCTCAGCTCACTCCCATCTTATGGTTGAAATTTATGTATGGGTATTGGGTGAGGAAAGACCCAAAAATACTTTTTGTAAAATCACACAGTTATGTGACCTTTCAGTGTTCAGTTGCCTTTTTATTATATAAAAGCTTTATTTGTTTCACTGTAGAAGCTAATCATAAAATATCCAGTGCTTGTAAAGATTAGAGGGACAGGCTTTTTCAGACATCACTTTTCAATTTTTGTCTATCTTGTTACGTTAATTTAAATTTCTTTGATTATTTATTGGTGAGCTTGTGCTTCTTTTGGTATGTGTGCTTGCCATTTGTATTTTTCTGTGAATTGCCTATTCATCTCCTAGGCCATTTTTCTTTTGGACTACTTAGCAATTTTTAATTTATAGGAGCTTTTTATGTAGATTAATATTTAACAAACAAAAAAGTACAGAATAGTGGTTTTAAGTGTTTAAGCTCTAGAAGAGTTGTCACTTCCTAGCCTCAGTTTCTTTACCCATAAAATGGGCATTTTTATCTCACTGGGTAACACTCTACAATATGAGGTAAGCATTCAATAAATGTGGACTATTCTTTTGTAAAATCAGAAACTAATGAATTTTATCAAATGCCTTCTCATCATTTTTTGCTGGTGATGTCACTTTTTATCTTCTTTAGCTCATTATTGCATTGAATTATATCACTACATTTCCAAATGTAAAACCATTCTTGTGTTTCTACAAAAATCCCTCTTGGTCAGTGGTACCTTATTCTTTTAATGTTTTAATTGATTCCATTTGGATGTTTTTAGGGCTTTTGATATGGATTACCTATTTATCCTCCAGAAAATTTGTTCAACTATATCCCCATCAATAGTGAATGAGTGCCTGTTTCTCAGTAATTAGTGTTCATTTTTATCTTTGCTAATTTGATAAGTGAGCATGTGTACCCCTGGGAGATTCCTAGGCATGTCTTTTACTTCTTCCTATATGTACCAGTCTTTCTGTCCCTTATCAGAAGCATCTGACATAGTTAATTCCATCCTCCCCTTGCCACACTTTCACTTTTTTTTAATGCCCTAATTTATTTCCCAAATTTTTCTAGAACTTTTATTGGAACTGCTTGCATTTCAGTATATATTGCTTTGTTGCTGAAGGGCCTGATGAGTCTTCAGCTTAGTCCCCTAGAGGGGTCCTGGCAGGGTGCCAGCTGGGACAGTCTCCAGGATAAATTCAATTTATTGTTGTTACTATAAGTTCACATCAAACTCTCTACTTTCTGAAATTTGCATTTCCCCTTGAAATCATCCCATTTGAATGAGTTAGAAAGGTCTCATTATTGAGCACTTTATCACCCTTTACCACAAATCTTCCCCTGAATGGATCTCCCCCATTGTTCCCTTACCCTTACAGAAGCTGCACAATTTTCCCATATCTTTCTTTCTCCTAGACTCTTGACTTCACCTCTTAATCGTTCTTAGAGTTAAATTAAGCAAATAAGTCATCTGGAGTTTCCTGTCCTTTTTTTCTCATTTCTCTCCCACCATTGACCCTATTTATCTTCCCCTTCTCCTTCCTGTACCTTTTTTTTAAGCTTTTTTTTTTTTTTTTTTTTTGCACACTGGCTATCATTTCAGATTAAATCCAGGATCTGACACTATCTGTGTGAAATTGAGCAAGATACTCATCTTTCTGGACCCAGTTTCCTCACCTGTAAAATGGGAGGAAAATACCTGACTCATTGAGTTATTTTGTGAACTAAATGAGGTAATGCATGTAAAGTTCTTAGCACAGTGCCTGGTATGTACAAAGGACTCAGTTAATTCAGAGATTGTATATAAGTAGCTCATCCAGACACTCATGACATTCTTGACTAAATGAAGCTGTGGAATGAGCAATGGAATTTTCTAAGCACTTGCCTTCTGGGTTCTTACAGCTTCCTTGTGTGAGGTGCTGGTTCTGCCTAGCTTGTGCCCTCGCCGAACTCCATCTCTTTCTCTACTTCTTGATCTGATAGCTTGTACTGTTCTAATATCTCTAGCAGGGGTTTGTTCTCTTCCAGGAAGCAAAGCTGGCTTCTTCCCATAGCGTGCTGCTCACTCAGAGAACAAGTGCATTTTATTAATTTATCTGTTCAGTCAACAAATGTAAATTGAGACTCCACTTTGTCCAAAGCACCTTGTTGTTGGACAAAGTTGCCAAGTTGCCTCCAAGTTGCCAATAGCCTATAGGGATATAGTGTATGTATCTAAGAAAAAACTAATACGGTATAGTAAGGGATCTGTCACAAAAGACTAAAGTGCTTTGGGAACTCAAAGAGAGGAGAGAGTTCTTTTCGCTCAGGAAAGCAGTTTGTTTATTGGATGAGGTAGTATTTGAACTGGGTCTAAAGGATGAATGATTTTGGACGCTACAAAAAAAGGACGAGATTTAAGAGAGATAGCTGTGGCATGATGTAATTTAGATGGCTTCTGTTGTAAAATTTTTGACATAAGATAAAACAAAATTTGTTTCTTTGTGTAGTTGAAAATCAGGTGGTAAAGTGGCTCCAGGCAGGGTTTGAATTCGGGTACAAACATGGTCACCTGATCTTGGTTTCTTGCACTTCATCTCGTGGCTCCAGTCTCTGTGGGGTAACTGTATTCTCAGATTCTCCTCTGATGGTAGCATGATAGCAACAGCAACTCTAGCCTCACAACTTTATAGAGAGTTGAGAGTGAGTCTTTTCTCCAAAAGTCCCAGCAAGAATCTCAGCATCTCTAGCTTTGATTGGGTCACAAGCCCATTCCTGAATCAATCCTTATGACTGGAGGTATGATTGGCTAAGCAACGGATCCCTTGCCTTCCAGAAGGTGTAATACCACTGCCAGAAGAGCTTGGAGTGAGAGTGTAGGAGGGTTCATCCACCAGAAGGACTTAAGAGTATTTTTACTGTAAGATAAGTAGAAAAAAAACAACAGATGTCCACCCAGTGCAAAGAAGAGACCTGCAAATGGTGCATTCTGGTTAGAACGTAAGATGCTTGAAGGGAATCAAAAAGGATAGAGCTGAAATACAGGTTGGGGCCAGATTGTGAAGTATCTTGAACAGAAGACTAAGGTGTTTACACTAAGGTGTATTTAGACTTTAATTTGGTGGCATAGCAGTAGGTCACTGAAAAAATCATGCAAGATGCTAAACCTGATCCAAACCATGCATGGCGAGGTATCCTCCGGCAGCATTGTTATAGATGTGTTGAGCAGGAAGAGAGAAAAGCAGCAAGAAAAAGTACACACTGATAGAGAAAAAAGACCATGGATATCTAAACTGGAGTGAGGGCAGTGGGCATGGAGGAAGAGAGTTTAAGAAGGTTAAGGAACTGGAGTCAACACATGAGGGCTATAGTTAGACAATGTTTCTGAAGATGGTTGCTTTTGAGTGGGATTAAGTAATAAATAAGCCCCTAAATAATTTATATTTGGCTTTCTGAAGAAAATTTGAATCTTTCAAACTTTGTTTTATTCGGGTTAATGTTAAAATGAGTTAGAATTTTCCAAGAAGAGGAACTAGAAGGGAAAAGAGGTAGGAGGGCCAAGATAGGTAGTGTGTTTGGTGTCAGGAAGAGTCCTGTAATGGAAATTGTGGGCAATACACATGAAAACCAGAATCAGGAATTATGTCAGGTGACACTTGTGTAAGTTGAAAAAATAAACATTCTGTTTTTCCTTTACAGGACTGGTATGATTTAGGAAAACCTTGTGTATTTTGGCTCTCTGGTTTCTTTTTCACCCAAGCCTTTTTAACTGGAGCTATGCAGAATTATGCCAGAAAATATACCATCCCTATTGATTTACTAGGATATGAATTTGAGGTACAGTAACTTCTTAAATTGCACAGTATAGTATTACATAAAAGTCATGTAGTTAAGCAAGGAGGATATGCAGAATTCATATTTTTATAGCCCATTATATACAATTTGACTTTTTTTCATTCTTTGAATTTCATGAAGAAAGTATATATTTGTCTTGCTATCTCTAAAATATAATAGAAATTTTATATATCTCAATATTCAATTTGAATAATCCAGGAGCATTTGAGATCTTGCTCCTCAGCATATGTTGTCAGTTTTGGTTCAAATACACTCTTAAAAATTCTCTTTTAAAAATCCAATGCTGCTTTTCTATTTTAGCAAAAATTAATATGAGGTACAGTAAAACTTGATAAAATATTTCACAAAGAACTGTATTACACATTTTTACATTTACACTTTACTGAAAATTATATAGTTTAAGGAGCTCTGATATAACAGTTTCCCTGAATGTGTTCTGAAGATTTAGCCAATGTTTTCTTTATGAGACTAAAGTTATCTGGAGAGGAGATCATTACCAGTGTGTGCCTCTACCTTTAGGTTATTCCTTATGATACATCCGAGACAGCACCAGAAGATGGAGTTTACATCCATGGATTATATCTCGATGGAGCACGCTGGGACAGACCAAGGTCCATAGTTTCAAAGCAAAGATCTCTTTAATTGTAGCTGAATCTTCAGTCAGATAAGCTGGCTGCTGCCTTCCTCTCTGACCCTCCTCCCCGCAACCAAAATGCCTCTTCTAGGGAATATGTCAAGTAATAAATATCAGAATTCTTGCCATAAATCATTACTCAGGCTGGGCAAAGTGATGAGTGGTTTTTAGGTCCTAAATAGTTTTTAGTTAATATTTCAGTAGTCTAAATTGAAGAACATCATTTTCCTACTTCTTCTGTTTTATAACAGTTACCTTCCATTTTATAAAGTGTAGGAGCACCTCACTTTTAAACAATTTACAGTTATAGTAAAGGTATTATTTCTCCTGGTGAATGGAAAACTTTTTCTTGTATTTTGATGACATAATAAATAAATATTTAAAATAAATGCTGAATTTCCAGCTTGGGAAACTAAGCAATATATATATATATACTTTTATTGATTTCAGAGAGGAAGGGAGAGGGAGAAATAGAAACATCAATGATGACAGAGAATTATTGATTGGCTGCCTCCTGCAGGTCCCCAATTGGGGATCGAGCCCACAACCTGGGCATGTGCCCTTGACCAGAATCGAATCTGGGATCCCTCAGTCTCCAGGCTGATGCTCAAACTGGCTAGGGCAGCAATGCTATTCTTGCTTGAAATATATAAGGTAAGAGAGGAAGGAAGAACATATTTCCCCTGGAAATTCATTAATAAACATAATCCTCTATTTCCAGAGTCAGACTTAGACTTTGCTCTCAAGGGAACGTTAAAGGCCAAAGCAGAGAAAATTGCTTAAGGAGCAAGAAGGTGGTTCTACAGAGATCATTCTAAGACAGAGCTATGAGAAGACTTGGATGCACATAGTTCATTTGATTCTTCTTTTTCATCACTCTAATGGGTGATGAAATTTCTCTTAACTTTTCTTTATATATGTATTCATCTTTTTGTTTCTTTCTTCTTTCAAACTAATAAGCAAGCAAACAAACAATGTAGCATAGGGAAAAGAAGCCACATTTCTAGATAGGCATATCTATATTTGAATCCTAACACTGGCATTTCAGAACTGTGTTACTATGAGAAAAGTACTCAAATTTTCTGAGTCGCCACTCTACCTGTGAAATTGGAATAGGACTGGGGACAAGATCATTGTGAGGGTGAAATGTTATAGGCCAGTGTCTGCCTCATGGACAGCACTTTAAAAATGGCAGGAATTGATATTTGTCCACTCTTTGTACATATAGCCTTTGCACAGTTTTCTTTTGGTTCTCCCAATTTTTCATTGTCTCTTCCTTGGATTTATTTTGTTGTTGTTGTAATTTCTTTTTGTTTGTTTTTTTACATTTTTTTCCTGCATATCTTTGGTTCTCTCTTGTATTAAAAGCCACTATCTAAGTAGCAGTTTCTGAGAAGCAAATTTCATCTTATGTCTAAAAAATGTCTCTCAATTTCTCTTCACAGTGGATTACTTGCCGAACAATATCCCAAACTTCTGTTTGACCTGATGCCTATCATATGGATAAAACCAAGTAAATATACTTCTAACAAAACTTCTTAGAGTTTTAGGGAGGATAATGATAGATATTTTTAACTGCTCTCCCAAATAAGTCTTTGCTCAAGCATATTAGAATTTTGTCCAATTACAATAAATAGTTCCTCCGTTTGTGTGTTGCATTTGTATTATTTTAGGAATATCATCCTGCCTCTTTTTTTGCTCTTATCCCATGGGATGTAACATTTTCTTTGCCCCTCCCCCACACTTCTACTTTTCAGAGTCTAGAGCTTCCCATCAATACTTTGATTCTCAAGTGCCTTTCTTTGCACACCTCTCAGAGACACAAATAGGCTTGACACAGTCTCCAGCTAACAGCTAGAGTTTTCTGGCTATAAAAAACTCTTAGGCCTAGGAGCTGTCAGGTGCCCCAAGGGGTAGACACTGCAAGCCACATGCGTGCAGCCAAGTTTTGTCCCTTTGGAAAAGCAACTTGCTCCTTCCCTCCTTTGCTATCATCATTTTTCCACAAGTCTAAACAAATGAGATTCATTCTTTTGTTTTCTATTTCTCCTGTATTTTTTATTTTCAAATAACTATTAATGAAAACATTTATAAATCACCCATAATCACTACCCAGACCATCAAATATTTTCATTATTAATGCAGTTCTAGTTTAACTCTGAGAAATGTGAACTTCCTTTTCTGAGTAGCTAAGTATTGCTGTTTGTCTTAGTAATAACCTGCTGAAAACAAATAGTAACTTCAACTTCTAATTTATGGGTTTCTTGTATTAGAGCTCTAAGCAACTGTTTCTCTTTTAGCATCTCCCCCATTACCTATGCTGTATTTTATTCCTTCCTCCCTACCTTCGCTTTCTCTTACTCCTTCTCTCCCAAGTCCTCTTGAGTGTTTTCTTGCCTGTAAGTGAACCAGACCTTAAAATCACTTCCTGTCCTCCAGACCTAGAATCAGGAACCTTATGAAATCACTTCCTTATTTCACAACTATAACTACTATAAAAACTTTAAAAAGCAACATCAACTTTCAAATGTTCAAATATAATAACCATAATCTTAGATTTGGCACTTGCCATTTTATTACAAGATAGTTGTCCTTTTAGTACCATTGGGTCTTTTTCTCTTTATGAAATGAATATATTTCTTTTTTTTTTCTTCAAGCTAAAAAGGCTCAGATTGAGAAGTCGAATGCCTATGTTTGTCCCCTCTACAAGACAAGTGAACGTAAAGGAACTCTTTCCACGACAGGACATTCTACTAACTTTGTCATTGCAATGTTATTAAAAACAGACCAACCCATTCAACACTGGATCAAGCGTGGGGTTGCTTTGCTTTGTCAGTTGGATGACTAAATTGGACAAATTTAACAAAATATCTGAAGTAAAAAAAATACCATGTCTTCACATACTTCAAAATATATATGTAATAAAACCAAATATCTTGGTATCATTCTTAAATGGTCTTTGTGAAAGGTCTTTGCATAGCTCTCCTCCCTGATATATCACTCGTGATTGGAATACAGCCTTCTAAATGGACTCTTTTTTTTTTCATTCATTCAACCTTTGTTGATTCTTTTTTAATTACTGTTGTCCGTGGAGCTTACATTCTAGGCCAGGGGTGGGGAGGGAAGTGGGAGAGTGTGGTTATGCTAAGAATAAAACAACCACAGACAATTAACCAAGTATGACAAATGCTAGGCAGATAATCCAAAATCAGTGGTATAATCAACAGTTAGCTTCAAGGTGTGGTGTGTGTGTGTGTGTGTGTGTGTGTGTGTGTGTGTGTGTGTGTGTGTGTGTTTGTGTTTATTTTTAGATTGACTGGTTAAGCAAAGCCCCACTGAAGAGGTATCCTTTAAGCTCAGATTAAATCTCAAAAGAAAAGAGCTTTTATGTGTGTGTGTCATAATGGTTCTTTCTTTTTTTTTTTTTTTAATCATCATTTATCCCCCCTGTAGCCTCCTCCCTCCCTCTACCGCCCACATGGTTGCTGCATAGATGGACTTGCGATCATAGTCAGACACCTAGGGAAGGAAAACATAAAAGAAATGTTTCTTTGAAGCATATAACAATTTTTGAAGCTTCTATTTTGTTCCTTTTTTTAGTTAGATATGTATGTGGAAAAGAGATTTGAGAATAACTGGATAAAATTGAACTAATATCAGAAAACATTCCTTTTCAAAGGTGTCAAGTCATTCCTCAGCTTCAGCAATAGTTTACTTTTTGCTCACCTACACAGACATTTAAAATACATAGGTAGATAGTAAATAAGGAAAATATTACAACAATTATAAAATTAAGCCTCTTATGTCATACTTTTATTTTTTTAATATATTTTTATTGATTTTAGAGAAGGGAGAGGGAGAGAGAGATAGAAACATCAGTGATGGGAGAGAATCATTGATTGGCTGCCTCCTACATGCCCTCTACTAGGGATCGAGCCTGCAACCCGGGCATGTGCCCTTTACCAGAATCGAACACAGCACCCTTATGTCTGCAGGCCAAGACTCTATGCAGAGCCCAAACTTGTTAGAGCTGTCATACTTTTAAACATTAGTTTCATTTCTCACAATATCCCTGAGGCCAGGAAAGGAAACTCAAAGCAGTGAAGTGGACGCACAAAGGCAGTGATATCCTGCACACCTGAGTGGTTTGTGCTTCTCGGCATTAGCTTCATAGCTCATTTTAGATGCCACGTGGACTCATTATTTTTAATAGTTAATATTGTTCTTATTTAGTGTTCATTCAGAATATTAATGTACATTAACAATTTAAAACATTTCAATGAGAACAAGATTTTATTATCCTGTTGGAGTTAATTCCTTCCTTAGAATTCCCGGAATATTCTGGCTGCTGCTCTGTAACCCAAAGAAAATGTAGGTGCAGCTACCAAGTGAATCAGGACCATTACAACAATCACTTTTGATAATTTGGTTAGAGCAAAATGTTTGGCTTCTCTTTAAGTAGAAAGTTGATTCTGTTTTGCAGTGGCTGTGTACATGAGTCTTAAGAGAATGAATTCACTTCATGTGGACATCCCCCTGCAAAATAAGCATTTGTTCCAAGAATGGAATTACAATGTTTAATCCTTTAAGCTTGATGAATATAGCAGTGAAGAAAAGAGATCATATTTCCAAACAGAGCTAAACCACGAGTGAAAAAACAAGGGGAATGTGCCAGACTGTCTTATGATCAAGTATTTATAGTAAAGCTATTAATGGAATAGTCATTACAGCGGAGTGGAGATCCTAAATATAAATGAAAATTCTGATGTGCTAATCTTTAACAGTGAAAACTCCAGTGCTGTCCTAAAGGTGATAACAGAAGGTAAAAAGTCTTTGGTATGTGATCAAACTTACTCTATGCTAAAACTGAAATGTTCTTTTAAAACAATTGCGATATTGCCTACTAAAATATATTGGTTTGTACTACTACTATTCCTATTATTTGTTGTATTATTTATTCCTATAACATGTTCATGTTTAATATTTACTAACTAAATAACATATTTTTTCAGCATAACTTTCACTGAATGTAGAAAAGATGTTCTTTTGAGTGAGTGTTATAATCACTGAAAAAAACTCATAAGTCTAAAATAGATGAAGATAAGCATTTGCAAAGTTACAATGGTACTGACATATGAAAGGTCGTTTTCCTGAATAAGCTTTAAGTAAATGGTTACTCATGAAAACTTCTAATTTATATTGAATCTGGGTGGTTCAGAAAATAAGTCTATGAAAACATTTTAAATGAATATCTTGTTTTTTAGATTTTGCATTTTATTCATTTATCAATCCTATCAGTTTTGTAGTTTTCTGAATTTCATGTATAATTTTAAGCAGTTGATAATCTGTTTTCCCAACTAGAAAAATATTTTTAATTCATTCTGACTTTAAATTAAATCTGTAGGTGTTTCATATGGATAATTACACCAGTGATGAAGACTTAGACAAGGACTTTGATACCCAACTCATCATTCAACAGAGTTTACAGGATATTCGCAAGCCAGGGACTGCACAGCAGGCACCTGGGAATGAGAGGTAATGGTATCTCATTACCAATGTAGCATAAGTACTCAGGAGTTGACACTAGTGTTTTGACAAAAACAGGAGAAAGGGTCAGAATTCAAGGAGCTGCACATATACTTAAAATATCTATGAGAGTTGATGCCTAACAAAACAGAAAAAAATTTGGACATAATTTAGAATTTAATTAGGCAGTAAAGAAAACAGTTGAGCCTGGCTGGTTTGGCCCAGTGGATAGAGTGTCAGCCTGTGGACTGAAAGGTCCCAGGTTCAATTCCGGTCAGGGGCATGTACCTAGGTTGCAGGCACATCCCCAGTGGGAGGCATGCAGGAGGCAGCTGATGGATGTTTCTCTCTCATCGATGTTTCTGGCTCTCTATCCCTCTCCCTTCCTCTCTGTAAAAAGTCAATAAAATATATTTTTTTAAAAAAGAAAAGAAAACAGTTGAAGGAGGTTAGCAGCAAATCAAGGTAAGGAGATGCAGACTGATAATCAGAAAGAAGAAACACATGAGAATATGAAAGGCTAGAGAACTCTTGTGCATCTTGTCTTTTGGGGGCTAAGGAAACACATAAATCTAACCAAGACACATAGAAAATTATCTTCAACCTTTAATCTCAAATCAAAAGGAGGAATTATGTAAACTTAAATCCAGAAGAAGAGACTAACTGGTTCTGAAGGGTGTGGATTTAGAGATCTGTTATGACACCACTAGAAAAGAACCTCAATAGTATAAGAAAATCTCCCTGGAAATGGGCTGTCTGCAGCTGAGCCTACCTAGTCAAATGCTCTCTGGCTGATCAGCAACCTCAACCCCCTGAGTAGTTACTATTGTTTTTCAAGGGTGATAAACCCTGTTTGCTTGTGATGGTGACTCCTATGTACCTGATGGAGTGAAAACTGGATAAATGTGTTTTAACCCCAAGAGATTTTATAATTAAACTAGAGGCCTGGTGCACGAAATTCGTGCATGGGGGGGGGGGGTGGTCCCTCAGCCCAGCCTGAACCCTCTCCAATCAGGGACCCTTCAGGGGATGTCCAACTGCCGGTTTAGGCCCACAGGGATCGGCCCTAAACCGGCAGTCAGAAATCCCTCTCACAATCTGTGACTGCTGGCTCCTAACCACTCACCTGCCTGCCTGATTGCCCCCTAACTGCCCCCCTCCTGCACCCTTTCCGGCCTTCCTGGCTGCTCCCCAACTGCCCCCCTGCCAGCCTGGTCGCCCCCTAACTGTCCAAAAGGAAGACGGACATCTGGAAGATGTCCGGTCACCTGGTCTAATTAGCATATTACCCTTTTATTAGCATAGATAGAGGGATGTTGAAGTACATCAAAACTATAGTATTTTTTTAAAAGTAACACACTCATCCTGGCCAGTGTGGCTCAGTTGGTTGGGCATCATCCCATGCACGAGGAGGTTGCCAGTTCGATTCCTGTGTCAAGGACACATGCCTGGGTTTTGGGCTCAATCCCCAATAGGGGGTATGCAGGAGGCAAACAATGTCTCTCATTGATGTTTCTACCTCTCTCTATCCCTCTCCCTTCCTCTCTCTAAAATGAATAAAAAACATATTTACGCCCTTGCTGGTTTGGCTCACTGGATAGAATGTCAGCCTGTGGACTGAAGGGTCATGGGTTCGATTCCAGTCAAGGGCACATGGCTGCAGGCTCAATTCCCAGTTGGGGGCATGCAGGAGGCAACCAATCAATGATTCTTTCTCATCATTGATATTTCTATCTCTCCCTCTCCCTCTCTCTCTAAAAATAAAAATCAATAAAAATATTTTTAAAAACATTTAAAAATCAACAAACTATTAAATCCTATCTAATAAAAGAGTAATATGCATATTGACCATCACTTCAACACACAAGCTGGATGCCCCTATGTGGTCAAAGATCCTGCCCCCATGTGGACACAAGATGGCCACCACAAGATGGCCAGCAGGGGAGGGCAGTTGGGAGGGACCAGGCCTGCAAGGGAGGGCAGTTGGGGGCGATCAAGCCTGCTGGGGAGGGCAGTTAGGGGTGACCTGGCAGCAGAGGAGGGAAGTTGGGGGTAACTAGGTCTGCAGGGAAGGGCAGTTGGGGGGGACCAGGCCTGCAGGGGAGAGCAGTTGGGGGGGACCCAGGCCTGCAGGGGAGGGCAGTTAGGGGTGACCAGGCCTGCAGGGGAAGGTAGTTAGGGGCAAACAGGCTGGCAGGGGAGCAGTTAGGCATCAATCAGGCTGGCAGGGGAGTGCTTAGGGGGTGATCAGGCTGGAAGGCAGAAGCAGTTAGGGCAGCTGTGGGCAAACTACGGCCCTCGGGCCGGATCCAGCCCGTTCGGCTGTTCTATTGGCCCGCAGAGCTGAAAGAGCGGAGGGTTCTCTTGCTCTTCCCTCCGCTCCTTTACTTTGAATTTATATTAGTTCACACAAACACTCCATCCATGCTTTTGTTCCGGCCCTCCGGTCCAGTTTAAGAACCCATTGTGGCCCTCGAGTCAAAAAGTTTGCCCACCCCTAGGTTAGGGGCAATCAGGAAGGCAAGCCGGTGAGCAATTGGGAGTTAGCAGTCCTGGATTGTGAGAGGGATGTCCAAGTGCCCGTTTAGTGGGATTGGGCCTAAACAGGCAGTCGGACATCCCTCGAGGGGTCCCAGATTGGAGAGGGTGCAGGCTGGGCTGAGGGACACCCCCCCCCCATGCACCAATTTCATGCACCAGGCCTCTAGTAAATAAATAAAAATTAAAAAGTAACACATCATGGGGCCATACTGTTTTAAGCATTTCATAAATATTAACTCATTTAAATCCTAATTGTCATTACCTCTTGATGTGGTAGGTAATATTATCCCTACTTAGAGATAAGGGGACTAAGACTTACCCAAGGTCACAGAGCTAGTAAGTAAAAAGCCAGGCATCCTACACTTTTGTGTTAAGTTTAGGAATAATCATTAAATAAAGTTTTGTAAAGAAATTGGGTTCGTTAATTATCTGTTATATTAATATTGTTATTAAAAAAATTTAAGTTCATTGAGTAATTGACTTTGAAATAATGATTTTAAGTTGAAAGGTATGAGATTTTGATTAAGAGTAATAAAAAGTTTTAGAGAAATTATAGTTGAGTATAGTTATAAATTTCATTTATTAAACTTGAATATGATACTTAGGAAGGCTTGATGATTTGGTCAGGCACTTGAAGGAATTAGGAAACTAGAATACACTTGAGATAGGCAAAATAATGCCCCCACCAAAAAAAAAGCCCTCATACTAATCCCGAGAACCTGTAAATATGTAACCTTACATGGCAATAGAGCAGCAATTTTCAACTGATGTACCGAAAGAATTTTATTTTATTTAAATATATTTTTATTGACTTCAGAGAGGATGGGAGGCAGAGAGAGAGAGAGAAATATCAGTGATGGGATCATTGATTGGCTGCCTTCTGCACACTCATTATTGGGGATCAAGCTTGCAAACCAGCCATATGCCCTGCCCAGGAATTGAACCAGGACCTCCTGGTTCACAGGTCAGCGCTCAACTACTGAGCCATGCCAGCCAGGCTGCAAGAATTTTAAAAACATGCAATACTTGACTATTTAGTCAGGAGCACTCACCTTTTTCCCCTTCCAGTATCAAATAAAAAAAATGACAACAGCCAACACAATAATAGCTATCTGGTGTGAATGCCTGTCTTGAACCAGACATACAGGATGTTCCCCCAAAAATGTATACACACTTTAACAGCTGATATCTCAATTTTAAAAATGTATTTTAATAAATACTGCCTTTATAGTTATTCAAAATGTGTGTATGCATTTTTGGGGCACACCCTATATATAAGTCATATAATACAATTGCACTTTTTGGTCGCGTCACAGAATAATGTTGCATCTGATTGGTTAATTCTTGGTACCAGAAATCCTTATATACAAGCATAGGCACCTAATTTTTTAAAAAGTCACTTTGGAGCAAAAAGGGTAGGTAATTACTACTACTATTATTAATTATTGTTTTGTAAATCAATCGAAATTATGCCTATTTTCTGTCAGATTGGCAAAAAGTATATTTTTTGGTATGCCACAGAATTTTAGTAATTAGTTTATGAGTGCCATGAGATGAAAAGGTTAAAAGTCACTGCAATAGAGAATGAAGGCTGCAGGTGGAGTTAAGCTGCTAATTGATTGACTGGACTATCCAGGTGGGCTCAATGTAATCACAAGGATCCTGAGAAATGGAAGAGGAAGCAGAGGAGAGGCACCCTGAGAGATGGCAGGGTAGACAGTGTGACCCCACAAGGTGCCTTTGAAGATGGAAGGAAGGTGTCCATGATCCAAGGAACGAGAGAGACCTGCAGAAATTGGAGAAGACAAAGAAACAGATTCTCCCCTGGATCCTCCAGAAGTAACACAATCCCACTAACACCTCGGTTTTAGCCTAGTGAGACCCATTCCATACCTCTGAACTGCAGAACTATAATAAACGTTGTTATCTGAAGCCAGTTAAGTGAGTGGCAATTTCTTACAGCAGCCATAAAACACAAATACAATACTAAATCTCTAAGTACAGTTTTAAATGCTTTCGAGAATTTAATTGACCAAATTGTAAGTAGGACAGATTGTCTAAGGAAATTTATTCTCTTCAAGTTGGATTCATTGAGTAATCAAAGAAAATGGGGAGGTAGCAATCTCTATTTTCTAGGTTTAAAAATAATGTATTCATAAGTAACCTTTGAAACTTTATTTTTAAACTAGAGGCCCAGTGCATGAAATTCGTGCATGGGTATGGTCCCTAGGCTTGGCCTGTGATTAGGGCCATCTTCCCTGGCTGCTGGCAGCCGCTACCACCCCCTCCCCCCCAGTTCCCCATTCGCCATTGAGGGATCAGTGCCTGCCTGCCAGGGGGAGGGACCGAGAGGTAGTCAGTGTGCCTCATAGCGACTGGTCGAGCAGTTGTTCTGGTTGTTCTGCCGACCCATCGATTTGCATATTACACTTTTTTTTTTTAAATATATTTTATTGATTTTTTACAGAGAGGAAGGAAGAGGGATAGATAGTCAGAAACATCGATGAGAGAGAAACATCGATCAGTTGCCTCTTGCACACCTCCTACTGGGGATGTGCCCGCAACCAAGTTACATGCCCTTGACCGGAATCGAACCTGGGACCTTTCAGTCCGCAGGCTGACGCTCTATCCACTGAGCCAAACCGGTTTTGGCTGCATATTACTCTTTTATATATATAGATATTTTAATAAAAATGATAGTTTAGAAACTGCCAATAGTGTTTTCTTAGCCCAAATTCTGATCATGATTATTGTTTAAAACTTACACCAGGGTCAATTACTATATTTTTACATAATAATTTTGGCTAGAATCATTGACATTATAGAGTAGCCATTACCTTTTATCATGGGATGACATTTCAGTCCTAGCAGGTTTGATTCCGTTCAGAAAGCATGATTAAGGGCTTGCTGTGATCCAGGCTCTGGCACAGTCTTTGCCATAACAAGGGAGGACACGTGGGAGAGGAGTTTCCCCAAACGCACATGTTGAGGGTCCCACTACATTTTGGAAGTATTTCTATTAAGCCTCAGTCATTACCTCCCCTACGAGTTTATCCCTGGTTAACTACTATTGCCTTTACTTTTTCCTTTTGTTTTATGTCAGATATCTTCGTGTTTTCCTAAGTTTTGGGAATTACATGTTTTTCTTTCCTACGCAGCTTCCACTCCTTTTTGAGCCCTGACTGTAAGAAGATAGTGGAAACAATAGAGACAGTTAAGTACTCTTCCTATTCTATCCCCTTCAGCTTGTGGTAGAGGTGACGATGACAACTGGCAGGATTTCCCTCTACATTCTGGAAGCTTAGAAGCAGTTTCTCCCAAATGCTGCACAACATGGGGTCCTCAGCTGACTGTCAAGAGTCTGGTGTGGTCTTTCCTAGGAGAAAATACTTCAGAACAATTTAGCAAAGAGTCCAGGCTTCTTGGTGGGCAGGGCTGTTTTTCTGATGTAACAAGGTGATGGGTATTCACAGGGCGTGGTGGATGGAATGAGAGGGGAAGGGCCATGCTGCTTTTTGTCCTGTGCCGTTTAAATCTGTCTTTCATAAAAGATGGTGATGGAATCACGTTGTCTCATATACTAACCCTGATGGTAGAATTCTGGAGCAGCATAGGCTGCCCTGTATGTGTGCCAAATGTGAATCTGCTCTGATTTAACTTGTTAACAGGTGAGGAAGATGCATTGTCCCACTTGACCAAGTACAGTTCTGCTTTTGATGAAGCAGATGAGATAGGCCGGCTTCCTCTGCATAAGGCTGCAGTGCAATTAAATACGAACATTTTGGAAATAACCCTGAAAGGTAAACTCCCTTTATAATGCCTCTGATACTTTCGAGAAGTAAATGTCACATTTATTTTTATATCTTAACCTATGTGGTCTAACGGATTTATTTCAGCTTCAAAACCCAGCGTGCGGGAGCAAACCACCCACAATGGTGAAACACCACTTTTTTTGGCTGTCAGCAATTGCCTCTTAGAAAATGCCAGTTTTCTGCTTCTCAATGGCTGTAATCCAAATGCCAAGAATTTTGAAGGCAATTCTCCACTTCTTACAGGTAAAGTAACATCTTGTTTCTGGAGAAGAGTCTGTGGCTCTGAGTCTCCTGCATGCCAACAGCTGTCAAAGGCAGCTTTTTGTACATAGCTGCAGCCTGTCACTTCATCCCAGCAGATCAGACATAGGTACCTGGAGCTATCCACAGACTGGCCTGTGAGGTGGCCTAATGCAAAATCTCTGCCAAGTTAGGCACTGATCATTTTGCATGGTGCCTTAATTGAGCCAGTTAATTCTGGTGCAAGAAAGCAGAGCAGGAAGAAGCAGCCAGATAAAGATGGCAGATTGAATACAAATGCCTAATTTTGCTCCCTCCTGAGTATTCACTAAAATTATAGTTAAGTAATTGTTTTATGGGGATAAGATACAAAAGAATGGGAAGAACATGAGAGGAGACAACAAAACGTAATTTTTTTAAAACTAGAGAATGATTTGATCCAGTGATCCCACTTCTAGGAATATACCCCAAGAAACTAGAAACACCAATCAGAAAGGATATATGCACCCCTATGTTCATAGCAGCACAATGTACAATAGCTAATATTTGGAAACAGCCTAAGTGCCCATCAGCAGATAAGTGGACTAAAAAACTGTGGTACATCTACACAATGGAATTCTATGCTGCTATAAAAAGGAAGGAACTCCTACCATTTGCAACAGCTTGGATGGCACTGGAGAGCATTATTCTAAGTGAAATAAGTCAGTCAGAGAGATAAATATCACATGATCTCACTCATTTGTGGAATATAATGAACAACATAAACTGATGAACAAAAACAGATCCAGAGACAGAGAAGCATCAAGCAGATGCTCAAACCCCAGAGGGAAGGTAGGGGAGGGTGGGAGTAAGGGGGAGAGATCAACCAAAGGACTTGTATGCATGCATATAAGCATAAACAATGGACGCAGACACCAAGGGGGTGAGGGCATGAACGGGAGTGGGGTGGGGGGGTGGCAATGGGGGAATAGGGACACATATGTAATACCTTAATCAATAAAGAAAAAAATATATTTAAAAAAAAACAACAACTAGAGAATGAAATGACAAGAAAACCACATCCTAAATTGGGGGGAAGACAAAAAAACACAATTCTATCAAATGACCTGAAAATTATTGACAATAGTTACCTATAGAGCATAGGGAAGAACAGGCAGCTAAAATAGGAAGATTGGCTCAGTGGATAGAGGATCAGCTTGCGGACTGAAGGGTCCCGGGTTTGATTCTGGTCAAGGGCACTTACCTCAGTTGCAAGCTCGATCCCTGGTCCTGGTTGGGGTTTGTGCAGGAGGCAGTCAATCAATGTGTCTCTATCAGCTCTCTGTCCCTCCCCCTCCCTTCCCCTATCTCTAAAAATCAATGGAAAAAAATATCCTCTAGTGAGGATTAACAAAACAAAATAAATAAATAAAGGAATCTTATTTTTAAAAAATAAAATAGAAGGATTGGTTTAAAACTATTAAGAAACAAGTAGTCTGATCTCTAGATCACTTCTCCCAATCCACCCTGCTGGGACAGATCCCTTATCCCCAACCCCAGCAAAATTCTGTAGGTTTATTCTCTGGATAGTTTAAACAGAGCTGTTCTGCACTGGGGAATATTAGGCAATGGTGGGAGTACTGAATTAAAAATACTAGAGGAATTAAGCAAATATGGCTGAGACCTCCCAGCCCTCATCCTGACCAGGATTCCATAAACTGGCAGCCAGAACTTTACCCCCCAAAAGGAGGCTTCTCTGGAGAATTTGATCTACAAAAAGAAAGAAAGAAAAATAGTGAAATTGGGGGTTCTCCAACAAATGGCCTAGGCCAGTGGTCGGCAAACTCATTAGTCAACAGAGCCAAATATCAACAGTACAACGATTGAAATTTCTTTTGAGAGCCGAAAACCGACTTCTGCGCATAGGCCACGAAGTTTCAATTGCACTGTACGTGCCCGCCCACACGTGGTATTTTGTGGAAGAGCCACACTCAAGGAGCCAAAGAGCCGCATGTGGCTCGCGAGCCGCGGTTTGCCGACCACTGGCCTAGGCATATCAACCTATAGTTAAGACCACACAGTCAACAAGTCCCACCCAATGTTTAAAATTTCCAATCAGCTCTTTAGTCCCCAACTCTTAATCATGAGCAGAGAGCCAAGGACTATCTGAGGAAAGTCTTCAAGAAAAAAATATAGCCTGGCCAGCATGGCTCAGTGGTTGAGCATCCACCTATGAACCAGGAGATCAAGATTCGATTCCAGGTCAAGCAAGGCACATGCCTGAGTTGTGGGCTCAATCCCCAGTGTGGGGCATGCAAGGCAGCAGCCTGTCAATGATTCTCTCTCATCATTGATGTTTCTATCTCTCTCCCCCTCTCCCTTCCTCTCTGAAATCAATAAAAATATATTTTAAAAAAGAAAAAGAAACAAATATAAGCAACTTCATGGGAATAGATTATTTAGGGATAATAAAACATAGGAGAAAATTATAATTATTTTCCTCAGCTACCAAAAAAATTAAGGTACAAAACAAAACAAAAAGAACAACTCTTGGAAATTAAAAATATGATAGCAGAAATTAAAACTCAAAACAAATGCTGGGAGATGGAATTTAGGAAAGCTCCCAGATAAAAAGATATGAAATAGAAAATAGGAAAGAAGAAGAAATAAGAAAACTAGAAGGACAAATAATAGGAATAATAGGAATGCAAGAAGGAGACCAGACCAGGTGGCAGCAGTACATCATCAATGAAATAAGTCAAGAAGATGATTTCCAAAACAAAGTACACGTGTTCCAGAATGAAAGGGCACACTAAGTGCCGGCTCAGTGAATTAGAAAGGACCCAGCACCCTTGGCACTCTGTATTTCAGTCTTGGAGCAGTTAGAGCCCTTTCTGTGGCACATTATTATGAGCAGAATTCATACTGATTCAGCATCTGGCACTCGCAAGAGTCCTCAGTCCATGCAAATAATTAGCAAATGGGTATGGAGATGAATAAATTAAGGTGTTTTAGAATCTTGAAGGGTTAAAGATTAACAGCATAAATGCAGAAAAGCCAGTTAGAGAATTTTAATTAACAAAATGTAACCTTAAAAATAATTGCCTAAATATTGCTGCTTTTGTTTTTCTACTTTTAAAATAGCTATAAGCACTTCTAGGACTATACTGAGTACTGACATTCCGATTCTCTTGAAACTTAAAAATTATAAATGAAAGTTTTATGTCTGTTTTTCAGCCACATAAGCCACCAATAAGACAATGAATAATTGGTCATGTCTTACAGAAAAACAAATAGCCTATTGATATAAAACACTATTAATATTATTTGATATATACCTCATTTTATAATCTGTTTCCAAACACAAAATGCTGGCACATGTGGGTAATAGGAAGAGCTCCTCAAGAAGCCTGAGGGGCACTCTGGCCTTAATTTCCTGTTGAACACATGCCTACCTCCCTTCTCATTCCCCAGCTGTTCTACACAACTCCTACGACATGGCGTCCTTGCTGATCAGCCACGGGGCGGATGTCAATCTGCAGTGCGCCAACGAGAGGACAGCTCTCCACGAAGCAGCCAGACTGGGCAGACGGGACCTGGTGAAACTAATGCTGGTTTCTGGGGCTCACCCTGACCCACAGAGCTCCTACGGATTCACTCCTCTCGCACTTGCTGCCCAAAGTGGGCACACTGAAATCATGGAAATATTACTGCAGAAAGGCAAGATTTTCTCTTTTCAATTGATCAATTAATTAGTTAATTAATTTTTAATCCCCACTAAGAAGGGGAAGGGAGGGAGAAGAGGAGGGGGAGAGAATAACATCAATGTGAGAGAGACACATTGATTAGTTGCCTCTCGCATGTGCCCCGATGGGGGCTGGGGATGGAACCCACCTCATTTCAAATCACATTACTTTACTACCCTGCATTGCTTGAGTGGCAACATGGCATCAAAGAAATGGGCCCTGGCCTGGCCCACCTGGTCTAGCCAAACCGACTAGAGCAAAGCAAGATTTTTCTATACCGTCAGCACACTACCATAGGCAAACCAGTAAGCGTTCTCCTCCTCATGGAAAGCTTCAAAATAATAATAGTTAACATTTTACTTAAGCCTAATATAAATACTTGGAAGAAGTATGTGTTAAAATTAGCTACTGAAAATCCTAAAATAGCAGCATTGGATCCTTTACACAAAAAAGAGTAACTTTTTCTATAGATCATTAATTAAAATATAAAGAAAGAGGAGTGCCAACAGATGTTAAATCATTAACCCTTCAAAGAAACCAGTATTGGTTGACATAAGTGAGGTGTGAGTGAGCATTCCCCTTAAATGACCCCCTTACAAAGTTATTTGCAGAGTGACATAGCTAGTGAATGGCAGAATCAAGATTTGAACCCACATCTGACTCATTCCAAATTGAGTTACTTTACTAACCTGCATTGCTTGAGTAGCAACATGGTATCAGAGAAATGGGCCCTGGCCTGGCCCACCTGCACATGAATCCTGACTACCCTGCTTACCAGCTGTACATCTCTGGGGAAGTCACTTTGCTTCAATGTGCCTCTGCTTCTTTATCTTTAAAATGAAGATATTAGCATCTACTTTTTAGGGTGTTGTGAACTTTAGAAATTGTTGTGCATATAAAGGAACCAGTACATAATGAAGACTCATTACATGGAAGTTTATTAGACACTAGAGGCCCAGTGCATGAAATTCATACACGGGAGGGGGGGGGCATGGTGTCCCTCAGCCCAGCTTGCACCCTCTCCAATCTGGGACATCCCTCTCACAATCCAGGACTGCCAGATCCCAACTGCTCACCTGCCTGCCTTCCTGATTGCCCCTAACTGCTTCTGCCTGCCAGCCTGATCACCCCCTAACCACTCCCCTGCCAGCCTGATTGATGCCTAACTGCTCCCCTACCAGCCTGTTTGCCCCTAACTGCCCTCCTCTGCAGGCCTAGTCACCCCTAAATGCCCTCCCCTGCAGGCCTGGTCCCCCCCCAACTGTCCTTCCCTGCAGGCCTGGTTGCCCCCAACTTCCCTCCTCTGCCGGCCTGGTCACCCCTAACTGCCCTCCCCTGCAGGCTTGATTGCCCCCAACTGCCCTCCCTTGCAGGCCTGGTCCCTCCCAACTGCCCTCCTCTGCTGGCCTGATCGCCCACAACTGCCCTCCCTTGCAGACCTGGTCCCTCCCAACTGCCCTTCCCTGCTGGCCATCTTATGGTGGCCAACTTGTGTCCACATGGGGGCAGCCATCTTTCACTACATGGGGGCAGCCATCTTGTGTGTTGGAGTGATGGTCAGTTTGCATATTACTCTTTTATTAGATAGGGTAGAGGCCTGGTGCACAGGTGGGGGGCAGCTGATTTGCCCTGAAGGGTGTCCCGGATCAGGGTGGGGGTTGCCTTGGGGTATGGGGTGGCCTGGGCAAGGGGCCTGTGGTGGTTTGCAGGCTGGCCACACCCCCCGGCGACCCAAGCGGAGGCCCTGGTATCTGGGATTTATTTATCTTCTATAATTGAAACTTTGTAGCCTTGAGTGGAGACCAAGGCAGGCCAGGGCTGTGGGAGCTTGGCTTCCTCCATCGCCCGGGCAACTCAAGCCTCCTGCTCTCTCCAGCTCTGTGGCTGCTGCCATTTTTGTTAGGATTCATTTATCTTCTGTAATTGAAATTTTGTATCCTTAAGTGGAAGCCTGGGCCAGCCAGGGTGTGCGGAAAGCTTGGCCTTCTCCATTGCCAGGGAAACCCAAGCCTCCTGCAGCTCCGTGGCTGCAGCCATCTTGGTTGGGGTTAATTTGCATACTCGCTCCTGATTGGCTGGTGGGCGTGACTTGTAGGTATAGCAGAGTGGTGGTTAATTTGCATACTACTCTTTTATTAGATAGGATTTCTTCTTGCATTCTAGGAACAGGATCCTTGGGCAAGCACTATATTCTAATGACCATGGAGTCTGTCCTAAATTAAAGTCACTGCATCTTTTTTTGTTGTTGTTACTCCCCACCCAAAGATATTCTTTCCATTTATTATTTTTTAATATATTTTTATTGATTTCAGAGAGGAAGGGAGAGGGAAAGAGAGATAGAAACATCAATGATGAAAGAGAATCATTGATCGGCTGCCTCCTGCAGGCCCCCCACTGGGGATCGTGCCTGCAACCTGGACATGTCCCCTGACTGGGAATTGAACTGGTGACCTTTTGGTTCCTGGGTCGACTCTCAGCCTCTGAGCTACACCCGCTGGGCTCCATTGATTATTTTAGAGAGAATGGAAGAGAGGAGGAGAGACAGAGAGAAACACCCATGTGAAAGAGACATAATAATTGGTTGCCTCCCACAGGTGTCCCGACTGGGGCTGGGATCAAGCCTACAACCCTTCGGTCCCAGGGCTGACGCACTAACCACTGAGGAAAATCAGCTAGGGCAAAGTCACTGCATCTTTTTATGGGAGCTGTGAATGTACCCAGAATGCTCTCTCCTTTTGTCCATTCCAATGCTACTCTTTCTTTAAAGCCCATTTTACTAAGAGGTCTTCCACAGCTGACCCTAAACTCCTTTCTCCTTTTTTCACCCCTGGTTCCTTTCACAACCCCAGCCCTGAGATCTTCTGGAGGGCATTTTGCCTGTACCTACACGGGCACACCTTGTTTTATTGCACTTCACTATATTGTGCTTCATCAACGTTGTGTTTTTTACAAATTTAAGACAAGACTTTCCACCAGCAAAACGATTACAATTAGCTTTATTTCAATACTCGCTATAATATGGTGGTCTGGGACCAAACCCACAATATATCTGAGATATGCCTGCACTCTTTTATCACCCCACCACTCACATGACATTTCCCATACAGGGAGCTACAATTTGTCCTTTTCACTATCAGCAGTCCGAAACTTCAACTAAAAACAATTATAATGTCTCTTACTATGAACAGCTCCCTAAGAACAAGTTAAAACAGAAAAAGGACCCTTTCCACCATAGCATCTATAGATGGCAGAGTTCAACAAAAGTGTTAGTACATCCTATGTACGTGTGCTTTGAGTTAGGTGGGCTTTTGTAAACTGGTCTGGAAATAAAACAACCTTTTATGCAATTATTTTTCCTGGAATTACCAAGTTAAAAAAAAAAAAAAACCTTCTAAAATTACTCTGCAAGCCAACCTATTTATAGAGATTACACAATTTCCCCCCTCCCCAACTAGATTATAAACTGCCTGCGCAGGAGGTACATTTATTTCATTGATTCTTAGTGCTTTGCTAAAGTGGCTGTTCAATAACTGCTTTTTGGTAGTGGTGATATGTTTTTAAGAATGCTTAATCAATACAGTGGAAAAGACTTTTAGCATAACAAGACTCTTTCTCCTCTTAGGAGCTAATGCTCGTGGCCAGGCCTCAGATTCTTCTTCCATCTTACTTGAAGCCGCTCGTGGAGGAAATGCAGACTCCGTGACTCTCTTGCTAGAGTATGGAGCTGATGCCAATGTCCCTAAGAATTCAGGCCACCTACCCATTCATGTGGCAGCCGACAGAGGCCACTTGTTGTAAGTTCAATTACATTATTGAAAATAATAGAAATAATAGCTACTTTTTTGGAGCAGCTTCTGGGAACTTTATATTCTTCATCTCTGATCCTGCAACTCCAATATCCCTTTTATTAATTTTTATTTATTTTTTCCCTTTTATATTTTTTTTATTGTTTAAAGTATTACATATATTAGTACATGTATCTCCATTTCCCCCCCCCCATTGACCTTCCCCCAGCCTCCCCTAGCCCCTGTCACATGCCCTCATCCTACCCTCCCCAGTGTCTTGTGTCCAATGGTGTGCTTATATGCATACATACAAGTCCTTTGGTTGATCTATTTCCCCCCCTCCCCTTTTATTAATTTTTAATTGATTTTGAGAGTGGGGGTGGGAGAGAGGAAGAGAGGAAAAAGCATTGATTTCTTATTCCACTTATTTATACATTCATTGGTTGATTATTGTATGTGCCCTTATTGGGGATCGAACCCACAACCTTAGTGTATTGGGATGATGCTCTAACCAGATGAGCTACTTGGCCAGGGCTCCAGTACCCCTTTTAAAGATAAACTCTTGACCTAGAAAGTGGTAAAGTAAGTCACATTCTGTAGCCACTGAAGAGACACAAAACTATTTTATTATCAGGTCTTTAGGCAATATGAGGAGCCTCAAGTCTCATTGCCTGGGCTAATTCTGAGTTTGTAATCTAGACAGTAGTTTCATTTAGCTTTACTTGGTATCTGAGCTTTTGGAATCAGGAACTACTAATACCATCCAGTGCTAGTATAAAACGCTGCATCTTTTTTTTTTTTTAATGCTGCATCTTTTTTAGGGAGATGAAAAGAGAGAAATGTGGATTTGTTAATTCTTGAATGTGCCCTGACTAGGGATTGAACCCGCAATTTTAGCGTATCAGGATGATGCTCTAACCAACTGAGCTACCCAGCTGCATCTTTAAAAATATTTTTTTCTTTTTTATGCACTTTGGATTTTTTTTCAGAGCTCTGAAGATTTTGATTCCAGTTACGAATTTTGTTGCAATTAAGCGGAGTGGCATCAGTCCAGTTCATTGTGCAGCAGCAGGAGCACACCCTGAATGCCTTGAACTTCTCATCCAGGCTGGATTTGATGTAAATTTCATGCTAGATCAGAGAATTCGCAAACACTATGATGACCATAGGAAGTCAGCTTTGTATTTTGCTGTATCAAATGGTGACCTCTCTTCAGTTAAGCTGCTTCTGCGTGCCGGAGCCCTGCCTAACCAAGACCCAGTTAACTGCCTCCAGGTAGCCCTAAGGATGGGCAACTATGAGCTGATAAGTCTGCTGCTACGGCATGGGGCCAATGTAAATTACTTCTGCAGAGTCAACCCGTTACACTTCCCATCAGCACTGCAATACACCCTGAAAGATGAAGTCATGCTCAGGATGCTGTTGAATTATGGGTATGACACAGAACGATGCTTTGATTGTCCTCATGGAGACAAAGTTCATCGTATCTATGCTTTTGAGGGGTGGACATCTACAGTTATCAAAGATACTCTGGTGAGTCCACAGTATTGGCTGTATCACCTTATGTTGTCATTATCAGTGGCCCTGACATAGCACTAGGGAAGACTCCATTCATCCTCTCCAGAGTGCATTGTTGGATTTTAAATGGGAAAAACACAATAGTAGAAAGATGTAAAAGATACAGAAACAGAACAAAAAAAACACAGTAATTTAACTCAACGTAGGGAGTTTCACAAATGAAGCAACATCTGAGCAATGTTTCGAGAATGAAGGTGGTCTCGTATACATGATGCTTTTTCTTTGAGTAAGTTATCTAGCTAAAATGCTTCTGGGTTCCCAATACCTGCACCCCTAGGTTTTTGGCTCTTTTAGCACTAACAATTTATTAAGTGGCTTTCTTTAGTCACCTTTTTGATGAAAAAAAGAATCACAATAACTGATCATGCCCTCCTTGAGGCATTTTTCTCTTGGTTTTCATCACACTAGACTTCCCCTTCCTCCAACTTGGGCTCTTCCCACTTTTACACAGCTGCCACCCTTCAGGTCTCATTTCAAACATTACTTCTTCAAATAGGCCCTTGTCTAAGTTTCCTTCCCTAATCACTCTCTTATAACACTGTTTATTTCTTTGATAGCACTTATCATTTCTGAATTTTTTAAAATTTTACTGATTATGTCTCCTCCACAAATACATGAATGTAAGCTCTTGTTCACCACTTTCCTCAACTTACAGATCTGTGCTTAGCACACAGTAGATGCACTCTAGACACTTGAATTCATAGTAACATTTGAAAATAAGTGAGTGAAGAAAGTACTTTGAATCAGTTCTGAAAAGTAAAAGACAAAATATTGTATGGTTTATTATTTTTTAGGCTATGATTAGTTTAGGATTTGGTATTTAGGCATATATCTCGTATTATTTTCTGACTTTTCACATAGTGTTACTTGACTTCTTACATGGACATCTGTAAGACCATGTGAATTAAAGATAGAAACTATCAGATCCCTCAAGTAACAGGGTGGGAATAGGTTATAAATTATAGAAAACCCAAAATTAACAGTGGCTCTAATAAGATGGCTCATTCCTCTCTCAAATAAATAAAGGCCAGGAAGTAAACAGCCTTCTAATTGGACAGCTCCACAAATTCACAAGAGAAACCTGCATTCACATTCCAGCCACCAGGAAGGCAGGCAGAGGAAGCAGCACACACCTTGCTCTTCTTTAAGGGCATCCTGGGGGTTGCTCACACTTCCATTTACATCTCATTGGCTAAAACCCAGGTGGCCACATCTCAGCACAAATGAAAGACAACCTTTATTCGTGGCCAAGCAGAGGGGATAATAGATACTAGATAATAGTCTCTTTCACACCTCCGTTACATCTCACGTAGCTCTGAAGACATAGCAGTAAATATTTTTCCAAATAGTAAGCTAAGAAATAGATTTTCTTGCTCAGCACCCTGGCTTATAAATGAGAAGCTTGAGACCTTGCATTCTGAGTTTACTGCTCTTTTGATTACTATGCTGAACAATAAATACTTAAGTTTTCATAGTTCTGATTTTCTTTCTCAGTTCTGTGAAGTAATAACTTTGTCATGGCTGCAACATCTCTCTGGAAAGGTTGTTCGAGTAATGCTTGATTATGTTGATCAAGTTCGGATATGTTCTAAGTTGAAAGCTGTGCTCCAGAAACAGGGGCTCTGGTCAGAAATCCATAATATTTTGAGTGAGTATCATTTGAGAAGATTATAAAAAATACTAATTGAATTTTTACTTGTTTATAAAACATTTTTCTCTTCATTAAAAACTTGACCTAACGAAACCAAGAAAAATACTATTCCTATCTTTAAAATGGTAGTTTGTGGAAGACGCTGACTGACGCCTTGCCACGCTAGCACTCAGCAGCTGTGCGTCGCAGCAGGTTGCCTAGGACCAAACCAGGGAGGATCGGACCTGCATTGCCACCATGTGCCCACCATCCAGATATCATTGCTGACATGTACACATAAGGAACTGTTTGACATTGAAACGGGGACTCAGAACTGTTGGACATTGAAATTGGGACTCAAACATTGTTATGTTTATTTCTAGTCTGCAGAGGCAAGATTTTTTAAAGGAAAGAAATGGGGGAAAAAATAGATACAGAGGCAAAGAAGCTTTGAACAGACTGTCAAACTACAGCAGGAAGGCAGGAGAGGTTGGGGGGGGGGGGGGGCCTGTAAGAGATCAACCGAAGGACTTGTACGCATGCATATAAGCATAACCAATGGATACAAGACACTGGGGCGGCGGGGCAGGGGGGCAGGTAAAGGCATGTACTGGGGGGTAGGGGAGGCCGGGGGAGGTCAATGGGGGAAAAAAAAGGAGACATATGTACTACTATTGTAATACTTCAAACAATAAAAAAAAAAAAAGAAAAAAAGAAAAAAAATAGTTAGTTTGTAAATATATTTAATTTGCACTATTATATTGGTAGGTATTATTTTTATCCTAATCCTATATAACAGTGTAGAAAGAGGAATTAAAAGGTATGAAATGGCCATAAAAACATAGATGAGAAAAGCAAAGATATCAAATGACCTTTTCAAACCAAATTCTGTCACAGTAGAACCAAGTCAAATTAGAATTTCATTTAATTTCCTCCTGAGTAGTGGTCTTCAGTTTTTAGCCTGACCATGAGGGGCAGGACTGGGTAGAGGTGGCAGATTTAAGAACTTCAGATCTCACAGGCCAGACCCACAACAGTTGCTGGTCCTTGGACTCTAACTTGACATGGTTCTAAAATCATTCTCTATAAGGGTTGAGTGAGAATAAAAAGCTGTTTCCCTATTAAATTCCCATTTTGTCACAGTAAATGAAAATTTTGATGGCTTGAGCATAATAAAATACATTTGCTAACTAAACCCTAGTCATTTAAAAAAAAAATCAATTCTTTTTCCTTTTGGATAATCTCTCTCTCTCATTTTAGCAAACCCTCGTTCCCTAAAACATTTGTGCCGCCTAAAGATCCGGAAGTGTATGGGACGTCTGCATTTGCGCTGCCCTGTCTTCATGTCATTTCTTCCATTACCCAATCGTCTAAAAGCTTATGTCCTTTACAAAGAATATGACCTTTATGAACAAGGATTTTTCACAGGAACCTGGTAATCAAACTGTTCTGGTTGGAAAGGTATAGTTCTTTAGCTGTATTCCTTAAAATTTGACTTGTTATACGATTCCTATTTCTCACTTTACCTAGCAACTAAAACCTTCAGTCTACATTCTTTAAAGTTGCTCTGAACATAGCCTTTCAATATATCAATGGCTAGCATTCTGAAAAGCAGTTTAAAAAGATCAAACAGTAAAATTTCAATTAACTGAAATACATCAATTCTAAATATTGATCTAATATTGTGTATGAATACATATTTCTACATGCTCAATAGATGCTACCTCTGACAATGCAAGATGATTAACAGCAATCCTTTTTATAGAGAAGTACATATACTACAAAATGTGATTGCAAGGCCAGTTTAGTATCTGTTTACTTGCAGAGTCTAGTATTGAGGTGAGGTGGGTTAATTAAAATAGAATCAATTGTAATTTCATTGTTAATGGGAAATAATGCATCCCTTTCCAAAAAACCCTGGTTAAGGATTACCATTTATTGGTTAATGTGATCACTGGAATAGAAATTAGTGTTTTCAAACGGATGATGGCTTATCATTTCTATATTGAGCCTATTAGACAAGTACTGGACATAAGGAGGGGCTCACTGATGTAGAAGTAGTTACAAGATCTTAGTTTAAATTTTTATTTCTATATTGTCTATGCTATATGTTAAGTACAGGTTTCTATGTGTGGAAAGTGAGAAAGGAAACAGAAGACATTCACTCAGCCACAGCTGTGTAGCATTTAGATGGCACATCAACAGGAAGCACAGAGAGGTAGGATGACAGTCTTCTTTTCACCACAGGCCCAATCAGCTATGGCCTAATGTTTACATGTTTAGTCTTAGTATACTTTCTTAGCATAATACAGTCCATCTTAGGTGAACTGAAGTTATATTTTTCATGTGGTGATTCATGGCTATATAGACTATTTGAATAAGCACAGACTTAACTTTTTTTTAATAATAGTTTCTCAAAAATTGCAAAACCAGCTGGCATAGATTTTATTATTTTAAATCAAATTATAGGATCTGTTTGTGACTGGTGAATTATATGTATGTCAATATACAAATACTAGAGGCCCAGTGCACGAAATTTGTGCATGGGTAGGGTCCCTAGGCCTGGCCAGTGATGAGGGCCAATCAGGGCCTTCCGGCTATCGGCTGGGGCCTTCCTTTGTTCCATGCCACGGCCTGGTGGTCAGTGCACATCATAGCGAGCAATTGAACTCCCAGTCTCCTGGTTTAACTCCCGGTGGGACACTTTGTATATTAGCCTTATATATATATAGAAGATATTTAGGAGATACATACACTTATATCATAATTCTAAAGTTAATTCCATCCACCCACCCCCACCCCCCCGGACTTTCTAAAAGTGTATATATATTTTATAAAATTCAAAACAAGAACAGAAACTCCCAGTAGTAGAAAACCACTTGGTAAATGCTACAGGAAACTCTAAAGAGCACATGGGATGAATATGCAGTAATATTACAACTACAGGCCCAAGACACTTAAGCTGGTGTACTCAATAACCTTTAAACGAGAGGAATTTCTTTGAATAGAACCACACATAGAAAGTATACATAGTCACACTGTCTGTAACATGTCCAGGGTAATTACTGAGAAGTCTCTTTATTTTTCTAAAAGATAAATAAGTCACTAGTGAAGAATTAGTATTACTTTTCAATGAGTGACAATTTTTTTTTCATTTTAGCTGTTAGGGAATTGCAATGGGGCTAGATGTATAAGCATCATTTGAAATTACTTGGAGAAATAAAATTCAGAACATGTCAAATATTTCATACGAAAATGATGGTACAAAAATCATGGACTTTATTATACATTAAAAATCTCCTAACAGCATAGTTTCTGAAGCCTTGTCAGAGAATATCTGTTTTGACAAAATGAAAAAGTAAGTTCTCCACCCCACATGTATACCACAATTACACTGAGTTCTTCAAATCCAATTCTAAAGGTAAATGTAGCATGAATTCAGTGCTGCATGATTAATAGCATCAGTGAAATAAGAATTAATCAATTCACTTACACTACAAATATATAAAGCAGTTTTACATATGTTATAACTTAATCTCATGTTAGTGAGATTAATAACTTAGTTCTTATATTAACTGAATTACATATGAGTTTAGCCACAAGAGATTGGTTAAAAAGTATAATATAGTTCCAGTTTCAAATTTTTATGTATTACTTATTAATGTAGAAGAAGAAAATCTCATGAAAGAAGAGAAAACCAAACTTGCAAGTAATAAAATGAATGTCTTGCTACAGTCAGTGTGTTTGAAAATTTAAAGTACAGTTTGAATGCTAGGAGGTTGTTGTCAAAACCAATGTTAATATTTTCACTTTATTAATTCAGGTGGCGGAAGGTTTTATATAATACATGGCTTCTTAGGGTCTGTCAGCATTTATAAGATTTAACTCTTAAATACTTCAAGTTCCTACATATAAGTCAAAATTAACTGATGCCTTTACCACCCAAGATTATATGTTACATAGAATGATATGCACAAGCATAAAGGTAAAATAAATCTACCATCCCTAGACTGTAAGGCTGAGAATTCTTTTGAAATTAATCACAAAGTAATAATTATAGACATGGCAAAAACTACACTGACTTTGGGGATTCTGTTTAAGGTAATGGTTTCAGTCCCTTATTAGCAAGTTTTGAACATTTTAAAAGGGAGAAGGAATAACTTGTTTCCTAACATCTATTGACTTCATTACCATTGGTACATTCATATAGGTAGCAGAGTACATAGCAAATTAGGTAGACTTAATTTTTTTCCTTTTAAAGAATCTGTTTGGTTAATTTCTTAAAAAGAAGAAAAAATACAAAACATTAAGTATAAGTTTGAATCTGAGTAAGAGATCCCAAAATCTAATTCAATTAACACCAAAGCATTCCAAACCTAGAAGGGATTTCAAAGGGTAACAAAGATAAAGTTTAACATTATGCAGAAACCCATGGGCAGCCTTCTTTAATCAAAAAGAGTTCATTAAAGTTGATGCTTAAATATCAGCAGTAATGGAATAGTTCATACAGTCCTAGTAATGGAATAGGTGAATCATCTAAAATTATTAAACCCACACATAACTTCTGTAGGGTGTTGGAATGTGCTTTAGTCTGACTTATGGACAGGTTGTGTGATTGTGGAAATTCCTATCAAAATGTAACTTAAAGGAACTATAAGTCTGTCCAGCAGCCCTATGCCTTCCAGTACCCTTAACTCTACCTCACTGACCAGAGTGCTAATAAAGGTCAGTATGTCGCTACCAGGTAAAGCACCAGCCTAGTAAAACTGCCTCCTAATGCTGACCACTCCCCTTGTTGGGTGACAAATTTCATCTGAGCTAAGTGAGTTGACAACTTCGTAGTATTAACAAAAGATTTAATGAAACGGAACGCTTACTAATTCTCAAAAAGGTCCCAAAAGCATGACTTGCAAGACTAATCAAGTGCTGACCACAGAAGAAAATTTACCTTCCATAAAAGGAACAATACACAAGCTATTGTGAAAGCATTTCCTTTAGTAAGCATAAAAAAAACTTTTTTCAAAAAGTATCCCATAAATTTCTACTTTTTTATTTTTTACTAAATGTTTTGGTAACATAAGGCTTCACAATGATTGTCAAGTAATCATTATTCCCATTTGGCACATGGATAAAAGAGTATCATGATCTTTATATATAAACACCTATCCCATTCATACGAAAACAGTGTACATAAAGTGTGAAACAGTCACACTATATTGTAAGAACTAAATAAATGCCATTTCTAATTCAGAACTAAAAATTAACTGTAATAAAAAAAACAAAAGGCTTTTTTCCCTTGTAAAACTAGTCTTACCTGGCCGGTGTGCCTCAGTGGTTGAGCGTCACCAGGAACCAAGAGGTCACTGGTTCAATCCCCCCGCTCTCTCTCCCATTGGCACATGCCTGAGTTGCAGGCTCGATTCCCGGCAAGAAGCATGCAGGAGGCAGCCAATCGATGAAGTTTCTCTCATTTATGTTTCTATTTCTCTATCCCTCTCCCTTCCTCTTGCTCTAAAAAAAAAAAAATCAATTAAAAAAATAAATAAAAAATTTTAAAAAATTAAAACTAGTTTTAGTGGCTGATATCTTGAAAATTTTAAATGTATAACTGTAATAGTTCATTCAATATAACTTGTCTACATATACTTTTACATATGAAACACAGGAACATAATTTTTATCAGCAATGTTAAAAATCTGAGTAAAGAAAAAAAATCAGTTGTTGACATAGAAGTAGGCAGTAGAGAATGTCATTTTAACCTTAACACCATGCTAAAATCCTTCCTTGGTCAACCCTCCTATTCCAAGCATTCAATTCCTTTTTAGTCTTTCATGGAATGAGACATTTCACTCATTTGAAGAATATATGTATTTACAATAATTAGTGCAACTTATTCTATTATCCTATATTAGCTATTTGCCTTTGTGTATATAAAGTGGTGATCAGTATGTTATCAAAACATGGGATTATGAAAATACTATGGTTATCAATCTGAAATTTAGAAGACTACATTTTCTAAGTTAATCTCTGGGAATTTTCACTTTAAGCAGAAAACATAATTGTTATAGAACTTTTGAAATGTCACTTGATTTTCAATAAAAAGTATCTCACTCAATGCAGAAAATACAATGTATTACCCTTTAACAATATCTTTACATGTTAAATCTTAATCTAAAATGTACTTCAACAACAACAAAAATCCCTTTTTATAAATTCCAAAATCTTATTTTAACCATTACTGCTCTGCAGCAATAATTCAAGTACCAACCTGAGAACTAAGACTGTGATAATAAAATGCCCAGGGCTGTAACAGTAATTGAACTGACATTTAAGCTTCTTTCCCAATGGCACCAGGTGTAGTACATCAGAGAAATGTGAGCAATCCAAGAAAGTACCCTGAATCAACAGTAGTACCACCTGCCACAATTTAAAATCTTAAGTCTAAAATGTCTTTTCTAATTATTTTATAAAAGTTCTATTGCACATTTAATATTGTTAAAATATTTGCAAACTTGTACAATTCTCTGTATAAAGAGTGTTGAACCTATTCAGGCGAAAGCTTCCTCACTACCAACAGAATTATCTTTTCTTTTTTTTTTTTTTTTTTTGAATGTACGTTTATTAAAGCTGGGAACAGTGAAACAGGAAGGGCTTAGGACAGAAGAAGTAACAGAGCCTCGGCAGGGCTGTGTAGACTCACTGAGAAATAAAAGTCACAGTGAAAGAAGTGAGCCCAGGTGGGGCTGTCAGCTCACTGGAAAGTCAGAGAAAAGGGGGCCTTGGAGACAGGTTCAGGGGTTAGCCTGGGATGCCACTGCCCATACTCCCAGGTTGCAAGTCTCCTGGGGTTCCTTAGAGTTTAGGAAATGTGTGCTTGAGGGGGAACAAGAGGTTTCAGAAAGGAAAGGTGCAGCGGTGGTCCTGGGAGGGAAAGCGTGCCACCGACAAAATGTTCTTAATGAAAGAGAGGGAGTGTAACCATGAATATCTGAAGCTGAAGAATAAATGCTTTCTTATGGTCATAGCCAGTTACAATAAATTCACAATTTGAAGGGGAAAAGGCTTGAGCAAGTGCAATTCCTCAGCAATCTATTTTAGGGAGATGAACAGGTTTCTTTTAGACATACGGAATTTGATGTTACTGCATAGCATATTATTCTTGAGGAAAAGAAATCAATGCAAACCTAAGTCATCAAGGTCAATCTTATTTTTTTAAATGAAGTTAAAACAAATAAGCCAATATAAACTTTAGTCTCCTCCATGATATTTCAACAGAGTTGTTACCTTGAGTCATTTCACCACAGAAACTGTCAATAAATTTGAAGGGGAGAATTATCAACCAAAAGCAAGGATAAGTTTATGCTTCTGACTCTCTCTTCTTTCCTTCTTCTCCCAAATCACTCTCTTCTGACTGGCTACTGCTAAGGACAACAAACTGCCCCTCACTACTGGCTTGGTTTGGTCTACTGGAAGCAGCTATCAACCGACTTTGTTCTTCTAAGTCCTAGTGGAAAAGACAGAAAAGAAAATATAAGTTAATTATTTGCAATCAAATGGAAAACTATGCAGTTAAAATACATACTTGAGAATCACTTCAATCCTTCTGTTGTAAAATAATGCATAATTCTGGCAACTTACTGAGAAGAAAGGCTACAACAACAAATGCAGCACCGAAGTGAATTCTGGTTCCATTCTATAAATCCTATAAAAGCCAACACTTTGGTCTTCTCCATTATTATGGTCAATAACCAAATTCAGGACATTGTTATCGCCATACTCCACAGTAAAACGCTCTAATGGATCACTGCACATCCCTTCCCTCTTTGCGCCCTCTTCTCCATCTTTGTCCAGTTTACCTTGCTAAATCAGTTGTCATCCTCCTTCAGCCTAATCTATCCAGGAAGCCTTGACTTCAATGTCATCTTTGCCACTTCCCTCTCCTTTGTCCATACATCACTCCATTGACAATTCCTGCTGATCTGTTCTCATTAAATATCCCAGTTATCTTTTCCACTGCTGTCAATGCCACACCCCATAACTGGCTTTTTCAATCTCATATCACCTATCTCCGTGGTCGGCAAACTGCGGCTCGCGAGCCACATGCGGCTCTTTGGCACCTTGAGTGTGGCTCTTCCACAAAATACCACAGCCTGGGTGAGTCTATTTTGAAGAAGTGTCGTTAGAAGAAGTTTAAGTTTAAAAAATTTGGCTCTCAAAAGAAATTTCAATCGTTGTACTGTTGATATTTGGCTCTGTTGACTAATGAGTTGCCAACCATGACCTATCTAATGTATTCTCCAGATTTTGTTCTAATATTTGTCTAGCTTAAAATTATTCTATTGGACAATAATTTGACGCTCCTGGTAACATTAATAAATATATATATATATACATATATATATATATGTATTTATACACTATCCTATATAATAAAAGCCTAATATGCTAAGTGTCTGGTCGTCCAGTCATCTGTTCAACCAATCAAAGCCTAATATGCTAATGATATGCTAAGGTCACTCAACCGCTTGCTATGACATGCACTGACCACCAGGGGGAAGACAGTCGACTGATTGACCAGTAGCTATGATGTGCACTGACCAGCAGGGGGCAGACGCTCCAACCAGTAGGTGAGCTTGCTGCTGGGGTCTGGCCAATCGGGATTGAGTGAGATGGGCCAGACACGTCCTGGAGCCCTCCTTTGTTCCCTCCCCGGGTGGCCAACCTCCCGTGTCCCTCCCCAGCCTCGATCATGCACTGGTGGGGTCCCTCAGCCAGGCCTGCACCCTCTCACAATCCGGGACCCCTCGGGGGATATTGGAGAGCCGGTTTTGGCCCGATCCCACTCAACACAGGAGCTGCCCTCTGGTGGTCAGTGCACTCCTACAGGGGGAGCACTGCTCAGCCAGAAGCCAGGCTCACAGCTGGCGGGCACAGTGGCAGTGGTGGGAGCACTAAGGATGTCCCCCGAGGGCTCCCAGACTGCAAGAGGGCGCAGACCAGGCTGAGGGACCACCCCCCTAAGTGCACGATTTTTGTGCACTGGGCCTCTAGTATATATATATAATTACAATATATACATTCCTAGAGGTCAATGTAGATTACATCAATGGCAGTTAAGTCTATATGACACAGCCTCTCAAAAGACCTGCTTTGCCAGAGACAACCTTCACTGGAATATGGAAACATGAAAGTTCAGATATGTTTGCTAAATGGCAAGTTACTCTACATGTTGGTATAACTATAATATAAACATCATATCAGAAGACAGATGTCATCCTTTTCTGCTATGCTATGAGTCCTCTGGTTATGAAGTAGCTGAGCAAGCAGAAACAGACCTTCATTTGGAATGAAGTCAGTGCTGAATTAAGGAAACTCTTTACAAAAATCACATCAGAGAAGATCCAGATGTTAGGACTGCATACCTTTTCAATTTGTTTTTGTTTACTGAGTTCTTTCTGTTGCTTCTCTTTTACTCTCTCTATTTCTTTTTGTTTTTCTGATGCCCTACGATCCTGAAGAACAGATGAATACAACTAATGAATTAAGTATGAAATAACTTTAAATTTTAGACTTTTCAATTAATATTCTTTGTAACTTTTCAAATTATTTTCTGCATATATATGAGAAATCACACCAAAAATTTACATGCTATGTTAGCCATTTACCCAAATTCTAAATACCAAATCAGCAATAGTATCCAATGTTAACCTTACTTAGCAAAATCATTTTATTTGTCATTATGAAAAATTTTGCCTTACATTAGTTAACATTCTTGGATAATTAAGTGTCTTGGATTCTTACCAGTTCCGCATGTAAAGCTATCTGTTTTGCCAGTCCAACAGAATCACAAATCTAAAAGGGGGAAAAGTAGAAAAAAAGTTAAGCAGTTCTCCTATCAAATTAATAATTTCAAGTATCCAAATGGCGAATGTAACTAGTTTTATAACTCATTATAATACACTGCTTCAAAAAAAAAAAAAAAAAAAAAGGTTGATTTAAGAATGTTCCAAGCCCCAAACCAAGACTTTGTGTATTTTCTTCAGTCTGTTTGTTTCAACTACTGGCTGTCACCTTTTTAACATAATGCACTTATTATCTCAAATTCATGACTGAAATAGTAAGGTCTGCAAAGAATAAAGTAAACAGTTGCTGATGCTACTCTAAGCTGAAGACATAAGAAAAAATAGCTGGTTATGGAAATTATTGCATTCCTAGGATAAATTAATGAGGTCAGAAGATTGCACTAGCTACCAATGGTTAGAAAGATAGAGGTCTAAAGAACTAAGAAGGCCCAATATATCCCCTCAGCTCTCTTCAGAGCAACAGGCTTTGGTCAAGCAACTCAGCTGAACTAGGCAAAGTCTGAGTTTTCCAGAAATCTTAGTAAGAACTTTAATTATGATATGCATTTCACAACAGAGACACATTTTGAAAAGTCAGGTACCTTTTCCCCCTCGTTGTTTGATTCAAATATATAGCAGATGGATGACAGATGACTTTCACTTCTCCCTCCAGATATCCGAAGAACAAATCCAAAAAGCCTCTTATTTTCTTGGTGTGTAGCATATAAAACTACACTAGGTAATGGAAACTGCCACAGAAAATATCAGAGGCAAACATGAGATTTTTCAAGCCATTACAATAGTACTCTTTTTTTTTTAAATTTTCTTAAAATATATTTTTATTGATTTCAGAGAGGAAAGGTGAGAGGGAGAGAGAAATATCAATGATGAGAGATTCCCCCTGCACACCCTACACTGGGGATCGAGCCCGCAACCCAGGTATGTGACCTCCTGGTTCATAAGTTGATGCTCAACCACTGAAGCCACGCCAGCTGGGCTACAATAGCACTCTTATATATCACAAGCTTAGGCTATAAAAATATCCTGAATAAAAGATTAAAGCCAATTTTTTTTTCTTAACAGAACGGTAATCCAAGAACAAATAATATCTTATTTGGTTTGGCTTTCCAGGCAGAAGAGGCTGTTGAATACTGAATTTGTTTTATTAGTTATAACACATTTTACAAAGTCAAATTCAATAACAAAAGTGGTTTATATTGTGAAATGATTACACAGAAGCACATACTTGCAACTATTTCAAAATAGCTAATTGTAAAATAAACTCAATCATGTTCCCCTTTTAATTCCTATTATTATTATTTTCTTCTTTTAAATAACAAAACTTACTGATTTAGTGAGAAAGAGGGAGAGAGATGGGGAGGGGAGAAAGAAAGAAACATCAATTTGTTGTTCCACTTATTTATACATTCTTGTATATTGGTTGCTTCTTGTACGTGCCCTGACCAGGGACAGAACCTGCAACCTTGGCTTGTCGGGACGATGCTCTCACCAACTGAGCTACCTGGCCAGGGCAATCCTACCATTCGTTTCTTTAGTGATATATACTCCCTAGCTACAGATAAACACTACATATCACACCAAATTGCACTGATTCTTTAAGTTACATGGAACGTTCAATTGTAACATTTTAGGAGAGATAGTCAATGACTTAATTATAACAGCCTTTTAAAGACCAATTGTAGTTGATACTACCATATTTGAATATATAGAATCAGGATTGTTATAAAGATGTTAAAGGTATATTTATGCCCAAAGAGACTTAACGCTTTAAACATGTAGAACTCACCGTGAGCCTTGTAACTTGTGTCTGTGGATCAATTAACCTATAATAATAATTAAAAATTTGAACAAATTTTAATTAGGCTGGAATTATATATACATTTTTCCTACAGTTTTTTTGAGGGAGAGGTTACTACTTACTTTAAACAATCACAAGTGACTAATAAATGTGATTCTGTCATACGAAAGATGTTATGGATGGCCCGGGCAGCTAAGATTTGGCGCATTGTTTCATAAACAACATCTGGATTGTCATCTGATTTCACCTCCATAGAACCAAGGAATCGGACAATAAATAACTGATGAAGAATAGAATCTACAACAGAACAAGGTATATTATGTATTTTTAAATCCCACATTTCTTTACCTAAAGAATTAAAATACACTGCCTCATTTTAGATTTTCCACTGAAAAATTCAACCTAGCTCCTAACTATAGTGTTCAAGTTACAGGAGAATTAAGGTGTTAAATTCAAATAGCAAAGATTATGTTTCAACAATTAATTGGTGGCTATGGCTAAAAAGAATTCCTATGTTATTCTTTTCTGTAAGTTTGAAATTAAATAAAAATAAAAAGCTACTAGAAAAAGGAATAAAAGAAGTTATGCTCCAGTACCAGAAGAAACATCTACTGGAAAAGCTTAAAGGACATCTTATACATTTAGACTTTGTAAGGTCAAAAGTATAATATTCTATAATTTTTTGTGAATAACAAAATCTTAAGTCCAATTAAGTTCTGTTGCTTTAAGTGTAAGTTGAGAAAAAAGAGAAAATTGTGAAGTAAATAAAGATACCATTAAAATAGCATACAGCAAACAAATATAAACAACAAATTATTCAGTTTACTGTTTAGAATTTCTAAAACATAAAAATATTGCACATTTGTTTTACCTTCAGTTTCAGATTTCGTGCCTCCTCCAGATTCTCCAAATGGATTTGTACGCCTGAAAATTTTTTTTTAAATTATGAACCAACAGTTAGTTACAGTGAGCCACATGGAAGGATTATCAATCACTGAAACCAGAGTTAAAAAGTAAATCACGAAACCTTGTACATACATTTAAAATAAAATTCTAAAATAACCCATCCTGTTAAGGAACACTACGGATGACCAAGTTAGTCTGATGAAGGCCCAACCCTCAGCTTAAGTTAATAGGCTCAACTCAAAAGTTGTTGCATTTTAGAAAATGTGGATGGATTGGAAGTTCAGACAGACAGACACACACACACACACCATAATAAACTATGTTGCAAAAGTTCATGAATTTAAAAAAAACTAGGACAGAGAAACAGTTGATTTAGCTTCAATTTTAGCTACTTGAGAAAAATGCCAGACATTTTCTGGGATGCTAAAAACCTCTTTTTAGGTTATCTAAGTATATGTCACAAGTTGACTCTGATAATTTCAATAGTTTCTAGTTTTAAACCTGTATTTCTCAAGGCATATGTAACAATGCAAGAAAAGCTACCTAAAGATGGAAGCTACCTCCCTCCTTAGTGTGTTTGGCTCTTGCACACCCACATGAAGGAAGAAAAGTACACTTCAAAGTAAGTTTTGTAAGCAAACAAAGAGCTAAGTGGTTCCAAAATAGCATTGGCATGAAGTTAACATAAAATTATCTCCCTAATACATGTCTGATTGACCTGTTATATCAGATGCTAAGTATATTTCTGTAATCAAATTTAAATTACTTTTTCTTGATCACAGCCATGTATACCCAAATTAATATGTTATCAATTTATTAGGTGTCTAACCTGCTAAATAAGTAATTTGCCTTAAGTCATGTTTCCTTCATCCATAGCCAAAGAAAAATTTTAATGCTTTGACAAAGATATTTCTCATTATATAAGCAAAAAAATGGCTCATTAATAATTCATAGTATGATAATGATTTAGTACCTTCCTGGAGATCTCTTATTCTGATACAGGATAATATTTTCTAATAAATCTATAGCATGTATATTACTCTCAAGAATTTTAAAAATATTGTCATGACCTAAAGATAAGATTGTCAGCTTTCTCCTGCAATTTTAATAGCAAATACTATGAAGATCTAATAAGCAATTCGGAATTAAGTATTTTTAAATACTAAATTACCTTAACTCATTTATCTAAGGCAGAAAACAAAGAGAAAAACCTGCTGTGATTCTTCTCTATCAAAATGATTTTACGTAATTAAATAAGGTACAATGTAGCTGATGCACATGATATGTAAAAGATAGAAATGATATCATAAACTTCGCAGACCAGCCAAAACCGGTTTGGCTCAGTGGATAGAGCGTCAGCCTGCGGACTGAAAGGTCCCAGGTTCGATTCCGGTCAAGGGCATGTACCTTGGTTGCGGGCACGTCCCCAGTGGGGGGTGTGCAGGAGGCAGCTGATCGATGTTTCTCTCTCATCGATGTTTCTAACTCTCTATCCCTCTCCCTTCCTCTCTGTAAAAAATCAATAAAATACATTTTTTAAAAAATAAAATAAAATAAATAAATAAATAAACTTCACAGACCATAGCACAATATCCCTGAGATGCCATCACCCACCTGCCTCCCTGGCCAGAGGCTTTCCCCTGCCCAGGCTGATCTTCACACACAGGAGAAATTATGTCAAACTGTATTGGGGTGTCTGGAGCAACGAGAGAATCAAGAGAGAGGGCAGCCAAATTTGTGGACTCAGATCCTAAGGATCCTGAACTGCTGGTTCGAGCTGTCGATGGTCGAGATTGTCTAAGCACAAAAGGAAACAAGAAGGCACACTTAGTTTTCTCTTTTGGAAACTGAACACTTAAACTGTGAGATAAGAAAATACAACTCTGTAAGTCAATGAGAAGGATAGAACAAATTTTAATAGACACAATCCCAAATCATAGCTACTTGTTTAATAATAGACTTCTTTTTTCCAATTATTAAATTCAAAAACATAAATCACCTCAATCTAGAGATAAACACAAAGAAAATTTGGAATCATTTTATTTAGCACTCTTGGCTGGTAACTTTACCAATTTGAAAATACAATTTCCATTTTGTTTGGGAACTATTTCATACTAATCTAAGCAGCCCTGCTATAAGCAAAGTGTTCACTATCCCTTTCAATACCCCATGTAGTTCTCTAAATAACCCACAGTCTGGTAACTCACCCCACTGGCCGCAGGCTCTCGTGTCTCTGCTGGAAAGATGGGGAAGGAGTGACAGCTTCCAAAGCTGACTGATTTACTCGTGCAGCAGTTTCCTTTAAAAAAAAAAAAAAAAGACTAACATTAGTAAAGCAAGAAAACCACAAGTTTGAATATAACTCTTTCAATTGAGTTACACATAAAATGTAAATTGGAGTTAATAACGTAGTTCCATGTACTTTGTCTTAATATTAAGATACATAATTAACTTTACAGCATTATAACTTGTTTTTTCTTACTTCCTGTAAATGTGGGGGGAGTGAATCTGATTTTTTGCCTCCTATATATAGACCAGGAAATATTGGTTTGTTTGTTTTTTATGTTTTTAACTATGAGATTTTTTGGACTAAGTTTGTATTGCTAGCACCTAGAACAGTGTCTGACATACTGGACACTCAATACATTCACTAAATAAAGAAATTTATAAAGAGTAGGAAATAGTCACAAAATATAAAATTATAACTATGCTGAAGTTTTCATAATTTTCCAGAATACATTTATGCTCAGAAATATCTATATATTTATTAATTGATAAAATTATCATGTATAAGTTTCAGACCAAAAATTGAAAGAAAGCTTTCCATAAGAAATATTTATAAACTTATTCTTTTATTTAAAACACTAACTAAATAAAACAGCATTTACATTAGAAAAAAATCACAAAATATTTTTACATTTCTGCGTCTTATAGTTAGCAAAAATACTAAGACAATGCCACAAAATGATCAAAATTTCTTCTTTCATTAATATAGATAAAATAATTCTGGATAATCTAGAAAATATCAATTAAAACTTAAGTTCTAATCACTGATAGGAAAGTACAATTAGCCTGAATTTTTCAAGTCCAAACATTGTATTCTCAATGTATTTCCGAGGTATTACAAGTCATCTAATTTGCATTTTAATTTTTTGTTGCTCAACTAACATACAGAAAGGAAAAGCTAGATTGGTGGGAAATTAAGTTACTAAAAGCAAAGGCTTCTCTACAGTGAGCACTGATTGCTTAAACTCATAAGATTATTATAAAACTGTCAGAAATTACTAATATTTTAGAGGTCTGAGATTTTGTTTATTTGGTTCAAAACTTTTCCCTAGGCATCTAAATCATATGTGTTAGAGGGGCACCTCAAAGCCATTATGATTAAAAACAAAACAAAACAAAACAGAACTCTTCTAAAATTTTCCCTTCACTTGGGTTTGAAACCTGGAAGTCATCTTTCTCTCCTTCATCCTTGAATCAGTCCCAATGCTAACTAGTCCAGTCAATTTCTTTTTACCTGTTTCTATGATTCATTATTTATTCTGTCTTTCCTCAGTTCATACCTGAATTATGATAATGGACTCCTACATATCCCCAGACACTCCCATCTAATCATCCATTACACCAACAGCTTAAGACCTAGAAGGTGAGGACTTTCTAGAGAAATTAGTCTTCCCTCTGTCTCAACTGAAATCATTAGCCCCGACCCAGCCCCAGGAGGTGCCTAGGTTCACAGCATGGCTGGGCCCACCAAGACTGGCAGAGGCCAGGCAGCTCCTGTCCTAAGCCAAGTCTTTTCCCAACTATACTGCAATATGGATCCACTTGACTCCTTCCAGAGTTCTCTGCACACCTGGGCTCTGCCTGTACGGTATGTTTGGATTGTACCTCTGGCTATGTCTGCACTGCTGAGTTTTTCTCGTGTGATACCCTTGATAGTTGAAGTATAATTGGCAAAATTAAGAGTTCAGGCCACCTCACCCAAGACCTAGTGAATGCATTTTAATATCCCAGATGATTTGTACACACATTTCCGTTTTCTATTATTCCCCAACGAGAACCTTCAAATCCAATTACACAGCTAGATTCATAGCATATCCACATTTGTGCTTTTGTTTCTGTTCTCTTATCTACAATGTCTTCTCTTTTCCACAAAACATGGACCAATCCTACCCAGTGCAAGTTTCCATCATCTCCAGTTTTCTCTAAAGTCCACACTGATCTTAACATTCTTAAATATTAAGCTTTTAGTCATCACAGTATGTTTTCAATTTCTACTGTTTTTTTGAAATGTTAAAGTTTTAGTTTTGTCTTCCCATACACATAAGCTCCTGGAAGACAGATGCCATGGCTTATTTTTCTTCTCCATCCCCCTTCTCCATGGTGAACAACACAGCACTAAACACAAGATTAGGGGCCACTAAATATGTTTATTGGCTGATTTAAGTACCTTTGAAATAACTTATTGTTCAGGAAGACCAGATACTCATTACATACATGATACATTAAAGCTACCCATTCAAGTGCAAATTAAAAGATTATAGAACTTGAGAATTATGACTTAATTAATAAAAGCTGTATTAGCCACATGATTATTTAATTTTGCCAGATCTAGATATGATAAAATAAAAATGTTACCTCTGGATTTTCACTTAAATATATTTGTTTAGATATATTGTTTATTGTACAGATCCACTGTAAGAGGGAAAAATAAAAGAATATGATTAATATTTTTTCTACAGTGCTTCTCGTCTAAAAGAGAATGTTCAATATTTGAAGTAAATATAAATTTCATTAGAAGAAGTAACACATAATCTTTCTTATAAGATAAATACCTTCCTATATACATAAGCATATATATGTATAGTATTTGAGGACATAATAGAACATTGAACAGATTATTTTTAAATGCCAAATTTCATACAAGGAAATTAAAAAATATAGTAATCATATGAAGTTATAATTTAGTAGTCTATATATTTTTATATTACTTCCCCCTTAATCCCTACCAAACAAGACAGCCTGGATTCAGATCTTATTATTAACACCAATGCAAAAAAGTTAGGAGCTAAATATATTCCTGGTGAATAGATTTTACATACTTCCCTTCTTTCAGGTTTATAAAAAATTAACATAGAAAACTCCCTGCTTCACACCTTCTGCTTCACTCTTGAGAATTCCAGTGCTTGATGAGCCTCACTAAACTAAACTAATATTCTGTTTGGTAAACGCTGCAGACATTTGTCTGTGTTCCTCAGAGATCAAAAGTCAAGTTTTAATAGCTATTCTTTTCCACCAGAAGTAAATAAATGTAACCTCTACATAATCAGTAACCTTGTCTTTCACCAAAACAATTATAAAAGCAGATAAGATGGCTCAAAATCAACCTATAATACATTTTCATTGAAGAATATTTCTCAAGACAAAGTTTTTAAAGTATCAGTTCTTAATGATAACTTACCTTCCATATTTGGTGTACTACAAGTAAAAATAGAGCCAAAAATAAAATACTTGTGAGGAAAAAACAGATATTACCAAATTTTCACTTTCTATCTTTCATTTTCCTAAGGTTTTAAGCTTTAGTTGCTTCATCCCATGCCAATCTGCTGCCACTATATATTCTTAATGAAGCAAATACTGTCTTAGAGGGTTGGTGAGAGGAGTGAATAAATTAAACTGTCACCTCTAAACAGCCTGTCAGAAAGCAACAGTCACAAGGTCATTTCTGAATTGCAGCCTTTAAAAAGAGAGTAGAGAGATGATCGATCTCTAAGGTTCTCTCCTCAGAGGTCCCACTATAAATTCTTTGTGAAACTTAAGAATGTTTTTTAAGGATGATAAACTTCTATTAAAAATATATTTTTAATTAACCCAAATTTTTCAAACTTCTATAATGAACATATTAATATGTTTTGTCATCAGCAAAATATCTTGATATTGCTAAAGAAATTAACTACATAAAATTTTACCTCTTCATGGTCTTTTTTACTCTCTGCCTGCAAAATTGAAGATCTGAAAACAAAAAAAGAAAAATTGGACCCTCAACTTCTTTTAAAGTACTTTTAAGAGTACTTTAAAGTTTTTATTTTAAGAGGTACATATAAAACCAATCAGTATGAAAAAACCACACACACACACACACACACACAAAAAAAAAACACCCACATAGCAATGTCTTAGGAAAAAGAGACCACCAGAAACACCAGGACTCAGATTTTAGCAACTCTTAACTTTATCTATGCCAAAATGTGCCAATAAAGAAACAGGTGCTAGTTTCCAGAAGACAGCCTACAGCAAAGGTGCACTGCAACTAAGAATCCATTTTAACCTTCTGACACACAATTTCAAATATAAATAACCAACCCTAATATAAAACACTAATTTTACTTCATTCTTTATTATTTCTCATTGAATATGGTTAAATAAAATTTTTTCAATCTATTAATCAGTAACATAGGGATATTTAGCTTTTCTATAGATGTTCATGTTTTAAGAGTTAGAGAAAAAAATATTTTTTACTAATCTTGAATCAAACCAGGAATGTGAAATGGAAAATCATATTAAGCATTAGCAAAAAAACTGAAAATACAAAAAGGTAAGTACATGTAGTGAGTTATTAACAGTTTGACAATATTGACAAATGAATACAGGGACTCCCAACATCTACCATGATAAATGATACATAGTAATTGGCATTCATTATATGTTTATAGAAGGAATATGAAATTAAATAACCATTTTGAGCTGTAACATCTTACTATACATACTAGTAAATATAGGGGGAAATGACTTTCAGGGCACCCAGAGTTGCTCTGAACAATAAGGAAGATCAAAAGCAACTTAATTAAGTAGGAAAAATTTGCAGATAACTTAAGCATCTATCATTAAAAAATTTTATAAATTATGGTATATATCATTATGTAGATTATAATATAGCCATTATAAAATGTTTTTAATAAGTGACTGCAGGTCCAAATTACATATGCAATATTTCCTCAACTATTTAAAAACTATAATTAAAAAATAAAAATTGTAGGGCAACAGACTAAAAAGTTAATTGTTGCTCTGGTTAGTGAGATCATAGCTTTTTTTCCATACTCCTTTTTATATTTTTCTATGCTTTTCAAAAATTTGTTCTACAGATTCTCATTTAATACAAAGATAATAGAAAAATTTAAAATGGCACATAACCATTAATGGACTAAGTAATTTTATCAGAAATATTTATTTACTTGAAATAAATATTTATTTACTTTTTTGTTAATCCTCACCCGAGGATATTTTTCCACTGATTTTTAGGGAGAGTGGAAGAGAGAGGGTAAGACAGAGAGAAATATTGATGTGAGAAAAACACATTGATTGGTTGTCTCCTACATGAGCCTGGACCAGGGCCCTTGACCGGAATCAAACCCGGGACCCTTTGGTCCGCAGGCCAGCGCTCTATCCACTGAGCCAAACTGGCTAGGGCTAGAAATATTTATTATTGCTAGCACCTAATACATGCTAGACATATTACATATGTTAGATCTCAATTTTTCATTAACAATTTAGAAAATAGAGATTATGACCTCCCCCCAATTCTACATGTACAAAAATGAAGCTCAGAGAGGTTATGTAACTTGTCTAAGATCACACACTAAGTAGTGGGTCCAGAATTTGAACTTTCTGACTCTAAGGTTGGGGCTCTTTCCACTAACTTGTGCTGCCTTCTCCACCCAGGCAGGATTTTCAGTGACTAGTCTCAGCATGAAATCACAGGTCTTTACCATATGACTTCACTTTAGTAACCTTAAAATACTAGACATCATTTAACCAGGTCAGAAAGGACAATTCAACTCATTTCTATAAGAAAATTACCTGAATATATAACAAGTCTAAAATATCTATAAAATGTCTGAATGAACAGGAATTATCCTACATTTCAGTAGTTTAAAATATTACATGCTTTATTAGTAGTAGGAAAAATACTAACTTTTTTCCATCAAAAGAGGTGATCTGAAAACAGTACCGCCTGTCTTCACAGTCCACAGCCATTACTGAACAGTTGTCTATGTCCATGGCCAAGCCTCCTGCTACGTCCCCACGGGCCTGACTCATTAAGTTTCCACCCTGAGTGAAGTAAAACTGTCTGTCCCAGGTAGATGACACCAAGCCTGTTTTACTAAATGAAGAAAGTACATTCACTCTTTAATTACAACACACATGAAATCTCATCATTAAGTCAGACACAAGATAAAGCACACCACAAAGAACCAGCTTGCAAAAAGGCACCAAAGCGCCTAGAAAATATATCTGTTTTTCAGTTTCTAAAATAAATTCATGTATGCTGACCACTTATGTGAGTGGGTGTACATATATTTCCAAAACAAGCGTGGAAATTATTAAATTGAAGCTGCTATAATGATGCTTCAAAAATATAGTTTAACTTTTCAAAACAAAACTCTAAAGAAAAGAACTTATTTTACTCCTAGGGTTAACTTGCTTTATCTTATCTTCAGGTAAAAACTAAAATTTGACCTGATGGTGTAATTACATATATTTTCAAAGTATGATAAATAACATTTTATAGCATTCACATTATGCTAGATTTAAACTCCAATTGGTTTCACTTTTTAGATAATTCTAAATTATTCAACAAATATCTAAATAGTTACTTTTGAAAATTATTCATGTACCCCATAGGTCAAAAAGTTCAACTAACTACCAATACCACTAACTAAAAAGATCCAACCTTTAGTAAAATCAAAACAATTTGGCAGGCAATATCAATTATATATTTGCTTGCTACTAACTTAAATGATACACAATATAAGAAAATAACAATAGTTTTCTTACTTCCTAGCATTAAGGTATCCGGCCTTTCGGGTTAAGTTTCGGTTAACAGGAAATTTCGTGGGATCAGGGTCAGGCACATATAAAGGGTCACTGGCTATTTCCAAATCCTCTATTGTCTGCTGCATGGTCTCTACATCACTGTCCATCTCCCTGCGAACACTAGCACAGAGAACAGGTTATTCACTACCAACCACAACGAAGTACTCCTTTCACAATCACATTTATCTGTAATTTGTTTTATATATATTTTCTTAAAGAAAGCAACAGTGGTATGGGTAAAGTAACATGAACATGTTATAAAACAGCTTTACATTTTATTTAAAACAGATATTTTGGAAACAATACTAAATTCAAAAACTTAATGAAGCCACATTCAATGCCTAACTCCAGAGGAATTTTCAAACTGTTCTGTCCTGTGCCTTTAAAACAACATTTTCATCTCCCTCTGTACCTCAGATTGACCACATCACTGCTCAGACTTTTGAACCTTATTAGATCTGCTTTCTCTAAGTTTTCATAGCTTGAAAAACAAGATTTATTTAGTGATCTCCCATCTATCCACCACAATTCAGGTAACCGTGAAGATAACTCACTATGAATAATTACTATCATGGGTCTGTTATATTCAGACATAAAACTTAGTTTAGAATCAATAAAATAGCAGATTTGATACTATTGTGAAATTCAGAGTTCAGATTCTGTGGAAAAGATGGTGAAAAAAGAAGTGTCCATGAGTCATGCAAGAAACACTCTCATGGCAGGAAATTAAATGGTAAATATTTTTAGATTATGACATTTAGCTGTTAACTTATCATTCACATAACTTCATTTTCAATTTTAAGGAAGAAAATACTTACTTCTGTACACTTGTTCCAATATTAGTTAAGAATTCTTCCAGTTGTTCATTGAGATTTTCAGAACCCATCTTAAAGAAACTTATCTGAGGCAAGAGGGTATGAGAGTGGGAGGGTGAACAACAGAAACACCCACACACACAAACAAAATACTTAAATAAATCATATAAACAAATTCCAAGATGCATGATAAGTAAAAAACAAAGGATTATTTGATCTGTGTAAAAATAGGTTGTAGTTTACAATGACTTCTACTGGGCATGAAACCACTGAAGAAATAAACTTAAATTTCACTGTTCATTCTTTTATATATTAACTAGAGGCCCAATGCATGAAATTCATGCAAGGGGCTGGGCCCTAGCAGCCACAGCAGCTTGCCTCGGCCCTCACCGCCCTGGCTTCATCTGGAATCTGGTCTAATTAGCATATTATGCTTTTATTATTATAGATACATGCATATGGTAAGCAATTTTTTTAATTGTAAAATATATTTTAAGACATTTCAGGTAAGTCACATTGATAAACTATTTCATGTTTAATACAAAGATTAAAATGTTTTGTATCTGAGGAATAATAATATTCATACTTGAAGAAATAGGGGGCTGCCATCTCATCTTATATTACCCAGATTTAATTTTCTAGCCCCCTTCCTGATGCATACCTCTTGGGACACTTTGGAGTTCATTAATATATATATTTTTTTTTTAATATACCCCATTGATATTTTACAGAGAGGAAGGGAGAGGGATAGAGAGTTAGAAACATCGATCAGCTGCCTCCTGCACACCTCCCACTGGGGACGTGCCCGCAACCAAGGCACATGCCCTTGACCGGAATCGAACCCGGGACCCTTCAGTCCGCAGGCCGACGCTCTATCCACTGAGCCAAACCGGTTTCGGCAGTTCATTAATATTTTTAACTCAGGAAGTATGCAAGCAACTTGAAGCAAACTCAAACTTTTCTTTCAGATCTATTATGAAGCAAGAATGATTGGAGGCTTCAGCAATAGGTGTAACTACACAATTCATTTAGCTTTCTGTTCCCTGTCCTCAATTGTGATGAACAAGATCTACATACAAGGTAAGTGGTTTCATTTACCATAAAATATTTGAAATCTTCATCTGCAAGGAAAACCATTCTCCCTAACTTCCTTAAAATAACATCCTGATGACAATTTTAAATTACTTTTTTTAAAACATAGGCACAAAATTGTAATTTGTAGTTTGCAATGTAATATCCTTATACTTAACATAAATATCATACTTAATATAAAGTTTTTAGGGCAGTTATAATCCAAAACACAGTGTAGAATTCACCTGAGCTTGCATGTACCCAAGTAGAGGTTCTAACAATGCTATTTTCTTCTTGTACTGAAGAGTATTTAATGCACAAAAATAATGCATCATGGTCTGGTGTTGTTTTTTCCTGGAAGTGTAGACATCTTCTGTTACTTCATACTTTGCCTTTAAGTGAAAAAATTAAAAATACTATTATTTATTTAATTTTAATTTATCTTTAGTAGTGGCTGTGAAGAAGAGCCTACCCAAGGAAAAAGGCACATCACCACCAATTGTGCACTGCTTCCTTATTTTCTTAGATATTAGAAATCCTGCAAAATATTGGCTAAGATAGTTTTCCTGTATTACTACCAACCACTTCATTTTCAAGCACATTAAAAGCAGAATTCTGCATATAACTAAGATTGGTACAATAAACTAAGCATGTCAGAGAAAGTATACCACACAGAGGAAAGGCAGACAATTAATTTTTTTATAACTAGAGTCCCGGTGCATGAAAATTCATGCACTGGAGAAGGGGTCCCTCAGCCTGGCCTGCCCCCTCTCACAGTCCGGGAGCCCTCAGGGGCGGGAGGCAACCTGGAGATCAGAGGAAGGTGATGCCTCATCACACCTCTGCTGCTGCCACTGCCGGCAGTGCAAGCCTCGGTTGGCCCTGGTTACCTGAGCCTCAGGTGGCCCTGGGCGGCTGGGCAGCCACCATCTGAGGCTTCCTGCACCTCGGGCCGGCCCTGAGCGGCTGGGCAGCCGACATCTGAGGCTTGCCTGCACCTCGAGCATCAGCTGGGCAGCCGCCGTCCGAGGCTTGCCTGTGCCTCAGGCTGGCCCTGGGTGGCTGGGGGGCTGAGGGGACTGGGGGACTCCAGAGGCAGGTACACAGAGCAGCTGCATGCCTGCTGTCCCGGCAGGGCTGAGGGGACTGGGCGCCGCCATCTTTTAGGGTGTGGCAGTCAATTAGCATATTCCCTCCTTATTGGCTGTGGGCACCACCATCTTTGCAACAGTGTGAGGGTCAATTAGCATATTCCCTCTTTATCAGATAGGACAGCTTAGCCATTAGTCTTTGACTTTGTCAGTTCTCAACATACCACTCTCTCCTCCTGGTTCCCTCCCTACTACCCCTCCTCTCTTGTACTTGCTTGTTTCCCTTCACCTACACTTAAAATGTGTGTGTTCCCTTAAGTTCTTGTATTCAGACAACAAATATTTACTGAGCACCTACTATGTAATATATACTAGGTTCTTCTCTCTTCCTGCTCTCCTGAGAATACCAAATCAAGTACAAAGAATATTTCATATTCCAATGACTCCCACATTTTTACCTTCTACCTTTCATTCTCCCAAGTGTCAAAGGAAGCACATGTCCACCTGAGCTCTTTATATGTATGTATGTATGTGTGTGTGGTGGGGAATGTGCTAGCAATCAATGTACAAAACTAAAGACAGCATTTTTTTTTATTGTTTAAAGTATTACATGTCTCCTTTTTTCCCAATTGACACCCCCACCCCAGTAAAGACAGCATTTTAAACAGGAAAAACTAGACCACCTAATGAAACAGTTGTTAATTGCAATACTGAAAGAGTAAATATGTATCATACCTTATCATTTTCTCTTTTTTTTGATAATCGGCTATATCTGTGAATTGCAGCATCATGATCTGGAAAATAGAATGACTATTAACAACAACAAAATAGTACTTTGCAAAAGTTATGTTTTAAATGGCTTCAGATGTGCATCTTTCAACAAATGTTCCCCTATCCAAATTTCCCCTAAAGTATGTTTCTACTTATTAAATTGGTAAAAATATTGAATTCAAAGGAAACTGTAATCCACTAAAATTTTACATAAATATTTTTAATACAAAAATAGCAAAGATTCATTAAGGAAAACGTGGAATGTATAGGAAAACAAGTCAGGGAAAATATTATATCACCTCTTTAATATTATGATAGCAAATCACAAAAGTTGATTTAATTTCTTATTAAATTTTTCTATAGGGTAAACAGTACAACTTAAATAACAACACTGATTTAAATAATGTTCACTTAAACTTTTAATTAGGTTCATTTTTTTTTAATTATTGCACAGAATCTGGCCACAGATTTGTATTGATTTTAAAAATGCATCATAACAAGAAATAACTGTAAAGTATTAAGAGCTTACCATTACTAGCAATCTGAAACACTTCCTTTAATGTCAATATTTCTGGAAAAGTTCAAGAATAATTTCAGTGTAGCATATTTATGAAATATCTTAAATTTTGTTTTGAAAATAGTAACTGCCATTTAAGCTATAATTAAAACTCCAAATAATATCTCATGCTTCGACATTCAAAGCGACAATGCCAATCTGTATTTTAGCTAGCCTATAGAACATTTACTATCATTAGCAACATTACAACTCCAGAAAATCTACTTGCCACAAATTAGTAATATGACACAAAAACAAATTGTAAAAGCACTGTAAATTCTAAGATATAGAAATAGTTTTTGTACCAGAATCTAACAATTCATTTTTTATATTGCCTCTAATAAGTTCAAATATTGAATAAGAAGAATTATGACATTCAGTCCCCTTTGACTGAGAAAAGAGATTTGTTTCTTGACCTTAGAATGACCATTCTTGAGGATTTATCACAAATATTAACTCCATGTCTAAAATACATTTGTTTTTATTCCATTATAACTTAAATATTTTGCCATCCACTGATATATTAATTCAATGTTTTATTCTATCTACCTATCTTGTAAATAGGTCTATATAATTTAAGATTGTAAATTATGAGAAAGCAGAGCCAATTCTATAAAACTCATTTTATCACTGAATAATGCTAAATGGGGGCAAAATCCACCACAAAAAACTAAGTGATGGGTTGCTAGCTGTGTCAGTACCACCTACCTCCTGCCACTCCAGCCCATAAACACACCTCCATCTCCTGTGCCAATGTCTCATTTCAAGTCTTGGTCATACCTCACTGGACTCTCACAAATTCCTAATCCATTCTGCTAGACATCAAATTCACTCTATTCCACCCTCCAAAAACAAAAGGATTATGTCTCCTTCTTAAAAGACCTTCATTGGCTTCTCTTTCCTTATAGACTTAAGTGTAACATCTTTACATAATCTAGTCCCAACTAATCTATTTCTAGATTTGTCTACTGCCATGCCCAACACATTCAATATTGCAGCCACACTGAACTTATCATTCTCAAAACAAGCCATGTATTTCTACAACCCATACCTTTGTGTTTCCTAGTCCCTCTACTACAGTGGTTCTCAACCTTTCTAACATCGCGACCCTTTAATACAGTTCCTCATGTTGTGGTGACCCCCAACCATAAAATTATTTTCGTTGCTACGTCATAACTGTAATTTTGCTACTGTTATGAATCATAATGTAAATATCTGTGTTTTCTGATGGTCTTAGGTTCTACAGCAGTGGTTCTCAACCTGTGGGTCATGACATTAGAAAGGTTGAGAATCGCTAGCAGAGTTGCCTTGGTGAAGCCTTTCTGACACCCTCCTCTGAGCTTTCACAACACCTTGCTCATTCCCTATGAAACAGTATTGTAATTATCTGTTTACCTATATCCTTCTCTAGACTTTCTCAAGTGAAGTGACATCTTATTCATATCAGTATTCCCCAGTATCTAGTTTAACACCTAGTGTTAATTAGCTCCTATAAGTATTTAGTGACTAAAGTAAATGTGGCACAGCTATATTCAGAAATGGTTAAGATATAGAGTAATATGCATTTTACAGGCATTAATATTCTGATAGCTAATGAAAGTAAACATAAGCTTGACTTCAATACCTTTCAGATCTCTTTCTTTAAACTGGGTAATGGGGAACATCATGGCATCAGCAAGCTGCGTTGAAAGTACCGCATGACAAGAGCTAAGCTAGTAAAAGAAAAACCAAAAAGGCCAAGTAACAGAAACATTTAACCAGTGTTGTGTAAATTAAACAAAATCTAGTAAAAGAACTTGATAATAAGAGAACACAAAATTATGTAATAAAATATACAGTCAAAAAATTACATTTAAAACTCTTAGAAGAAAACATAGGATAACCTTGGATTTGGCAATGATTTCTTAGATATGAAACCAAAAGCATAAGCAACAAAAAATATATATAAATTAAACTTCATCACAATTAAAATTTTTGTATACCAAAGGATACTATCAAGAAAGTAAAAAAGTGCCCAGCCAGTGTGGCTCCGTGGCTGAGGTCACGGTTTGATTCCCAGTCAGGGCACATGCCCGGTTTGCGGGCTCCATCCCCAGGGTGGGGCATGCAGGAGGCAGCCCATCCATGATTCTCTCTCATCATGATGTTTCTCTCTCCCTCTCCCTTCCTCTCTGAAATCAGTAAAAATATATTTTAAAAAAAGAAAAAAAATAGACAATCCACAGAATGGGAGAAAATATTTGCCAATGATGTATCTGATAAGGAACTTGAATAAAAAACCCTTAAACTAAGTAATAAAAGAAACAACCCAATTAAGAAAAGGGGGAAGATCTGAACAGACACTTCATCAAAGATTTACAATGGCCAATTGGCACGTGAAAAGATGCTCAATATCTTCAGCCATCAGGAAAATGCACGTCAAAACTATGCTGAGACTCCACACCACTTCAATGGCTACAGTAAAACATAAATAAAAATAACACATTCTCATGTGTTGGTGAGAATGTGAAAAAACTGGAACCCTCCTACATTACTGGTGGGAATGTAATATTGTGTAGAAACTGTGGAAATCTGTTTGGTGGTTCCTCAAAAAGTTAAACACAAAATTACCATATGACCCAGCAATCCCACACCAGGTATATACCCAAAAGAATTGAAAACTGGTGTTCAAAAATACCAAAAAACAAAAAACTTGTACATGAATGCTCATAGCAATAGTATTTGCATTAGCCAAAAGGTGGAATACAACCCAAATGTCCATCAGCTGATAAATGGATAAATAAAATGTGGTATATTCATACAAGATTTTATTTAGCAAAAAAAAAAAAAAAAAAGGAATGCAACCCTAGCCAGTTTGGCTCAGTGGATAAAGTGTCCGCCTATGGACTAAAGGGTCCCAGGTTCAATCTGGCTAAGGGCACATGCCCAGGTTGTGGGCTTGATCTCCCCCATTAGGGGACATGCAGGAGGCATCCAATCAATGATTCTCTCTCATCATTGATGTTTCTCTCTCTCTCCCTTCCTCTCTGAAATCAATTTTTTAAAAAAGGAATGCAATCTGATACATGCTACAACATGGATGAACCTTAAAAACGTTTTGCTAAGTGAAAGACAACACAAATTATATTGAGTCCATTTATATGAAATATTTAAAATAGGTAAATCCAAACAAACAGAAAGCAGATTTATGACTGCCGGGAGCTGAGGGAGTGAGGAATACGAAGTGACTGCTTAATGGGCACAGGGTCTCCTTTGGCCTAATGATAAAAGTGTTCTAGAATATCAGTGCTAATGGTTGCACAACACTGTGAATGTACTAAAAGTCACCAGTAGTAAATTTTATGTATATTTTCCCACAATAAAAAAATTCCATTTCCTATAAATATTTCTTTATATTGATCTGCTAGGACAATATTTTGCTATAATGGATTATTAAAATATTTCAAAAAATTATTTTCTAGTTAAGAGACTAGAAAAGACAGGGCTAATGGTGCATGTGAAAAGAAGAGTTTTCACTGCACTAGTAGAGAACAGTTATGGGCTCTCCAAACATCTCTTACCATCTTTCTTCCTCCTAACTTCCAGTCTTTTTTTAGTTATTTCTTCTGAGACTAGTTTGAGAAATTAAGGGTTGATATTGGCTATTTAGAATGGAAGATAAAATGTTGCCTGATGGCAAAAAAAAAAGAAAAACCATAAAGAGCCTCTTTTCTCCCGGTGTTCATCAGATAAGACAATGAAACACTGAATGTTAATTACATGGACTGGGAGAACATATCTATATGTTTATTCCTTGAAAACAATTGTTTTAATCAAGCAAAGAAAGTACTGTTTTTACAAGACAGCCACCAAGAAATAAGGTCCTTTTTAAATAGTAATCTTTTTTTAATAGAGACTTACTCATATAATAATAATAACAGTTCCAAATAAAAGCTAAACAACTTGAATAACTTAATTATAAGACCATTTATTCCATAAATAAATACTTACCTCATCTATAACTTTTGAAAACTGTTGCAAAGTAGAACTCATCACTTCATCATCACCACCCAATGGAAAACGCTAAAAGGTGAGAAACAGAGATGTGGTAAAGGACCAGTGCTGTATGTCTTTTGTGAATGACATTGTAATTTAGATTTTTAAATAACTTCAGAAAACTTCCAAACTTTGAATAAGTTCCAAAAGTATCATTTTAATAAACTAGTATAGTTATAGTAAACATTAATTATAATGCTGCTAAGCAACCAATTAACATGGTATATGGGAATGCACCATACTTGGGAGTTCAAAGATTTGGTGTTTAGCTCTAATTCCTCCAATAACCACCTGTGTAACTTAAGCAAGGTTCAGTAAAAAGAAGAGAGGTCAATCAGATAACCTCTGTAGCTAACATTAAATCATTAAAATTAGATATAAGTGCTATAAAGGAATTTCAATGGCATATCAAAATTAACTTCTGTGAATTCTAAAAAGTTTATGATTCTTGATGAGAAATTCTACATAACTATATAGATACGGTATCACTGCATATTTTAAACGATGCGCTTAAAACTTTCATATACAGTACCTGTTTTTCATATTCTTTTAAAAGTTTTGAAGTCAGGTGTGTTGCTGCACTTAATTCATTCTATAAAAAAGATTAATTCAAATTAATGTGACATTACTGTTAAGAAAAACTTTTAGTTGAAGATACCTACACCATTTTTATTTATCACTTAACATAAAATATCGTACACGTTCTCTAAACCCCTCACTAAATCACTGGAAAGAGAACTACCATTAAAGTACTAAAAGGAAACTCAAACCATAAAATATACACCAGCAGTGTTCCTGGTGCATGTTTGTTTTTAACTAATAAAAACTAGGCATTAAATTAAATATTGTTAAAGCTTTAAAGTTAGGAGTAAACTGTATATATCTTAGCAAAATCTTGAGAGATTCTACACTGAAAACTGATCATCCCTTTCTCTAGATACTGGTATTAGTCCATAATAAGCATTTAATAACATACAACCAAAATGTGGTCAACCTAGTCATAAAATACAGCAACAGAAATACTTTTTTAATTTAAACGTTTTTTTTCCAGTGATGAATATGACAAAAATAACATTTCCTTTACATATCAATCTGTCTTCTAATTTGAGAGACCAACTAGAAGAATATAAAATAACAACTATCACAACTTTTAAGTACATAATGAAAATGTGAGTCCAGAAAGAAGAGAAAATTAGAAAGGGGAAAAATGAGTACACTTAATTAATCCCAAAGAAAGTTTATTATAGAACCCAGGTTGTTGTTAAGGCTTATAGTTAAATTTCATAAACAAAGCCTCAAATCTTATTCCTATTCAACAAAAGAATCTAGTCATTTCTATTTTCTTAAATTCATCTCCTATGCCCCAGAGCTACATCTAATTTTTATTACCTTCTATTAACAAAACAGAGGCAAAATACTTTCAAATCCTTTGTTTAAAAAGGGAAGTATTCCATAAGATTAAAAGCATGATTAGGGAAAATATGGGTGACAATATTGGGTTTTCAGTCAAATCTTAGGCAAATGTCACTATTAGTAAGTTTCAATAAGCTCTTACTGGGTTTGGGGAGGCGGGACAGAAGCTTCAATCTTCATAACTTTTATAGTACCACAAACTATGCATTAGTAATTGAAATGTGAGTTCTGTAATACAAAATAATGTTCATTCATCCATTCAACAAGTATTCATTACTATGAGCCCAGGTCAGCACTATGCACCAGTAAACAAGACAGACACTCTCTGTGCTTACAGATTCATTTTTTAAAAGCATGGAGTCAGCCTTTAGCTTTGTTACCTGTGCATCATAAATCCGATGCATAGCTTGATACAATTGGTTCATATAGTTGGAAATAGCTGTAGCATCTTCTTCAAATACACCCAGTAAAGACCTTGTCTATATAAAATAAAAGCAATAAGTTTATGTTAACTATTACATTAATCAGAAGGAAATTTTTTAAGGAAGGAAAAAATCCTAGAACATCAGAGCTCTAATTATTCTGATTATTAATCTATTTTTTCTCTTTTGATAGTAATGCCAAGATTTCAGGATTCTTTGTTCTCAGTTTCACTTCATTAAAACAAAGGGTTTTTCCAAATACATCACACAAACTTAGAAGGAACAACAAAGATATATTTTTATGAAGTAAAAAGTCTGCAATTAAACTTAAGAACAAATCAAAAGAAACATTCAAGGCTAATTTAATAATATTCCATGTATAAATACTTTAAATGTCTTATTTCAAGATAACTTAGTATGATTATTTCTTTTTCTCGGTGGTATCTTCTAGGAGTGCCAAACCCCTCCCCCCCATCCTAATCCAAAAATAATACCGTAGTGCCCCTTTCCAGCATTGCCTATAAAACATTAACTATGTTTTTTTGAGTGCAAAATTTGGGGTTATTCTTTTTCTTCTTCTTTATACATTTCTATAGTGTTAGGCTTTTTTTTTTTTTTCCCAATGAGTCGGTAAAATTTTTCATTTTAAGGGGAAAAATTGTAAGTAAATTTAAGACTGTCAATAAAAAGGATTTCAGAGGCAAGGAAACTCAGCATATCAAGGCAAAGTATGCTAAGCTTTTTATATCTCAAAGGCAGGGAAGAATTAAAATACCAAAAACTATTGCCATAACTGCAGCTTAAAATCTAAAAGATGACCTTGTATTTTACTCTACAAATAATGCTTCAACCTTAAAAGCTGGTTTTTAAAAATCAACTTAGTCTTAGCTTCCTATTTTCAGAAGAGAAAGCTAAGTGAATACAGTTTTTGGAAAAAAGCACAAAATCATAACACCAATATACAAAGTCCACATTCTCAGTCCTCTACTTCCCATGTCCCAGAGATTTAGATCTGACAGAATTTATTTTTTAGCTCTAGTACCTCAACTCCTACCTCTCAAAGTGCTATTTTAAGATGTAAAAAGAGCCTTAACCAGTTTGGCTCAGTGGATAGAGCATCGGCCCACGGACTGAAGAGTCCCAGATTCCCAGATTCCGGTCAAGGGCATGTATCTTGGTGCGGGCACATCCCCAGTAGGGGGTGTGCAAGAGGCATCTGATCAATGTTTCTATCTCATTGATGTTTCTAACTCTCTATCCCTCTCTCTTCCACTATGTAAAAAACACAATAAGCCCTAACCGGTTTGGCTCAGTGGATAGAGCGTGACTGAAGGGTCCCGGGTTCGATTCCGGTCAAGGGCATGTACCTGGGTTGCAGGCACATCCCCAGTAGGTGGCGTTCAGGAGGCAGCTGATCGATGTCTCTCTCTCATCGATGTTTTTAACTTTCTATCCCTCTCTCTTCCTCTCTGTAAAAAATCAATGAAATATATTTTTAAAAAAACACAATAAAATTTATTTACAAAAATATAAAAAGAAAAGCATCAAAAAATCTTGTTTGGCTATGCCATTTTTAAAAAAATGTATTTTTTTATTGATTTCAGAGAAGAAGGGAAAGAAAGAGAGAGAAACATCAACAATGAGAGAGAATCATTGATTGGCTACCTCCTGCAGATCCCCTACTTGGGGATCAAGCCCGAAACCCCAGGCATGTGCCCAGACCAGTAACTGAACCTCCTGGTTTATAGGTCAACGCTCAACATCTGAGCCAGGCCCTGGCTATGCCATTTTTAAGAAAAATCTGTCACTTAGTTGTTTTTTCCTCCAAAAATTATCATCCTAATTCAAGGAATACATTTATGTAAAAACCTGTAGTGGAACTAAATTTAAAAGATCATCTTGGCCCTAGCTGGTTTGGCTCAGTGGATTGAGCGTCGGCCTGCAGACTGAAGGGTCCCGGGTTCGATTCTGGTTAAGGGGACATGTCTGGTTGTGGGCTCGATACCCAGTGCGGGGGGGCATGCAGGAGGTGGCCGATCAATGATTATCTCTCATCATTGATGTTTTTATTTCTCTCCCTCTCCCTTCCTTTCTGAAGTCAATAAAAATATTTTTTTAATTTTTTAAATATATTTTATTGATTTTTTACAGAGAGGAAGAGAGAGGGATAGAGAGTTAGAAACATCGATGAGAGAGAAACATCGATCAGCTGCCTACCTCCTGCACACCTCCTACTGGGGACGTGCCCGCAACCAAGGTACATGCCCTTGACCGGATTCGAACCTGGGATCTTTCAGTCCGCAGGCCGACGCTCTATCCACTGAGCCAAACCAGTTAGGGCTTAAAAATTTTTTTTAATTAAATCTCAATCATAGTGAACTTTCTCACTTAAAAAAATCATCTTGCCCTTAAAAAAAATCAACTCTAAATCTAAATCTAAAAAATAAAAGCATTTTTTAAAAAAGGGTCCTCTTGCCCTGGCCAGGTGGCTCAGTTGGTTGGAACAGTCCCATACACCAAAAGGTTTCGGGTTGGATTCCCAGTTAGAGCACATACCTAGGTTGCGGTTCTATCCCAGGCTGGGGTGCATATGGGAGGCAACCCATTGATGTTTCTCTCTCGAATTGGTTTCTCTCTCTCTAAAATCAATAATAATGAAAAAAGATGCCATTAGGTAAGGATTTAAAAAAAAAAAAAAAAGATCATCTTAGCCCAAACAGGGTTGAAATAAGTACCCTAATTAAAACTAAAATATCAAGTTTAACACTGTATGATTGTTTAAAATTAGCAATTTATAAAAATATAATCAATACCATTTCACTGAGTCTCTGATGGCATCCACTGTGAGCTGCACCATTTTTATATACTACTAAAACAAACAAAACAATGCTGGCAATTAAGTTATAATTTAAGGTTTTTTTATGTCTTGAAATTTTTAATTTAAATGTTATGGAAACACACCTTTAGATAGAATTTAACATATAATGCCCATATAAACATAAAAAGGAAAACAAACACAAGCAGCATAAATTTAATATACTAGTAATCCTAAAATTTCTTCACAGAGTTCAACTCTTGTGAGTCACTTTTTGACACAGAGTTATCAATATCCATGTTTTCTCATCCAATATTATTCTGTACAAATATTTCTTAAACACGCTCCACTTTTGTCCCCAATACATATTTTCTTACAAACCATTTAATCAGATACCATTCAGCAAGTTTTTTCTTTTTATTGAATTTAGAGTGAGAGAGGGAGAGGGAGAGAGAAAAACATCATGATCAGTTGCCTCCCTCAACCTGGGATGGAAACCTCAACCTGGGTATGTACCCAGACCAGAATTGAGCCCACCACCTTTTGGTGCAAGGGACGACACTCCAACTGAGCCACACCGGCCAGGGCCCATAGAGCAGGTTTTAACAGTGGCACTTGCTTCATCTCATCAGGTATCAAAGGAATATATTCAAACAACAAACACGAATGGTAATGCTTCAAGTCGTTAAACCGATTTGTTGGTTGAATATTTTAGAGGTTGCAGTTGGTTGGTCATGCCACTAGGAGAAACAGACAGGTGTGCTCATTTGCAGGCAATTAGAAGTAAAACATCATCAGCTGTAAGAGGCATCTTGCTAACAGAGATGTGAAAATGTGAAAACAAATATGTGCTATAATATAGGAGTATTTCATATTATGCGAAAGCAGTGGTAGGCAAACCGCGGCTCTAACGCCACTTCTTCAAAATAGACTCGCCCAGGCCGAAAACCGACTTCTGCACATGGGCCACGAAGTTTCAATAGCACTGTACGCGCGCCCCACACGTAGTATTTTGTGGAAGAGCCACACTCAAGGGGCCAAAGAGCCGCATGTGGCTCGCGAGCCGTGGTTTGCTGACCACTGTACAAAAGAAAAAAGCCTCAATTTTTTTTAAATTTTAAAAATGATTAGGATCAAATGATCTAATAATAACTTATATCAGGAGCTTTAAAAGTTTCCATAATCTTTGTTACTTCACTACTTGGACTCCATCCTAAATAAATAACCCAAATGAGAGCAAAAATGTATGCCCAAGCATGAATCTCAGCCCAATATATAAAAGCAAAATTTGGGGAGAAAAGTCTAAAAGTCCAGTAAGACAACTATTAAGCCAGCTAAGGAAACGTGCAGCCTTTAAATTCCTTTATTCAGAATGTAATAATATGTGAAGATGCTTAAACTATGTTAAATTAAAACCAAATAAAAATTGTATACACAACATAATCTCAATTACATTAAATGTATAAGAGAGAAAAAATTAGAAAGAAGGAAGTAAACTATTAACAGGGTTTGCGGCTGGGTACATGGCATGTAACTGCTTTTTTTTTTCTGTACTTCCAATTTTTCTGAAGTAAATATTATTTTTATAACCAGGTACAAAAATAAAACAGCTATCTATAAACAGCTGTGATTCAGAGAAGTTGAGTAACTTGCCCTAAACCAGAAGGGACTAAGTGGCAGTGAAGATTAAAACCTTTATATCCTAATCCCAGATCCAGGACTTTCCATTCTGCCACAGGTTCTCCCTAAGAATCACTTACAAGTGTCCTCCCTTTCCAAATCCCAGTTGTCCCCAACTAATTTTCCCAAATAAATGTTACTTAGTTCAAAGTTATTACTTCTAGAAGTTGAAATATCAATGTGGCTATTTCATTAAAAATTACTGTAAAACTGACACTAATGTGGCACATTCTTGTAAAAAAGAAAAAAACTAATGCTCAAGTTGTAAACTAATCGTGTGAAAAGTTCAAGAAATAAGTCAAGAGATTATATCCTCTTCACAAGTCATGGCCAGGGCACTGTACAACCTATTTTGACCTGTGTATTTAGTCTTTATGGGCTGTAAAAGCCAGGCCAGGTAAAAGAAGGGTACAGCAACCTGTTGAGTCTTAGATAATAAAAAAGCAAAAGGACAAAGTGCACCTAACCAATACACCTCACATAATTTTTGAAAAGTGTATGAAACAGATATAGTTTATAACTTTACACTACAGAAATAATTTGAACTGGCTATTCTAGCAGTTAAGCCAAGATGTGGGTTTCTCTTTGTGTCAGTATTGGCTGATAAGAGTACATTACCAGCAGGCAACTGGCCAGTGAAGATAACTTTCAGCATGAAAAATCAAATCAATTCCACAATCAGTGCCCAATTTCAACTTGGCAATTAAAGCTGGCACAAGCCGGGTAGCTCAGTTGGTTGGAGTGTCCTCCTGACACGCCCAAAGTTTCGGGTTCCATCCCCAGTCAGGGCACATACAAGAATCAACCAATGAGTGCATGAATAAGTGGAACAACAAATCCACATTTCTCTCTCTCCCCCTTCCTCCCTCTCTCTCTCTCTCTCAAATAAATAAATAAATATTTTAATTTTAAAATAATCCACGGCAGACGTGCCGCCCAAGAAAGGGGCATATTAAACTGCCGAGACACATGAAATACATGGAACTGTAGTTCAAATGAACATTTCAAGAATATTGTCTTCATTCTAAGTGGGGACCAACCATCAACGTGGTCTTAAATAATTTAAATTATTGTGTAAGGCTTAAGGATGAAATTTCTCTATGCAAGTTACAGCCCCCACCAACGTGTTTTTAATATAGCTGATTTCATTCTTCAGTACTAAAAACATAACAAATGGTTGTTTTCCTAGATTGTCTTCAGCTAAAGCACTCGCAACAGCATTCCCAACGCGCAAAACACAGAACACAGGGCTTTTATTTTGATGAGTTTTTCAGGGCCAAGTCTGCAAGGAGCGGCACAGGAGTCGTGGAGCCTCGAAGGCGCCGTCCATCACACGCTGTGCACAGCTCGAGTGACAGCGGCTACAGTCGCGGCCACGACACTGGGCACACAAGGCGGGGAGGCTCCAGGACCAAGTCGGGCTTCTCTACAGGGGCAAGTGAACAGCCTTTCAGCATCTCCCGGAGAAAAACTATTCATCTCTTTCCCCAGCTTGCTCAGAAATCATCTGAGTCTACGGGGTTCTTTCTCCGGGATTTCCACGGAGGAGGTTTTCGGGGAGAAAATTCCAGGATCAGGATTTACCACCGCATATCACGGCGATAAAAACGCACCTTTCGTCTATAGAACGAAGCCCTGCGAACGTACGTGACCGCCGGGCCGCGGAGGTGCCAGACCCCGCGCGCGACTCTCGGCCTAGCGGCGCAGGCCCACGCGGGCTGCAGGCGGGCGGCCCGGCCTTGATGGCTTTGGGTGCGGCACGCCAAGGGCGGGGGCACGGGGCGGCGGCGCCCACCTGGACTGGGGCGGGCACCTGCGGCCGCAGCGACGTCAGGTTTGGGATCGGCCCACGCGGCTCCTTCCCTCGCCTCCCGCCGCCGCCCGTGCCTCACCTGCGGGCTGTCCTCCAGAGTCTCCTCGATCGGCAGCTTGTCGATCCCCGGCATCGTGGCGGAGGGAGGTCAACGGCAGGTGACGCAGCGGCCGCCCACAGTTCCCACGCCGACCCACCCACAGCAGCTGACCCCGACCCACCCTCTCTCGCAGTCTTTGCAGCCGTCCCTCCCGCGCCGCCCTCGCCAGGCGGTCAGGCGGGAAATCCCGCCCCTTCGGTATCCATGCCCCGCCTCCCGGCGCGCTCATTGGCTCACGACGACGCCTGTCAGCACGGCAGGCTGGCCGGGAGGTTTCTTTGCCTCCCCGAGCTCGGCAGCGAGAGTGGGCCCCGCTGGCGGCGCGCCCAGCTTCCGCGGACACCTACCGTGCGCGCTCGCGCTTGGATGTAACTCGTAGGGCGCCTTCTCCCATCACTGCGCGCGTCTCGAGAACCAGAGGCTCGAATGAGGACCACACCGGGGAATTTGGGGCGGCTTTAGTTGTCCCTCAACATTTTTCGTCAGAGACCATGCAAGAGGCCCTGCTGCTGTTGCCTTTCTTTAGTTTCTCAAACTGAACCTTCCTACCCCTCCCCGAAGCGTCCAGTCTCCCCGCTCCAGCACAACCGTGCTGGCCACCAGAGGTCTGTGGGATCCGAAGTCGTGTCATTAATTGGGCTTTCCCGGCTAATTCGTGGACAGTAGGTTCTACATTATTTTTCTGGACATTTGGATATCAGTTTATTCAGCTTAAAACACGTGCCTTTGTCGCCAAATCATCAATTCTTACCTGGTCTTGAAGGACTGACAAGCCACAATTTAGACTTCCATATTTCTTTAAAATCACAAAGAAAACACCTTTTAAAAATCAGAATACCCTAGTCAGTTATGTTGGTTACTGATCAGCACTTGCGTTTGGTGAAAGTTTTGGAAGAAGCTTGAAGTAGCTTCTTGGGCCTGGTTTTAAGTAGAGAAGAGCGAAGCGCTGCTCCTAGGACTTGATCTGGACTAGAAGGCCTATCTCCTATCCACCTCACAGCCCCCTTACCAGCCTCACGCCGCCTTGTTTAGTTCTCTGTAGAGTTAGGAGCTTTCCTCACAGATGAAATGGCAAATCACAGTGTCTCCTACACATCTAGCCATTCACCCCACCAATCCATCCCATTTTCATTCAAGAAATGCTGAGTATAAAGATTATTCGTTGCCTAGTTCCACTCATACATTGGAACAAATCCAGATACAGCGACAGGAATGGAAGTTACTTTTCAACTGATGCTAGATTTTCCCACGATCTCTTGAGGATAAAATCAGACTTTAAATGTTTTCCCATGTAGACTTGCAGTAGTTTCACCGAAGTATCCTTCATGTTATAAACTTTAACTAAAAGCTCTCCCCTTAGGTTGTTTTTTATCAACTAGTCACCCTCTAGAAGAGATCTTTAGTTTTTGAAAGGTGTTTGGAGTCGGTTCTTACCTAGTGTTGCTGGTTCCCAGCTGCTTAGATGTACCCACAGCATCTCCAGGTCTCAGCCACCAGTCTGTCCTCCCTGATTTCTTTTCACTCTGGCAGCACAGCGGCATGCAACCTGGCTCTACCGGAGGAAGACTTGCAAGGTACGTGACCTTCTTGGTACAACTGTGATTTCGATTATAAGTGAAGGAAAAGAAAGGTAGCAGCAATTGACAAGAATCAAAAGTAAGTGACAAGTGAAAATGAAGTGTAAGAAAGAAGAGTAATTCTAGGGTGTTACTGAAGAGATTTGGCCAGTTGGCCAAACCCAATAATTTCAGAGAAAAATTCTATTAGGTATCTGAATGATCTGGGTGGAGTATTCTCATCAAGTTAAATGGTTTCCTCCTTTGTGTGTTATATGCATCTAAACTGTATTTTTGTAATGGATTCTCAGGAGGCTACAATATTATCAAGGAGGGACAAGGAATTCTTACCAGGCTCTGCTGATTAAAAAAACAAAAACAAAAAACAAGTTGACATTCAATTGAATGGAGAGGCAGTTTAGTCAAATCATAAAACTAAAAAGAATCTTAACAGGCCTTCTGTTTGGATCCTATATCTTTAGGCTACTACTCTGCTCATCCAAAAAGGTTATTGTATTTTCTATTTTAAAACATCTCCACAACTGCAGAATTATAGCCTCCTCTGACAACCAATTTAAGTTTAATCAATTAGATTCTGTACAGTTGACCAAACTCAGTTCCTTTTACACAGGAAATGAGGCTTGTTCAGAGAGAATGCCCCAGGGGTTACGGAAGACTGATGTGTGGGGAGCATAGTAAAAACTTTGACCAGCTGGTTAATTTTATGGAAGGCAAGGCAGGATTAAACAACATTCACCACACAATTCTTTGAGACGTTTCATACATGTAATTTACAATAAAAAGACATACAATCCTGTAAATAGATTTGTTAATTGTTAGTCTCTTAAAATTATATTTGATCTTATAATTAGGTGTTTACATGATACTCCTTGAAGTTCTGGTCTGTGGTCTGTAATAGGAAAGAATCTAACAACACAAATGATTCTGATACTTTAATTTTCAAAATTATCCCCCTAGGTCATACAAGTCATCTGGGGAAGGTTGTTAGAATACATATTTCTTAGCACAGCTGGAAGATTCTGATGCCAGAGGTCAGAAATGGGGTGGGAGTTACCCCACATGAGTCAAAGCAAATGATCCTCAAAGCACATATTGAAAAACTCCATCCAAAATGGAGAATAACCATTTTCCGTTCCAGAGTAGCCTTGTATTTCAGAAAATTTAAAGAGTCAAGTAAACATTTAAGAAAAGAGTCCTAGATTCCATCTGAGAATAGGGACAGGGGCACCATTTCCAGAATCACTGGGAGAGTAGGGGAAGCCTCATTTTCACAAATATCCCCTGAAAGACCCAATAAATCTGAAGTTCTGAGGAATTCATACTCTTTTTAAAAGTATAATGTATAATGTATAATGCAAATAATTCTGGATGTTACCTAGTAAATCACTTGTTAATGGACTCACTTTAACAGATAATTGTTTTCTTAAATTTTTTTTATAATTCTTTATTGTTGAAAGTATTACATATGTTCCCTTTTTCCCCCCATTGACTCCTCCAGCCTGCCCGCCAGCTCCCCTTGGCCCCAGGCCTTCAGCACCCTATTGTCTGTGTCCATGTGTCATGCATATATGCATACAAGTCTTTGCTTGATTACCTGCCCTCTCTCCCCCTTCCCCCCACTTCCCTATTAGATTCCGCACTCTATTCCATGCTTCCACGTCTCTGGGTCTGTTCCGTTCATCAGTTTATTTTGTTACTTAGATTCCACATATGAGTGCAATCATGTGATACTTGTCTTTCTCTGACTGACTTATTTTACTTAGCATGATCCCCTCCATGCTGTCTCAAAGGGAAGAGATTCTTCTTTTTTACTGCTGCATAGCATTCCATGGTATAAATGTACACAGCTTTTTTTATCCCCTCATCTCCTGACGGGCACTTGGGCTGTTTCCAGATCTTAGCTATTGTAAATTGTGCTGCTATGAACATAAGGGTGCATACATTCTTTCTGATTGGTACTTCGGGTTTCTTAGGATATATTCCTAGAAGTGGGATTTTTTATTGCTTTTAGAGAAAGAGGAACAGGAGAGGAAGGGAGAGAGAGAAACATTGATTTGCAGTCCCACTTATTCATGCATTCGTTGGTTGATTATTGTATGTTCCCTGACTAGGGATCTAACCCACAACCTTGGCATATCAGGACAGTGCTCTAACTAACAGAGATACCTGGCTGGGGCTCAGTTTTCTTAACATACAGCTAAAATGAACCAAGAAATTAGCATATCAATTGGTAATTTGGGAAATTGAGTCATTTCTATTCACCTTAAAAACATTAGAACCAGTGGTCAAGTGGGGAAAGCTATGGGCAATCTGAGGGTAGACTCAAAAGTTCTGAGGAGTGGATTTCAAAAAGAGATGGATGAGCAGCGACAACCAACAGATTCTTCACTGTGCCACTGCAAACCATCCTCCACCTTTGACCTTGATGTTGATACTGCCTTTGCTCTTTGCCAAGCATCCTTAAATTCTGTAGCTTCTACTTTCTTGGCTGTACAAAGAAGAAAACTTTATTCCTAGAATAATTGTATATGCTTCTGTTTAATTCCTTTTTGGAAGAAGAGGACATTACTAAATTTATTTCTTTGGCCAGGCCAAGAACTTTGAATCAAACCAGAGTCCTTCTCAATTCTGTGGGGAGATGGATAAAAGCCTAGACCAGCCTAGCTATCTTTGATTCCTGGCTGTACTCTTTAGCAGTTTTGTGACTTTGTGTCTCCATTCCGTCATCTGAAAAATGGGACCTAATATAGAGAACCTACATTAGAAGGTTGTGAAGATGATTAATGAGTTTTCAAAATAGTGCTAAGTACAATAAGCATTCGATAAAAATTAGCTTAATTTCATTATTTAATCTTAACTATTTTAATGCTTTTAAGGCAGCTTCATTTTCTTAATTTTTCCCTTTTTTCATATCTAAAGAAACCAATATTTCCTGTTAGAAGATTGTGCTCATTCTTTTAGAGAATCCTGAAACTATTTTAAACATTACCATTACCTTTGCTAGTGTTTTGTCACTTTGACTAAGGGGGTTTTATAGCCAAAACAACAATTTAAAAATTAATAAATATGTATTTTGATATTCTTGAGAACAATTGTAGGTACCAAAACAACAAAGGCTGTTATCCTGTTTTGGGGTTTTGGCAATGGGGAGGAGTAGATGCCCTAAGTTTAAAAGACATAAGACTTAATGATACTCCTACCCCCACTAGAATTCTGGGGCAGGTTAGAAAAGAGGTGGCCCTTAGAGAAGTCAGTGTGGAACTAAGGGCCACCTCTTTTCTAACCTTGTAATTTTTACAGAACCACAGAGGGCAGTAAAAAAACAAACAAAACAAACAACAACAAAAAACAATAGTGAGAATTTGAGTAAACCATGGCTAGTGCAAATAAATATCAGGGTTAATCAGCACATCCTTCCAAAAGCACTAGGTGGTGCTGTAAATTTAGTTTTGAGATTCAAAGTACTACCTCAGGAAATGGTTGTCTTTATTCCACAACTATTTACCATGTAATGAACAAAATATTAAAAATCTGTTCTTGTGAGGATGGTGAGAAGAAAGAAAAATGATAAAAAATAAACATAGTAAGTCATTAGAAGTATAGTATTTTAGAAAGTGGTACACGCTATAGAAAATAGAGCAGGGAAAATGAGATGAGGAGGCAGTTGCAATTGTAAATAAGCTCACCAGGCCTGAGGCCCTAAGACTTAAGGCTGGAGTTGTCTGGCCTGTTTTCAAGAATTGCATAGAGACCAAGGTGACAGGGGAGGAATGAGCCAGGAGAAGTCTGACTCGGAAGAGGGAGGAAGAGGAGGCCACGTTGTGTAAAACCTTGTGACCTATGGTGTGGACTTTGACTTTTACCTGGTTTTGGATAAAAATACCTTTAATAGAAGTTAAGATTTGAAAAAATGTTGAGGAAGCTGAATTAATTAGTGATATAAATTATGGGCAAATTAACATTGTCTATAGTAAACTTGGCTGTAGTTTATGAGCGTTTTTAATATAATCATAATCACACCTCACAAAATTAATATTAATTACTATCTTCTTGATCAGGAGTTTCTTGAGGGTAGAAATCATCTCATCTCCTGGGTACCTAGTGCACCCCTGATATATGCTGGAGTTTAATAAATGTTTGTTATGATTCAGAATTTTGTTTTTAAGTTGATAAGAACCATAACATTTATTCCCTAGAAACAATATTATAAATGCCAATCAAGCTCTCCCATTTCATCTAAAATGATTAGATTTTTTTTAAAAATGGAGACAACCCTAAGTGTCCAGGAGTGTTGTTCAATAAATTATGGTTCATCCATTTGATGTTTAGCACCAAGCAACTGTAGAAAATGAGACAGAGCTATACGTACTGACATAGTGTGTCATAGGGCGAAGATGGGGGTAGGGAGTAGTGAACCACTAGCAGAAAAATACACATCTGACTCCATGTGGATAAAAACGTGTCTGTGTGTGTCCACCTATTTATGTGAAGGCATTTAAAAAAGACAGGAAGGAAAGGCACTAAACTGTTAGTAGTAGTAATCAGTGGGTGCGGAGTAAAAATTGGTAGAATTGAAGGAGAATGTCATATTGAACTCTATTACTGTGATATTGAATGAAATTTTTTTTAAATATGTGTTGATTTTTTTTTTTTTTTTTAGAGACAGAGGAAGGGAGAGGGATAGAGAGGTGGAAACGTCGATTAGAGAGAGACATTGATTGGCTGCCTCCTGCACACCCCCTACTGGGGATTGAGCCTGCAACTCTGGCAGGTGCCCTGACTGGGAATCAAACCAGTGATCTCTAGGTTCATGGGTTGTCACTCAACCACTGAGCTGCACTGGCCAGGCTGACTGGTCCTTTTTTATGTCACTGATCTTCTCACTAAGTTCCTTGAAGTTTTCATTTATGTTCCTTGAGCATCCTTATAACCATTGTTTTGAACTCTGTATCTGGTAGTTTGCTTGCTTCCATTTCATTTAGTTCTTTTTCTGGAGATTTCTTCTGTTCTTTCATTTGCAATGTTTCTTTGTCTCCACATTTTTGCTGCTTCCCTGTGTTTTTTTCTTTATATTAGGTAGAGCAGCTATGTCTCCTGGAATTGGTAGAGTGGCCTTGTGTGGTAGGTGTCCTCCAGGGCCCAGTGGCTCAGCCTCACCAATCACTGAGATAGGCACTCTAGGTGCACTCCTGTGTGGGCTGTGTGCACTGTCCTGTTGTAGTTGAGCCTTCATTGCTGTTGGCATCACTGGGAGGGATTGACTCCCAGGCCAATTGGCTATGAGGACCAGTTGCAACTACCACAGAAGAGCTGCTGTACAGGAGATGCTGTACAAGACTTGCTTCAATGGGGCTTTGGTGCTCTCCAAATCTACCCGTGGAGTGTGTTGCTAATGGATGTGGTAGGGTTGTAATCTGGCTTGGTCTGAAGATGAACACTGGATGCACTGACTCTGGGGACTCCCTGGAGGTGCAAAGTCAGCTACTGCCCGGGGCCACCCAGCACGAGATATAGAGTGATTTGCAGATGGCTGCTACTTCTATTGGCCTTGGAGGTCCCAGGAGACACCAAGCTGTGAACCAAAGCAGGTCACTGCTAGTGCCGGGCCTGGGGCTACTTATCGTGAGGTATGGGGCACACTGATGCGAGCTGCTTCTTGTCTGAGAGATTTTAGGAAAGTCTGAAGCCTGAGCTAGGACAGGCTATTCATATGGAAAAGCCACTGCAAACAGCTTGGGTGAGATTACTAATTGGGAGGAGTGGTGTCTCAGGGAATTATCAGGGCCTGGCGAATAGTCTGGGCCAGGTTAATGGAGACTCGGATATGGCAAATGCCTGTCAGTACTGGAGCTGGGAGGTCTCAGCAAAGCAACAGTGACCTCTGCCAGCACTTTTGTCTGGGACAAAACTTTCCCCTAATTCTTGCCCTGATGCCAGACAGTTTAGTTCCTCCCCATGTGTCCCTGCATCTTTTCAAGCTCCTGCCCAAGTGCTGGAGTTCAGAGGGAGTGAGTCTGAGTAAGTCTGTGCACCATCCCTTTAAGAGGAACTGCCTGGGACTCCAGTAGCCTCTGTGTCATTCAGCCACAATCCCCACTGGTTTTTACCGCCTGAAGTTATGGGACTACTCTTCTGTCACTGGGACCCTGGCCTCAGATACCTGGTGTGGGGCTGGGATGCCTTGATTCTCACGGAGAGCTCTGCAGGCAAAACATCCCTCCCAACTAAAAATATGCCACATGTAGATGTCAGACTAGCCCATTCTATGCCTTTGCCCCTTCTACCAGTTTCAATGTGGCTTCTTCTATAATTCTGTAGTTGTAGGACTTCCATTCAGCCTGATTTCAGGCAGTTCTGAATGATGGTGGTTCTGTGGTTTAGTTGTAATTTTGATGTGGTTGTGGGAGGATGCGAGTACCATGTTTACCAATGCCGCCATCTTGACAGGAAGCCTCAAATTACTTCATATCAATTTTTAAAATCAAGGGCCTGCTATGTGCAAAACACCATATTTTACTGAAGACCATTTTAACTGATTTGAAAATATAAAAATATGAAACTGTGCTCTTGAGATTTGTGAATAAAGTCTGAAAGGTTTTTAAATGTTACAAATAAAGTGAACCTTTATTTAATATCTCCATGTGACAGGCACTGTGAGAGGTGCAGGGAAAGATAGAAGAGTGTATGAAACAGCCTGAACTCTCCCAAACCTTGTAATCACTGGGAAAGATACCTTGTGTCACAAGGAACAAAAATGTAACAATAGAGTCCCACAGATGTAAATTGTTTAACAGGACTAGAGATTTTTAAATTTCAAGCTCAGATTTTTAAAGTGAATCTGCATCTCACTTTTATTAAGTTTTCATTACAGATTGCCATAATGTTTTCTAATTTGTGGATTACCCTGGAGTGATATATAACTGGTTCACAGAAAACTAGGAGTACCTTCACACACTAAGAGCTAGAGGGGAGGGAGGTTGGAGGAATGGGTGAAAAAGGTGAAGAGATTAAGAAGAACAAATTGGTAGTTACGAAATAATGACAGGGATATAAAATACAGCAAAGAGAATATAGTCAATAATCTATATATATATATATAAGCCTAAACAACCAGAATGACTGGAACCACCAGTCTCTATGATGCGCACTAACCACCAGGGGGCAGACACTCAACACAGGAGCTGCCCCCTGGTGGTCAGTGCGCTCCCACAGCCAGTAGGGCCTGCGTTTTCCTTCCGGACAATCATGCTATGACATGCACTGGCGCCAGGCCAGCCAAGGTGGATGCAATGTGATTTGTCGGGGGGCCCCACCATCGCCCCACGATCACCCCACAGCGGGAGTCCCAGGCCACCGGCTGGCGGACGATCAATTGAGGGTGGAAAGGTGGGCTCCACGATCGCCCCAAAGAGGGAGGCCCAGGCTGCCCAGCCGGCAGCGCTGCAGCGAGTGAGTGGGGCCTCCCTCTGCGGGGAGATCAATCTGGGAGCCCCGCAATCGATCACCCCAAGAGGGAGGCCCAGGCCACTGGCCAGTGACGCTGTGGCAAGTGTGCAGGGCCGGCCAGTGATCATCCCACAGAGGGAGGCCTAGGCCAGCCAAGCCTGTCACCCACAAAGGGAGGCAACCAGTGGCAGGGGAGGGGGGACAGTACTGCACAGATGGCAAGCAGTGACAGGGGCGGGGCCAGCTGCTGGCAGCCAGGGAAAGGAAAGCCTGGATAGGCCCTGATTGCCAGCCAGGCCTAGGGACCCTACCCAGGGGGCGGGAGAGGGGGCGGTCCCCAGATTGCAAGAGGGCACAGGCCGGGCTGAGGGACAGCCCCTCCCCATGCACAAATTTCATGCACCAGGCCTCTAGTATTGTAATAACTATGTATGGTGCCAGGAGGGTACTGGAAGTATCAGGAGGAACACTGTAAAGTATATAATTGTCTAACCACTATGTTGTACACCTGAAACCTGAAATTAATACAAAATAATATTGAATGTAAACTTAATTGAAAAATAAAAAATTTTTAAAAAACAATGGCAACAATAGTAAACCCACAGCAGTTACATTTCCTGTCCAATTTGCAGATGTCATCTTCCTAATCCCATCCATCCATCCATTTGTTTGTTCACTCATTTAACAGATATTTATTGAATGTCTACTTTGACATTGTTCTAGGAAACACTGAATGTATAACAGTAAAAAATAAACTTTTATTTTCAAAAACACATTTTAACATTTAAAAATACAGTCTCAAATAGGACAGTGTAATTCCTATGCAAAAATAAGGTACAAGTGTCATTAGAGCTTTGCTTATTGCATTTCTATCTTATGCTCACAGATTGTGAGCATAGTAATTATATGGCTGATTTATAAAAAATCTCTGCCAAAACACCTAAGACACTGGGCATTTTTCCTGATGTTAATGATTTGGGACTTAATTGTAATACACAATTAGAAAATAAATGGTAAAAACCTGGGTGGATTTAGAAGTTATAAAACATAAACCTCTAAATTTTTACTTTTATCTTGTACATGTAGATGTTTATAATATGGACTGTACAGTTTATGATTCCTAAAATATCTTCAATGTCAATTGTCAAACTTTTATTTCTCATATCAAAACAACTGTTAAGAGATATTGAGGATAAATCATTTGCAAGGTTTCACAACCTTTTTCTTAACTGATCAGTACACTTTATATCATGAGATCATTGGTGAGGATATTACAGTGGCTGTTATTTGATAATGTCTATAAAATAGGGAATTTCCAACAGAAAATCCAAGTCAAGACTCTGCCACTTGCTAGCTGGTGACTTCTGTAAATGACAAGTGAACTCTCAGTTTCTGTTTTCTTAGCTACATATAGTGGAGGATTTGTGAAAGGATTAAATACATATACTATGCTAAAATGCTTTAGAAGCTATAAAGCAATTTAGATAAATAACATTTATTAGAAACCAACTGTAGATATTATATTAATGGTGAAACACTGTTCTCATGTGAGGAACAAAAGAATGGTGTCTGTTTTCATCATCACTATTTCCAACATTATTCTATACTTCTAGACCAGCATTGCCCAACTGAACTTTTTGCAGTGATGGAAATGTTCTCTGTCTATGCTGGCCACATGTGGGCAAACTAAATTTAAATAAATTAAATTTAAAGTTTAGTTCCTCAGTTGCACTAGCCACATTTCAAGTGCTCATTAGCCACATGTGACTTGTGGCTACCATATTGGGTAGTGCAGATATAGAACATTTCCATTATCTTAGAAAACTCCATTGCATTAGAAGTTCTGTTGGTCTGTAGTTATAGATCAACTAGAGGCCTGATGCATGAAAGTCGTGCAAGGGGCTCGGCCCTCGTAGCTGCACGGCTGCCTTGGCCCTCGCAACCCCGGCTTCGTCTGGAAGGTATGCTTTCATTATTATAGATGTTTAATGTTAATCATATATCTATCCATCCATCCACCCATCTTATTTATTTTTTATTTTAAAGTTGCAGACATCAACAACTTCTCCCTTAAACTCATCAGCATGCATGTCATTAACTATAGTTCAATACTTGCTTATACTTTAATAGATAAAATTTCACATACAGTGAAGAGTACCAATCAATGAGAATTGACAAATGTATACGTCTTTGTAATCCAAACTCCAGCAAGATATAAAATACTACCATTACCCCCAAGTTTTCTCATTCTTCCCATTTAGTCTCCACCTCCATCCTCACCTTCTGATTTTTTCAATATAAACTCATTTTGTGCATTCTAGAACATCACATAAACGACATTATACTTTTTAATGAATTTATTTTTTAGATTCTTAAAATTTTTCTAGGTAAAAATCATGTCATCTGTGAATAGAGACAGTTACTTCCATTCTGATCTATTTGACTTTTATTTCTTTTCCTTGCCTTATTGCACTGGCTTAGATCCAATATAGTGTTAAATAGAAATGCTTAAAGTAAACATCCTTGCCTTGTTACTAATCCTAGGGAGAAAGCATTCAATATTTCACTTTTAAATATATATTACCTGATTATTTCTATAGATGTCCTTTATCAAATTAAGGAAGTTACTTCTAATCCTAATTGGCTGAAAGACTTTTTTAAGTCATGAATATTTTTCTGCATCTATTAATGTGATCACTGCTTTTTTTCTGTCAATATGATGGATGACATTGATTGATGTTTAAATATTAAATTTGCCTTTCTGGGAAAAGCCCCACTTAGTCATAATGCATTATCCTCTTTGTATGTTTCTACACTCAATTTGCTAATATTTTAAAGAATAAAAAAAGTCTGTGTTCTTAAAGGATATTTATGTATAATTTGTTTTGTTACCAGGGTTATTCAGGCCTTATAAAACAAATTTAGAAGGGACCTGTTCCATTTTCTGAAAGAGTGTGTATAAGATTGGTATTGTTTAAATATTTGATAAATTTCACCAGTGAACTTGGGAATTTGATAATCAATTTTCTTTCTTTCTTTTTCTTTTTTTTAATCCTCACCCGAGGATATTTTTTCCATTGATTTTCAGACAGAGTGGAAGTGAGGGAGAGCGAGGGTGGAAAGAGAGAGAGAAACATCCACATGAGAGAGACTCATTGATTTCTTGCCTCCCACACACACCCCAGGGTAGAACCTGCAAACGAGGTATGTGCCCTTGACCAGGAATTGAACCCATGACCCTTTGATCCACGGGCCTACGTTCTAACCAGTGAGCCAAACTGGCCAGGGCCAATTTGGTTTCTTTAATAGATATTTGACTAGTCATATTTTCTATTGCACCTTACCTTAGTTTTGGTAATCATAGCTTTTAAAGATATTTATTTTATGCACGTTATTGAATTTATTGGTATAAAGTTGTTCATAATCCTTTACCTATTTAATGTCTGCGGTCTCTGTAGTTTTACACCTCTTTATTCCTAATATTGGTAAGTTGTGTTCTTTTGTTCTTGATCGATCTGCCTCCGGGTTTATTAACCTTGATTAGAAGTTTAGAACTTTCAGCCCCACTTCCTAACCTCAGGGGAGAGGAGGGGGGCTAGAAATTGAGGTCAATCACGCATAGCCTATGATTTAAACAATCAAGCTCACGTAATGAAACCTCCACAAAACAACTGGGTTCAAAGAGCTTCCTGATTGCTGAACACATTGAGGTGCTAAGAGGGTGGTGGCTCAGAGAGCTTCTTCCCCCCATACCTTGTCCTATGCATCTCTTCTGTTTGACTGTTTCTGAGTTATTATCCTTTATAATAAAACAGGAAACATAAGTAAAGTGCCTCCTGAGTTTTGGGAGCCATTCTAGCACATAATTGAACCTGAGGAGGGCTCATGGAAACCCTGGATTTGTGGCCAATTGGTCAGAAGTATAAGTGGCCACCTAGGATTTGTGACTGATTTCTGAAGTAGATGCATGCAGTTTGGGACTGAACCTGTGGGGTTTGTGCTAACTCCTGGTAGTGTCAGAATTGAATTGAATTGTAAGACACCCAGTTGTTGTCTGCAGAGAATTGGGAGAATTATTTGGAATGGAAAACCCATATACATTTCATGTCAGAAGTTTTGTGAGTAAAACCTGCTCAGACACCCTGTTCAGTGTTGCTAAGTGGTTAGAGCATCGCATTGAAGGGTTCATTTCCCAGTCAGGGCACATACCTGGTGGGAGGCAACCATTCAATGTATCTCTCACATTGCTGTCTCTCACTCTTTCTCTGTCTCTCTCTCCCTACTCCTCCCCCTCCTCCTTTTCTCTCTCCCTCCCTTTCACTCTCTCTAAAAACCAATGGAAAAGTATTCTTGGGTTAGGATTAAGAGGGGAAAAAACTGCTCAGACTATCCTGTCAGTCCCAGCTTAAAATTCTACCCTGGCTTCCCCTTGCACTTGAATTCATTACCATGATTTTTATAAAAGCCATCCATTATCTATCCCGGCCTGGTTCTCCAAATAATAGCATCTGGTACCACTCACTTCCCTTTGGCTATTGCCTTTTCTTTCTCAAATATTCCAGTGCTTTTCAGCTGCAAGACCTTTGTACTTGCTGTTTCCTAAACTGGAATGTTCTTTCTCAATATCTTGGCACGCTGACTTTCTCTCCTCCTCAGCATCGGCTAAGATGTTACCTCCTTAGGGAGGCCTGCCCAACTGTTATACTTAAAGACCCTCTCCCCACCTACCTATCCACCCACCCCTGTTAAGTTTCATCACCATCACCTTGTTTATTCCTTTTAATGAGTTTATCACTCTCTGGTTACCTTGTATTGTTCAACACTGATCTCTAGTACCTAGACTTGTGTCTGGCACATATTAAGTGCTCTATAAAAATCTGTTGAGTGAATATATGAGAAAACATTTACCCCCATTTTCAGAGGAATTCTTTCCTACCTTTGATTTTTATCAACTCATCTATATATAAACTGGTGTGTAAATCCAGATAAAATCAACTCAAGACAAATAAAAATATTGGAATGTCCTCTTGATAAAGAAGAAATTGGGGACTGAAGTGACTTCAGCATGTGCTATAGCATCCTTTCAACTTGCACCTCTGAGGCATTACTCTGCGGCGGTCAGTTTCCGTGAGGCTTTTTCCCACCTTATGCATTGTTGATCCAGCTTACCTGGCTCACCTGCTTCCTTTTTTCATTCTTCTAATTAATGTATGAATTTATTTATTTACTAATGTTTATTACCTGTCTTTCCACCCCATACCTCACCTAGCACCATGGTGAGCTTCATGAGGGCACAGATCCTATTCTATTTATTCTGGTACTGAGTAGGTACTCAACCAATTGTCCAATCAATGAATGTTTTAGAGGAGAGAAAGGAATCTGGGAAGGGCATGAAGTCTCTCTTCCTCCAAATCATCCCAGATTAAGTTCACCCCCATTTTCGTACAGCCTATCTACTATAGGTAAAACCTCCATTAGATATAAATGTTTACTAGTTTATTCATTCTTGAAAGGTTCAAGTCAGTGGTGCCAGACAGGCTAAGTAGCCTTCTCAGATGGCGAATAAAGAAAAATTGAATTTATTTAAGGAAAGGGTGTTGGTTGGTGGAGATATACAAAGGGAAGTGGTACACAGCACTGAGCCAAATGGTATTGGATCCATGATGGCAGCAAAAATATACTTAGGACAGTGAAACAAGGAAGGTCATAAAAAAAAAAAAAAAAAAGCAACAGGGAAGCTTAGCCTGGGCTGCTTGGACTCACTGAAAAGTCAGAGAAAAGGGGGCCTTGGAGACAGGGTCAGGGGGGGAGCCTGGGAGGAGCTGCTGCTGTCCATTGCTCCCCTGGTTGCAAGTCTCATGGGCTCCCTTAGAGGTTAGGAGATGCGTGCCTGTGGGGGAAGAAGAGAGGGATAGGAGAGTGCCCACTGGGGCCTTTGCCCTGAGCATTTCTCTCTCTCTCTCTCTTGCAGGTGGAAATCTTAGGGGAGGTCTCAGGGAATATCTCAATAGAATATTCATCAGCTTTCCAGGTGTGCTTTTCAGGGTCGTGGTCTCCACTGTTTGGTCTGTGCCAGGGCAGGGGGTCATTTCACAGTCAATGAGCTGGTTCTGAGGTCAGCCACGGTGTCACTTGTCTGTTTTGCTACTTTTCTGGGCCTGGAGCTGAAATACAACTAAAGCCTAGATGTTATGTTTAGAGAGGAAAAGGTCAAGGGGTCTAAACTTCATGACCAATGATATGCGAGGGGAAGATATGTTACCTTGGAGCAAGGTTCTTGTTTTGCCCCTTGTTAGGCATTGGGCTTTCTGTACTTGGCCCATGGTCCTTGCTCTGCTCACGTTTGTCTAACAGTTCTCAGCATGACTTGTATATCTGCACACCATCCTACGTATGCCTGTTGATGTTTTGTATGTGAATCTTTTGTTCACTCTAGAGCTTGCATAGGAGAATTTATCGTAATGCTTATGACATCATGAGGGGATAAAATCTGATGAGGTTGAATTCCATCCTGTAAAGGCTATTTCCTCTATGAGCAGCCTATTTTTCCTGAAGAAAAGCCCAGGAGTTGTTTAAAAGCATGATAAAGCTGACCATCAGGAAGGGACTGGGAGAAGAGCTGCAGCAGAGCACAGAACTGAAAGTACCATACCTTTTGCAGAGAGCGGCCACTTCAAAATCTCCCCAATTAGCAGCTATGTTTCTCTCTTAGTTTCAAGTTTTCTTTTTTATTTTTTTAATATCTTTTTATTGATTTCAGAGAGGAAGGGAGATGAAGAGAGAGATAGAAACGTCATTGATGAGAGAGAATCATTGATCGGCTGCCTCCTGCACGCCCCCTACTGGGGGTCGAGCCCACAACCAGAGCATATGCCCTTGACCGGAATCGAACCAGGGACCCTTTATTCCGCAGGCCAATGCTCTATCCACTGAGCCAAACCAGCTAGGGCTCAAGTTTTCTTAGGATTACAAATTTAAAACATTCTGTTCTTGGTTATTTTTCACAAACCTATTGTCTTCATGGAAACCCCCCAATCCCTCAGAGGGAAATTTTTCTTTAAAAAATACAGTACACTATGTTCTTTTCTTTGAAATAACTATGGTGAGAGAAAACCCTCCCTTTCGGTTGAAGCCATACTTTTAAATTGCTTGGAGATAGTTACATACGAATCTTTATATAAATTTCTATCTCTCTCATTTAAAACAAAAGATGAAAGAAGGGAATTTTCTCATTAATTATTTAAAATACTTGGTGCAACTGTTTCTTATGAATTAATCCAGGCACTTGGAAGACAATTACACTCAGTGTTCATAACATTGCCAACCTTTTCCAGTATGCTGCACTCCAAATACTATTGTGCTTTCATTGACAACATTTACTATTACATATGCATATGAAAAACAGGAATTTTCATCAGAATTATTGTAATAGCATTAAGAGATTATTACTTTTTCCAATTTCTTTGGAAGGAAATTCACTTAAATTAGATTATTAATTACTTGACTGCTTTCCTATCTTGCCTGTATGTTTAGGTAACTGGAGTCCATGAAAGTATAAACTTCAGAATAAAAGCATGATTTTATGCATTAATGGTTTCAAATAAAAGAGGAGTGCTAGTTTGTGCATCACTTCTTTTGAGAAAGTTAAGTCTGTGTTCTGCTTAGGAGAGATAACACATTTTGTCCCTGTAGGTGGCCCCCCTGGTGTAGCCATTAGTTGCTAATTACTTTGCAAACAAATAAACAATTAACTCCTCGAGCTGCTGACCGGGTGTTCATTGACTTGCTAAAACTTTCTAAGACAGGATTTTAATTAGTGACATTCTAAATCCAGCCCCCTTGTCAGCAGAGCCCTAACGTGACCTGCAGGAAGATCACTGCCCTGTAGTGTGGGACAGAGCCAGCCGAGAGGTGCACAGAGGCCAGAGCTGCCGACCTGTGCAGCCCACGAGACGATGTCTCCTAGCCTTCAGGAGGGCGCTCGGCTTGGGGAAAGCAAACCCTCGCCCTGCTCCTTTTCAATTGAGAGCATTTTAGGACTGGACCAGAAGAAAGACGGTGTTCCATCCATGAAACCCCACCGGCCTTGGGCAGACACCTGCAGCTCCTCAGGTATGCTTAATTTTTAAAACTTTCATTTCTTTTGCACTGTTTAATCTGGCCTTTAATTTTATATTACCTAGAGTTAAAAAGAAACTGCAGTTTCATCCAGTTACAGAACTAAGTTATCTAGGACTTTTAATATCTCCAGCTGAGTCCTATGGGAAATAAACAGACTATCAGCCTTGAATCCAGTGGGTATAGAGGTCACTCACAGGAAAGGCCAAGCACCTGCAGATCTCTGTGTTTATTTGACACATCAGATATTCTAAGTCTTTTTTCACTGAAAAATAAATGGCATTCAGAGACCTAAAGGTCCTCTATCACCGAGGAGGATCTTCATTTTTATGTGCTTTTTGGTTTTTGGTTGATGAGAGGTCAAGTCTCCTGTGAAGCGCAGAAGAATGTCACTAGAAAAATTAAAGTCAAGTTCCTGAAATTCTTATAGAACTTTGTGGAATGTAGGATTGGACTTCTAAGAGGGGGTTTATTTTTCTGTTTTTAGAGAAAGATGTTAACCTATGTCTACATGTACCAAGCCTTCCAAATGGGCTCTTATTCCCTTGTACTGTGGATCACCCAATGCCAGAAGAAAGAGTTATGAAATATGAAAGTTACTTTTCAACCTCAGAAAGACTGTCTTTGAAAAGAGAGTTGAGTTGGTATAGAGGCAGAAGACCAAGAACTGCTTTTACTCAAAACCAGGTGGGAAGTTTTTTCAACTAATAATAATAATACAAAGACTTTAATTGGCACCCTGTTGAGCAAAAGCCCATTCACTTTGGGATTTCAATTTAGGCCTTATTAATGAAACAACAGAATGTATCATTTTTAACAGTTTGTGGGTAGTCATTTAAAAAAAAAGACATACGAAATAATTGTCGAAGATTTAAATGAAATTATTTTGCTATACAAATTAAAGTCCATTTTATAATGACATTCCAAGAAGCAACATTTTAAATAACTATTTCCTTATTCTTAGATTGAAGTGTTGGAAAATGTCTTTAGAGTAAACTGCTATCCTGGCATTGATATCAGAGAAGACTTAGCTCGAAAATTGAATCTAGAGGAAGACAGAATCCAGGTAATTTTCAAATTTAGTTGTTATTCCTCATTATTGAAAAGTTAAGAATAATGAAATAATGTTTCTGAGATCTATTTTATTTCTTCTTAATTTTAGATATGGTTCCAAAATCGGCGTGCCAAACTGAGGAGGTCTCACAGAGAATCACAGTTTCTAATGGTGAAGAAAAACTTCAACACAAATCTCTTGGAATAGATAGAAAACTAAACTTGTGAAGTTATCTTCCAATTGCAGAACATGAAGAACCAATGGAAATACCAAGTTTTTAAAATGTGATGTTTTATTTTCTGCATTTAATCTGAACCTTGTCACTTTCTGAAAATATATTGTAAATAGTTACTATATCATGGTACCTGTTATACTTGGGCACTTTTAAATATAATAAAGGCTTTTTCTATATATTTTAATAAACATTTTCAGAAACAGCCAGCTATTTTTTTAAGTGAGCAAATTTAATGTAATAAATTAGTTTGCTAAAATCAGTAAACTTGTGACTAAGTGGCTCCACAAACTGAATTACTGTACATTTACAAAATAATTCAAGTAAAATCATCTGGAGAATGGCACAAAGGTGTGACTTGTTTCAATTAGTTTCCTTCAAATGCATTTTGAAGCGTGATTATGTTTTAATAGATTACCAAATATGATTTATTCATAAATCTTATTTTCTCTTGATTTCTGGCATGAATCAGTGAAAATTTTTCACCATATAGCAGTACAATCCTTATAGAATGCCAGTTTCAGCTTTTTAAAAAAGCAAAGTCATTATACCAAAGTAGAACTATAAAAGTATCAGTTGTCATATTCATACCATTGCACAAAAGAATTGAACTGCAAGTAAATGCAAATTTTTAAATATTTTTCTAATTCATGTAATGCTGTACTTTAATTTCATTCCTTAAAGTGATAATGAACATCTGGCTTATATCTATTTCTAGTGTAGTGATTTCCACTTGGCTGTATATTTTGTTACAAGTAATATGTTGACTGAGAAGGTGGGATAAGTCCTGCCTTGCGTATGTACTCTGACATACTTGTTGGAAATAATCAGGGCACTTTCTGAGACAAAAACTATCTATTTTCTTTGCATTTGCCATTGTATCTGTCAATTAAAGATGCAAATAGAATTAAACAGCATCCCAAGAAAGGAGTCTAACCACTGAAAATCTGGGTATTTGTTTTCCACTTAATTAATGGAAGGCCAAAGTGGGTGTTTTTTGAAATGTTAGCTTGAGGGCTCTGACTTTGTCTCCTAAAAGCCTATTTCAAGTTGAATTCTTCCTTGTTTCCCTTTTCTTTCTTTCTTATGCCTCTATCCTTTTCTGTCCCAGTGATAACCAGAGTCGAAGGTTCTTACTGAATTTTTTTCTTTTTTTCCTATTGCATGAGAAAGATTAGAGGGAGTTTGCATATTATTGCTGAGGAAAAGTAGCATGACTCAGATTTTGAAGCTCTCAAAAATCATTTACTGAGAGCACATTTAGGGATAGAGAGCTCTGTGTCTCAACAACTGGTCAGCAATGAGCTGCACTTATTCTGTTCTACTATTGCTGAGATGGGGAGGGAGGAGGTCAGAAGGGTCCCAAGGGCAGTAACTGGGAGACCCAGAGGCACTAAAGGTTCTCCAAGGAAGACTCCACTGCCAGACTGGGCCATTTTTCCAGTATATAAAGAACTGCTTTCATTAATATAAGATGTAAAGCACTATTTTTTAAAAAAATTTCTTTAATGTTGAAAGTATTACATATGTCCAATTTTCCCCCCATTGACCCCCTCCAGCCTGCCCCTGCCCCTGCCCTCTCCCTCCATGTCCCCCACCCCCACCCCAGGCCCTCATCACCTCATTGTCTATGTCCATGGGCCATGCATATATATGCATACAAGGTCCTTGGTTGATTGCCTCCCACCCATTCACCCTCTCCCATCTTCCCTCCGAGATTCCTCACACTGTTCCAGGCTTCCATGTCTCTGGATCCACTCCATTTATCAGTTTATTTTGTTAGTTATATTCCACATATGACTACTGACGGGCACTTGGGCTGCTTCCAGATCTTAGCTATTGTAAATTGTGCTGCTATGAACATAGGGGTGCATACATTCTTTCTGATTGGTATTTCGGGTTTCTTAGGATATATTCCTAGAAGTGGGATCACTGGGTCAATGACAGTTCCATATTTAATTTTTTGAAGAAACCCCATACAGTTTTCCATAATGGCTGCATCAGTCTGCATTCCCACCAGCAGTGCACTAGGGTTCCCGTTTATCCACATCCTGGCCAGCACTTGTCATTTGTTGATTTGTTATGGCAACCATTCTGACAGGTGTGAGATGATATACCTCATTGTTGTTTTAATTTGCATCTTTCTGATGAACAGTGACTTTGAGCATTTTTTCATATGTCTCTTGGCCATCTGTATGTCCTCTTTAGAAAAGTGTGTAGGTCCTTTGTCTATTTTTTAATTGGATTGTTTGTCTTCCTTCTCTTATGAGTTCCTTATATATGTTGGATATTAACTCTTTATCAGATGTATCACTGCCAAATATGTTCTTCCTTTTTGTTTTGTTGATGGTTTCTTTTGCTGTGCAGAAGGTTTTTATTTTGATGTAGTCCCATTTATTTTCTCCTTAGTTTCCTTTGCCCTAGGAGATGTATCAGCAAGCATTGCTATGAGAGATGTCTGAGATTTTGCTCCCTATGTTCTCTTCTAGGATTTTTATGGTTTCACGACTTACATTTAAATCTTTTATCCATTTTGAGTTTATTCTTGTGTATGGTGTAAGTTGGTGATCTAGTTTCCTTTTTTTTGCATGTATCTGTCCAGTTTTCCCAACACCATTTATTGAAGAGACTGTCTTGACTCTATTGTATGCTCTTGCCTCCTTTGTCAAATATTAATTGAGCGTAATGGCTTGGGTCGATTTCTGGGTTCTCTGTTCTCTTCCATTGGTCTGTATGCCTTGTGCCAGTACCTGGCTGTTTTGATTGCAATGGCTTTATAGTATAACCTGATATCTGGTATGTTGATCCCTCTAACTTTGTTCTTCTGAAGATTGCTGCAGCTATTCAGGGTCTTTTTTGGTTCCATATAAATGTTTAGATCTGTGAAATATGCCATTGGTACTTTAATAGAGATTGCATTGAATCTATAGATTGCTTTGAGTAATATGGACATTTTAATGATGCCAATTCTACCAATCTGTGAATACGGTATATTCTTCCACTTGTTTATATCTTCCTCTGTCTCTTTTTTCAATGTCCTATAGTTTTCTGAGTACAGGTCTTTTACCTCCTTAGATAAGTTTATTCCTAAGTATCTTAATTTTTTTTGTTGCAATGGTGAGTGGGATTTTTTGTTTGGTGTTTTGTTTTGTTTTAGTTTTTCTTTCTGAGAGATCATCGATTTCTGGGTGTTATTTTTGTATCCTGTTACATTGCTGAATTCATTTATTAAGTCAAGTAGTTTTTTGGTAGACTTTTTAGGATTTTCTGTGTACAATATGTCATTTGTGAATAATGACAGTTTTCCTCCTCCTTTCCAATTTGGATACCTTTTTATTTCTTTTTCTTGTTTGATCGCTATGACTAGGACTTCCAGTACTATATTGAATAAGAGGCAACTTGATGGATGTTTTTCTCTCTCTCCCCCTTCCTCTCTCTCTCTGGAATCTTTGGATGAGAATTAAAAATATATTTTTAAAATAAAATTCAATTTTGTCTATAACTGAAATAAATTGTGTTTATAGATGAAGTTATACATAACCGAAATAATTTATAATAGAGATGACGCATTTATAATTAAAACAAATAACTGAAGTCAGAAAAATTTAAATACTAGAATTTATAATATTGAAGAAGTAACTATGAATGTAATTACACATCCTTTTACATTTTCAGACTAATAACAATATCATTAAATATTATGACATGAGCCCATAATATGTAAGAATATTTAAGAAGCAAGATAATATGCAAGATCAATTGTGTTTTCCCCTAAAATCATTTCCAAAAACCTAAAACATAAATGCTGATCTTGTTAAAGAAAATAATGAGCCAATAAATTTTTTTATCAGTTACAATTGATAGTAATTTGGAGAGAATATGTGGATATTTGGGGGAGGGGAGGAGACTGGACTTTAACTGTGAGGAAAAATCAAACACAATGAAAATGAAAATGAAAACACAAGATAGAATTATCCTTCCCTCAAAGCACACAGGCTCTAGTCCACAGCTTATCTCTGCTCCTGTAATTCCAAGCCTTTGTCTCCATTAATGCCCAGGACAAAGTGAACAGTAGTACAAATCAAACTAATGCAGTCAGGCTAATACCTGGAGCGTCTCTATTATCTGGCCACTGCCTAAATAAGGTTATTTGGTCTCCTGTAATGGCATTTGTCTCTTGTGAAGCCAGCCAGACAAAGCCCATCTTAGCTAAAGAGTGCTGGTGGGAACAATGGATGTGTGTGCTGGTGGTCAGCTTTTGAGTTAATCAGTGTTAATAGGTGCTTTCACCCCCTGCATTTTACCATGCATCAGAAGTGGCATCAATTCCCCATTACCACACCCAACAAATAGAATCACCTGGGCCTGGCACTTACTTCTAAAGGCAGGGAGCTACGTGCTAGTCCATTTACTGGATATGGAACCCAAATCAAAGTATGACAGATGGTGACTTGCAATCTCCACTTCACTGAGCCCCATAGGACTGAAAACCTCTCCGTGTGCCTTTGGCTAAATTTAATGCTCATTTTAGCTGTTCTGTCTCCTGCTGGGGCACCAGCCCACAGCAGGAGCCCAGCAGCCACACAGCAGCTAGCTCTTGATGACTTCCACCACACATCCCATTAAATTCACCCCTCCCCATTTTCCTCTCACATCTCCATATCTTACCCTTCTTGGCCACAGAAGCAGATGCAGTCACAGGGAGTACACAGCAAAGAAGGGAGACGAAAGCGCTATCTAGCCAGGACTAGAGGGGGGAGCACCTACCTATGAACAGGACCAGAGACTTGAGAAGATAATCTTACAAGGTTGTGAACAAACTCCTGGACATCCCTGGTGCTGCACATGCATGTATCTGATCCTAACAGAACACCAAAGCTTTTGAGAACTAAACAACAGGGTAGGTAACTGCCTAAATATCACCTGGCCTGTGGGTGGCAAACATGCAGGATAGGTCTACAAAGGCTTTGAACATTGAATTGACATTGAAAACACAGACCATAGAAGGCAGATCAGAACTTGTAGCCTGAATCTAGCCAGGACGATTAAAAAAAATTGTCCAGAGGAATGAAACAAGACTCAGAGTATCATATAACATAACATTCAAATGGCCAGATACAATCCAAAATCACTCAACATACAAAGAACCACAAAAGTCTGACCAACCTTATGGGAAAAGAAAATCAACAAACACCAGTCCCAAGATGACTCAGATGTTGGAAATATTTGACAAAGACTTTTTTACCCCCTTTCTTTTCTTTATTTTAAAAAAATAAGATATAATTGATATATAACATATTAGTTTCAGGTATGCAACATAATGATTCAATATTTGCAGTACTGCTGAATGAGCACCACAGTCCAGTTAAGATCCATCACCATACAGTTACAAATTATGTTTTTTCTTGTGATGAGACCTTTTAAGATTTTTTTATTGTAACAACTTTTGTTGTTGTTAATCTTCACCCCAGGATATTTTTCCATTGATTTTAGATAGAGTGAAAAGGAAGGAGGGAGAGCGGGAAGGGGGGAGGGAGGGTAAGAAAGAGAGAGACATTGATGTGAGAGAGACACATCAACAAGTTGCCTCCTGCACATGCCCCATCTAGGGCCAAGGATCAAACCTACAACCAGGTACATACCATTGACTGGGAATAGAACCCATGACCCTTTGGTGCTTGGGCCAACACTAACCACTGAGCACCACAGGCCAGGGCCTATCTTAACAACTTTTAAATATACAATATAGTAATACAGTATTATTAAATACTAGAGGCCCAGTGCAAGAAATTAGTGCGCTTGTCGGGGTCCTTCAGCAGTCCTTCAGCTTGTGCCCTCTTGCAGTCCAGAAGCCCTCAGGGGATGTCCAACTGACGGCTCCCTGTGGGGAGTGAGCCTGAGCTGTCAGTTAGACATCCTTAACACTGACACGGCTGCTGTGCTTGCCAGCCGTGAGCCCAGCTTCTGGCTGAGAGGTGCTCCCCCTGTGGGAGTGCACTGACCACCAGGGGGCAGCTCCTGTGCTGAGTGTCTGCCCCCTGGTGGTCAATGTGCACCATAGCAACCAGTTGTTCTGCCATTCGGTTGATTTGCATATTAGCCTTTTATTATATAAGAGTTAGGATGCTGTATATTACATTCCCAGGACATATGTATGTTATAACTGGAAGTTTGAACCTTTTGACCACCTTCACCCATTTTGTTCCTCCCTACCCCTGCCTCTGGTAACCACCAATCTGTTCTCTGTATCTATGAGTTTGTTGGTTTTTTTGTGTTGTTGTTTTTTTTAATTCCACAGATAAGTGAGATCATCTAGTATTTGTCTTTCTCTGATTTATTTCATTTAGCATATTGCCCTCAAGGTCCATCTATGTTGTTGCAAGTGTTAGGGTTTCATTCCTTTTTATGGCTAAACTAGAGGCCCAGTGCATGAAATTTGTGCATGGGTAGGGTCCCTAGGCCTGGCCGGCAATCAGGGCCAATTGGGGCCTTCTGGCTGCTGGCCGGGGCCTTCCTTCCAGCTGCTGGCCAGGGCCTCCCTTCCCTGGCTGCCGGCCGCCGGCCGAGGCCTTCCTTTGTTCCACGCTGCCCCCTGGTAGTCAGCGCACATAATAACAAGCAATAGAACTCCTGGTCTCCTGGTCGAACTCCCGTGGGGACACTTTGCATATTAGCCTTTCAAATATATAGGTAATATTTTATTATATATAAAATTTTCTTTATCCATTTATGCATTGATAGACACTTAGGTTTTTTCCATATCTTGGCTATCTATATATATAAGAACCTAATATGCTAAGTGTCCGACCAATCGTTCGACCGTTCGACCAGTCACTATGATGCACATTGACCACCAGGGGGCAGATGCTCAATGCAGGAGTGGCCCCCTGATGGTCAGTGTGCTCCCACAGTGGGAGCGCCACTCAGCTGACCAGCGGGTGCCAGACGCCAGGCTCACGGCTGGCGAGCGCCACTGCAGCGGTGCTAGCCTCTCTCTCAGACACCCCCCTTGCGTGCCCCTCCCCCATCCTGTCCGGGATGGCATCAGGGCTGACTGGGTGTGAGCCCACAGCCGCTTCTCGGTCATGGGCGCACTGAGATCACCCTAGGATGGGTGTGTGGAGACCGCAGGGGGCCCACAGCGAGCCTACCTAGTGGTGGTGGTGGCAGGCACAGTGGGGTTGGGATAAGCGGGCTTGGGCTCCTCCCTGGCCACCTGCCACTTCACGCACTACTACATTGCTCGGGGGATGTCGGACTGCCGGTTTCGGCCCGATTTCCGCAGGCCAAGCGAGGGACCCCACTAGTGCATGAATCCATGCACCGGGCCTCTGGCTGTAAATAATGCTGTAGTGAACCTGGGAGTGCAGATATCTTTTTGAATTAGCATTTTCATTTTCTTTGGATAAATACCCAGAAGTGGATTTGCTGGATCATATGGTAGTTCTATTTTTAATTTTTTGAGGAATATTCATATGTTTTCCATAGTGGTTGCACCAATTTAAATTCCCACTAACAGTGTACAAGGGTTCCCTTTTCTCCACATCCTTGCCAACGCTTGCTTTTTCTTGTCTTTTTTTTTTTTTTTGTAATAGCCATTTTCATACGTGTGAGATGATATCTCATGTGATTTTGATTTGCATCTCCTTGATGGTTAGTGATGCTGAGCACCTTTTCCTGTGCCCGCTGGCTATCTGTATGTCTTCATTGGAAAAATGTCTAGTAAGTTCTTATGCCCCTGTTTATATTGCATTGCTTGGGCTATGTGTTTTTGTTTGGTTTGGTTTCTTTTCGTTTTGCTAAGGAATTGTATTAGTTTTTAATATATTTTGGATATCAATCCTTTATCAGATATATGATTTTCAAGTATTTTCTCCCATTCAGTAGGTTACCTTTTCATTTTGTTATGATTTCCTTTGCTGTGCAGAAGCTTTTTAGTTTGATTTAGTCCCACTTGTTTATTTTTGCTTTTGTTGCTTTTGCTTTTTGTGTCAAATCCAAAAATCATCACCAAGACCAATGTCAAGGAGCATACCACCTGTGTTTTCTTCTAGAGTTCTATGGTTGCATTTTCTTACAAAGGTAAACATAATTCAGCAATCCTACTTCTAGATATTTACCGTAAAGATATATATATTTTTAATCCTCACCCGAGGATATTTTTTCATTGATTTTTTTTTTTTTTAGAGAGAGTGGAAGAAAGAGGGAAAGACAGAGAGAAATATCAATGTGAGAGAAACACATTGATGGTTGCCTCTTGCACGTGCCCAACCACAGCCTGCAGCCTAGATACTTGCCCTTGACTGAATTGAACCCGGGACCCTTTAGTCCGCAGGCTGACGCTCTAGCCACTGAGCAAAACCAGCCAGGGCTGTGCAAGAGGTATTTATAGACATTTTATTCATAGTCAGCAAAAACTGGAAACAATCTGAATGTTTTTCAATGGATAAACAAACTGTGGTGCATCCATACAATGGGCTACTATGGGGTTGTAAAGAGGAACAAACTACTGGTACACACAAAAACATGGGTGAATCCAAAAAATATGCCAAGTGAAAGAAGCAAGTCTCTATGTTTTACAATGTACATGGGAGAAAGAAAACCTCAAATTTGAATATAGGCAGAAGCAACAATATTCTTTCAAGTGAATAACAAGCATACTGAAGTAGAGCAGGGGTAATTTTCACACACTGTGTTTTCCCTATATTGCCTCAGACTAACGATAAAGAAGTATTAACAAATACTGAATTCTAGATGGTAGGCTTGCTTTTTGTAGTGGTATGAATTAGCAATTCCAGCACTACTTTCTATGCATTATAGGTTTGAGCAAGTAAATATGTTAAGGGTAATGGGGGCTGGTTTTCTCATGTCGGGAAAGGAAGTAGGGGAAGGGAGGAAGGCTGGAATGAAGCCTGTGGAGTTGGGTTAGGAATGGAAGAATCAGTGTGGACTCGAAGAGTGGTTGGTGGTGACTGTGATGCTCCCGCACGCAAGAGCCGCTTCAAGAGAGCTGTGAATGGTAGGGTTGTGTCTGGCCCAGTATTTATAGAAGCCCCACACCCTGTCAGATTGTAACATTGCCCATCCACATTCTGAGATTGGCCTCACTTTTACATTAAAAAGATGATTTTCTGCCAATAGCACATTTTTTATTTGGAGACTTGGAACAATAATGAAAGAAACAGCCTGGGGCCTGTGCATTAGTCAGGCCTCTCTCTGTTGCAAGAAAAGAAACTGAGCTCAAACGAATTGAAGCAATAAGGGGATTTATTGGCACCTATCATGGAAAGACTAGGAGTGGATTTAGCTTCAGGTCTATCTCGATCTGGAGGCTTGGATGCTGTCATTTGGGCGCGCTCTCTCTTCATTGCTCAGACTTTCTCTGCTGGGTGAGCATGATGGATGGGACAGTACACGGCTCACCTCTGGTTAGCTTAGGAAGCTCAGCAGAAAGAGCCTGACCCCAGAATCTGACAAGGAGGCCCAGCTCCTGGGGTGACAGAGAAGGGACCCCCTAGGACTCTAGGGAGTGGGGGTGGGGGAGTCCTAAAAGGCAGCACCAAGAGGAGAGACCAACAAAAAAGTAATGACTCTCGCCCTGACCGGTTTGGCTCAGTGGATAGAGCGTCGGCCTGCGGACTGAAGGGTCCCGGGTTCGATTCCGGTCAAGGGCATGTACCTTGGTTGCGGGCACATCCCCAGTGGGGGGTGTGCAGGAGGCAGCTGATCGATGTTTCTCTCTCATCGATGTTTCTAACTCTCTATCCCTCTCTCTTCCTCTCTGTAAAAAATCAATAAAATATATTAAAAAAAAAAAAAAAAAGTAATGACTCTCTATTGCTTGTCCTGCCACAGCCGACTTGTGAAGTGCTGACTTCTGTTTGTGCCCACCGGGCATGACTAGGTAAAGTCCTCAAAGCAATAAAAGGCAAAATGACCATAACTGCTTTGACAAGTTCCTCTGAGCAGCTGTAAGCCCTTGTGGGCAGGCTGGGCAGACCTGGGTGTGTCCTCCTTCCCATAGACCTGTTCCTAGCACAGGAGCTTGCCCTTAGCATAAGCACGGAGAACGTTTGCTTAACGTTTCCAGTACCTTCTAGGGGAGCCCCTTACTCTGACCAAGATCATCGGTGTGTCCTCCGTGGACCCCAGAGTGCACCGGTTCTCAGGCAGGAAGTGAATATTCCTGTTTCAGAACACTTCCTGGCTCAGTCCCCAAACCCCACCTGAAAAGAAGGGCTAATTTGTTCTAGGCACTTTACGCTTAAATTATTAGTAGATGAATAAGTAACAGTCCACACTGAATTTGTGAGCATCGTGGCCTTTGGTGGAGGAACTTTGAGACTGAAGACTCCCCCTTCTGTGAGCTGACGCAGCCAGGTTCTTCTTGAGGAACATCTTGGCCCAGAGCGTCCATGTGGCCTCACAGAACCTGAGAGAGAAGAAAGCACTCCAGGTATCTGTCAGAGTCTGTTCTGGAACTTGCTGCCCCTTGGATCCTTAGCAAAAGCCAGTGGTTTAGGACAGGGTCTCTCCAACATGAGAACCATGTGAAGCACACATTTAAAATGCAGATGCCCAAAGGAAAAAATAAATAAATAAATAAAATAAAATGCAGATGCCCGGCCCCGGCCCCGCACAATCTGAGAATCAGAGGCTGACATGTGAGGAGTGGAGGGAAGATCTGTCTGCGCACAGGGAACAGAAAGTGCAAAGGCCCTGAGGCAGGAGAGAGTGCTGGGAACTATACACAAAGTGAGCAAAAGGAAAAGGGGCAGGAGACAAAGGAGTCAGGGCCAGAGCGGCAGGGCCTTGAGAACAGGGACAACGAGATTGGGTTTTCAATTAAGTGTGACTGGAAGCCACTGAAAGCGTTACGTGGAAGGCGCTATAGATCGGATTTCCAATTTAAGAACGTCACTCTAGCTATTCTATGGAAAAAGGATTATTGAAAGGCAAGAAGGTGGGCAGGAGAACCAGACAGGAGGCTTTAGGAGGGGGAAAGGCCAAAAGAGATGGTGGCTGGGCAGGGCATGGGTAGGGAGCTGGACAGCCGTTGAGACTGAGGATTTTGAATGTTAACTTCACTCCTGGTGCATCTGACTATTCCTGTTTGCATTTCCTTCTGTTTGTTATTTTATCCACGCCCCCCCCCCCCTTTTGTTGTTTTTCAAAATGAAAATGTCCTTTTTATTATGAAAATAATATATTCTCAATATTTAATATTTTAAAATACAGGAAAGTTAAAAAAAAAAAAAGTAGTCACCAGCAATCCCACCACCCCGAGATACTAGTGTCCTTGCAGACATAACTCTACACACGCACAAGTAGAATCCCACCACACATGCCACCTTACAACGCGCTTTTCTCACTGAGTAAAATAGCATGATCCCAGGTGTCTCCACGGTCTAAATTCGATGAGGGGAAGCTGAATCTGACTCAAGAGGATTTCTTTACTGTTTATGCAAATTGTCTATGTCAAAGAAAGGTTTCAAAAGATAAAGCTTTGAGTCTAGAAAGTTAGAACACACAAGTAATTTTCCTAAAAGGCAGGGGAGGGGCTAGGGGATTTAAGAATTAAAGTTCCAGAAAATATACTCCAAACAGAGTAGCTAAAAAATGAGTGTAGTCATTTCCTCCCAGAAGAGAATGTGATGCTTGGGCAAAATTCCGTTGTTTATTTTGCATGGTCTTACCTCAGGCTACACACAAACACAGAAAGCAGTGGCAGGAAGTGCCTTTCTGTGTCCTGGGGGGAATGGGGCTCTCCATGCGAAGCCTCTGGATGTCTCGGGATTAGCCGGGAATCCTCGGAGCAACTTGCCCAAGACACTAATTGTATTTGTGTCTCTGTCTTTGATTAGTGGATTAGTCAGCTTTCTGGCTCACTATATTCATAATCACTGTGTTTTGTTTTGTTTTTAAATAAGGCTAAGATTCTAGTTTTATTTTCCTCCAAAAGAAAACAACTTAAAAACAAACTTGAAGTTATTTTTTATACTTCTTATCTTTAGTAAATATTTAACAACCTTGATGTGGGAATGTTAAGTCTCCTTTCTCACCTCCGTCATCAAATGGTTGAAATAGAAAGCAAAGGCCTTGGGAGACTGGGACTCTGTCCTTAGCCACTAATTGCTTTCCTCAAGTCAAACATCCACCCCGTAGTTCAGCAAAGAAAAGAATCAAAGCAGACAGTGTATATTAGGAGAAGTGGGGTTTTACATTTTAATGATGTAACCTGAGAGAGCAGGACTAGTCCAAATATGACTATACCTTGCAGGTGGTAGATATATGGTGTCCACTGTACATCTAGAGTCTAGGTTATTGCTTCTCTTACATTACTTGGTTTTATTAGCAGATAACAAGCCTTCGTGGCAGGCAACGTTTAGAAAAGGATTCTTACATTTTATCGGAGAGGGAGAATTAGGGGCTTGTCATTTTCCAGAATTTTGTGTAGGAAAAGCAGATACTGAGTATTTGAGTATGTCACCTGATTCCACAATAGGTTGTGGTCCCTTTTTAAGGTTTTTGAGATTTAATGTAGTTAATATTTTGTGTATTTGTCTGTTTTTACTTATACAAATAATATGTGAACACATTAATATTGAAAAAATGAACACATTACGAATAAAAGTTCCTTTGAAACCCTTTGCCCCCCAAATCCCAGTCTCCCTACCCCCTGCCCCACCAAATGAATTACATTTTCAGTTTGCTCTACATGCTTACAAACCTTTTTCTTATGGATTTTTATACATATATACCTACCTACCTAATTATGTGGTATGATTGGTTTTTCGTAAATAGTATTAAAGGCCCTGGCCAGTGTGGCTTAGTTGATTGAGCATTGACCTGTACACCAAAAGGTCGTGGGTTCAGTCCCCGGTGGGGTGCATATAGAAGGCAACAGATGGATATTTCTCTCTCTTTCCTTCCCCTTCCTCTCTCTCTAACATCAATTTAAAAAACAAACAAACAAAAAAAAAAACAGATTCTCAGGAGAGGTTTTTTAAAAATGGTACTACAGTGTGCCATATTTGTTATTCTATAATTAGCTCCCCCCAACAGTTATTGATATATCTTAGTGCTTTTTCTAAGCTCCTCATAGCTCTACCTTATTAAAACAAACAAACTTGTTACATTGGATAGCGTGCCAGGTTGGCTATTTCATATTATGTTTCTTTAAAATATATATTTTTTATTGATTTCAGAGAGGAAAGGAGAGGGAGACAGAGATAGAAACATCAAAGATGAGAGAAAATCATCAATCAGCTACCTCCTACACGCCCCGCACGGGGGATCAAGCCTGCAACCTGGGCATGTACCCTGACTGGGAATTGAACCATGACCTCCTGGTTCATAGGTCGATGCTCAACCACTGAGCCAAACCTGCCGGGCCCATGTTATGTTTTTAGCCATTTCTTTATTGATAAACATTAAGGCTGTTTCTGTTTTTCTTTTTTTCACCATTCAAAATAATAATAATGTTGCAGAAAACAAGTTTGTACCTGCACAAATGTGACTCCCCCCGCCCCCAGCCCGAGATTAAATATCAAGAAGTAGAATGGATGTGGGGTAGAAATTAGAAGTTATTCATATGTTTTATTTTAATAGAAATGATCAATTTGCCTTCCAACATGACTTTTATCAGATCCAGCAAATATTTCTTTTTATTAAGCTTTGGGATAGGCTCACCCTGGACTCCAAACAAAGCAGGGACAGGAGGAATATGAACCTGTCTTTCCCTCTAAGAAGGCTTAGGATTCGTATATGGCCCCCATGTATTAACTGGCAAAAGAAATCCAGGGAAATTAAACCCAATGCTAAGAAGAAGACTGGTTACTTATAGAAGGTAGGGGATGGGAAAGGGATGGAAAGAAGGAAGTAATGGGAACAGGTAGTCAGAATGAGATGCCAAAATACTTCTCTGAGTATACCTACATGCTTTATGTAGCTGGGACTCTTGGAACCAGGTAATGATTCACTTACCTCCAAAATAAATAAATCATTCAAATCAACCAGGATTAGAAGGGAACCCCAAAACAGAACACCAACAATAAGGAATCTAAGTGTACTACAAATAAATAATGTAACCATATGGAGGAGGCAGGTGAGAAATAACCTAACCTAAGTAACTCTGGAAAACAATAATTTGACTAGATACTATGAGACTAAAGGTGAAAAGGACTGTACACAAAGATTGTAGTTTAGTTAGTAAATTTGGTTCTGTCTATGGCTCTCACAGAGGAGTGAACTATAATTCAGAACTATTTTATATGCAAACTAATCTGGGTCCCATTAGGAGACACAAACCACACAGTATTTTGAATAAGTAAAGTTTAACAAGAGGTTGGAGAAATGAGGGATTGACTGGTAAGAAGTAGAGAGAATGCTAAAGAATCCTATATAATAAAAGGCTAATATGCAAATAGACCAAATGCCAGAACGACCAGTCGCTATGATGCGCACTGACCACCAGGGGGCAGACGCTTAATGCAAGAGCTGCCCCCTGGTGGTCAGTGCGCTCCCACAGGGGGAGCACCACTCAGCCAGAAGCTGGGCTCACGGCTGGCAAGTGCAGCAGCAGTGGCAGGAGCCTCTCCCGCCTCCGTCGCAGCGCTAAGGATGTCCGACTCCCCGGGGAGCAGGCCTAAGCCATCAGTGGGACATCCACTGAGGGCTCCCTAACTGCGAGAGGGTGCAGGCTGGGCTGAGGGGACCCCCTCGTCCCCCCCCAAGTGCACAAATTTCGTGCACTGGGCCTCTAGTATAGGAATATCATGTATAAGTAGCAGCCACTGCTTAGGGCTGAGAGAGACAAGCCAGGGAACAGCCTGCCTCCCCCAAGGTGGATCCAGACCCTGTTGAAGAGGGCGCGGCTCACTAAATGACAGACAAGTCCTTGCGGTGCCGTGCTGTCAGAAATTGCCGGAAATCCTCCCCCTGTGGGGCGAGGAAAGCTGTTCGTTGGGAGGGGGAGGTGGCATTCTGCTATGAAGCTGGCCGACAGAGGTCCAGGGAGCTGATGGGCACTGGTGCTTCTTGCTGTGTGTGGCAGGAGCTAGCGGCTAGAATCTGGCGTGGGGGTGCTGTCTGCACAGGGAAGAAGCTGCCGGCACTTCATGTGCTGGAAAAGCTACTCTTGCTGCCAGAAGGACACCCGAGACCAGGTCTTCCTCTTCCTCCCGCAGTGTCTCTCCATCGCCCTCTCCTGACAATGTAGAACCTGGTGCCAGCTGACAAAGGAAACTAAATCGATGAACTCAATTTTTGCTTATCAGGAAACAAAGGGTGAATTTGGACTTGAGAGGCAATACATTGATAACCGGCAGAGCCCATCCCTTTAGCTATATGCTCCCTTTTACAGACATTTGAACTCTTCCACAACGAAACCTCTCCATAAACCCACCTAATAAGAACAACTTTTTATCTTAGAAAGGAAGTTCTCCTGCTCTTCCCAACGCGAGGTGACACACAAGCCCCACAGTTACTGTGACCACTGACGGCTGGGTTAGTTACTCCTTCTATCCAGCCACAGTCCCCCTGAAGATCTGTTACCTAAAGACTGAACTGTGAAGCTAACATCAACAACTTGCATATAAAATAAAGATGAGAGGATGGAAATGGTTAGCACATACAAATGAACACATGTATAATAAGCCAATAGGACTATAGTTTCTAGAACCAGCCAGGAGGCTATATCTGATGTATGTGATACCTTCTTCACTGCCCATTCAATATTTCCCTCACCCTCAGGCAGCTGCTTGGGATTCGTTACCTGGTAGAGTGGCCCAGATCTGAATTCTCAGACTCTAAGGACTTAATTGTCCCGCCTATCTTGGTTGCTGGTTTTCCACTAACTTTTACTATTAGGCATGGAAGTACTAACAGATGGACTAGAGCAGTGGTCGGCAAACTCATTAGTCAACAGAGCCAAATATCAACAGTACAATGATTGAAATTTCTTTTGAGAGCCTAATTTTTTAAACTTAAACTTCTTCTAACGCCACTTCTTCAAAATAGACTCGCCCAGGCCGTGGTATTTTGTGGAAGAGCCACACTCAAGGGGCCAAAGAGCCGCATGTGGCTCGCGAGCCAGAGTTTGCCGACCACTGGCCTAGAGAACCCGGGTACATAAAGATACAGAAATAAACATAGGTGTCTGTATATATGTGTTAGTATACACGCACATACAAATTTACTAGCTCTGTCTGATGAGAGGGCCTAGCAGCACCCAGTGGCAATGAGCATACCTATTGCCCATATTTTGGTTCTAAAAATGATTTCCAATTGAAAAAACACACCCAAAATCCTTGGAGAAAGTATTGATTTTATCATTGGGACAGGGATAATGCAAGACAGTCCCAGGACATCTTGTGTACCCGGAAGTAAGAACATGCTCAAAACTGATGGGAGCATCTTAAAGGGACCTGGGACCCATCCTGAAGGGGCTCTCAATGGCCAAAGCTAAAACCATTTGAGCAACAAAGCAAATAATGGGAGTATTGGAATAAAACCCACAAAGTAAATAAGTATTCATACTTATGTAAACAAATAACTGAGTAAGTTAATGTGGAGAATCCTCCTAATTGCAATTAATAGAGAATAAATAAGGGCAATCACCTTTAGAACACTACAGCAGTAATTGTTGCCTGCAAGATTCATTCATGGATGCTAAAATTTGCTGGCGAAAATCTGAAGATAAACAGGATATTCATACCATCTCAATGTTTCTCCACCAAGCTATTAATTATGAGGGGAAAATAGTAATTTTACAGTAGAAACACCTGGCATACACCATCTTAACCAAGTGATGAGGAGTGAAATAAGACAGAGTGACAACACATACCCCTGACAGGATGCACAACACTGCTTCTCTGACATTCTTACCAAAATTTCCTCACTTCAGTTCAGTCATGAAAAAATCAGACAAATCCAAATGAAGGGACACTTTTGAGCACTCCTAAGTAGTGTCAAGGTCATGAACGACTGAGGACCTTTCAGAGATGGAAGAGACTATGGAGACATGAAAACTAAATGCAGCCCGGCCAGCATTGCTCAGTGGTTGAGCGTCGACCTATGAACCAGGAGGTTACAGTTCAATTCCTGGTCATGCCTGATGTGGGCTCGATCACCAGTGTGGGGAGTGCAGGAGGCAGCCGATGGATGATTCCTCTCATCATTGATGTTTCTATCTCTCCCTTCCTCTTTGAAATCAATAAAAAATACTTAAAACAAAACAAACAAACAAACAAAAACACCACACATAGCAAAAAGAAAAACAAAACCCTAAATGCAATGTGGGATTCTGGATTGGCTCCTGGACCAGGCAAAGGACATTATTGGATCCTTGATACAGTGTGACAAGAAGGGCACTTCACCTGTGTGGTCTCTCTCTCAAAAACACATACCCCCACCCCCCATCTACTCATGAGAAAAAATATCAAAGTGCAATAGAGGGTTAGCTTGCAAAAACCCTGACCAATACTGGAAACTGTAAACGAAAACAAAGACAAAGAAAGTAAGAAGCTGTCACAGCCAAGAGCGTCCTGAGGAGGACAGGCAACTAAACGTAAGGTGATGTTTTGGACGGGATCCTGGGACAGAAAGGCAACATGAGATAAAAACAAAGGAAATCTGAATCAAGTATTGGCTTTAGTTGTTAATAATGAATCAACCTTGATTCATTTATTGTGGCAAATGTACCATACTAATGTAAAATGTTAATAAAAGTGGATACTGCTTAGGAGGCAGATGGGAGCTCTCTGTATTATCTTGTCAATTTTTCTATAAATTGTAAAAAATGATTCTAAAATTTAAAAGTTTAGTTTAAAAATAGGAACTGTAGTAGGAAGTAGGAAGACTGGTGAAATTCCAGTAATGTCTGTAGATTACTCAGTAGTATTATATTAATGTTAAGTGTCTGGTTTTGATAATTGTGCTGTGGTTATATAAGAGCTTAACATTAGGGGAAGCTGGTTGGAGAGTATATGGGTACTCTTTGAACTATTTTTGTAACTTTTCTGTAAATTTAAAAATATTTCAAAAACATTTTTTAATGAGCTTGAACTGTGGCCATTTTTTTTTTTTTTTTTAAGGAATCCAATCTATGGCCTTGCATGCCAGTCTCAGCGTTGGCCTGGCGACGATATATGCATACTTTTAAAGGTATAGACTTTGTCAAGTGCAGCCAATGTACATATGGCTCAACTTTATGGAAAGCAGCTTGGAAGTCATGAACAAAGCTGGAAGCGCAACCAAGGCAGTAAACGAGCCCGCCTGGAGAGCCCCAGGGAAGCGCTGTGAGACATTACATAATGGCAGCCAGCAGCAAAGGAAGAATCTGTTTCGGGTTCCAGTTTAAAGACACATATCTATGTGCCTTGGGGAAGGCCAGTGGAAGCCAGCGTCTGACCCCTCCATGAAGGGAGGTGAACTGTGTCCCCCCTTCCCCCCCAGGCTGCACCAGCCTGCAGGGAGGCAGGGCCGCGGCTCACCTGTGTGCTCAGAGGGCTCCTGTGGGAGGAGGAAGCGCCTGGCCAGGAGGGCACTTTCAGGCCTCTCGGGATTCTCTGCGTTTTCATTGCTGGTGTAAGGCTGACTTCTCTTGCTCTTAAACTTGGCTCAACGCCTTGCTCGGAGGCTGTTTTTGCAATCTGTCACTCCCTTGCTCCATCTCTAGCAAAATTTAGCTCCAGAATTTCCTGCTACAGGGCCTTAGGTTGGGAGACCAGAGTCAGGGCGCATTGCATTTTTGCACCACTGAGGGGCACTAGTTGACCCTCCCTTGGCAGTGGGGGTTGGGGGGTCGGCCCTAGAAGGCTCCAACACATGGGTTGCTGCCCTCTGCGTCTGGGTGTGCAAGTTAATCAACGGTGAAGATCCCCTGCTGGGAGAGATGGAGAGGTGCTCCCTGCCGCTATAAAACGAGCATAGTATGCGCCGTGGCCCCTGTTCCCCGACACTTGCCCTGAGCTAGTCCCTGCTAAAGTATGAACTGGGCTGGGGAGGTGTAGGGCCTGAGCAAATACTTTGAAACTCTTTTCCCTTTGCTTCTGTTAATCTTATATGTCAATTTAACTGGGTTTAATGATGGCAGATAGCTAGTAAACCGTTATCCGGGTGTGTCTGTGAAGGTGTATCTCGAAAATATTATCATTTGAATTAGTGAACTGAGTAAATCCCAAAGGCAGGTGGGCTCAGCCCCAAATTGAAGGAAAAGGCAGAACTGTCTTCTCCTTCCCTGATGTCTGGGCCTCTGGTCTGACTTTCAGACTCGGATTGGACTTTCCCCATCGGCCCCCAGTTTCAGGCTTCCGGACTTGGACTGAAAGACACTGCCCGCCGCCTGGGTCTCCAGCTTGCAGACAGCAGATCGTGGGACTCTCGCCTCCATAGCTGCGTGAGCCAATTCCTAGAATAACCCTCCTCATCTGCATCTCTAAGTATCCTATCCGTTCTGCTTCTCTAGAGGACCCAGACTAACTCAACCTCCCCTTGCTTCTCTGCTGGTCCCTCTGGACCTCCTCTCACGGCTTTTCTTCCAGCTTCTGTTAGTACATAGAATGCGGGAGACCATCTGGATTCACGATACAGCATAGTCTCCACGTAGCCGTGTGTCATTTGGGCAAACCAGGGAAGCCCCTGAGCCGCACATGCTTCATGTGTGAAATGGGACTCTCAGTGGCTGCCTCCCAGGCTCGTGGGCTCTGCCAAGTGTGGGTACTGCCCTGGAGAGCGAGACCCCGGAGGGCAGCGTTCATGACCTGGAGTGCTTTTTCCAGTGCCGTGCAGTGTGCAGCATACAGTGGTACTCAGTCAGTGCTTGCTCAATAAACAGTTGGATATAAAAATGTTAGTCATTATGTTATGCATTCACATATGTCACAAGCCATGTCATTCACGTTCACCATGGTACTGAAAAAAAAAAGAGAACAAATCTGGTGGTCGAAGGTGAACTAAACATTGTAGGTGCAATAATTTGAGAAGTAAGATGGCTAAGAGTTGGCACCGTTGCTTCCGTTGTTTATTGGCCATGTCTCGTGTGAGTGGCTCTGTGGGGCCTCTTTCCTCCTGACATAGGTGACCTGTCTGGGAGCTTTGTTTCTGGACATTGATTACCCAGTTTAAATCCTAACCTGCTGACATAGCATGTCCATTTCCTTAAGAATGATTGTAGAGGAGCCAGGAAAGGCTGACTCCACTTTAAAAGTTCAAACAAGCCAAAAGGCATTCGGAGGAAACAGAAGAAAACTGTTCCTCAGAGAGAAAAGGAAAGGAATTACTTCCTTTAAGCAAGAACTAGTTGTTCTGCAAGAGAGGCCACTAATAAATAAGAAAGAGCTGCTCTTGGGTATTGAGAAAGGTGGTAATTATAATGGAACTTCACTCGCTTTTAAAGGCCTAGTTGAAGTTCTGTTCTAAAGCATGGAATAATGTGACTAGGAAATGGAAAATAGTTGGTAATGATAGGAAATTGGAAGATAAACTTAGGATACCTATCATCCCACTCAGGAATTCCAAAAAGAGAGTAAGCAGAGGAAAAGAAGGAGAGGAAGAGGTCAAAGAAATACTCAAAAGAACTTTCCGGAATTCAAGGACACGCATCTCCAAAGTGAAGGGCCACAATGAATGAAGATACTCATACCTGTGAAACTTCAGTACAGTAGTTTAAAGAGTGCAACTTTAAAGCTGAGAGAGAGAGAGAGAGAGAGAGAGGCTTTCAAAGGACCAGGAATAAAAAGGCCATCAGACTCATAAACCACAACCTCAGGAGCTGAAAGGTAGAAGAAGCGGTGCCTTCAACATTCCAGTGGAAATTTACTTTCAACATAAAATTCAATACCCAGTCAAATTATTAATCAACTGTGATCTTCAAAAAAGATACTTTTTAGACATTCAGGGTCTCACAAAATTTACCTACCATGCCTTTCTCAAGAAGCTAATGAGGGATATGCCTCACCAAAAGGAGTGAGAAAACCCAGAAAAATACATAGGATCCAGGAAACAGGATTCCAACACAAGAGAGAAGGAAAGGGAATGACAGCCGGGCAGCAGGCCTGGAGAACACGGGCTGACTGGGGCAGGAGCATGTGGACTCCAGGGAGAATTCTCCCAGAATAACAGGAACGGAGGGGACAGTGAGTGCTCCTGACCCAGGGAAAGGTGTGTGGGAAGCATTAACGAGGGGGTACATGAAACAAACAAACGCTTTTAAAACAGGTAAATACTACACATGCGTGCACATACACACTCACACACCTTATCACAAGAAAGGAAATACTATCACCCAACACTGCTTGCCTTATGGGTGAATAATGTTTTACATGGTTTTGATAATATAAACACTGAATATTTATTTAACTAAAATTCTAATACTGTATTTTAATCAAGATTCCGACAAGAAACAGCTCTCAAATGGGGTAAAATTTGAGGAGAATTTCGTAAGAAAGTTCGTGGGCATGGTGAAAAGAAACTACAGGGGCTGAAACCAGTCTATAATAATAATAAAAGCCTAAGCCAGTGGTCGGCAAACTCATTAGTCAACAGAGCCAAATATCAACAGTACAACGATTGAAATTTCTTTTGAGAGCCAAATTTTTTAAACTTAAACTTCTTCTAACGCCACTTCTTCAAAATAGACTCGCCCAGGCCGTGGTATTTTGTGGAAGAGCCACACTCAAGGGGTCAAAGAGCCGCATGTGGCTCACGAGCCGCGGTTTGCCGACCACTGGCCTAAGCGACCATCGCATCCGAACATACGACTGAACAGGCTGTGTGGGGTGACTAGGCTGGCAGGCAGGTTAGTGAGGGGTGACCAAATGACTGAACAGCAGGCTGCGTGGGGCAACCAGGCCTGCAGGGGGGGGGGGGGCAGTTGGGAACAACCAGGCCAGCAGGGGTGGGTGCAGTGAGGGGCGACCAAACGACTGAGCAGCAGGCTGCGTGGGGTGACCATGCACGCAGGGGGGGCAGTTGGGGGTGACCAGGCCGGCGGGGGTGGGCAGTAAGGGGCTTCTAGGCCAGCAGGGGGGGGGGGCGGTTGGGGGCAACCAGGCCAGCAGGGGGGGCAGTAAGGGGCTTCTAGGCCACCGGGGGGGGGGGGGCGGTTGGGGGCGACTAGGCCAGCAGGGGGGGCAGTTAGGGGCAATCAGGCAGGCAGGCAGGCAGGCAGGTGAGCAGTTAGGAGCCAGTGGTCCTGGATTGTGAGAGGGTTGTCTGACTGCCGGCAGAGGGTGCAGGCTGGGCTGAGGGGAACCCCCACCCCCCTGCACGAATTTCATGCACCAGGCCTCTAGTACAAAATAATATTGTAAGTTAACTGGTAATTGAAAAAATAAATAAATAATCCCCCTATTATTTGAGAGGGGAAAGAAACGACAAGGGAAGGAGAAGTCCCAGTATGGGGTTGCTATTACTCCCCGACCCCCACCTGAGGAGGCAAGTGGGGAGCCGCCATCAGAAACTGAAGAGTGAGAGCTGCATGGAGAGGGTGCCTGGCAGCGGAGTCAGGGCTCAGCCCTCCACAGCAACCTGACAGGGAGTAGCTGACCGAGGGCAGTCTGACCCAGGGGCAGCTGGAACCCAGACAGTAGCTGGGGGAGATGGAGTAGCTTGTAGGTTCTATGACAGCTGGGACAGTGAGTTGTCAGAGATAGTGTCTGTGTTGTTCACACCGGCCCCCAGCTCCTGGCAGAATACCTGATATGGTTCAGGCACTCCTTCCCCACACCTGCCTGCCTGCGCCCACATTGGCCTGAGGGTAAGAGAGCCCATTGATGTGGTCTGTGCAGGTCAGAGTGATTCAGGAAGGGCTAGGGAAGACATCCAACATAAATCTTAGTGGGTGGATAGAGGAAGGGAATGTAAGGAGGCACAATTCTCATGTGTCATAAAGAACAGGAAGTTAGGAGCCAGTGTCTGAACTGGCCAGTCAAGAAAGGCAAGATCAGAATACCATTCAGAAATTTGGCAGCAAATGCCAGCAAAGAGCTAAAAGAGCTGAAGGAGGGTGCTCTGGGGAGTGAGAGTCAGAAGGGACAGGTCAGATGACTGCTGTTTTATTTTATATGTCTATTAGTACTAATAAGACTTTAAAAGTTTGTACATAGCTCGGCTGGCGTGGCTCAGTGGTTGAGCGTCAGCCTATGAACCAGGAGGTCATGGTTCAATTCCCGGTCAGGACACATGCCTGGGTTGCAGGCTCAATCCCCAGTGTAGGGCATACAGCAGGCAGCGGATCGGTGGTTCTCTCTCATCATTGATGTTTCTATCTCTCTCTCCCTCTCCCTTTCTCCCTGAAATCAATAAAAAGATATTTTTTTAAAACTTTGTACATATATAACTTTTAATTGATATGAAAAATAATATCCAGTCTAATAATGAGTAAACATCAGACAAATCCTAATAGAGGGGCAGCCTACAAAATATCTCACCAGCACTACTCAGAATTGTTAAGGCCATTAAATACAAGGGAAGTCTGAGAAGTTGTCATGGTTAAGATAACCCTAAGACATAGCAACTAAATGTTATGGGATATCTGGATGGGATGCATGAAGTACTGGTAAAAACTAAGGAAATACGAATAAACTTTGGACTTTAGATAATGATAAGTTATCAATATTGGTTCATTAATTTTAACAAATGTACCATACTAATGTCATATGTTAATAATAAAGGAAACCCCCAGAGTACATAGGAATTCTGTATTAGTTTTTAAAACTTTATGTCTAAGATTGTTCTAAAAAATAGTCTAGCCCTGACAGGTAGCTGAGTTGGTTAGAACATTGTCCCAATACTCCAAGGTTGTGGGTTTGATCTCTGGTTAGGGCATATACCATCAGTGAATATAAAAATAAGTGGAAAAACAAATCAATGTTTCTCTCAAATCAATAAATAAAAAGATAAAAATAGCCTATTAAAATAAAGAACTTTACAGTAGAAATAAATTTAAGTGACAGTAAGAAAAGTTTATGCATTTTATTTTATTTGCAATATTTGGGTAGGGTTGGATGTTTCCCCAGGTTATTTATTTATTTATTTATTTATTTATTTATTTATTTATTTTTAAACATTTTTATTATTTCAGAGAGGAAGGGAGAGAGAGAAACATCAATGATGAGAACCATTGATTGGCTGCCTCCAGCATGCCCCCTATTGGGGATTGAGCCCGTAACCCAGGCATGTGCCCTTGACTGGAATCGAACCTGGGACCCTTCAATCTTCAAGCCGATGCTCTATCCATTGGTAGAGCATCAGGCTAGGGCTCCCTAGGCTTTTTAATATTTTTTGCATTCAAGACATTAAAACCAAGAATTTCATCAACAATCCAGGTTATTCATTAATTAGATAAGTATGTATAAAATGTGACTACAAGCTTGGCACTTGGGAAAGGGGACCTTTTCAAAATATAGCCCTGTCATTATTGCCCTTAAACCCCTCAGAAGCTGCCAGTGTCAAGTACTTTTAGATTCAAACCAGGGTAGAAAGGCCTGCCTGCCTACCCCTGCAGGTCTCTCTAGCTCACCTTGCACCATTCCTCCACACCTCTCTTCTCTCCAATCACCCTGGCCTCTTTGGGTCTTTGAAGATGCCATGTTCCCTACTGCCCCAGGACCTTTGCATATGCTGTTCCTTCTGTCCAGAACACTCTTCCTCTCTCTGCTCCCCTCCCCTTTGCCTAGTGGCTCTTATACTTGGAACCTCAGCTCAGGTATCACTTCTTTAGAGACAACCCATCTACTTGTAGTTATCTCCTGGTCCTGTCGTTATCTGAGTAATGCCTGTCCCCATGGAATGTTTGCTTGTAAGTTCTACGACTGCTGGGACAGGGAGTTGTCAGAGATAGTGTCTGTGTTGTTCACACTGGTCCCCAGCTCCTGGCAGAATACCTGATATGGTTCAGACACTCCGTGAGTATTTGTTGAATGGATGAATAAATGAGTGAATGAATGAGTAAGTGAATGATAAACACGTTATGATCCAAAGCCTTCCAGTCTAGTGTAGATCCAAACCAGAGTGTTAGCTCCTGAAAGGGAGAGAGGTGGCCATCTCCCCCAGCTACTGTCTGGGTCCCAGCTGCCCCTGGGTCAGACTGCCTCAACTCCTGGCCCACCTCCCTGCAACAGTGACATTCACACAGCCATTTGTTTACTTCAGATTCACAAAAATCCACTGAGGTCTGCATTCACATCATTCCTGCTGCTGCTGAGGAATGGGACATCTAGAGAGGTTAAGTGAACTGCTCAGAGCCACGTGGTTAGTGAAGCCCATATTTGACCTGGTTTTCTTACCACCTCCTGGACTCTACTTCTCTGAAACAGCACCAGTTTGGGGGTAACAGAGTATTTGCACCTGCGCTGGGGGCTTTGCCTCAAGAATTTTAAAAGATGCAATACCTGACTAGTCAGGGGCACTGACCTCTTTTCCCTTGGATTGTCAAATTCAAAAATGACAACAGCTGGGGGGAAAAGGAGACAGATGTAATACCTTAAACAATAAAGAATTTAGAACGTGAAAAAAAATGACAACAGCCAACAAAACAGTAGCCCTCCAGTGTGAATGAATCAAAATTATACCTATTTTTATGTCAGATAGGCACAAACGATAATATATATTTTGGTGTGCCACAGGATTTTAGTAATTAGTTTATGTGTGCCATGAGGTGAAGAAGGTGCTCTCTTCTGCAGTTTGGGAGTGTTAGGGTGTCTGGGATCTGGACCGGGAGCGCCCCCTTGCGGTTACCACGGAGACGGGGATTCATTACCTCTTAGAAAAGAAACGGGAAGTGGCGGTGGATGCGGAGCCTTTGCCCTGGCACCAAGTCCGTGTCTGGGGATTTCGAGGTTCAGGGTTGGGTCAACTGCCGCGGGTATTGCGGCCGTCCCTAGCCGGGGCCTCTTGGGTGGCCTGGTGGCTCCAAGGCCGTTTTGGGAAGGATGCGGGGCTGGCACCCAATGCAAAGTCAGGGTGTGGGGGGGAAGAGGGGGTGGGGTGGGGGTAAGCGGAGAGTCATTTGAGTCTAGGATCTCCTCCCTGAGTCTCACTTCCTAGCTGTGAAGTAGAGATGATGAAAACTCTCCGTTCAAGCTTGGCATCCAGGCAGCCTTGGGGACTAGGGCCGAGGCTGGGCTCTCAGGAGGGTGCCAGTTTTCCGAATAAAGCCTCGCCTGCTGGGAGACTGGGGGGAGGGGGGTGGAATCATTACCTTTAATGTCTTGATTAGAACATAAAACACGACTTGACCACAATACCGAAAATGGATGAGAATTTCGGCCCACTGCTTCTAAGCCCTATTTATAAAAATGGTCTTTAGTTGGCTAAAAATTATTCAGGATACAAATTATTTGTATAATCACTTTATCATTTCTTGTGTTTCAGGGGATAATTTGACTCCTAACAAAATCCAATCATTGTATTAAGTATTTTTCTTTTTTTAAAAATATATTTTTATTGATTTCAGAAAGGAAGGTAGAGGGAGAGAAAGATAGAAACATCAATGATGAGAATCATTGATCAGCTGCCTCTTGCACGCTCCTCACTGGGGATGGAGCCCACAACTCAGCATGTGCCCTGACTGGGAATTGAACCCTGACCTGTGGTTCATAGGTTGACGCTCAACCACTGAACCATGCCAACCGGGCTTAAGTATTTTTCTTATCTGGTTAGGTTCCAGGTGAATTCAAGAAGTATATTTGCATTTTGTCAACAGTTTATTTTAAAGTAATTTAATGTGTTTAATTCCCAGCTTCGTTCCAAACAGGAATGGAGGCAGTAACAGTTTCTTGCCTGCTGAGGTGTGCCAGGCCCTGGAGGCAGAGAGGGGACTCAGACAGGGCTGGGGCTGGGGGAATGAATGAGGTTGTGCCTGGGCCACAGCAATCCTGGCCTTGGTGGGTAGACCATGCATTGTACTTGGGGAGTACTTCATTCCCTGGTCAACCACACAGCTGAGCTGTTGCCTGTTGTCGGAGGAAGGTGTGGTCCATAAAAGCTGGGGGGGTGGCGGGGAGGGAACTGGCCCCTCATTTTATCTCAGCTCCCAGTAAAGAGGTTTACTTCTTGTAGCCTCACAAATATTCTGAAGGTGTAACTGGACAATCAATGGGTCCATGCTGCCTGTCACTACTTGAACCAATTAAGCAGAGATAGGGTTGAATCATATATTAACACTAGAGGCCCGGTGCCCGGTGCACCAGTGGGGTCCCTCGGCTTGGCCTGTGGGGATCGGGCTGAAACCGGCTCTCTGACATCCCCTGAGGGGTCCCAGATTATGAGAGGGTGGTTCTCCGGTGATGCACCCTGGAATCAGGGCTCCCTCCTCTCTGGTTCTGGGTGCGTCATCCGAGAACCACAGCTGCCAAGTCACCGAAGCTCGGCAGCTCCTGTGCTGAGCATCTGCTCCTGCTGGTCATTGTGTGTCATAGCTACCGGTCAGACAGTTGGACGGTTGCTTAGGCTTTTATATATAGAGATTTATTCCAATACTGCTGGCAGTATGAGAGAACAGCAGGTCATCCACAAATCTGCTCTGCAACACCCCATAAGCCAGTTTCTTATACAGTAGGTCCTCGGGTTACGTCAGAGATCTGTTCCTATGGCACAATGTAACGCGATTTTGGCCCTAAGTCGGAACTAACCTACATGAGCACCTGCGTCACTCACATAGAGCACATACACAGCAGTAATGAAGTGAAACAGTAAAAACAATTAAAAAAAAGAAAGATAACAATTCCTGACTTTACTTGTGGTAAATAAATAATAAAAAACATAAAGCACATATGTCCATATGTCGAAATGACGGAACTTTTTTTTTAATAAATAAATGGGAGAGGTGACGTAACCACGAAATGACGTATGTCGAGTCCGATGTAACCTGAGGACTGTATGTATAGGGTAGGAAAAGGATTACATGGGGAAGTAGGGATTACAGGCATGGGGAAGTAGGAGGCTGGGGTGGGACTCCATTGTTTGGGCAACAAGGTTGTCAATCAATCAATCTTTCCATGATAATAGGCAATTCTTGGATGAGAATGGACTGCATTCCAAGGTTGACTCCCAGGTCTCAGGGGCATACAACTCCCAGCCAGGTTAGAATGTCCTTTCTTTAATCAGAAAAGGCAATAGTGGTTAACAGAGCATGATTAATATTTCCCATAACCAGCCCTAGCCGGTTTGGCTCAATGCATAGAGCATCAGCCTGCGGACTGAAGGGTCCCGGGTTTGATTCCTGTCAAAGGCACATGCCCGGGTTGTGGGCTCGATCCCCAGTAGGGGGCGCGCAGGAGGCACTCTCATCGATGTTTCTATCTCTCTCTCTCTCTCCCTTCCTCTCTGAAATCAATAAAAATATATTTAAAAAAATATTTCCCATAACCATAACTAGTCTTCAATATTCTATTTTTGCCCCTAAGAGCCCTAGCCAGTTTGGCTCAGTGTATAGAGTGTCAGCCTGCAGACCAGAGGGTCCCGGGTTCGATTCCAGTCAAGGGCATGTACGTTGGTTGCAGGCTCCTCCCCAGTCCAGGCCCTGGTCAGGGCTCGTGCAGGAGGCAACCAGTTGATGTGTCTCTCACACACCGATGTTTCTCTCTGTCTCTCCCTGTCTTTTCCACTCTCCCTAAAAATCAGTGGAAAAATATTCTCAGGTGAGGATTAACAACAAAAATGTTGCCCCTAACAAAGGGTTAGGATAAATAAAGGGGATGAGAGGAAAAGAATCAAGAGAAGACCAGAATGGGGAGGATGTTGCCTAATGCCAATTTATTATCTTTATTTCCTGACCAAATTTGACCCTTTGATGTATGTGCTTCTTCCACCCCCACCCCACAGGAATGTTAATGGCCTCCCTAGAAGGGAGGGCCTTTCAGTCCCTGACCTGAGGTATGTCATTCTGACCGTGTCTCAGAGTGGACACTTTAGTCATTCCTTTGTGTCCTCTGTACTCCTTTAGAAAAGCTGGAGCTCAGCTCTGCAACATGTTTTCAGAGCTGTCAGTTGCCAGCCTGGGCAGTGAGCTGTGGTGGAGGGAAATACAATGGAGGGTGTGGAGGCTAGAAAGGGAGAAGGAACTTTGCTGGGGCATCCCTGACACTCAACCATATGGTGACATGAGTAAAACCCAGGGAGAAACACTCTCCTTTCCCAGTGCCCTCAAGTCCTCCCTCTATCCTAAGCTCCAAGTACCGATTCTTTTACTGAAGTCGAACTCCAGGACAAAGGAAGAAATGCAAATGGCCACTAAATACCTGGTCAGAAAAGCCAATAAACATGGCTATGAGATATTGAGCAGTTTGGAAACTTTAAATGTGCATCATCTAGCAGTTCTGATTTCAGGAGTGTATCTTTAGGAGACAGTTGAATCAAGATAAATGTGTGAGGATATTTTTGAATCACTGATTATAAAAGAAGTCCCTCAGAAGGGGATTGATTAATAAACTATGGAGCATATCTAGGCTGCAATGTCATATAGATTCAGGAGCCTAAGGAGCCCCCAGCCTCATGATTTCTTTAGTGTTTCACCAACACCCATGTGGTCCTGGCCTCATGTCAGCCCCTGACGTTCATGGTAAAACCTCTGACGTCCTCTGCTATGGGGGTTGGGGATGATTTAGTGAGGAGCTGCAGTGGAGGAGAATGGGGGTGGTGGCCCAGACAGACAAAGGAGGGAGCAATGGAGAAGAGCATGGTGGTTGGATTCAAGTGCAAATATACAAAACAAAGCAGGCAGGAGGATTGTGGTGAGAAGTTGTGTGATCTTAGCTCCTCCTCGCCTCTGAGCTTCCTCTTCCAAATAGAGATACTGTCCACTTCACAAGGGTAGGTTTGACAAGAGCATTGGTTTCGTCAGATCTGAATTTGAGTCTCAGGTACCAGCTGTGTGGCCTTATGCAAGTCAGTTAATGAGAGATTGTAGAATTTATTGAGTGCTTGCTGTGTGTTAACCAATAGAATCCTCCCCAGCCTAGGATACTTACTCTTATTTTTATTCCAGTCTACAGGGGATGGGAACAGAAACGTGGAGAGAGGGAGTCACTTGTCCGAGGTCCTAGCCAGGATTTCTCTAACCATCACATTACCTTAACTTTCCTGCGCGGAAAACTGAGATAACAATAATACCCACAATTCCCTGTGTGGTTGGAAGGATTCAAGAAGAGGTCTGGCAAAGAGTAGGTGCTTATTAAATTATTATTAAAACTGTTATTATTATATTCTTTGCATTTTTCCGAGTTTTTGAAGGGAGCAGGAATCACTTGCATAAATACTTTGCATTAAAAAAAGACCTCAGGTGAGGGGGTAAATACTGCAGCTGCCAACTTCTCCGGGGTTATTTGGGGCGTGACCATAGGGGTGTGGCTTAGGGGGAGGGGCGGAGCCAAGAAGGAGGGCCAGGCTGGAGGGGCGGGGCCAGGGCAAGGGAGTTCAGGCTGGGGGGCGGGGCCTAGAGGGAAGGGGCGGAGTACAGGCCGGCGGCGCATGCTCTGTAGTACGGCCCACTCCGCCGCCGCTGCCGCCGGCGCCACCGCCCACTCCGGGCTGGCTCGCAGCGGTCGTCCGGGGCGCAGACTACAGCCTGGGTGGACGAGCGCACGGCCATGGCCCCGTGGCTGCAGCTCTGCTCTGTCTTCTTCACTGTCAACGCCTGTCTAAACGGCTCGCAGCTGGCCGTGGCCGCGGGGGGCTCCAGCAGAGCGCGGGGCGCGGACACCTGTGGCTGGAGGGTAAGGAGAGAACAGCGGTTTTCTCGCGGTCCCCAGAGGCGCGGCGGGCGCGGTGCGCACAGGTGCTCGCGGGCGGCGGAGTTCGCGCGGACTTGCTTGTTTTCTGAGGGGTCCGCTCCCGGGCTGGGGTTCCCCGCGGCTCCAGACCTCCCTCCCTCTCGGGGCTCGCGTCCGCCAGCCCTGGCTCGGATGAAAGGGTCCGCAGACCCCGGCTTTGTGTTGCTAATGAGACGCGGCCACGGGTCCGGGTCCCGCGCCCGGAGGCGGGCGAGAGGGGCTCCGGCGGCGGGTGGGAGAAGGGTGCCCCATCTTTTGTTCCTGGCCCGGGACCTCCGACGCCTCAGGGTTGTGCTCCCCGGAGTTGGGACCCTCTGAGCTGTCCGGACGTGGGGCGCTTTCCTGAGCGGGAGTAGGCGTCTTCCCCTGATCGCTGGTCCGGGCTCTGCAGACTCACGGGACTGCCAGGAGCCGACCCGGAGCGCCGGGGAGGGATGCGCCCCCGCTCGCGGCCGCTTTGTTCCTTCTAATCCCGCCGTCTCACTCCACTTTCACACCACCCCCGACTCCTGACTTGCTGGGACATTTTGGTTACCCATTCACCCCTTCATTTGCGAATAGTTTCGCTGATGATCCCCGCCCCACTCCACGCCTCAGCTTGAATTGAGGATATTTTTTCATCCCCAAAGGGAGGCAAGAGTTTGTCATCTCGGTCAGGTGTCCGAGACAACACTGGAGAGGCACACGCCTAGTGCTCGGAGCCCTGTCCCAGTAACCGAGCGGTGCTGTCAGGGCGGACGGGCATGGGGTGAGGGCCTGGGCGCACGGCGACGCTGCCGTCCTGGGTTCTGGAGACTGCATCCATCTGCCCCGCACCTCCCACGGAAGCCAGGGCGGGCCGGCATCAGGGCACTCAGCCTTCAGCCTTGTGTAGAGGACACGGGCTGGGCTTTGTGCTCAGGCAGCTCTGCTCCTGTGCAGCCATGAGCCTCAATTTCTTCACCTGGAAAATGGGAGTAAGTGGGGATTTCCTACTTTCCCCAGCACTGTTGCTCCGAGGGATGGGTTGACGCACATCCTCTGGAGTGCCCAGAGGGCCTCAGCACTATCAGAGCCTAAGACCTGACACCCCTTTAGGACCACAGGTTGATGCCTCTAGCTCACTTGCCCCACATCCTGAGAAACACAGTATGGAAGACCAGGTGTGGGCCAGGCAGCTGGGATGTCTGTAAACCCCAGAGCTGCACTATGAGACAGCCATAGCCAACGGCCTCACAACCCCACGGTAAATATAAAACCTCCTTCCTGTTAGAGTAAAACATCACATTTCCTTATCCCATTTTAATAAAATATCACTTGTGTTTTTATTTAAAGAGAAATAGATACCAAGTTTTCTTCAGTTTTCAGTTATAAGTTTTCCTGAAAGCTATCTCATGTTGATCCTCCTCGGTGTTTTGGATCTGGACTGACAGGTTGGCTCTTGAATAACTGTAACAGCATCACAGGCATTTTATGCCCGGATTTCATATGATGGCATAGGTGAATCAGTCCAATTTCCTGTTTTTCTGCCATTGCCCAAGTGGCTTCATGTGTCAGGACACAAAGCTTGTGAAGTTTTAATGCGGTGGGGAGCCAAGCCTGGGTGATTTGTTCTCTCTTCCTGTGGGAATGTGTTCTCTTCCCCTCAACCTGCACCCCCACAGAATTAATGGGGTGCCCTTTCCCCAGGGCCTCGCATTTATGCTGACCCCTCTCCCACCACAACTTCTCGTTGGGGCTCCACCAGTCCTTTCCTTAGGTCATCTTCATCCCCTTCTTTTTTTTTTTTTTTAAATATATTTTTTATTTTTTTAAGATATATATTTTTTAATCGATTTCAGAGAGGAAAGGAGAGGGAGAGAGAGATAGAAACATCAATGATGAGAGAGAATCATTGATCGGCCGCCTCCTGCAAGCCCCAAACTGGGGATTGAGCCTGAAATCTGGGCATGTGCCCTTAACCGGAATCGAACCTGGGACCCTTCAGTCCGCAGGCTGATGCTCTATCCACTGATCCAAACCAGCCAGGGCTTCATCCCCTTCTTGAATGAGCATGGGAGCCTCTGGGCCATCTCCTAGGCTCTTCCCGACCTGCCTGGCCCCTTCCCTCTTGGACTTGCCGTTTGGTGCATGTGATGGAGCCACCAGCTTTCCCTGACCCAGCTTGTCTACCTGCCTTGCATATCCAGCTGCCCAGCCCCTCTCACCCAGCTTCCTAACTCCTGTGCCCTTTTTGCTGCGAAGGCATGTTGATCCTGGGATGCCTTTTTCTCCTCTGAGAACCTACTTGGCTTAAGACTCAGCTCAGGTGATGCCTCCCCTGAGAAGGCCTCCCAGAATGCCATTCCCCCTGCTTTGCCTTCTCATGCAGGTCCTTGCACTTTGGTTCTCACCAGACTACATCACCTGCATTTGTTCACATCTGCATCTTCAGACCAGTTTCCGGCAGGCACCTAACCTCATGTGGCGGCCTCAGAGCCTGGAGCCCTGGATATCTTGGCTGAACCCAATTAGACCCTGCTAAGTCCTGTATTCAGTGGTAGATTTTAAGAAGTGGTGGAGAGCCGAAACCGGTTTGGCTCAGTGGATAGAGCGTCAGCCTGTGGACTGAAGGGTCCCGGGTTCGATTCCGGTCAAGGGCATGTACCTTGGTTGCGGGCACATCCCCAGTGGGGAGTGTGCAGGAGGCAGCTGATCAATGTTTCTCTCTCATCGATGTTTCTAGCTCTCTATCCCTCTCTCTTCCTCTCTGTAAAATATCAATAAAATATATTAAAAAAAAAAAAAAAAGAAGTGGTGGAGAGATCAGAGCACCAGGCTCCAATGTCCTCTCCACAGCAGGCTCATGCACGTGCTCTTCCTGCTGGTGTTCCTTCTTTTTACACCTTAGCCTCCCCTCTCAGCTCCAGCATCACTTCCTGCATGAAGCCTTCCCTACTCCCACCTCTCTAGCTAAGTTCTTCCAGAAGTTGCTGTCAAAGGACTGGCCAGTAAGTGCTGGTGTACAGTGACCTGAGAATTTGCTTCATGTCTGAGTCTCCTACCCGGTAGTGGGTGTTCAGTCCATAGACAGATGTTGGTCTCAGTTCTGAGGTTACTTAAAGTATGGCTGGGGCTATGAGAACATATAAGACTAAGGGTCGACTATGGGTGATGCAAACAGGAGTGGACTTCCCATGGGTCCAGGCCACACAGAACCTCAGAGGGGGACAGCAGGGTGGAGAGTGCCTGAAGGAGGGGCAAGACCTGGGTGCTGGAGAGGAGCTAAGCAAATAGCCCCCTTGATCACCAGGAAGCATTTGTTCCAGGAACTCTTGCCCCTGCAGGAATGTGTATTTTCCCAGGACTTGTAAGGTGACTGCAGCCAGCTAACCCTCCCTTGGCAGCTCTGCTAACACACCCTTTAGGGCTGCTCTCAGAGGAGCCGGCCTGGTTTACGTGGTCAGATTTCACAACCTCCCCATTATTAGCGGTGCAATTAAGGGCCGTTACCATCTTGAACACAGCTCAGTGTTTTAGAAATGAGTTATGGGCACACTTCCTCCACTACTTAAAAAAAAAAATCTCTTAGGGCCCTTGCCAGGTAAAGTTGCTCTTTGAGTAATAAATACACTTTCCCCAAAAGTACCAATTTGCCAACTTGTAGCAGGGAAGTTTTGGATCCTCATTGACACTGGGTCTGAACTCATGCTTTTTGATAGTGAGATGGGTTTGTTTGTGTTGGGTAACCTTTCTGTCAATGACTTGTGCTGAGGTTTTCCTCCCCTTTTGTCTTGCTGAGTGTTTGAGGAGCCTGTTTTTGGAGCAGACAATTAGGGGTCTTCTTGTGCAGGTTTTTATTTTAGTGGCTTTCCCTGCAGTGGGTGAGGAGAAACATAGCTTACCTTCCTGCCTAAATGGGGGTACGTACACCTTCTCTGGTCTCTTAGCCTGGAACACAACTTCTAGCCCCAAAATGTGTGCTGCTTCAGGAAGCTAGAATGCTGGCATTGTCTTTACAGTGAAGTGCAAGTTTCCCATTTAAGGCAAATACTTCATCTCAAAAGGTAGGAAGAAACGGGGTGGTACTTGGAAAAGAAGAGGTTCCAGCTGGTTAAAATTTAGGTCCCTGATAAAGTCCGATCCAAGAACTCTGCTTGGCTGTGGGCCCAGGTATGTTTATTTGATTCTGAATTGGATGCGTTTTCATTCACTTGCAGCTCAGGGCTCCCAAGCCCGCATCTGGTCTGCCTGTCCTGTGGCCATGTTGTCCGTGTTATACATGCTTGTGTGTCCCTTACTGCATTCTTGGTTAGAAGGGACTCAGTGCTGTTTGACACATTTTTCAGAGAGACATTTTTATAAGTATGATACTTCTTTTGACCTGCTTTGCAGTGTTAATTGGGAGCCCTCCTGGCCCCCGTCCATCTCTCTTGAGCAGCCCTCCCTTCTCTCCCCACTCGACCCTGAGCCCCTGCAGTGCCTGGGGCATTGTGCTTGTTATTAACTCTGGGATGTAGCTGGGTGAATGCGACCAGCAACCACTTCCGAACAAGATTTCTCAATGTGAGTCCAGAGGCTTCCAGCATCAGGATTGCCTTGGGAGCTGGTTAACATGCAGATTCAAGGTGAATGGGACAAGAGTGGGCGTGAGGTGGGGCCCAGGAATTGGCATTTTAACAAGTTCCTCTGATGCTCCCTCAAGGATGAGAGGCATTGCTTTAGTGGACAGGCTTCTGTGATCAGGAGAAAAGGGAGAGAAGCCACATTCTAAACATTTAAAATCAGTTTGATTTTAAATCATTTCATTGGGCTTAGAGGCGAGAGTGGAGACTGTCAGAGCCCTGGACAATAAAAGGGGTCAGGTGGACTGAGGGAGGATGTGGGGAGCCAGCTGGGCAGGGCACCCCAATTTGAGTGGGTGCCTCTGGCCTGGGGTTGAAGAGGAGGCCAGGAGGGAAGGGGACCTGACACTCCCACCGGGTTCCTCCCCAGAACAGCTGGGCTTGTCTGGAAAACAGTCTCAGAAAAGGCGAGCAGGATCCAAATCATATTCTCAGCAGTTCAAACCTCACAGACGCTTCCCTACAAAGGAAAGAACTGCTAATGCCTTTTTAAGTCTTTATTTTAAGTTGAGTATTTTTCAAGCTCCATTTGGCCTAAAATGTGGTGTTTTTTGTTTTTTTTTTAACATTTCAAACCCTCTTCCCACATTGGTCACTAAACTTTTACATACCCTGCCCCAGCAGATGTCTGCTGCTGCTGCTGCTGGGGCCACCCCATCAACAATTAATTGTCCCTTTCATTCCACCTCACTGCCTGTCTCGCCTGCCTTTGATGGATGGGTTTTTAGGCTTCTGGAAGCTTGGGCCCCCACCCTTGATTTTTAAGGTGGGAACTTCACTGGCTGGGGTAGGGGGCAGCTCCTGCCACCCTAGCCTGGCAGCTGAAATCTTTTCCATTTTGCATTTGGAGGGTCTCCTTGCCTCCAGCAAGCCCAGGGGGCTGTCTGTGCTGGTGCTGTTGGGCCCCATCTCCTGGTATCCTGACTGGCCCAGCCAGTGGGAGGCAATGTCCTCCTGGGCAGTGTTTGTCTTGGCTGCTGCGTCCTTCTGAATGGGCCTGCCACACGTTTAGGTAACTGATGGCCCAGCAACACATTGTCTCCTCCAGGGCCCGGGGCCTTTGAAGCTCTTCCTGGTGGGAAGTAAAGAGACTATTTGCTCTATTAAAATGCCTTGGTATTTCCTCTGTTTAACCACAGGCCACTTCCTTTCTGCCACTCTAAACCCCGCAGGGCCACTGGCTGATTGAAAAGACACAAGCTCAGGAATGATCACATCCTATTGAAACAGATAGTCTTACTGCAGATGAAAGCCGGGGCATGTCTCTAAGAAGAAAACAGATCTAAGGGGAATCCTTGAGATGGTGCCTTACCTTGCTCAAAATTTAGCCTGTTGACGTAATTCACACTTGAAGTCCTGAATGCATGAATGGGTACTTTTTTTTTTTCCTTTAAAGAAGGGAAGCCTAAATTGTAATCAAAGTAGTGTATGTTTTATCTGCATATGGCAGATTAAAACGATTTCATCAGCTGGATTTCTCATTGTGTAAGTTGGAAACTCTGCAGTGTCTGGGAAGAGCATGATGTCTGTTCACAGACAGCCATGCTGGGCTTACTCCCTGCTTGCAGACTCCGTCTGCTTGGTCTCATGTGCTCAGAAGTCCAAGTAGGAAGTTTGTAGCATAAATAATACCGAGACCATCTCCAGGGAGACTTGCCCTCATCCTTTCCCAAGCAGTATCTTAAAAGAAGGTTTAATTAATAACAGCAGGCAGGAAACGAAGAATTGAACAATTAAAAAATTACCTAAGTAACAAAGATTGGAAATTTGAACTCCATCTGTATCTTGTTTTTATCAAGGGGCCTAAAAAAGGAGTAACTAGTTAGTTTCTAATGAAGACTATTATTTTAACATTTACAACTCCATTGTTCGAAGTATCCATGATAAAAACAGCTTCCCTTTTCTTTGGTTCCTTGTTTGGAAATGTTGGGGGAAGGTGGATGTAGCTAATTAAGGCTACACCATTTAAAGGGGGGACTTAATAGGTACCAGCTGTCCTCAACAAATCACTAGATGGACGACAGAATAAAGATGTGATGTGAACACACATGTAATTCTCTTCTAAAACGGAAGTTGCCCTATAAATTGTCTGATTTAATAGCGCAAATGAAAACTACCTCTACTGTGCACTTTCAAAAAGCATTTGTTTTATAGTCAACCTAATGGTGAATGTCTTATTTGCATAAGGCTGGTACCTTGAGTTGAAAGGGCAGTCGATGGCAAGTATTGTTGGGAGTTGAACAAATTGTAATTTTATTGCATGCCTCTTCATTCTAAACTGCTCTAATAGACATTAATCATGAGGCTTTTCATGAAAAATTATACTTTGTAGGGAAGCTTGCTTGAACTTATCAGAAATGCCATATAAAGTGGGAAGAGCAACTTTGAAAAGGGAAGGGAAATTAATAGTATTAATTAAAATGTTCAGATGGATATTTACATCTCACGTTAAGTGAATACTTCAAATGAATCCTTTTGAAATCATAAGGGATTCGGCTTTAAAAACCTAACTCTTTAGGTTTAGAAAGTACTTTATTCTCTTGAAAACTAGGAGTCTTTCCAAGTGGTCTGTTTTGTCAGTTTTGTAGACACCCTCCCCCTCCCCCCCAGCATTGAATGGTAACCCTTTTTAAAAAATGCTGGCTATGCCCCAGACTTCTCTTCTGGGATGGACAGTTTTACTCAAGAGGAGGAGGGTGGATGGGGATAAGAGGGAGGGTTTCCTTGGAACGAGGAGGTCCATTTTCCTAGACAGGCCATATGGTTTAGAAATTTCTCTGTGGTTTATTCTGCCCAGGTGATTTCTGGTTTCTCCTCTCCTGAAACGGTCCTGCTTTCATCCGAGGAAAATGCAATACAATCCAGACCAAATGCAGGCGCAGCCCGCCATTGTGGGCCCTGCTGAGTGACAGCTGATGACCATCTTCCTCTGCAGTGGGCCCATTTGCTCTGGTTGGGGCACAGGCACTCACACGGTTAGCATTTATTGTAACTGCTCAATATCTAAAGTTTAAAAAGACTTGTTTGGAGTGAGGAGGCAAGAGACAGTTGTTTGAGCAGCCACTCGGTGTCAGATCGTGGAGCGGTTCTGCAGCGATGGCCACCCGGCGCCTGAGGCGCTGCTCCGCGCCCACCTTTGCAACTCTGACTTTCCAGTCTGTTGCTCAGTTGGTTCCCAGTAACGCTGCTGTCTTGCTTGCCTTGCCTCAGTTTCCCCTGCTTTGGTGGAGGCCCACCTTTCTCTGTGAGGCTTTTCCACCACCACTTGGCCTCCCCGTGTGAATTTCACCTGTGCCACAAGGCCCACATTTGGTCAAGTCAGACCCACCCCAGCATGCTTCCAGGTTTGGTCAGAGTGCACCCAGCCATTTGCAGTGATGTGGTGAGAAAAGCAGCAGAAACTTGATTTGTGTATGAAGAAGAAGCTTAATGTGGATGGTTTAGCAGGGGTGGGCAAACTTTTTGACTTGAGGGCCACAATGGGTTCTTAAACTGGACCGGAGGGCCGGAACAAAAGCATGGATGGAGTGTTTGTGTGAACTAATATAAATTCAAAGTAAAGGAGCGGAGGGGAGAGCAAGAGAACCGGATAGAACAGCCGGATCCGGCCCGCGGGCCGTAGTTTGCCCACTGCTGGTTTAGAGGAAACTTTAGAGGAAGGGATCAGGATGGCTGAGGAGGTCAGGTCTTACTGAGGAGATTTGAGCAGGGCCTCTTGGTGAGTGGAACCAGGAGGAGGGGTGACGTTTGTTTTCTGTTTTTATTTCAGAGAGAGGAAGGGAGAGGGAGAGAGAGATAGAATCATCGATCGGCTGCCTCCTGCATGCCCCCTACTGGAGATCAAGCCCACAGCCCAGACCTGTGCTCTGACCTGGAATGGAACTGTGACCTGGTTCATGGGTTGATGCTCAACCACTGAGCCACACTGCCTGGGCATGAGGTGACAGTCTAGGGCCAGTGGTCGGCAAACTCATTAGTCAACAGAGCCAAATATCAACAGTACAACGATTGAAATTTCTTTTGAGAGCCAAATTTTTTAAACTTAAACTTCTTCTAACGCCACTTCTTCAAAATAGACTCGCCCAGGCCGTGGTATTTTGTGGAAGAGCCACACTCAAGGGGCCAAAGAGCCGCATGTGGCTCTATCCTCGTTTCCTCACTTTATTTTTCTCCAGAGAACTTTTCACCATGAGACACACACAGTGCTTTGCTGTCTGTCCATCTGTCCCCTCCACTGCAAGGTCAGCTCCATGAGGCAGGGCCTTTCCCTGCCTGTTCCCTGCTGCCTCACAAGGTCAGTGGCAAACACCTAGCAGTTTCTCCCTCTCTGTTTCTTGAATGACAAAAAGTGCTCTGCAGGGAATTAAAATGGTTTGATGAGGGCAGGCTGAGCAAGTGGGTGATCTTGGGTGGCTTCTGTGAGGAGGTGACATGTAAGGCGAGCAGTTACAATATAAATTTCCTCTGAAGTTGTAGTTCCTTATGTTTTGTTAACATTGGCCATCATGTTGCATTAGGTGCTGAGAATAGCATAAAAATATGCTCTGCTGAGAATAGCATAAAAATATGCTCTACTTATTCATTCACACCATAGGTTATGGGCACGGTGTGCCCCACGCTGACTGCTGCTGGGCTGCAGGGAATGATAGAGGCGTGATTGGGGCCAGCATCGGATGGGAGTGCACTTTGCAAGTTGTCTGTTGCTTGAAGAGGATATTTGGCCTGTCCACATTGCTGCCCTGCAGATGAGAAAAGTCTGTAAAAAGTTACTGCTAAGCACCAACTAAGCATCCTGGCTGGGCCTGTGTGAAGCCACGGGAATGGAAGGGCCCGCTTCCCTCGCAGCAGCCCTCAGAGGGATGCACACCGTGCCTCATTTTATTTCAGTCCCCTTTCGTTTTCTGAAGCTGCCGGACGGTCCCTCCAGAATCAGAGATGCTCTTTGCCTTCTTTCCGGGGCTGTGGGTTTGCTGGCCAGCTGTGGTAATGAGTTTTTGCCTGGCTTTGATTTTCATGCCTTGCCTCCCTGTGGGAGGAACTAGATATTTCTGATCTTACCTCTCTGCTCATATTCAGATCCAGCCAAGCAATCAGTGACTTCCCGGGCTTTTTGTGGGAGACTGTGGGAAAAGTCCTGGTTGGCTGGCTATGAATTAATGAAATCCTTAGAAGCCTTCACTAAAGATAGCTCCTGTGGTTTAAAAAAATAGCAGTGCCTTTTTAATTTGAGAAAGAGGTCATGCAGTTTTACTGAAATCAAGCAGAGAAAATGTAACATCTGGTCGAGCTGCCCGAAGACTGCTTCAAGGCGGGGCAAGAGCGGTGGGTCCCCAGTGTCCTTCCCAGTGTCCTGTGCGCCGAAGGTGACTGTCACCCTCCTCAGGCTGCTTCTCTCTTGCTCTCCTCCTTTGTGAAGTCCTGGAGAGACAGAAATTTTATCCGATATCTTTGCACTTGAACACGTTTCCTATCTACTGAACTTCCTTCCTTTTGCTTAAAGGGAATAGTTTTCTTTTAAGGGGATAGTTTTTGAGTTGGTCAAGACTAGTGTCATCATTGCTTTTATCTCATTAAATAAATGATGGGGTTGGATAACCCTGGGAGAGTTTGGGCAGAAGAGGAGGTTTAACGAGCTGATCTAAAAAGTTTTTATATTCGTTGGAATTCTGATAAGAGGAGAAAGAATGACAAATTGCAGGAGAGTTTTCGGCAAAGGCATAATGGGGATTTCAAAGGGACCTATGACTTTTTAAAGAGCAGTAAGACATGAATGTCTTAAATGTCTGCTGTGTGTATATCTGCCCAGTGAAGTGAATGTTATAATGTTCTTATATTTATCCTGGATCTATTCTGGACTAAGACTATATAATTTTCCTTTAAAAATATTAGTAATATTTTGGGGCATACCATTTCTGAAACTAAACAGCAAGATGATGTTGTTGCTGCCCAGCAACCCCCCACCCCCCAGACCTCAGCCAGTCACCTGTACCTGGGACTTCTCTTTACTGTACTGTCTCTCCCGTATTTTGTATTCTGAAAATTTTCAAGCCTATGGAAAAGTTGAAAGAACAGCAAAATGAACACCAATTCCCCTTGTCACCGATTCTAAACATTTTACCACATGTACCTCAGTTGTCCTATTGTCCTTCATGATTTCATTTTGAATCACATTCCGGATTCAGACAAGGTCACTGATTACCTTTTTTATTTTTTAATCCTCATCTGAGGATATGTTTTGTTTTTTTTTTTCTTGATTTTAGAGAGGAAGGGAGAGAGAGAAAGAGAGAGGAACATTGATGTGAGAGAGAAACATTGATCAGTTGCCTCCTGTACATGCCTGGACTGGGGAACTATTCTGCAGCCTCGGTATGTGGAGTTGAACCCTGGACCTTGCGGTGTATGCGACCATGCTTCAACCAACTAAGCCTCCCAGCCAAGGCCACTCAGTACGCTTAGGTGGCCTGTCTGCTTTAGTCTAGAACAGTTCCTTCACCTTTTACTTGGTCCTTTATAACATACATATTCTGAAGAGGCCAGGTCACTTGTGTAGACAGTCCCACAATTTGGATTTCTCATTGTTTCCTCATGATTAGGGTCAAGTTAAATATTTTGGCAAGATCCTTCTAAAGGTGATACTGTGAGTCGTTGTATTTTAGGTGTCCATAGGTAAAAAATATAGATGCAGTTTGGCAATGAGAAACATTCGTTGTACACAGAGAAACATTCGTTGTACACAGAGACCTTTCTAACGATTTAACCCAGTTTAGTCTTGTGTTGTCTTTAAAAAACAAACACAATGCTTGACATTAGACTTCCCCTTTTCTTTACCGAGGGTCCAAAAAAGGTGCAGGGTGCTGTTTGTGCTGGGCTATAATCTCTCTTTAAAAACTATTTGAAATTGACATTGCTCGCTCAAAATTAGGACCTCTGTGTCTGGAGAATGCTTCAGGCTCTTGCTATTCACGTGGGCTTGTTGCAGACAGTGGTCGATGTCGCCCTCGGCGACTAGGAACGAGTCCCTATTAAAACCTCTATTTGGCCGGGGCAGGTTTACGCTTGAGTGCTTCCTCAAGCCAAAATTCAGCCATTTCTTTCCTTTGTGGTAAGAAAACATTGAACTTTATTTCCAGTAAAGGCCACTTCACTCAAAACATGTTCTCAAAGTCAGTCTCCAGCCTTTAGTTCTGTGATTGCGTAGTGCCTGAATTACTTTATTAGAGCCCCTTACAGACAGTTTCATTAGTTTAACTGGAATTACTATCTTCTACCTAATTACATGGCTTTTCTTTCTTTTATTTGTCCCTCCCCCAGATTCAAGGGCCAAGACACGTAAAGTTAATATTGATTATTTTTCCAAAGTAAGTTAAAACATCAAAAAGCGACAAGTTGTTATTCCTGAGGGTACCAGGGAAACGGCAGAGACAAAACCCCCATCTTTTATTCATAAGTCCAGGAGACTGCGAGGGCAGGGGCGGGCCTGTGCGCCTGCCATTTGTTCAGCTTTCAGGACCGGGCCTCCTCCCCTGCTGGCCGTGAAATGTCATGCCGAGATGTAATAGTGGGACATTCAGCATCCAGAGAATGGACCACAGAGGTTCAACTTTGCTTTTCATTTTCTTTTCTGGCACCGAGTCCCCGGTCCCCTCTGCGGCCTGACAGTGAAAGGCCAGAAAGCAGCACTCTGGATGCTGGCGGGGATGCGGGCAGCCCAGCCCAGTGGGCCGGGCCCTGTGCTGGAATGCAGGCCCGACACAAAGGCTGGGCCGGGGTGGGCCTCCCCTCGGAGGGGTGCCCGGTGCCTTTGCTTTGCCTGGTTTGCTCTGGTCACAGGAGAGAAAGTTCTTGTTTCCATGGCTCTACTCGCCTTGGTTTTGGTGGAAGTCCCCAGCGCCTTTGATTTCCCAAAGCAAGGGGTGGGGCTCTAAGGATTTCTGTGCAGGGGAGGCACTGAGGCTGGGAACTGGACTCACTGAGGCAGAGAGCCTGAGGCTGCGAGCCCCCGAGGCCATAAGATCCACCGCCCTCCCCCCCCCCACACACATTGTCTTTGTATAAAGAGAAACCAGGCAGCATTTGCTAAACGAGGCCTGAAATTTGACTTAGAGCAATAGTTCTCAATTGGGGGTGATTTGGGGAATCTCTGGAGACATTTTGGGTTGTCACAGCTGGGAGGAGCAGATGAATTTACTAGGTAGGGGCCAGGGATGTTGGTCAACATCCCACAGTGCACAAGTTGGCCCTCCCAATAAAGAATTATCTGGCCCATTTTGTCAATAGTGCTGAGGTGAGAAACTCTGATTTAGGGGTCCTGTTTTAGTATTTGAATTTCTCAGCTCACATAGCCTCATAACACTTTTCAATTTCCTTTCTGTTTAACAGAAGCTGCTGGTTCTATAAATCCGCACTCGGGATGAATTTCCATTAAACTCTCCAAGACATATGATTAAACTATTGTGGTGCTCCTAGAAGATATGCCGTGAAGGCAACTACGATTTTAAATGCAAAAGAGGATTTTTTTTGTGTGTGTTGGGGGGGACGACCATCATTTGATCAAAGTAGCATAACCTGTGCCTCTGTTTTTGTGACTCACTGATGGTCTGTGCATAACATTACATTTTTTTCAGCATGAAACCCAACACTTCAAATCCCTAAAGCAGTCTCAAATTTATGGTTAATAAAAGCATTTATTGTACTGGATGTCATCTGTTATATCACTCTGGGGCTAGAAACTGGCAAGCAGTGGACAGGAAATATTTTCATTTCAAATCGCTTCAATCTTATGGTCTAGGGGCAAAAGTGTCTGATTTCAGGAAAGCCGAGTTGAATAGCATAGTAATGAATGCATTTTTACTTGATTAAGCAGGCATTCTCTCCCTTTCAAACAATCTTCTCTCTTTGGCTTGGTGGGGCTAAATAAACATGTGATGTTAACCGATAGCATTTCTTATGTTGGCCATACTTTTCCTTTGATCATCTTAAACTTCTCGGTGTTTTTCAGGAATCCTCAGCAGAGCGGGAGCTGAGGGAGAGGTGGGAGGCTGAACTCAAGGGTTAACCCTGTTTGTAACTTTGTTTACTCTCTGAGCAGGGGTGGTTTTCTGAAATGATGCCAACTCTTCCAAATTCCCCTTTAAAAAATGGCCTTTGGTCCCTTGCCCTTAGGGATCACGAATTTCGGAGGAAAAACACATTTTGATTTTTTTTAAGGCTGCAATTTTATTGTAATTTGAGTCCTGACCTCCTACATCCATCTGTCAGGTAAACAGTCAGGGTGAGGAGAGCTCCATCCAGAGGCAGCCTGGTGTGGCGGCCATACACGCAGGACGGGTACCTCCCTCCCGGGCCTTTGCGTGTGTCTAAGTCATGGCTTCCCGGTGAGCCTCGGGGGGAGGTAGTTATTTCTGATGTGGTTCCTTTCTGTCCAGATGAGGACTCCATGGCACAAAGAGCCAGGAAGGGATTAGGGTGGGAGGCCACGTGACGCAGAGAGGCCTGTCTCCGCCAGAAACCAGAGCCAGCGCTCTTTCCCTGCCCATGCCCCCAGCGGCCAGGCTTGCCCTGCCTTCCGCGCCCCAGCCTGAGATGGACTTCTGCCATGTGTAACAAAGCAACTCGTGGGGGTGGGAAGAGAGCAAGACTAGGTACCGGAGAAGGCTTTGCTTGATAATTAAATTAAACTAGGATTAGGCAGAGGTTCCCTAACCTGGCTGATTACCAGAATCACCTGAGGAACATTCTTGGGTGGGGGCGGGGGGTTGAGGGGAGATTCCGGGCCTCACCCCAGACCTGCTTAAGTGGGATTTCCAGGGGAAGGCCAGGAATCTGAGTTTTTACAAAAGCTGCCAGGTTAGTGGTTGGCAGGGTTTTTGGAGGTGGAGGGCGGGTTTGACTATTAAGGGGCAGTCCTAGGGAATTTCTGGGGATCATGGAACTGTGGTTTATGCTGACTGTGGTGATGGATGCACAAATGCATACATTTACACATTTAATTATATATTTATACATGTGTAAGCTCATGGAACTGTACACCAGCAAACATCCATCCTACTAGGTGTAAACTCCAAATGCTGCCTCGGTGAAACTGAGTTAGCACGTGGGTGTCAGGCAACGTGGCAGATGGTGCCTGGTGACTGTGGGAAGAGTTGTCCAGCTGTGAGAAGGTGTCACCTGGAGCTACAGAGGCAGGTGGGCAGGTGCTGAACTCTCAGACCAGCACCATCCAGTAGAACTTCCTGTGGCGATGGATGTCCTTCCCCACACAGTCCAGTAACCATCCCTGTGGCTGACATGTGGCTAGCATGACTCAGACGAATCTAAGTGTAAGTAGCTACATGTGGGTTGAGGCCACCATCTTGAACAGCTTGCCCTTGGAAGCAGACATTGTCACGTCGGGGTGTTGCCTCTGTGCCAGGTGCACACAGGGCCCAGTGGTCCTTGATGCTTGAAAGACAATAGTAAGTCATCCCACGAATTAGGCAAGACGGAATACCGGAGGACGTGTGGGTTGGTAAGGACAGAGGAAAAGGAACCTTGGAATGAAGACTGACATGGGACCTGCCCAGGCAGAGGACAGTCTTGCCGAGTGGAGGCATCTGCTCGGCTTCCCCTGGTGCAGAAGTCAGAGAGCACCGGCTCTGGCCCTGTTCCCTGCCCAGCTTCCCAACCTTGTTGGTCTTAAAAGATGATGGGTTAGTTTTGATGCTCTTTAATTGTGCTTCTATTCCCCTGAAGTGACAGGCTTTCCAGGAAGCCATTGGAGGGCCCAGGGGAGCGATGTACAGACTGGTTGCCGGGGGTGGGGGGGGGGGTGGGGGCGGCAGGGGTGTCTGGTCTGACTGAGGGTGAGCCTGGCCCACCTGCCTCCCTGGGCAGAGTGTGATGAAGAACCTGCGTGGGCATATCCTGCTCCTTTTTGGAGAATGAGATCTTATAAAAAGGGTAACTGGGCATAAACCTCCCACTTGATGTCTAGAGCACATGGCCCCCGTCTTGGTTGGTATTGAGGCACAGTTAGACGCGTCCCCCTCCCCCCCCTCCCCCGCCCATGGATTTACGTTATCTTCAATAGTGCTACTTTCCCCAATGTGTTAATAAAAGAGTGAGATTCTGAGAGTGTGCCTTTTATTAGTGCGACCCAAAAGGTGAACAGAAATAATGTTCCAATTTGTAAACTTACTTGTTCTTCAATAAATTTGCTAAATGGGTAACAAAAAATTTCATGAGCTATGAGCTTATCACTAAGGAGGTTTTGTTAATCTGGTTTTAAAATAGGATTTACTTGAAAGCCTAAGGCATGGCTTTCAAATTAGTAGAGCTAATTTTATTTTTATATGAAAACGTCACTTTTTGGATCAGGAAGAGAAGGGCATTCTGAATCATGGCATATTTAAGCAGAGTTTCCTTGTCTTGCCCTTACAAATGGGTAACTTCAAACTAATGCGAAAAAAAATAGCTTAATGGGCATTACTAGCAAATGCTGATTCTCTCTCTCTTGAGCACACAGATACATCTTGCTGTAGAGTTGAAATAACTGTATTTATTTTTGTCATGGGTATTTTTTTACTTAAATATGTTTCCCAAAGATATTTTCATGTATTGACATAGTTCATAGACATACCACTTTTAGTGGCCACATGATATTTTTGTGTTGTGTACCCTCCCCTACCCCTTGCCAACTGTTTCCAGGTTATTGCTGTTATAAAGCTGCTGTGAAATCTTCATACAGATTGGTTTTCTGCCCGCTCCCCTCACCATGTTGGTTTGTTTGCTTGGCATGCATTCCCCAAAGTGGAGCGAAGGCTTTGCGGCTTGCAGCTCGTGCTGCGTATTCACCAATTGCCCTGTATAATGGTCGGGACTGGGAAGAACTGTATTTTGGGAAAAGGGCCAATTTGGTCCACAAATTCTGGCTCTATCATTTGCTACTATTATTTTGTGACCTGGGGAAATTTCATCTGTAAAATATTATCTAATAAAGAGGGAATATGCTAATTGACCCTCACACTGTTGCAAAGATGGCAGCGCCCACAGCCAATATGGAGGGAATATGTTAATTGACTGCCCTGCCCTCAAAGATGGTGGTGCCCACAGCCAATAAGGAGGGAATATGCTAATTGACTGCCACGCCCTCAAATATGGTGGAGCCCACAGCCACAAGATGGTGGCGCCCAGTCCCCTCAGCCCCACCGGGGTGGCAGGCGCGCAGCCTCCGGAGTCCCCCAGTCCCCTCAGCACCCCCGGTCGCCCAGGGCCGGTCTGTGAGGTGCAGGCAAGCCTCAGATGGCAGCTACCCAGCCACCCAGGGCCGGCCCGAGATGCAGGCAAGCTTCGGATGGCGGCTGCCCAGCCGCTCAGGGCCACCCGAGGCTCAGGTAACCAGGATCGGCCAAGGCTTACGCTGCTGGCAGTGGCAGCAGCAGAGGTGTGATGGGGCATCACCTTCCCCTGATCACCAGATCACCTCCCACCCCTGAGGGCTCCTGGACTGTGAGAGGGGGCAGGCCGGGCAAAGGGACCCCCCTCCAGTGCATGAATTTATTTTTATGCACCGGGCCTCTAGTGGGTTAATAATAGTTTATCTTCCAGGATTGTCTTAAGACCTAAGTGTGATACTGTCTTTAAGACATTTAGCTCTATGATTGGCCACATAGCAATTACTTAGTGATTGATTAGTGGCAGTCTGTTACCAGAGGAATAACTGCTTATTTTCACATAGCCTCAAAAATATTGACATTTAAAATTTCTATTGACTGTTATTTTGGTGGTACATCATACTTGTTTCATTTTGGATTTATTAGAGAAGGACCAAAATCTTGCTACCTGGTGCTTTATCTTCTGAGTAAGTTTTAGTATTTGTAAGTCTAGTAGTATTAAAGGAAGGTGTGGATGAAATGTTGCTTAGTAGAGAGCAGTAGGGCAAATGTTTAAGTGAATAAATGAGGGTTTTAAAATAAGAATATTGATTGAGTGGATCTTTGGAACTTAACAACACATTATGAAAATAGTTAAATATAAGTATTATCATGGGAATTCTTTTTGTACCAGCAATTTGGCTAGCAAACCTTTGGTCCTCTCTCTCTATATATATATAATTTCCAAGGTCGATTTTGCATTGATCATGCATTTCCCATAAATAGGATATAAATTTCTCATCGTTTACTGGAGTTTTTGTAAATTTGGATATTGAGGTAGAAGCCATGCTGTTAGACTGTCTCATTTATGTTGGTGCCACGTAAGAGAGCCAGGCATCCCAGCCCAGGTGAGTGTGACTGCAGACAGGGCAGGTGACCCTTCTTTCCGACCCTCGGTTTCTTTATCTGGAAAATGGGACAGTCAGACTGGATGGAGCGTTGGCCTGCGGACTGAGGGGTTCCGGGTTCGATTTCAGCCGGGGGCACATGCCTGGGTTGCGGGCTCCATCCCCAGTGGGGGGTGTGCAGGAGACAGCTGATCAATGATTCTCTCTCATCACTGTTGTTTCCCTCTCTCTCTCTTTCCTCCCTTCCTCTCTGAAATCAATAAAGAAATATTAAAAAAATAAAAAATAAAAAAATAAAATAATATATTTTATTGATTTTTTACAGAGAGGAAGGGAGAGGGATAAAGAGTTAGAAACATCGATGAGAGAGAAACATCGACCAGCTGTCTCCTGCACACCCTCTACTGGGAATGTGCCTGCAACCAAGGTACATGGCCTTGACTGGAATCGAACCCGGGACCCTTCAGTCCACAGGCTGATGCTCTATCCACTGAGCCAAACAGGTTAGGGCTAGAATTATTCTTAAGAATTTAGCAATGATTTTTATTGAGATAACTAGAACCTTTAATTCAGAGGGTGTCATTTTTCTGTCCTACCCACTCCATCTCCGTATTGAATTGATCACTTCTATTTCAACCCAGACTCTTGCCTCTTGCACTTGGGTGTCTGCTTTTGATCTCTCTTGAGAAAGGTCACCTGTGTGTGGTCCTTTCTGTACATATTTTCTTTTTTAAAAAATATATTTTTATTGATTTCAGAGAGGAAGGGAGAGGGAAAGAGAGACAGAAACATCATTGATGAGAGAGAATCACTGATCAGCTGCCTCCTACACACCCCACAGTGGGGACTGAGCCCACAATCGGGCACATGCCCCAATTCTGACCGGGAATCCAACCGCGACCTCCAGGTTCATAGATTGACGCTCAACTACTGAGCCATGCCAACTGGCCAGATATTTTCTAACAAAAGCAAAGTATTTGTTCTCCATATCGTTTTGAAATTTTAAAAAACTCGTACATAGATTGCTTTGTTTTTGCAAAGTGAGCCCAGTGGCTCCCCGGTCATTGTTGATTTGCCTGTTTATTCGGAGCTGCCCAGGGTGTCCATCTGCCTCCATCCTTCGCATTTCCTGGGCATTTGTTCACCTGGTCCAGAGCCCTCTCATATCGCTTGTTTTTTTAACATTACACTACTGTTAATGATTGATTTCAGCCCATTTCGTCTTCTGGGTCAGGAGCTTTTAGGGCCCAATCAATCACTGAATCCATAAACAAGGGCACTGCCTCAGACTCCCCAAGAGCTCAGAATTACATGGGGGTGTTGACAGTCCCGGAGGCCTGGACTGCGCTGTCAGCAGCTGTTGGGGAGAGGACCTGGAGTATGTGCTAGGTGGTGGCAGGGGCAGGAGAAAGGCAGCCACAGATAACAAGGACTAGAGGTAATCTGCATGTGGGTAATTGCTGAGCTGAGAGATTAATTTTGTTGCCCCTGCCCCACCCCCATGTGCGCCAGGCTCTTACTAGGAAAGCTGAATAGGTTAGAGGAGTGTTCCGTCCACACCCGAGCTCCTCACCTAGGGATTGCTGTCCCTCAGGTGTCCCTCTGGGTTCAGGAGCCGTCATCCTGAGCGATCACCACCTGAGAGAAGAAGGGAAAAGCGCAGCCGTGCTTTAAGGAGAGAAGGGGAAGGTTTGTGCTGGGGTCCCCTGATGGGCAGGAGGAGACAAGAAAGCCCGATAAGCCGTCAGGAAGATGGTCACCTCCAGAGGGGTCTGTGACACAGGCCAGAGCAGGAAGAGATGGTGAGGGGTTGGGGAAGAGGTCACCCATTCAGAGGCCAGAAGGGCCTGCAGCTTGAGGGCCCCCAGGAAGGCTGACTTGATGAAGAGCCTTATCTCCAGGGGTCACGCCCTCTGGAAGCTCTGAGCTTAGACAGGAGTGATGACAAGTTGCCCTGGGAAGGCCCTGGGTGGTTGTAAACCAGTGCCTCCACCTGCAGCAGCAGCAGAGCAGATGTGCATGGGGTGTGCAGCTTCTACATCTACATACTCTCACCCCGTAAAGCCGGGCTGTGACGGGCTGTGATGGCCTTCCCTGAACCTTCCCAACACCAGGGCGGGAGTGGGCGGGTTTTCTTGGCCTGTGGCTCAGGGGCTCTGCCAGAAGAACACTGGACACCATGCCTAGTCCGTTATGCTTGCAAGAGTCTTTGAGGGTCTCCCCAGTGCCATTAGCTGGTGACTCACTTAGTGCATCCGTGTGCTTTGGTGGTTGGGCCAGACAGCTGCACGAGGCTGGGAGGGCGGGCAGGGGCACAGCACCTCGGAGTCCACTCCTGGCTGGGAGCTCCTTCCCCTTGTTCTGCCCTGGGCTGGTGGAAGCTTCCATCTTTGCAGAAAGCTCTTGGCTGGAAAAAAACAACTTGAAATGGGCTTCATATCAATGGAAATGGACAAAGGAGGTAAATGGAAAGGGACACTTCCTCTGTCCCGATGCACCTCCTGCGCCTGTAGGTATAGAAACATTTAACTCCAGATAAGTGGCTTGAGGGGTGCCAGTGTTCTCATTTGGAAATGTGAAGCTGGTACCGTCCAAAAGGTGCCTGCCCACTCACCCAGTCATTGATCCAGTAACGCGTCTGTCACATCCACCGGAATGTCCCTTCCCAGTCTCTTCACCCTTGTCTTGGTCCCTCTTAGACTCTCCCCCAGGGCCCAGCAGGCCTTGCACTCAGGCATCTGGGACACTCTATGAATAAGGGCTGGATTACCCCACTGAGGACAGATACCCAGATTACACATGTTAGGACTTTGGTTAAAGGGGTTTGTGTGGGGTCAGCATTTTCAGGAGCGTGCGATGCCTAGAGAATCTCAGTGACTTGGCGGTTCTGGTGTAAGCACAGTCTCCGCGCCCCAGCCTCCTTCCCATCGGGTCCTGGCAACCTCCAGGGACCAAGACTGTTCATCCTGACGTGGACCTCTGACTCCTGGGAGGCAGTAAGAGGGTGTCCTCAGGCCTGCCTCTCTGGTGGGGTCACCATTCTCACCCTCAGGGGACGAATGAGGGTGACTAGGCTTTTGCCAGGAGTTTCCTGAAACGGTGATGAGGTTCTCCTAGTATTGAGAGTTCCCTCTGCCTTTGCAAAGAAAACACTTCAAAGGGGATACCGCCCACCCCATCCCAGTGGAAGGTGGCGGAAGGAAGCAGTGGCTGACAGCGGAGTTAAACAAACTCGAAGGTAGGTCACATTTCTGACATACCATTTCCTCCGCCCTACCAGCAGCTGCCCTCTGCTTTGAAAGGGGGCTTAGCTGCTCATATAAACTTTGGTTTGTGATAATGTAAACTATTATTAGGATTATCTTTTTATTCATAATATATGCCTGCCTCTCTGACTCCCTATTTATGCTCCGTTTGAAACACTCATTTACCGTCAGTACCTGGAGCCAGCATCAGCCCTTCTGAAAAGGAAGAGCACTTCATAAAAGGACTCTGGGAATTAAATCTCTGGGTTGAGGAAGCTTTAAATCTCAGCAAAGCTTCCTGGTTAAAACTGAGATGTGATGTTGGCAAAACATTTCAGTTAAAAAAGAATTTTCTTTTTTTAAAAAAAGGAATGTTTGGCCAAAACCGGTTTGGCTCAGTAAATAGAGCATCGGCCTGCGGACTGAAGGGTCCCGGGTTCGATTCCGGTCAAGGGCATGTACCTTGGTTGCGGGCACATCCCCAGTAGGAGGTGTGCAGGAGGCGGCTGATCGATGTTTCTCTCTCATCGATGTTTCTAACTCTCTATCCCTCTTCCTTCCTCTCTGTAAAAAATCAATAAAATATATTTTTTTTAAAAAAAGGAACGTTTGTCTCAAGTGTAGTTGTTTTAATACATAAAGGCTTGAATCTTACTCGAGAACCTTTGGCTTTCAGAGAGAGGCTCTCCCCTCATTTGTCACCACTCAGGATGTTCTGGAAGTTAGAGGAGTCCAGAGGCTCGGGGGGCAGCCCTGAGGTCGCCAGGCCCTGCCCCTGCCCGGAGATGCCCAGAGGGTCTCTCTTCAGGTGCTCCGTGTGGTTTGTCAGCAGAGGGCAGGTTAGCGTGGGAGCCAAGAAAAACCAATAACCTTCCCAAATTTTAATAAAATGTCTCTCCCACCCTTTGTTTCTCCCTCCTCTCCTCCCCAAAAGAAAGAACAGACTGAATTTCTAAGCACATCTGGACACTGTTTTCGTAAAGCTCTTACCCTGAATTCCCAGAAGGAATGTATTGGCTCCCATTTTTCCAAGCAAAAACTGAAATGACTTCTTTGTTTATAAGTACTGTGCTTGCATATTTTAATAAAACTGTAAAGAAAGAAATTGCACTGATTCGACGGTCCCTGGCTAGGCCAACACGTTCTCCTTTATGCCTCTCTTGAAGCCTTTGAGAGGTGCTAAAAGTTTATGGTTGTTTTGGTGGGGGCGGGGAAGGGAGGAGAGGGGGCTCCAAGTGTCCCTTTAGAAATTACTCTTCCTGCTTTCCTGGCTGTAAGTGTTGGGGCAGGGTGCTCACAGCCCTGGCCTGTCTGTTCTACTCTTGCTACCAGGCCCTCTGAGTAGATACAGTACGATTAGGATGTTCCCGATCTGAGCCCAGATCTGCATTGGAACCCATGTATCTCTTACCAGATAGTGTCTGTCTTCTTCTTAGAGGCAAACCTACTAGAAGCTTATTGTTGCTAAGAAAATGAGGTTAATCCTTCATTGATATCAGCCTACTAGAATGTTGGCGTGGAGTTCTTCTGTTATGGAGACAATTTCAAAAGAGTGTCAAATGTTTAAAGATGAGATAAAGAGGCATTTGCTATGTTGGGAAACTTCTGAAAGGATGTGGTTGTTTTTAAACGGGTGATTGCAGAAGTTCTTTTTTTATGCCCTTAGAAACGATGTTTCTGAACTGAAGTTGTCCCTTCCGGAAGACAGGAGTGCAGTGTGGTTAAGTTATGAGGGCCATAGCTCTGTTACTACCCAATCAATGTTCATTAGCGATAAGCATTTAACCAGTGTAGTGGTTACTGCTTCCTGGAAAATGCCTTTCTCTAGAGCTGCTCTGGGTGTCTGGAAAGAAACTCAAGAGGTGTAATACTCCTGTAGGCCTCTTCTTAGAGATGAATCACATTTCAGAGATGGTCGCATTTCAGCTTTGTTTATTCCCCTACTTTTTGGGGAAGAAGGTTATTAGCTACAAAGCCACAATGGATCCACCAGCCTGTCAGTGCTGTGGGGGTGCATCTGTCAAATGCCCACAAGTGTTGAATAATATCCGAAACAGGATGGTGTGAAAAATTAATGTTTGTATTTGTGCCTTGTGGAAAAATGTACAATTTTTATGAGCTTTGGACAAAAAAGATTTGTCTAAATTGAAATTTAATTTGATAACTTTGAGTCCTACCAATAATGTTGTAGCTTATTTTTTTGAACTTTTATTTTTCTTTGAGTTCTGAGAAATTATTGATTATTCTAAATGCTGGCTATAAGACCAGATAGTTAGGGGTATGTGGATATACCCCTAACTAACTGGTCTTTATTATATATATAATCTCATATATAATAAAAGACTAACATGCAAATCGACTGACTGGTGGAACGACCGGCAGAACGACTGATTGCTCTGACACGCATTGACCACCAGGGGAAGATGCTCATTGCAGGAGCTGTCCCCTGGCGGTCAGTGCGCTCCCACAGGGGGAGCGCCGCTCAGCCAGAAGCCTGGCTCATGGCTGGTGAGTGCAGCAGTGATGGTGGGAGCCTTTCCCGTCTCTGCGGCAGTGCCAAGAATCAGCGAGCAGGCGAGTGGTAAAGAGCGAGGGGTCCCGGACTGTGAGAGGGATGTCTGACTGCCAGCTTAGGCCTGCTCTCCAGGGAGCAGAAGCAGGCCTAAGCTGGCAGGCGGACATCCCCCGAGGGGTCCTGGACTGTGAGAGGGTGCAGGCTGGGCTGAGGGACCCCCCACCCTCAGAGCATGAATTTCGTGCACCAGGCCTCTAGTGTATATATATATGTGTGTGTGTGTGTGTGTGTGTGTGTGTGTGTGTGTGTATGACCTGATTTAGAACTAGTGATTAGTTCAACCTTGCTTGCCCCTGAATTCTTTAGGTAGCATTGTTTCAAAAACTGCAAAAAGGTTTTGCTAATTTAACAGTGGCTCAAACTAAAAAGCTCTGAGCAGAAATTGGGGAGCACTGTGATTTGGGGTTCTGTGTTCTCCTCCATGACCTGGGAATTGGCAAGGTCTTGAGCAGGGTGGGTAGCCTTGCCTCTGAATGCTAGTGTGGTGCGTGCACACTGAACCAAGACAGTGAACCGCTAGTCTTCCCAGGGCCCTTTCCAGTGCTGGTGTCGCTTGTTTTCTACGTTTCCAAACCTATGAAAAGATTTCATTTGGACGGTTCTTAATAATATGCTTCCTACTTTTACGGGAAACCAGGGATGGGTCTGAACCGCAGCCAAAGCCTGGGGAATTTATGTGGGGGAGTCGTTCTATGTTCTACACGACCCATCAGGGTAAGTGTTTGCTCGGGGATCCATGTAATCAGAAAGGTGGTTTTCATGTTGAAAACATCCTCCTTGACATTCTTTTACATGTAACCTATTTGGTGTTCTTTATTTTACTTTATTTCATTCTCCTTTGCCTAATTAATGGCCTTTTCTGCTTCCCCTGCTGTTTTGCCAATCTCACTTTTTCTATGTTCTTTCCCTCCTCATGTGCCCTAACTGTGGGTAAGTCTCACAAAGCCCAGTTCCTGGTCCTTTGTTGGTTTTTACTCCTATTAATGAGCCCATCTGTCCTTAAGGTTCTACAGTATGACATCATGCATGCCTTCCTGCCTTCTAATCCATGTTTCAAAAAACATAGTGTTAGAAGATACCCTGTAGTCACCTCATCTTCACAGTTTGTTCCACATCCCCCTTAAAGAAGAAAAGACTCTCCATCCCCAGTGTTCTCTTTATTATAAAATCACTAATCTTCCAGGATGCCAAGAGAGGAGCCCTCAAGTTACTTCTGAATATTCATCCTCACTTCTGTATCACATTCGTCACGAGGTCCTGCCATTTTTCCTTAAAAATGCCTCTCACACAAGCCCTTTCATCACCTTCCCACCTTTGCCACCCTTTTCACCTCACATCTGGACACCTGTGGTGCACCTCTAAGCTCCACTTGTCCACCTTCCTGATTCTTCTGCAAACGTGGCTACAACACTGTTTTATTATTGTTGTATTTTTGCTCAAAACCCTTTTTTCTTAAATTGTGGTAAAATATACATAAAATTTACCATTTTAACACCTTTTAAGCGTTTAGTTCAGTGGCATAAGTACATTCACATTGTCGTGCAACCATCACCACCATCCATCTCCAGGACTTCTATCTTCCTAAACTGAATTTCTGTACTCAAACCCTAACTTCCATTCTCCCCGCCCCTAACCCCCAACCCCTGACCCCTTTCAACCCCTAACCCCTTTCAACCCCCTTTATTCCACTGTCTGTTGCTATGAACTTGATGACGCTAGGTACCTCATATAAGAGGAATCCTACAGTATCTGTCCTTGTGTGCCCATGTCCGATTTAAAGCTTATATTTAGTGATTCTGATCTTTAGGGATTTTGATGAAAAGTTGGTAAAAGCTAAGAAAGGGCCCTTGTTTCCAAGTCTTCTTTCTCTCTTTAGTATTTGGGAGCTGTACCTGAGAGCATGGCACTGGTTTACCCCAGGTGTTGACAGGAAAGTCAAGGTGTGCAGGAGTGACCGGGGGAGATTAGAGATACTGATGGAGATGCCCATCGTGGGCCTCTGTGGCACTAATACCAAATTTGTTGACATTTTGTTGTCATGAAGGGAAGATGGATAGAAATTGGAGGTGGAGGGTGATCAGGACACCCCTTTCTCTTTCCTAAACACCTCCCCTCTGTATTCAGGACAGGGAGTCAGGCCTGTCTTGAAAACAAGAGGTTGTATGCAGTGAGACCCCAGTGCCAGTGTTTTCTGTTTTATCAGTGGCACCTCCAGTCTGCAGGCCTTGGGGTCCAACTCATCCCTTTGATTCAACTCTCTGGTCCTTTTGGCTCATCCTTTGAAACTGCCGTCTTATTGCCTCTTTCTTTTCTCCTTTCTCAGCCTGACCCAGGCATCCTCAAACTACGGCCCGCGGGCCACATGCGGCCCGCCGAGGACATTTATCCCACCCGCCGGGTGCCGCTGCCTGTCCTGCTTAGCAGCCGACTCGTTCCGGGCCCGCAGTGCGCATAGGAATTTGTTCATAGTTTTTTTTTTAAACTATAGTCCAGCCCTCCAACGGTCTAAGGGACAGTGAACTGGCCCCCTGTTTAAAAAGTTTGAGGACCCCTGGGACCCATTGCTGCCTTGGCCTGGGTCAGAGACCCTTCCCCTGAGCTCCTGCCTGCCAAGTCAGGCTCATGCCCACATGTGAGGGACCACTGTGTTCAGGTCTTGTCTGCCTCCAAGATGCACCATACGCAAAACAGAGACCACTGTCCATCCCACCCCTTTGATGCCCATGCTTCCAGGCCAGGTAGGGTGTTTAACACGGAAGGGATGGGGTTGCCGGACGTGTCTGCTCCGGCTGACAAGGAGGGCTCCACATCATCCCTAGGAGTAGCAGCCGTGTATTGAATGTTTACCATGTGGGTGGTGTAGTTGTCCCAGGTGCTCTGTGAGTTTGCGTCTAAGATCGTCTTCCCTCCCCACCTGAACACTGGGCCTGCCCTGGGGTCCAGCCAGAGACCTGCCTCTTCGGTGAGGACACGTCCCTGAACAGCCTTCCTCTGTTTGCATCGCCTTCTCTCCCTTCTCTGAAATCCTGCTTCACCCGGAACTCAATTGCATAACTTAGCACATTCGTTCTATAAGGTATCATGTTAGGGCCTCTAATCTTATGGCTTTTAGCTTTGTTTTCCAAAATGAATTGCAAACTCCTGGAGGTGGCTTAACGCTCCATCTCTCAAAATGGCCTTCCCAGTGGAAAGCGTATTTCTTTGAGACATCTGTGGATACATTCTGGGGCATTAGCTGCGGTTTTTCATGAATAAACGATGGATAAATTTCCCAAGACACCTCTCTATAAATTTCCTTTTCGACCTGAAGATTTCACATTTGTTCCTCTCTCTTCAAATGGGCAATTCTCCTCTTTTCCTTTTGACCTTAGATGATGATGTCACCACACACTTAACCAAGGACGTGGCAGCTGATGGAACCCTCATCTTCCCACCATCTCATCCCCCACCTGAGCATCATTTGTACCACACGGGTTGCCTTCATGGAATGGGAATGAAGGCCACCAACTCCACGATCACCTCTTGTCTTTCCTTTGCCTTAAATTCGTTATATTTACAAAAATAAAAAAGCCCTCTTCAAAAGAAAAGCCTATCATTTTCCTAGAAACTTGAAAACCCACTCTTCGGATTCTTTGTTTGAGAACCACGGTTCACACCCATTGTGGGCAGTTGGGGAAGAGGCTGAGCAGACATGGTACATTTCCCAGCCCCCTGCCACCATGCGCTGGATCGGCCAGGCCCGTCTGGAGCGTCTCCTCCTCAGGGACCTGTGAGTGCACAGATCTGTACCCCACAATCACTGCTTTTGGTCTGACCACTGGCCCCATGTCCACCCTGCTCCTGAGTCTTAGTTTGAAATCATTTTAACCAGAACCCTTGGATTCTCTTATTTTTAAAAATTCTTAATCAATGCTTTTGATCTTTTCTGGTAAGTTTCTGTTTCACCCTGACTTCATGACAAAAGGTTACAGGCTGCCCTGGCCAGTGTGGCTCAGTTGGTTGAGTGTCGTCTCGTGCACGGAAAGGTTTGATTCCTGGTCAGGTTGTGGGCTTATTTGCAAATAATTGATGTTTCTCTCTCACATCGATGTTTCTTTCCCTCCCTCCCTCCCTATCTCCCTCCCTCCCTCCCTCCCTCCCCTCCTGCTCCTTCCTCTCCCTTCCTCTCTCTCTAGGATCAATAAAAGCATTTTTAAAAAAGTTACAGGCATCACCCTAGCTGCTTTGGCTCCGTGGATAGAGCATCGGCCTGCGGACTGAAGGGTCCCAGGTTTGATTCCAGTCAAGGGCACATGCTCGGGTTGCAGGCTCGATCCCCAGTGAGGGGCATGCAGGAGGCAGCTGATCAATGGTTCTCTCTCGTCATTGATGTTTCTATCTCTCTCTCCCTCTCCCTTCCTCTCTGAAATCAATAAAAATATATTTAAAAAAAAGTTACAAGCTTCTAATTTATTTCTATCATATTGCTTTGATTTTTGTAAACATGTCTCCATGGGAAGCCTAATGAAGGGGTCAGGTGCATTGATTTCTGCCTGTTGCCTGGCCTAGAAGGTTGTGAGTGGCATTGACTCGCCTCAGCCCCATTGAAGAGGAGCAGGAACCCACTGAGGCCATTTAGTCAGGGAGGAAGTGTGCTCCTGCTGCTGTTCCATCTGCCTTGTCTGCCTCGGCAGCACTATCCCCACCAGGTCACACTCACAGAGGTCCTCTCAGTACCTTCTCATCTACCTCTCCCCGCCAATCATGCCAGGAGGCCTCGGACAGGGGGTGCGGGAAGACCTACCTTCCCAGGAACCCACACCGCTCTTCCACTCAAGGGAACACTTACCTAAATCTGAAATGGACCAAGACGGTGATACTTCATTTTTATATCATTATTTTCCCTCCTTCTCAGAATGACATTGTAGCTGTTCAAGGAAATGAAAACAAAGCTGAATACTTCTTGGCAAACACAATTATTTCCTGGCCTGAACCACACAGTGATTTAATTGGTATGTCATTGTGTGTGTGTGTGTTTGCATGTGTGTGCTTTAATGGGAATTCCATGTGGTATCATTGGGAAATTAGGAAAAATAGAGTCTCGTAGATTTATTGCTTGTGGTCTAAGGGCAGACTGCTGGCTTCCATCCGAGGAGTGGGAGACCTAAGGTGCAGGGATCATTAGTGCTGGGATAGATCCTTCCAATGGTCTGCTGTTTTAAAACTGGTTTGGCAAACGGTAAAAATCAGAACCAATAGTGAGACGATTTACCCTTTGAAACTTGTGAGGTTCATCTAAATAAACTTGTGGGGGACTTGGCATCGTGACAAGCGATGATGTCCTTTCTCTGTCTACCAACGTTTTATTTGTGAAGCTTGAACTGGGTTTTGGAATGTCTGGAGAAGTCAAAGCTGTAGCCTATTCTTCATTTGGAAAATGGGAGTTTTCGATTATCCTGTAGTGAGTGGCTCTTGGGCAGGCAGGTCCTTTTACAGTGCATCCAAGCCCACCCCAACCTTGTGTGTGGACCACAAACACCGTAGCCTGCAGAGAGAGCATGAACAGCCGTGGGAAGAGCAGCTGTTCTCTGTCTTCTGGGTACTGTGTGTTCCTTCCCATTCTAGGACGGGAACAAAGGAATAAGAATCAGCGACATTGTTTATTTTTTAACAATGATTTGTTTTTTAACAATGATTTATTTTTTAACATTGATTCAGTGAAACTGACTGCAGGCATGACATTTGTCACCTGTGATCTGAAAAGTGATAGCCGGTCTCTCTTAATGGATTCATGTGCTTAACAGCAGAAGTAGTTGCCTTTTATATAGCTGCTTTGTAACCCTCAAAGCCCCAACATCTTGAACAAAATGTTCATTACTGAGTTGTAACAAATACGACCTATAAAGGATTACAGTTGAGTCATTAATCTAGAGTTTTTATTTAAAACAGATTTTACTCCCAACCACCCCACTCCACCATTTGAATTTTGTTTTTAATTGCCAGGGTTTCCCTTGGATCACTAAACCACTCCCCATGTCTTTCTACAGACCTGCTGTTAAGCTACCCAGCTATTGACAAGGCAGGCCCTGGTGAGGGACCTGGATGGATTTCACAGGTCCCGAAGCCTCCCAAGATCCTGTGTGCAAACTCGCATGGGTGCCCAGCTCTCACCAAATTCTCAAAAGAACCTGTTTTCCCAAATAGCCAGCTGAGACGCTCTGTCGGGAGGGACGCAGGGTAAATGAGAGGATCTCAGTGATTGTGACCCTGGCGGCGATAGTCCTGCTGACAGAGGAATGGTGACAGGCTTGCAGTATACTGCAGCTCCCGCTCTCTCACTCTCAGATCTGATCAGTGTTCAGAAGTCTCTGGATATCACCAGGCCTTCAGCACACCCTTACATCTTGCACTTCAGCCCATGCACACATGTGAAGGGGACACCTGTGCTCATGGGCGCTGGGTGTTGCACAGCCTGGGACTCATGTTGTCCGAGCACCTTCACCTTTGTTTGTTTTCACCCTCATGAATGCTGGACAGGTGACATGGCCTTGGGAACCAGCGGGCACTCAGTACATGGGAATGGCTTATGCTGGTAGCGGAATGACTGGGAAGTTAACTCGGAGACTTGATAGTTTTCTCAAGTAACTCGGATTCCTACGAGTCTGGGAAAAGCAAGACTGTTGAGAATTGCCCCTGAGTGTTTGGTGGGCTGGAGGAGAGGCTGAGGTAGGGAGTGGGGGTGGAGTGGCTTGTTCACATGCTTGTTAACATTTGAGGGTCTTTGACAAAGGATGTCTAATGCCTTGCCCCGGTCAGCCGGCGATTGCCCCCCAGGGGGCCCCGTTGTGCACAGGAAGTCAGACACTAATGATGTTAGTGAAGGGACAAAGGCACCCCGCCCGGGAAGGGCCTAATTGCTGTGTCCGGCTCCCAGGCGGCCAGCCTGAAGCTGGAGGGGGCTGGGCAGGATGCGCTAAGTGTTAACACCTGGAGCTGGAGCTCTGACTTCCTGGTGCTTTTTTTTCTTCTTTTTTTCTTCTGTGTGGCTGGGTGTGTGTGCACACACATAAATACACATGTACAAATCCGGCTGCATCTCAGAGGGACATTTTGGGATGTGGTATCTAAGAGACTAGATAGAAATGATTCAAGCAGAAGGTCATACTGAGCCAGGGTAGGGCTGACAACCTGAGGCCTGAGCCTTCTCCAGCGGCCTAAGGGGCTTGGTGACTGTCACTTAATCTCTGCCGAGGCCAGTTCTCTCCTGGGAAAGGCCACACCTTGCAGATAGGCAGGTACATAGTAGAAGGGTAGCTGTGGCTTGGGCTTGGAACAGTTGAGTCAGAACCGGTAGGAGAATGCTCTGGGGGAAAGCGATGAGGGTCTTCATCACTATTTTGCTCAAGCTGGTGTCTCAGGGAGGTAGGGCTCTGGCAGGATGTTGACTGATGGGGGGGCACCTGCCAGCACCTAAGGGGAGTTAGGTTGCAGATGTGTGTATCTGAATTCACACCTGGAAGAGTCTGTTGGAGGGGTTGCAGCCTAGGAGAGCCCAGATGCACCCCCTCATTACTAAGTGGGGTCTCTGGATGCTTAATGTCCAAACATGGCTTTGGACCTGGAGCCTGTGAAGCCTCCGATGGCCTTGGGGTGCTCTGGGAATGCCCCCAAATTGTGTAAGGGACATTTCTGGGGAAATTGGATAAGGAATATTTCACAGGGTTTAACCATGGGTTCTAGGAACCCTTTCCCTTTCACAACAGGGTCAGCAACAATTAAAAGTGCACACCCCATGCCTTGGCTGTACCCCTGTTGGGATGACATTGGGGCTCATTTCCAGACCGAGGGGCCTGCCCAGGGGTCCCTCCCACAGGCGGACAGTGGGGGATGCTTTGTGCACAGGTGGATTCACTTGGATTTCTGCAGCCAGGGAACAAGAGAGTTTAAAAAGGATCCTTGAAGCCTGTCTCCCTCCTAGAGGAAGAGGGGGGGGGGCACAAATAACTTTTGAAAAGGGGCCTAATGTTGACTTGCTGCTTCCCACTGTTATTTTAAGGAGGCCTTTCTGTACCAGACCACCATGTGGACAGAAATAATAGGCTGACAGAAGGGTTCGCCTCGCTTTCTAGCATAGCCTGTGATGTTCCGATTAGCACTAAAACCTAAAAGGGCGGACTTCCATAATTTCAAAATACGTGAAATCCACCTTGAAGGAAGCACATGTGTGGGGCACACTGGGGACCTGCCTGGCTGGAGGAGGCTGGGTCCCCATGGCAACATCACAATCCCCCATGTCTGCAGGCATTTGTGCTGTAAAAGCAGAATTCCAGATGTGATACAGTATTTGGAGACTCCGTCCCGGGGCCTCGGAAACGGTATTTGAAGTCGGCACAATTCAGTGCACACTCTGTGTGGTCCTAAGGCCCTTTATTAGTAATTTTGTTTTGATCCGGACATTTCCTCTGAGCTTAAGCATAACAAGCATGCTTATAGCTTTAAGTTTTCCTCCATTGTTAATCACTGTTTTGCCCTCTGGAGCGAAGTCTTTGTGACTACCTTCACCGGCTAAGCGAGAGGAGCAGGGAGCTGTTTTTCTGGGAGGGTGGGTGTTTGGATGGCTGGTTGTTCTCTTCCCACCCAGTATTTACAGAGAGCCGGCTAATCCGTCCGTGAGTTGTCTGTGTGCTTTTGAAACTGCAGATGGCTGACTGTTACCTTTAGATGCCAGCTCTCTGACATGCGGTTCTCATTTGCGTGGGATGGGAGTGGCGTGTGCAGCGGAGGGGAAAGGTCTGGCTCTCCGTCCAGAGGCATGTTTTATGGCTGGCTTTTAACGTTTTGAGAATTGGGAGAGTGGAACAATCCTGTCTATTTGTGAGGATCAGCCACAGGAGGACGCACAGCCCAGATCCTTAACAGACTAATTGGACAAAGCACTGGGCTTTTGCTCTGTGAAAACCAAGGAGGCTGCAGATCTTTGTTTTGTTTTTAAACACAGGGGAAAAGTCAGCGTGTGTGTGTGCATGTGTGTGTGCGTGTGTGCGCGCACCCTTTAACTTCATGTGCATGTTCCCATGGCAAAGCAATACAAAAATCATAAAGCCTGGAGCAGGGAAGGACATTTTAAAATATATTAAATTCAATTTAGGCCAACACCCTTTAGAAAAGTTGCTATCATATTTGTAATATACAAATGTATCAAATATTGTATGCCTTAAACTTATATAATGTTATATGTCAATCAGATCTCCACTGAAAAATAAAAGACAGCAAAGTTGCTCTGTGAGAAACAAGTCATAAAAGCCTGAACACATTCTTAGCGTCAGTGAATGGACTTCCTTGGCGGGGTGGGGGTGGGGATGGAGAGGAGGGTGGGCTAGGGCAAGAAGCTGAGCTGAAGACTGGAGCTCTCAGTTTGATAAGCAGGACACATGGTAACTTGGCACCGGTTGGCTCCATGTTAGAGCTCAGAAACAATTGTCCCTTCAGCTTTCCTTTGGGGAGCGTGAAATTAGGAACATGTGTGTGCTGATTAGCAACATGTCAGAGATGAATCATGATTACGGCTTTGGTCTGGTGCACAGGCGGTGCTGTGGAGCAGTGATTTCCTACCTCCTTGAGCAAATCTCTCTAATTAGCTTAAGATCTCTGGGTCTTTTGGGGCCGATGTGGTAATTGCTGGTGGGAACCCACCGGCACTCCCCCAGAGCTTGTGTGTTCCCCACTAGACTTCCAAGACCTCCCCTCCCCAAATCAGACAGCTGGCTGGCACCCTCATGTCTGAAGCTGGTTGCATCTAGATGGGGAGTGAGAGAGAACAGCTCCCCGGAATGTGGAGCGAATATCTTGAATAGATCCAGGCGCAAGCTGGCTCTGTGATTTATTTTCCTTGTGTTTTGGGTTTGCCAGCATTCTCCTCGGCTTACATCACCTGGGGCTTCTCTGCCTTTGCCGACTTGTTTTTTTTTTTTTTTTTTTTTTAAAGTTAAAGATTTGAACCGAAGTAAGTGGGATCTGTCTTCGTTTATGAAACCATCTGAACCTGCATGGAATAAATTGATCCCATGGTCTGCTTCTTGCCCTCACCATGTTCACTGGTCATAGGCAGAAAGTGCCTGTCCTGTTGTTCTTTTTAAGTCCCACAGAGCTGTCTTTTTAATCTCATTGACACACTGGAAAACCAAGATGGAGAAACTGTTACGGAAAATAGAGAATCGGCCTTAGTTTTAATTAGTTACTTAGTGTACCTACAAAAAACCCATCCTCTTCAGCTCCTTCTAGTGTCTTTATATACATTTCACCCGAAGTCAGTTCCCTAAAACATTACCAGCTTTCTGGAAGTTCCTTAATTGGCTTGAAAGCAGTCTTGTGTAAGCCTCACTGTTTGGCCTGCCTTCCATTGGAATAGGGGGGCACCATACTTAGCACCGTCCTTTTCAAAATGCACCTGTTCCAAAATGGCAGTTCAACTGTTTTGGAGCTGGATGGGTAACTACCTCTGGGAAGCTGGGGTCTTAATGGCCCAGAATCTGCAAGGGCCCCTCAGGAATTGGCCGCCTGGTGGCCCCTGGTGGTGCTGCTGGCTGTTCCGTGGCATCCCGCCCGTGGCTGTCTGTGTCCAGGTCTTTGCTTCTGCCATATGGGTGGAGCCTGGAGTAGGTTTTTGCCTTTTGAATTTTATTCCTTTAGAGCACTTATCCTTTTCCCCCCTCTCCTTCCTGAGTAAAAGATGTTTTCTCCATTATGTTCCCGTTCCCGTAGTGTTCACAGCAGAGCTCCAGGCACCTGGGGCTTGCTTCTTTCGCTCCCACTGGAGCAAATTAAAAACTGCCGTGAGTGCGGCAAGTGGGGGTGGTTAATGAGCTGAGGCTGTGACACCCTGCGGCCACAGCGTTGGCATTTATAGCTTTTCAGTAACAGGCAACAAACAAGTATTAGTAATTGTCAGCTTATTAAATATCAAAACGGGTGTAGTAGCTAAAAGCTTGGAATGGTTTCCTGAAGAATAACTTCCAAAGCTGTTGACCAGCTTTTTAAGTTGCCTTATCTGTGTTTTTAGTGTGGGCCTTGATTCTAAGCCCATAAATCACCCTGTCATACCAAGCTTGCTACTCCTGGGTTCTCTGTGTGCATTATCTGGCTCGATCAAGCATTCATTAATTCAGACAGAAAACTAATATTTATCAAGGGCTGACCATGTGCCAGGCCAGGGACTGTTGGACAGGCACTGGTGGTGGCATAGAGAGCTGTTCTGGTCACGTTGCCTTTTGCCTTTAGTCTCTCCCTGTCTGGTCCAATCTGAGCACCTGTCTCAGCGATGGAGTCCCTGGGTCGCCCAGTTCCCACCAAGACCGTTAGCAGAACCCATTGGTTGGCCTGGTGGTTCCTGCTTTCTGCCACCTGTCCGTCTGCCTCTTTTCCCACAATACCACCAAGGTCTGGAGACAGATCATACCTGAAGATGCTACTTCCTGTGAGCATTCATTCCCCCGGCTGCCTCACATATCCCCTGGTAGGGGATACTTTCACGGTGTTTATTAGGGCAGGAATCTTCGCAGGAATGGAGACATAACCATTTCAAGATGTGTCCGATGCTGTGCAGAGCACTGGATGTGTGTCATCACTCACAGCCCCCATACCAACCCTTTCCAGGCAGTTTTAGTCAAACACTTCATAGCTCAGGGAAAGGAGGCCCAGGAAGGGTTAGCAGCTTGCCCAAGGTCACACAGCTGCAGAATTGCACCGATTTGAACACACATCTGTGCAACTCCCAAAGCTCATTCTGTTAACCACTCTCCTACCACAGACAAGCCCCTGGCCCCGAAGCCTGTATCTAGGATGGCAATGTCTCGGGCAGCAGCTCTGACAGACAGTGCTCCATGTCTGCCTGCAGCCAGGGTGGGAGAGAGTGCAGTGACAAGTGACGGGTTTGCTTGTGGGTGTGTGCGGGAGGGGGCGAATGACAGCTCATGGCGTGTGTGACATCGGAATCCATTTCATTCATATTGCAGCTGAAATTATGTGTGTATGAGCTTTGACTTGCTGCTGTGATACATTACCACAAATTCAGTGGCTTACACGGCACACATGTATCCTCTTAAAGTTTTTGAAGTCAGAATTCCTAAATGAGCATCGTGGGGCTGACATCCAGGTGCTGCAGGGCTGGCTCCTTCTGGAGGCTCTGGGAGAATCTGCTGCTGGCCTTTCCCAGCACACCTGGAGTTCGCCCGCATTCCTTGGCTTATTAGCCCCTTCCTCCTCCATCTTCGCAGCCAGTAGCATAGCATCTTTAGGTCAGTGTCTGTCTGTCTCTGCCTCCTGCTTCTGTGACCACATCTCCTTCTGACTCTGACCTTCCTGTCTCCCTTTTATGGGGACCCTCGTGATTACCTGAGCCCGCCTGGATAATCCAGAATAGTCTCCTCAACCCAGGATCCTTAAAATTGGTAACATAGTTCTTTTCCCTACATAAAGTAACCCTTGCAGGTTCAGTGTGGGATTACAATGTGGGCGTGTTTGGGGGTGCTGTTATTCTGTGTCCCTCAAAGTGTGGAGAAAGCAGTCCAGCTCTCTGGGCTGGCGAGGCACACCATTGCTCAGGCTTCTGAAGGCTCTGGAGCAGTGCAAGCGCGTTTGGGTGTGAGCTGAGGACAGCCTGGTGGACCATCGTCTGATGCATATCCTGAGAAGCCAGGCCCTCTGTGACATCCGGAAGGGAAAGGTCTTCACAGCACACGCAAGAGCTGGTACCTGCGATGGTGTCCTTGCTCCCAAGCTCCACGACCCGGCTTGGATGGCCCCAGGGTCTCTGGGTGTCTGATTTTCTGTGGAATTAGAATGACCATTTTATATCTACATCAGCAGTGAAATTACTGTGCTCACATCAAGTGAGTGTACAGGCTGACTGATTATCAGGAACACAGTGTGATAGTGGCTCGGCTGAGGTGGGAAGCCCACGGGGGAGCGGGATTTGGGAGGTAGGAAGGGCATTTTGGGAATAGGGAAGAGCTCGAGAACGTGCTGAGCTGCAGTGCTGTGCCCAGAGGGGTTTGGAAGAAGACAGAGAGGAGCAACACATCAGGGATGGCTTAGGAGGCACAGGAAGCCTGTGGTGGGCTTGGAGCAGAGGGAGGAGGGCAGATTTGCAATTAGGAGAGCACCCTGGTGGCCAAAGTCCCTTGAGGTCAGGACCCAAGTCTAGTTCAGGGCCAAGTGCTCAGCCCATCATGGTCAAGGTGGAGAGCTCAGTGGGTAGGGAGTGGATGCCACATACAGCCAGCTCATGTGGAACAGTCCACACATTGTCATAGAGACCTTATTTGGAGGGATTTAGGTTCTTGAATGAAGGATACAGCACATCTCACTTGGGCTCCTTCCCACAATGCATTGCTCATTGCCAGTGCCTCATAATGGCCTGTTAAAACCATGTTGCAATAGAAATACAGGGAGGACAATAAAAAAATGAAAAGCTGACAGAGTCCTACAAGTAAGGTGATTGGTCACTAGAGTCCTATGTACCATGGAGCAGGCTGTTGAACAGATGTGTTCCCCTTTCGAAAAGTGCTTTCTCTGCATGGCTTCACAAGGTCCTCCTTACACTCCTTCTGGGGGAGGTCACGCAAACTATCCTTTTAAAAAAAATTTTTTTTTATTGGTTTTTAAAGAGACAGGAAGGGAGAGGAATAGAGAGATAGAAACATCGATTAAAGATAAACATCATCTGTCAGCTGCCTCCTGCACGCCCCCTGCTGGGGATCGAGCCCACAATCCAGGCATGTGCCCTGACTGGGAATCGAACCATAATTTCTTGGTTTCTGGATTAATGCTCAACCACTGAGCCACACCGGCCATGCCATACAAACTGTCTTTGTAAAAACCAGTTGAGGAGACTGGGCCTACTGGAGTGAAGTGGTTTGCCTTTGGTATCAGCTGGAAGATGAAGGACTAAGGAATTTACTGTGGGCCCCAAATTGCATTTTTGTTTCCCTCCCATGACGCTGCCTTTTTCTCTCCATTCTAGCTCAGTTATCCTTCCCTCTTCTAAGCTCCTGGTATGGGTCCTATCCTTGGTTCATCCTCACGGAGGCGCTGCCCGTGGCATTTCATACACTGTATGCTTCTTTATGGCTCTTTCTCCCGCTACATGCCATCGACACAGAGTTCTTGGAGGGCCGGTTGTTGAGATTTGCCCCTGTGCCCTGCATGTGATCCATGTACCTAGTCACTCTTCTTTGGAAGAATGAGCTACTTCGCTCCTGAGGCAGGGACAGTGGCTGCTTTGCTCACCCCTGTCCCCAGCATAATGTCCAGCTCTTAACAGATGCTGAGTGAAGCATGTCCGGGATGAAAGGGAGGAGAAGGCCGTGGTTGAGTTCTTGGCATTACTGAAGAGCTGTGGGATGGCATTGTCTCCTGACCTCCTGCCTGGTTCTGCTGCTCTGGTCTTGGCCATCTGGGAGTTGGGTGTCCTCTAGTTGCACAGACTGGCCTCATCTCTAAGCAGTGATGGCAGAGTTTAGGCTTTTAATAAGGTAACCACATTTCCAAGGTGTTCTTTGTGAGAAGTTCTGGAATCCTGTGTTGGTGGGGGAAGGGAGGATGGGAAAGGAAAGCTGGAGAAGGAGGGTGACAGGGAGAAGGGGAGCCCCAGGAGATGGTGGGCTGGTATGTCATGTTGATTTAGATTTTCTGTGACTGCATACTCCTCATTTTAATTAGAATGGTGTGTGTGTGTGTGTGTGTGTGTGTGTGTGTGTGTGTCCGTCTGTCCCTTTCTGCACAGCTGTGCTTTCCCAGCGTCCATGTTTATCTGAGCTCAAGGATATAGTTTCAGCGGGCGTGCCTGGCTTCAGGGTAAGCAGTGTGAGCATGCCTGTAGCATATGCCTGTGCTGGGGCTGTGGTCGGAGACCCCGGGCTCCACCAGAAGTGTTGTGCACTTTGTGTCTTGGTGTAACAATTGCCCATTAAATACCGGGCTGCCAGCATATGGTTTTCCCCACAGCCCTCTGATCGAGTGGAAACTTCAGCTGTGTGGTTAAAATATTTTCCCATCACTTAGCATCTCAGAATTAATGTTTGGGAGAATTCTGTAGTTAATGCTGAGTGGCACATTTGCAGATCATTACAGAAACGGTTAGGCCAGAGTCGGTAGAACTGTAGCTCCTCTTTCCCATGGTGGATAAGTGGTGGGTTAGGAAGAGGCGGGGCGATGGGAGGATTCCGGGGCTCCCTCTGCGGATGCTGTAATTAAAGTGGGAAGTCTGGTGGAGTTGTTATCCCTGCTGCTAAGAATGCAGATGGCTAACAGCCACATCACCAAGCGTTAGAGTTAGACCTTTTAAAGTCTTTTTTTCTTTTATAACCCACCCTATATATTCCAAGCAAAGGTATGGATGCAGAGAAGAATTTTCTCATTAAAAGTAACAGCTTGTTCCCACACTCATTCCTGGTCTTGGAATGAGAAACCTGTTTCCTTAGACTTGAGGAATTGCCTATCTGTCGTTGCTTAATAGAACTTTTGGACGAGTGTCTGGTAGGTGACTTTATAACCAATCAGTGCTTTATAACCAACTGGGAGGGCTCCAGCTGGCAACTCATGTCTCTCCCAGTTTTACTGTTAATGAGTTATTATTTAAGCCCCAAACGGAGAACAGCCTGCTCCTATTGTCTTAGGGGAAGTGAGTGCTCATGGTCCCCAGGGCCCACAGTTCGGAATCTCCTGGGCCGGAGGGAGTTGGGCGGCCAGAGGGGCCCAGTGCTGGGAAAGAGTGAGGACGGGCATGAGCCTGGGTCTCTGCGGTCATGTGTGCGTTTTGACTCCGTGGGGCTCTGTGCCGGAAAAGCAAATTGGCTTCCTTCCTCATCATGTTTTCTTGTTTTCCCGCAGGGAGTGGGGCCGGCTAGCAGAAACAGTGGGCTGCACAACATCACCTTCAGATATGACAGTAAGTAACTGGCTTGACCTCCGAAGAATGGAGCCCTTTGAGTGATCCACGCTTTACAAGGTCGCACTTAATCAAGGGCCCTGCAGGGCCTGGGGTGAAGGAATCTTCTGATCCCGCTCAGGTTTGTCAGCAGAGCTAAAGCAGCTCAGTCTCAACTAAGCCCCTCAGGAATTTGGGACAGCTCAAGCTGTCTCCCTGGTGTTTGGAGAAGCTGTGTATGGAGGCCCCCCCGATTGCCTGAGGATGTGGCTGTGTCCTTAAGAACAGATGCAGCTGTCTGCAGGGTCCCGCAGGGGACATGTGAGCAAGGCTGCCCGGCGCAGGATGCTGGGAGTGGTCGGGGCTGTGGCACAGACGGCCCTACCCCTCAGAGGAGCCCTGGCTCCCCGTCCCAGCCGCTGTGGCCTTGAGGAATTCCCCCGAGGAGAACCAGAGTGATTTCCAAGAAGAGTGGGAGATTTGCATGTTTTTATGAACATTTTTTAATACTGGCATTTATTTAAAAGTTTTCAGAAACACAGAGTGGGCCAAGTGAGTCTGTTCCAGATTGGCGCACGGGCCTTCGGTTTTGCTGTCTCTGACTTAGGCCTGGGTTCCAACCCTGGTTCCCCATGGATCAAATCGGGTGATTGGACTTCTCCGAGCCTCAGTTTTCTCATCAAACAAAGATTAAATTTAAAAAAAATTTCTTCCTTAGTGTAATTATTATTATTATTATTTTTGCATATGAGTGTAGTAGTTTAATGCATGTAAAGTACCATAGTAAGCAAACCAACCTAAGGTGTTCCTCAGCATCATTTGAGGCTTAAACAAAGCAACTGCTTACCGGTAGTTGGCCTGCACTCAGTAATTGACACCTGTTAATATTAGAAGTTATTTCAACTGGAGTTGGAACACAAGCACCTTTTTGACCCCTTCTCTCACGGCTACGTGGCTTTTTCTGGCTGAAGTGTTTCCTACGGGCAAGGTGGAGGTGCTTTTTCTGACTAAGCATATATAGCCTCTTCTTGGGCTTTCATGCCCACGAAGGTAATTATATACAGTTGTGAGCATTTTAGCCTTATGAGCCATAATTTACAAGTAAAAATGACAAGAAGGAGCTTGACTGCCCTTGGATTCATCTCTGGGAGGAGGGTTATGAGAATCCATATAGTAAGTAAGGAGTGAAAGTCACAAGGGGCCTCTGGAATGATCACAACTAGAGCAGGGCTTCCCAGGGGGTGCATACAGTCTAACGATTTTGAGATACAAGTATGTATGTCGAATGCATGCCCACAGTTGCCAAGCTGGGTCTTTAAGTTAACCAGGGACTTCTAGGCGAAACAGTCATTTCATGTTAGCAGTGTGCGCATGTTCTTGGTGCATGTTGTGGTTCTAATGAAGGATTTGCAAGTCCAAGATACTTAATTCAGCTAAGTAAAGACATGTGTAAGGGATCTTTCTTTGAGTTAGAAAGTTAATTTCTAGTCTATGTTCTTGGTCCTGGCAGATCTTGTATTACATTCAAAAGTTCAGAATTTTCCGGTCAGCTGCAAACAAGTATGTGCATCTCTGATTTAATAGGGGGATTTGTGAAAGAGGATCTGTACCTGTGGAACTTAAAAGTATCTTATTGTTTTCTTCATGGGACTAGATATTTGGCCCATGTGCCAGTGGGTATCTCTTATTTTCTTTCTAATTTTGCAGCATTTAATTAGAATTTAATTCACAACTGGAATTGACTCCTGAGACATCTAAAGTTCAGTTGCATTTTGGCAAAATGTCATTTGGGCATACTTTTTTTGTAACCAAAATCCAAAACATTAGAGTTGCTAATAATTGGATCCAGGCTGTGTAAAGTACATTTATTGTTTTCCACTGAGAAATATATTTCGTCCATAAGAAAGTTCCTGTTATTGCTTAGTTGACTGGTTGCTAGTTCTGTTTGAAATAGCTAAAAGCCAATTACCAAGTTTTCACCAAAAGTATTAAACTACAAAATCTTACTTTTCTATTCTTTTGCTATTTGATGCTATAAAGAAAGAAATACCTTGCCATTAAATCATAACCAAATTTCACAGGTCTCCTTGCCTCCTTTCGCGTTGCATTTCTAATTTCTTCTTCAGGCTCTGAGGGGGAAATGCTTGAGTAGGTTGTAATACAGTTTTCTTAATTCTTAGACTTTTTATTTGCATAATTGTACGCACAGAAAGCAGGAGAGTGCTAATTTTGGCATTAGGGTTGAACAAAGGAAACAACCATGATTTTCTCTTGTTCACGTGTCTTTTCCTAAAGCTGTTGAAGTCAGAGGTTTCTCTTTCATTATTGACCTCAATAAGTGAAAATGTTTGAACTTTGCAGGTGGGAGGGGATCTTGCCGTTTTTTTATACTGGGAAGCGGGGCGCAGCCAGGATTTTTGCAGGCTGAATACTTCTGATTCAGAACTCGTTTGAGTAATAAGCTCTGTTGAGAAAGGAATGGCAAGAGTCCTGCATGAGCATCCCAGACTGCTCTCTGTCCTGACCCTGGGCTGGTCGGCGGTGAGTCCTGTGCCACCCAGCCGACCTCTCTAGATGCAGTCTCCTCATTTGTGTAATGAGGATATTGCACCAGATGTTAACTCCCCCCCCCCCCCATTCTAAAATTCTCTCCTGCACCCAGAGAACACATGTTGAATGCCTTGAGGTTGAATTTTCATCAGAAGTAGAATTCAGTTTTTTGGATTATTAGCATCTTTTCAGAAGAAGTAATATTGCAATGTAGGAGGGCTGTTTTTGAAGCAGATGGGAGAACACCTGATGTGGTCAGGCCAGAAAGCAGGACGCAAAGCAGTGTGGAGGGTGGAGCTGTAAAACGGAGCTCCGTGTTTTAGTGAGCGTGTTGTACTTCAATAAGAAAATTTTAAAAGAAGGAGGATGACTTGCACGTTCAGAGCTTAGGAGGCTGTCCATTACTTCTGTGTGGTGGGAGGTTCTGGGTGACGTTCATGTTTTTCTAATATTGTCTCTTAATCTTTATTTTTTTTTTAATATATTTTATTGATACTTTACAGAGAGGAAGGGAGAGGGATAGAAAGCTAGAAACATCGATGAGAGAGAAACATCGATCAGCTGCCTCCTGCACACCTCCCACTGGGGATGTGCCCGCAACCAAGGTACATGCCCTTGACCAGAATCGAACCTGGGACCCTTCAGTCCGCAGGCTGACGCTCTATCCACTGAGCCAAACCGGTTTCGGCGTCTCTTAATCTTTAAATATCCAGTGAACATTTTTAGTCCCGAATATGGCAATTGTGCGGTCCGGTTTTGGGGGGTGGCGAGAGGGGGAGTGCAGCAAACTCGGCGAGCTTCTTAGAAAACACCCGTGGAAGCTTCGCCGCAAAGGAAAACAGCCCGACCTCGGAGGGGTAGCGCGGGTTGATGGGATTGAAGACCTGTTGCAGCAGATCCTAAAGATGGTTTTCAAGCTTAATCATTGAGAAGGAAACGGAGACGAAGCAGCATAAGAATATGACTTGGTGACACAAGGGATGGCTGGTGGCTCTCCCTGAATGAGTGGCCGGAAGGGCCTGCGGCCGTTCTCAGAAATCCCAGCCCATCGTCTGGCTGGAAGCTGCTGGTAGCTTTTAGGATCTTGCAGACTCTGAAGGCGTATTTAGCAAAACCAGGTGGCACAGCTGCTCCCGCGGTCGTGGCTACATTGACAGGTGGCAGTGAATGCTGGCCTCAGACAAAATCAAAGGGTCGGGTTTTTTGCTTTTTAGCAGTGTGGACTCTGGACCTAGTGGGTGCTGTGGGTGCCTTTGATGGCACCTGGTGTGTGGGAACACACGTTTTACCCGTGCCGATGCTAGCTAACATGGGGAGGCACTTTGCCTATCACTAAGTCAGTCAGTATCTTTTGCAGCTCCTAGTTGATTAAGTCTTCACTCTCCCATGGAGTCACATCCTTATTTTATTTCCTTTTCCCCCAGATACCTTGCCCTCGAGGTTTCTTCTGAAAACAGGCAAACCCAGATTACTCAACCATTGTTTTATTTCAAATCACTCTCTAATGCTGAAAACTGATTGAATGAATGTAAATAATTATTGATTTGGATAAAATTTCATAATAGTAAAAAAGTTGATGCCACATACACACACAAACTCTAGCCCATAAAAGATACTTCTAACCATTGTCCTGGGATTTAATTCAAGGGGTGGGGTGGGGGTGGGGTTGGTGCTATAAATAAATCTCACTGCAGCATCTTATACTTTTCCAAACAGTCAACCTTTGATCTCGCATTTGGGCTTCTGAGGCACACAGACTGGATTTGGCCACCTGCAGACATGCTTTGTGTAATTTGAGAAGATAAACTTGGAAATAAAAAATACTTTTAAACATGACTGTTCTTATTCTCCCAACTTTCTCTAGACTGTACCACATACTTGAATCCGGTGGGGAAGCACGTGATTGCCGACGCCCAGAACATCACCATCAGCCAGTACGCCTGCCATGACCAAGTGGCAGTCACCATTCTTTGGTCCCCAGGGGCCCTTGGTAAGTGGTCAAAATGGAGCCCACCGTGGTGGCCTGGGTGGGTAGTGCCCAGTGCAAGGGTCCCAGACCTCACGGCCTCCATGGGCCAGGCAGGTCTTGTCATGAGAGTAGCTCTGGTTGTCTTGGGCAGACACACCTCCTACTTTTATGCTGGGCATGTTCACGGCTCGATGCTGTGTCCTGTGTCTCCTCTTTTGTTCCCTTGGCTGTCAATGAGAGAGATGTGGGTTTGAAACATTCTAGTGGTGAGTGATAAATGGCACAGGCCTTGCTTGGCCTCTGTGTCTCAGCCGCAGTGGGAGGATGGGTGGCCCATCCAAGGACGTGAAGGCTTTGGCATCCAGCATTAATGGTCTCTAGCCTCGCAGATGTGTGTAGGCCCAGCTTTGGCACATTTTGTGAGTTTTCAGGAAAATCCCAGTTTTCGTGAGAAACCATGAAACCAACAATTTTTAAATGTTGGCAACGAGTTGAATTTTTATTTAAACTGTATGGGCTGGAGAAACCAAACTGAAAGAAAGGAAGAGGAAAAGCAAACCCGCATTATCTGGCCAGATTCAGGTGAGGGCCACACTGCTTGTCCTCTTTCATGAATTGGTGGTACACAGGAGAGATGGTATAGTTGAATGTGGGGCTTGGAAGGGTCCCTTTCTTCAAGTGGGCCTAAGTCTGAACCCAGAATAACAAGAAGCCTTCAGCCCTCACTGAGTCCCCGCTTCCCCATCTGTGAAGGGCAGATGACTGCCCCTTGGTTTGTTGTAGGAATTCGAGACACACATACAGTACATTTTTTAGAGAGAGTTCTTAAAAAACTGTGGCTATTGTTATCATCATCATAACCTGGTCCTTTAGCATTGCTACCCAATCTTAGTATTTTAAAAAAAAATCTGGCCAAGGGAAAAATAAAATAAAGTCTGAATTTTAAAATTTGAATGGGATAAATCTCAGAAGAACCAGAGTGCAGGAGAGGTGAGTGCAGGGAGAGGGAGGATAAGTCAGACTGGTGGGCCTGACTCACTTATCCATGTCAGTACTGCTGGGTCTGAACCCACTGGGTTTCCAAAAATAACATTATCTCAACATTTAAAGATACAAACATTCTCTGTGGATAAAAGGGAAGTGGTCGCTCCATGTAAGGCTAAATGGCCAAGGGGTTGGCCTGATGAATTGCAGGCTCCCTCTTTAGGATGAAAGGAAGAGATGTGAGCTGATGGTAGGAAACCAAAATGTGGCACAGTGTGGCAGAAGGTTGTAGTTTACCTGCATGATGATTTGGCTGGGGGAGGGAGGCGGGGGGGAGGCTGGACAGGTCCTATCTGTTTCTCTGAGGTTCTGTCAAGGAAGCTCTTTGGGAGCCAGAAAAACATATGGGTTAAGAGTATTCTGGGTTTGAGTCCTACCGCTGCCATTTAATTTCCTGTGTGACCCTGGGCAAGTCATTTAGTATCTCTACACCTCAGTTTCTTCACCAATAAAATGGGGAAAATAATACCTTTTTTTTTTAATGGTTGTTAGGAGGATTTAATGACATAAGTGATGGGAAGGGGTAAATAAGTTCCTGTAAGGGAAGCTGTCCTATAAAATTGCTGAACATTATATAACTACAATCCTATATAATAAAAGGGTAATATGCAAATTGACCGAATGACAGGACAACCAGTTGCTATGATGCGCACTGACCACCAGGGGGGCAGATGCTCAACGCAAGAGCTGCCCCCTGGTGGTCAGTGCGCTCCCACTCAGCCAGAAGCCCTGAGCCAGGTGCATGGCTGCCCGCCTCCACGGCAGCGCTAAGGATGTCTGACTGCGGGGAGCAGGCCTAAGCCATCAGTTGGACATCACCCGAGGGGTCCCGGACTTCAAGAGGGCGCAGGCTGGGCTGAGGGATCCCCCCAGGGCACGGATCTCATGTGTACTGGGCCTCTAGTATAATATAACTGCTAACAGAATTGTGATAAAGGTGTTACTGTGATTTAAGATTTACATCTGCTGTCTCTTCCCCCCACTCCCAGACTTGGCAGGTCTTTTAAAAATAAGGACTAGAGCCCTGGCAAGTGTGGCTCAGTTGGTTAGTGCATCGATCTGTGCACCAAAGGGTGTGGGTTCAATTTCCAGTCGAGGCGCATACCTAGGTTGCAGGTTCGATCCCTGGTTGGGGCACGTACGGGAGGCAGCCGATAGATGTTTCTTTCTCACGTGATGTTTCTCCCTCTTTCTCTACCTCTTACCCTCTCTCTAAAATCAATTAAATAATAATAGTAAGGACTAGATCCACCCATTCCCACCCTGTACATTAATGTAATTAATTACATTAATTTTTATGTAATTGTGACATGTATGGTCTTTAATCATATTCATTACCTGGCTTTTGTTAAAGTAGTAGTTCTAGGGGGCATTGCATGAATTAAATCTTAATATAAATTATAAGAATTTGTTAAAAAAAATTTTGGGGAGGCCCCGTTGGCATGGCTCAGTGGTTGAGTGTCAACGTATGAACCTGGAGGTCAAGGTTTGATTTCTGGTCAGGGCACATTGCTCAGCTTGCGGGCTCGATCCCCAGTTGGGGGTGGGGCGAGCAGGAGGCAGCCAATCAGTGATACTCTCATCATTGATATTTCTATCTCTTTTCCCCCTTCCTCTCTGAAATTAATAAAAATTTAAAAAAAATTTTAAAAATTCTGGGGAGGAGGAGTCTCAAAAGCCGAGTTCTGTGAGATCTACTGAATAGTTGCTGGATCTTGTCAGTAAGTTCGAACCTTGGGCTGTTGGTCAGCTGGGTGTCACCCCCGCAGGAAGCTTTGTACTTGAAATACAACAGAGTCTCTACCTGCACACACTATGTGCAGACTCCCTAAAACAGGAAGCTCTACTTGTCGTTCCTTTGCCCGGCCCACCGTTAAATATGTGCTTTTAATCAAATAGTTACAGGACTGGAGAACCTATTCGAAAGAGAAAAAGATTTCCCTGGCCTTTGCCATCCATCATTTTCCCACCTGGTTAATTGCATCCTGTGTAATTACTGTGGCCCTGGGGGGGGAAGGGTTGAAAACGTCTCCTTGTCTAGTGTGCAGAAAGAATGCGAAATCGATATCGTGCCAATTGAGGCCGGCTGGGGGGACCTCCAGCTGCCGTTGGGCTCCTCCAGTCTCCATGGGATACAGAGCCCGGTGCTGGCTCTTGTGGACATCAGAGCTTAATCCTTTTGAAAGCATCTAGTCCGACGTGTAGCGGGGGAAGCTCAGGTGGCGGGAGGCTGGGCCGGCGCCTTTCAGCGGCGCTGTGGGCGTCTGGGGCCTCTGTGCTGTATGAAGAGCACACACTGGGCAGCTCTTGGGTGCCCGCCTTTCAGGCAAGATTAGAGCAAGAACCGCTTTGTAAATCACACTGGCATTCTCGCAATCTATTTAATCTCAAGCCTAGGAACCCCTTGGGTGCAGACACACACTTTGTTGAGAATTTTGTATGTTGCTCATTGAAACATGCCAGCAAATACAGGACTGAAGTTTAAAGTGGAAACATAGTTTGGGGAGAGTCCCTAGTCAGCCCGGTGATTTATCAGTTGAATACACCCTGGCTAATGACCTAGAAATTCTGTATTCCACTGCAGACTTTTTATGACCAATTGTGACTTGAGTCTAAGCATTGGAACCCTACCGTCACAGAGGCAGTGGGCAATTGTGAAAGGCTGGCTGGGTTAGAGGCTAACTAATAGTGATGGTGTGGCAGAGAAGATCACCTGGCCTGTACCAGAGGGATGCAGAGGGTGTGTTTTTCCTTCCTGTAAATGCAGATGTGCTGGCCAGAGTAAGAATTCCTTTAACTGCTGTGTAGGTGGAGAGGACAATAATCTTGGAGGAAGGAAAGTGTGTTCAAAAGTAATTAGGACCACCTTTAATAAAAGCATTCTGCTTTGCTTAGGCATCGAATTCCTAAAAGGATTTCGGGTAATACTGGAGGAGCTGAAGTCAGAGGGAAGACAGTGCCAGCAACTGATTCTAAAGGACCCGAAGCAGCTCAACAGTAGCTTCAAAAGAACTGTGAGTCGCACGCGGGAATGTGCTCCTGAAGACCATTGTTCCGGGGTCTGAATGGGCTATTCAGAGTCTGTGAAACCGGAGAAGGAGGGGCTGTGGGGTCCGCCCCACCTGCCCAGGTGGGCGAGAATGGCGGGCAACACCGCCAGCCTGCTGCACGCTCCCCGAGCAGCCTCCAGCACCTCTGCTGGTAAACACGTCTCTCGGGTTACGTGCTGGACAGCCGTCCCGGGAGTGTATGTGGGCTCCTCCCCACCATCTTCGAAGTTCAGAGTTAACAAGCTCTGGCTTTCTTGCCAAAGAACAGACGGCATTGTTGATCTTCATGTTTAGTGAGGGATCCAAACCTAAACTGGATCCAGAAAATATAGCCCTGACTTCCTCCTTCTGTGAGACCCATCCCCAGCTCTGAAGCTGTGTCCGGTGACTGTCCGGGAAGACCGAGCTCTCCTGGGTAGGTGGAGGGTGGGTCATTTCTCCATGACGTCACATGTGTTTTTGTTCCCTTTTAGGGAATGGAATCTCAACCTTTCCTGAATATGAAGTTTGAGACGGATTACTTTGTAAAGATTGTTCCTTTTCCTTCCATTAAAAATGAAAGCAATTATCACCCTTTCTTTTTCAGAACCCGAGGTGAGTTTGGTCTTTCTGCCTGGTTCCCATGGTGACACTTCTGCTTTTAATTTTCAACCGATCTGTGGTTAAGAACCCACCAGTTACTGGTCTGAAACCAGCATGGTGCAGAGAAAAACATCCAGAAAAGCAACCTTTAGAATTGAGGTTTGGCCCAGGATGCTGTTAGTCATTTATTAAAACCATTTGATAAAAAAAATAGGAATAAGCCCAGCTGGTATGGCTCAGTGGTTGAGCCTTGACCTATGAACCAGGAGGTCAGGGTTCAATTCCTGGTCAGGGCACATGCCCGGGTTGTGGGCTCAATCCTCAGTGCGGGGCGTGCAGGAGGCAGCTGATCAATGATTCTCTCCATCATTGATGTTTCTATCTCTTTTCCCCTTTCCCTTACTCTCTGAAGAATCAATAAAACATATTTTAAAAAATAGGAATAAGAAGTATAAGTTGGTTTTGGGGTAAAGCATGAAATGATTTCATCTTTTGTCCTCAGGAGGGTGGCCTCGGTGAGTGATTCCCTGTCGTTTTCAGGGTTAGATTAAGAAAATTAAGCAATGTTCCCGAGATCACCTCTTCCTGGAAATTTATTCTTTCTACGTATTTACTTAGCACCTGTGTGCTAGGCCCTGTTCTAAATGCTTTCCAAATATTAACCCAGCTTACCCTGTGACAACCTTACAAAGAATTTAATCTTACCATCTCAGTAATGAGATGTGGCTCACACACAGAGAGGTCAAAGGGCTTTCTGGAGCTGGAACCTCAGAAGTCTGACTTCAGATCCACGCTCTCCAGCCCTAACTGTGCTGATACCCTTTGCTGCCTGGCCTCCTCTTCATCTGCTCTGCACACGGTGTGTGTTTCATCTCCCTGAACCGCTGCTTGTTCTCTCTTGCCTTCCTATCAGCCGTTCAGTCTGGCATTCCAGGTTAGAGGATCCGACAAGCCCTCCTGTGTGACCTGGTTGCCATCTTCCTCCTCCGTGTGCTTTTATTCTCAACTCCAGTCTTCATCAGTGTCCCCTTTGCGGAACTCTTACTCTGGCTGTTTTCTTCTAGTCTGTCTTTCTTTTTTTGTCTTCTGTGCAGCAAAGTTATTTTATAATAATTGGTCTCATTTTCTTTTTAAAAAACATTTTTTTAAAATTGATTTCAGAGAGGATAGGACAGGGAGAGAGAGAAACATCAAAGATGAGAGAGAATCATTGATGGGGATCAAGCCGTAACCTGGGCATGTGCCCTGACTGGGAATCAAACCACGACCTCTTGATTCATAGGTCGATACTCAACCGCTGAGCCACACCCGCTAGACTCATTTTCTTGATTAAGTAAGATTCCATTGGGAAAAGACCATTAGCACCTAACAATATCTCTTGATACCTCATACATAACAACCAGAGGGAGGATCCAAAGCATGTGTTCATGAAAAACTTGCCTAAATCAAACCTAGCATAATTTTTTAAGTATGTTTTTTTTTAAAAAATATTTTTTTATTGATTTCAGAGAGAGGAAGGGAGAGGGAGAAAGAGATTGAAACATCAATGATGAGAGAATCATTGATGGGCTGCCTCCTGCATGCCCCACACTGGGGATCGAGCCCACAACCCGGGCATGTGCCCTGACTGGGAATCGAACCATAACCTCCTGGTTTATAGGTTGATGCTCAACCACTGAGCCATGCTGGATGGGCAAGTATGATTTTTATTGATTTCAGAGAGGGAGAGGGATAGAGAGAGAAACATTGATGAGAGAGAAACAATGACTAGCTGCCTCCTCACGCCCCCCCCACTGGGGATCGAGCCTGCAACCTGGGCATGTGCCCTGATCAGGAATCAAACTGGTGACCTGGTGCATGAGTTGACGCTCAACCACTGAGCCACACCAGCTGGCATAATTTAAGATTAATTTTTCCCATTGGAATCAGTCAGTGTGTCTATTTGGGTCTGAGGTGGAGGCAGGAGATGTGTTTATCACTATTTCAGTATAGTGACCTTGAGGCTGCCTTTGGTTTTCTTAGAATTGTATGGACCTTTTCTAGAAGGTTCTCCCTGGGTTAGCAACATGGCATATTGAACTAGCTATTTGGCCTCTCTCACTGTGTTTTTATTGCATTGAAATCGTTAAAATATTGGCTTCAGTGCCTGGTTTTCAGCATGGATGCTACTACCCCTTAGTAAATGCCTGATGTCACTTTCAGACTCATTCAGAAGGATTTTAAATTAGAATGCTGGTGACGGTTAAAATGGCCAGAGACAGTTAAGAGGCTCACTTCGATCTCCTGTGCCCAAACACCTCCACAGGGGCCAGGGCCAGCGTCACTGCTGTTTACAGCGACAGCAGGCTCCATGTGGCAGTAGCACGAACACTCCTGCTGCCCTTAAGTTTTCATAAGATACAGCTGAACTGCACTGAAAATCAGTGTTGAATCGATGTATTTCATACTCTTCCCAGCAGCACCCAGTGCCATATATTTATGTTTGTTGAATTGTTGGGCAAGAAAAATGTCAAACTGTCCTATAACCAAAAATATGTATCTCTGTTAACAGCCTGTGACCTGTTGTTACAGCCGGACAACCTGGCCTGCAAACCCTGTAAGTAGAGCTGTTCTTGTCTCGACGTGGTGCCACCCTGGTGGTGTCGGGTGGCCTTGGGGTGCTCACTTGGGTCCTTTCTCCTCCCAGTCTGGAAGCCTCGGAACCTGAATATCACCCAGCACGGTTCGGATATGCAGGTGTCCTTCAACCACGCACCACACACCTTTGGCTTCCGTTTCTTCTATCTTCATTACAAACTCAAGCATGAGGGACCCTTCAAGCGAAAGACCTGTAAACAGGTGGGCCACTAGGTGTACGTAAAGGAACACTCTGTGTTTTAAAGTGACCCCTGAGCCCCTGGAATTTGGATGGTTCAGCATGAGCATTAGGTGTTGTTGATTCTCAGCAGTTGGTAGATATTCCAGAATATTATCCCTGGGTGTGTCTCAGACCATTTTGCCGTCATCCCTCACTCCCCAGTTACCTCCACCCCAACTATCCCGGTGGTGATGTAGCCCGGTAAGGATATTACCAAGGAACCAAAGTAATGAAGCATTTCTAGTTTGCTCTTCTATATTTCAAACATTAATCAGGTGCTCACTGTGTGGCAGCCACCAAGCTTTATGCTCATGGAAGCCTTACCACCCTGGGTAACAGAGGCTGCTGTCACCCCCACTGTACAGATGGGGAACCTGAGGTCACACAGCTGTAAGTGGAAAAAGTACATGTAGGAGCCATGTCGCTAGCATTTCAGTGGCTACTGATTTCCACACAGGCCAAGGTTAAGTAGAAACTCAGTAACCAAGTTCTTACGCTGGAGGCGGTCAGAGGGAGTAGGAAAGGTGTCATGGAAGTTCACGGGGCTGCGGGGACGCCCCTTGGAGCCCGAGAGGTGGTTAGTGGCGGTGGGAGACCCCAGCGGCTTCCTGCATGCTCCTGTGTGTGTGCAGTTGTGCTTTCCTGCTGGCTATCACTTCCTTGGACCTTCTGCTCAAGTTAGAATTATGGCAAATAAACACAAACACAGGCGGTAATTTCTCTCCCCACCCTTTTATTAAGTAAAGGGTATTCTAACTACATAGTTTATTTGTTTCCAAACAGAATATTCCTGAGGGTACCAGCAGCTAAATGTGCAGTATGACAGGGGTCCCAGGCTCTCCTAGGCCTTTTATCAAAGTGAAGTTCAGATAATGTGGCAGATAAGCACAGTTGTTTCCTGATCTCATTGACGGCTCCTGAAAAAAAAAAAAAAAAAAAAGTTTATATGAGATCTTCAGTTCTGGGGGAACAGAGGGGTCCTGATGACCTTTATCCAAGAAGCAAGTTTTAAAAGTATTGTTTCTTTACAGGAGCAAAATACAGAGACAACCAGCTGCCTCCTTCAAAATGTATCTCCAGGTGATTATATAATTGAGGTACGTATAACTCAAGAAAGCCCTATTATTAATTCTACAGAATGAGTCCAGTTCATTTAAAATCCCAGCTGTTTATAACACTAAATTTCAAGCCATTGAAGGTGTGCAGTTATATTTTTACATGGTCCTTAACATGCTTTTAAAAAAGTTTATATGAAATTGATCTTTGATTTTTTTATTAAATATTTCAAAATAAATATTTTTATGTGACCATATAGTCCACATAATCATGATTTAAAACTTCTATATTCCTTCTTCTTTACAAAGGTATATTTTTAAAACTTTAGCTTCTAAAATGTCTTGTTTTAGTAATGAAACAGCAAAGCAAAAGCTATGTCCATTACATCTGCCTATACTTTTCCAGGTTTCTGCTGACATTGTTCTGTATAAATTTACATGAGTTCTAAGTTCTGCTTAAAAGAGCATGTAAATGATAAGAATTTTTTCTTTTCTTCTTGTAATTTCTTTTCCAGTATCAAACATATTGCAAAAACAGGAGTAAAAGAAAAATAGAACGAGAAATTAAAAATTGTCCATATCCTTCCTATTCAAAGACAGCCAACATGTCTTAACATTTTGGTAGAAACACTTAGTTCTTGCATTACTCTGTAGCAATATGTGGTTTTGAGCAGACACACCCTCTTAAAGCATTCAGTAAGATCAGTGGTAAGATGCCATTTCAGTTGAAAGTTGTTAGAACATGGAATCACTAGCTGGTTTCATCAATGAACAAACAACCTTTGGATTCATGAAGAAGTCACGACTTTTGACTGGGTAGAGCAGAGATGTGTCTAACCATTAGTGTCTACCTCGCTGGTAAATGATCACAGGCGGCAGCCCTTCCCTCACCCCGTTCTCCTTCCTCCCGCCCACACTGCCCACGGATGACAAAAGCATGAAATCTGTTGAGATGCTATCACTTAAAATAATAATATAGCATCCTCTGTTTTGCAGCTGGTGGATGACACTAATACAACAAGAAAAGTGGTGCATTATGCTTTAAAGCCAGGTAAGACTTTTTTGTTTGAAACGTTGGCTCTGGACTCTAGTATACCAAGGTATCTGTACCTAATGCTTTACAAAAACAAAACACAACAAAAACTTGAGCTTCTCTTGCGGGCTGTTCCATCAAACCTGACTTCCCTCCACTCTAAAGTGGATGCCTGGAAGATCAAAGGCAGTGTGGTGTGTGTCTTCTGGAACTAAATAAATAGTCAATTGTCCTCAGAAGAAAAGCGGTGGTGGGAGGTTTCCTTAGGCAAAATTCTCACTCAAAGGTATTTACAGTTAGCAGACTGTTGAATTGTTTCTTCAAAATGAATCCTTTTTAAAATTACCAAACCAATAGTAGAGAAGGTGGTCAGGGGGTCCTAGAACCTGTTATGTGGCTTAGACTGAAAAAGAAAACACAGTTTCTCTTTGAAGCTGTTATGCTGCTTGAGTTTAAAAGCCTTCCCTTTGGAATTTCCCAGTGCACTCCCCGTGGGCTGGGCCCATCAGAGCTGTTGCCATTACTGTGCCACTGGTCGTCATATCGGCATTCGCAACACTCTTCACTGTGATGTGCCGCAAGAAGCAACAAGGTATGTGGGTGGTGTGTCCCTGCCAAGGGGCAGAGCCCGAGTGCTTGGTCCCTCCAGGCGGGCATCTGGGAGGCCATATAGCTCCTGGACTCTGTGTGGACGTGTCACCTCTTGTTTCTTGAAGATAACATTAGGTCCCCAGTCTTAGAGAACAGGACAAAGCGTTGCTCATAGCTATCAATCTTCTCTTCCAAATTTAGAAAATATATATTCACATTTAGATGAAGAGAGTTCTGAGTCCTCCACCTACACCACGGCACTCCCCAGAGAGAGGCTGCGGCCGCGGCCGAAGGTCTTCCTCTGCTATTCCAGTAAAGATGGCCAGAATCATATGAACGTTGTCCAGTGTTTCGCTTACTTCCTCCAGGACTTCTGTGGCTGCGAGGTAAGGAATCTCAAGTCTCTTACCTTGGGGGGCGGGTGGGACACATGCTCTGCACCCTCTCCTGGCCACCTTGTCCCTGCCTCCAGGCCTCCTTAGGTGGTACCTGCCCTCCAGCAGTGCCTGTTTCCCAAATTGGGATCAGCCTCGCACTCTTCTTCCAGTCTCTTCTACTCATCACTAGCACTAACTGTTTTCTCATGCTCAGTTCTATCCCTGACACACTCCTGCTCAGAAGCTTTGAGTGGCACCCACCTGGCAGGAAGTTGTATGGGGACAAATGGTAGCTGCCCTGGGAGCATGTAGTGGGGGTGGGGAGAGGTGGTCACTCGACAGAGCATTGGAAAGTCAAAGAGATCAGGGCAAGAAAAGTAGCAGGTTTGACAATGTGGGGGAGCTTTGCTAAGAAGGGAAAATAATGCATCAAGTGCTCAAATGGTCTGCTCTGGTTTCTTACCTGTTCGAGTTAAGCTATTTATACGTAGCTATTCTATAATGATATAGTGTTAATCTTAGAGCGAAGTTTGAGGCTCTCATGGACACGTTTCTTACGAATGCAAGAATTGGGTTATTTGTGCCTGCTGGCGGGTTTCTCAGAATCTCTCCATGTGGTGAGACTGCCCCCTAGTGTCAAAAAACGTATTTACAAGGCTGGGCCGGTTTCCTAATGCAGGAAGGTGGAGAGAGATTGGCAGATTAGCACATGTGCTAAAAAGCAACAGCAAACAATTGTAATACTGTAGAAAATTTGGAAACTAGAAAAATATGACAAAAAATGGCCTGTAATCCCCACTTGGAGAAATGAGGAATGATGGTTAATATTTGGTGTATTTTCTTCCAGTCTTTTTCTGCCTAGATGAAGTCATACACACAGTTTTGCATTTTGAATAGGTCGGAGTTATTTTCTCTGTCTCATTTTAATAACTTTTTACACAATTAGCAGCTTTATGTAAACTGCCATTTTAAACAGCCACGTGATCCATGTTATTTCAAATTGTTAAACATCTCAGTACTTCAATATGGCCTCATTTCTAATGATTTTTCAAAGACAGATTCCTGGAAATGGAATTGCTGGATTAAGTATAGGAACATTTTACAAAATGCTTGGTATATAATCTGTTGGACTTTAAAATTTATAACGTTGGAAGAATTAGGGCATGTGTAAGACAATTCAGGATTATTTTCAGCAAGTGGATAGATAGATGTTTCTTCACTTTGGTAACACCGTAGAGCAGAAGGCAAAGTCATTTTAGATTCCCTCCCCCCTCAACAGACTGTGGCTGTTGTGTTTGGGCCTAACCATCGGGAATTAGTTTCTGAGCTATAGAAAGGAAGAGAAGCCCTAGTTGGTTTGGCTCAGTGGATAGAGTGTTGACTGCGGACTGAAGGGTCCTGGGTTCAATCCGGTCAAGGGTATGTACCTCGGTTGTAGGCTCAATCTCTAGCCCTGGTTGGTGCACGTGCGGGAGGCAACCAATCGATGTGTCTCACTTATATTGATGTTTCTCTCTCTCTGTCTCTCCCTGTCCCTTTCATCCTTTTATTCTCTAAAAAAAAAAATCAATGGAAAAATATCCTTGGGTGAGAATTAGCAAAAGAAAAGAAAGGAGGAGAAAGATACACTTGCCAAGAGATGATTTCAGTAGAATCAGATGAAAATGGTCTGAGAAGGTGAAAACCTATGAGGGGGCCTGGTTTTCTTCTCCCATCCTCAATCTCCCTACCAGACCCCCTTTGGGGTTAAAGGCCGCATATGGATGTGACCGTGACCACTGAGAAGTCATGGTGGGAAGTGCTGGTCACTCATGAGTTAACCATAATGGCCATGTTACTGCAGTTCACCCTCCTCTTCAGCCATTGACCAACTAGTAAATAGCATGGCTTTGAGATGGCTGGGGAGGTCCTCTTTGTCAGTTATACTCTGTGGATATGAGTCATCCAACATTGTGGGTGACTATGACATCCAGACCTGAGCCCCATTTCTCAACCCACTTTGGGGGTCCCTCACCCAAGTCCCTCCATCACCTTCCAGCTTTCTCTCTGGGACCTGCCCCCCATGTAGGCAGCCTCATTCATCAGGTAAACCAACCCCAGGGCCTACGTTTTCAATGTTCTGCATCACACTTGATAAGTCCCTTGAGGGCCTCACACGATGTGTGACTTAGGCAGATTGCTAGAAGCTCTGTGCTTCTGTCTTTTCACGTGTAGGACAGGAGTGGTAATGACCCCACATTATGCTAAACCGAGGGCATGATGCAGAGGGTCTGCTGTGTGACCGTCACCCATGGACTGTTAGCTGTTCCTCGGGGCCAGGTCACCTTAGAGCTTGTAATGATTAAGGGAGAGATGATGTGCCCTTTTAAAAAAACATATATATTTTTATTGATTTCAGAGAGAAAGGGATAGGGAGAGAGAGATAGAAACATCAATGATGAGAGAGAATCATTGATTGGCTGTCTCCTGCACACCCCCCACTGGGGATCAAGTCAGTAACCCCTGCATGTGCCCTTGACTGGAATGAAACCCAGGACCCTTCAGTTCGCAGGCCGACGCTCTATTCACTTAGCTAAACCAGCTAGGGCTGATGTGCCCTTTTGTAACAATCCTTGCGCGACACTCCAGGCTGTATAAGTGAGTGTGGGTCCTGTTTTTCCAGGTGGCTCTGGACCTATGGGAAGACTTCAGCCTCTGCCGAGAAGGGCAGAGAGAATGGGTCATCCAGAAGATCCACGAGTCCCAGTTCATCATCGTGGTCTGTTCCAAAGGCATGAAGTACTTCGTGGACAAGAAGAACTACAAGCACAAAGGAGGCGGCCGCGGCTCGGGGAAAGGGGAGCTCTTCCTGGTGGCCGTGTCCGCCATCGCCGAAAAGCTCCGCCAGGCCAAGCAGAGCTCCTCGGCGGCGCTCAGCAAGTTCATTGCAGTCTACTTCGACTATTCCTGCGAGGGAGACGTGCCTGGCGTCCTGGATCTGAGCACCAAGTACAAGCTCATGGACCACCTGCCCCAGCTCTGCTCCCACCTGCACTCGCGAGACCACGGCTTTCCGCGAGACCACAGCCTCCCGCGAGACCACGGCCTCCCGCGAGACCACAGCCTCCCGCGAGACCACGGCCTCCCGGAGCTCGGACACGTCAGCAGGAGGAACTACTTCCGGAGCAAGGCGGGCCGGTCCCTGTACGTGGCCATCTGCAACATGCACCAGTTCATCGACGAGGAGCCCGACTGGTTTGAGAAGCAGTTTGTGCCTTCGCAGCCTCCCCCGCTCCGCTGCCAGGAGCCAGTCCTGGAGAAGTTCGACTCGGGCCTGGTGCTGAATGACGTCATGTGCAAACTGGGGCCCGAAAGTGACCTCAAGGCTGAGGTACCGGCCCCTGGGTCACCAGAGGGGCAGCAGCTGGGCCCCGACGAGGCCGCGGAGGCCGTGGGCGTCCCGGTCCTGCAGCCCCTGCTGCGCGCCGGGAAGGCCATGGGCGCCTCGGGCATGCCGCGGGACTCGGGCATCTACGACTCCTCCGTGCCCTCCTCCGAGCTGTCTCTGCCCCTCATGGAAGGGCTCTCGGCGGACCAAACAGAAACGTCCTCGCTGACCGAGAGCGTGTCGTCCTCCTCAGGCCTGGGTAAGGCGGGGGCCCCAAGTGCCAGTGGGTCCGTTCCCATGCAGGCCCAACCTGTTTGGCAGTGACACCTGATGGGAAGTAACACAACTGCATTGATAGTTTCAATTGCTCCCAGGTAATGAGAATGTTCATATGTGTGAACTGATGCTAAATTACGGTGAACTGCCCAGTTCCATGTTATGTAATATACAACATGTGCACTATACCACCTTCCTAAACTCCAAAAACATCCGAATACCAAAATGCAGTGGTCCCCAACAGTGTTAGATGAGCGTCCTGGACCTGGATCTTTGTTGGGACTTGCACTCTTCACTATCCCCATGTCTTTAAAGCCATATCTGTTGAACCTGGGTTCAGGGATGCATTATTCTCCCCACAGCTCAGCACAGGCTCCAAGTAGAGCCCTATGGGAGGCCCCATTTCCCCAGGGAGCCCCTGCAGGATGCTATATCATCCTTAATGTGCCTGTGACTAGCTGGAGTCAGGCATGCAAACCCTTGACTCACCGCAAGGGAACTAGGACCTCTTAGCAGCTTGAGCTGGTTGGGATGCCTGCCTCACTTGCCTAAAGCCTGTAGTCCAAACCCAGGGTCTGCCATTTTCTGGTCTGAGTGCCCAGTCTAGTGAGGTGTAATGAATGACTTGTGTCTCTGCTCTCTCTTCTTTCCTTAGGTGAGGAGGACCCTCCTGCCCTTCCATCCAAGCTCCTCATCTCTGGGGTGTATAAAGCAGAACCTGGTTGCTGCAGCTACACTGGTGAACTCCACGCAGTCGCCCCTTTGTAACAAAATGGAAGAGTCTAAGCATTGCCACTTTAGCTGCCGCCTCTCTGGTTCCCCAGCTCATCTCTCTGGATGTGTAGCCCACTTGGAGCTGAGGATGTTTGGAGTGAAATTCGTGCCAGTACTTGTTCTCCTTGCCCTTATCCTCTAACAGATATCTTGGCAAAGTCTCCAATTTTCTAAAACCATATGGAGCTCGGAAAGGCATGTCCATAAGATCTGACAACAGCTTGCCATGGTGGGTCAGACCTTGGGTTAGAGCCAATACTGAGAGGTAGAGAGGAAACATATAAAAAGAAACAGGAAAATACCTGCACTGATCGTTCAGACTTAATTTATCTCTGCAAACGTTGCCTATTCATTGTTGGCTACTTTGATTTGAAATGCTTTGTAGAAAAAGCACTTTTAATATCTTCACAACCACAGAAATCAAGTGTCAGTCTATCTGGAACCCATGTCATTAGAGATGATACTCCTGCCCACTTTAGGTGTGGAACTTATGATGCTATGGTTGTTTAAAAGGTCAAGAAGGTGACTGAATATATAATCACCTTTTATAAAATGAGTGTTTATGTATTTGTGGGTGGCGTGGCTGGCTGAGGTGGGGGCTGCAGGGCCAGGATGACTGTCTAGACTATTCTACTTGAGTTGGGCTGGTCAACATGCAATGGCACCAGAGCTCAGCTCCCAGGACCACCTCTGGGTCTGAGTAGCATCACGTGAGGGCCCGATCTGCCTGTCAAGCTTTCCTGGGCTACGTTTACTGCGCTGTATCTCAGATGGGGGTGCCTGGAATTTTATTTTTGAGAGACAGATAAACAACTGGACTCTAGTACTGGAAGTTGAGGTTCATGTGTCATTTGGCTTCTGGTCTAAAAAGCTGTGTCCAGAATATTTGGGGTCAGAATCCACTGAAATACAGCAGTGTGGGGAGGTGGTGGCCAGTTAATCTGCTGAACTGGTTTTGACTAATGACAAACCTCTTTTTAAGAAGGTGAAAAGGAGGGAACTGTTCCAAAGATGAATGTGCTCTTTAAATATTGTCTAAAGAAGACATGGGACCTGAAATCACTAAGTTCTTGAATCTGAAAGTATTCTCCCCACAACCCAGCCTGAGACTCATGTTTCACTTTGTGTTTCTTTTGTACTCACCCAATGAAAGATTTATCTCTCGTGCTTCCTTCCTACCGAAAACAGCTATTTGGAGCTTAGAAGGAAAGAATTTTCTATAAAAAGAAAAAGAAAATGCTCTGTTTTTATGAATGACTTCCCTATAGAATTTCTGTTTCCAAAGGGAAAATAGTTCCCTTCTCCTCCCTGTGCCCTTCGGGGTGTGAGCATCCTTTTCATAGATGCTGTTGGATTTGGCATCCTATTTTCTCAGCATTTACACCAGGGACCATGTTTTTGACACCAGCAAAAAGGACTGATATTAAAGGGGATGCTGAGAAACATCCCGAGGAGGGGTGGGAGGTGGGATGGGCAGGACTTCTCTTTCCAAGCACATGCTTGGCAGGTGGGGAAGGGAAAGATTACATGCTCCTGGAAAGAAAAGGTTTGTGTATATTTTTGATGCAAATGCCACACTTCCTGCTCTGTAAAGGCAGCTGGCAGCTTCTTGGGAGAGGTACGTGATTGTCTGTTCTCTGGCATCGAGTTTCCTGCAGCTGCTCTGAGGGAGAGACAAGTGAGCAGCAGAACTGCCTCCCCCATAAAACCAGGCATGTTGTTGGAGAAGAGATGTTCCATGTTTGTCACCGTGAAATAGAGGACAAGCACAGAGTTCCTGTCCACATGTGACCGTCCTGCCATCCCATCCTCGGCATGCCTGTGAAGGAGCTTGGGCAGTTCAAACTTGCCAACATACGAACATTATGAGAGAGATTTCTATTGAGACCAAATGGTGTATGCGCCAAAGGAACTATTAAGGGCAACTTTTAGGATATTCAGCTTTGCTTGTGAAATGAGGCATCTATGAGAAAGTGGCCCCAGTGACAGCATGGAGGATGGGGTCAGGGGAGCATTCCTAATGTGGGCAGAGAGCTTGCTAAGTGAACTCACTTATGAAAATGGAAGGGAAAAAAGGTGCTAGTCCAAATATCAGGTACTGTTTTAGGTTGGATTTAAGGTTTGGGCACTTATTTTCAATATTTGTGATCAACAAAATCAAACTGTTGTACACTGGGAATGTCCAACTCAGAATAAGTTGAGAAGTCCAACTTCCTTGTTTTGCCTTATTAGTTTCACTATTCCTCCTCCCCCCCATCTCATCCTGGGAATGGGAATAATTGCCTTGTAGATTAAGGCAAAACATCTGTTTTAAGCAGAGCTCCATTTTTTTTGACTCTCACATTGTTCTGGACAGTGGAAATGATAAGCCAGAATTCAGATAAAGTTTCTGTAAGTCACAGGCTTTTAGACATTGGGGAAACAAGTAGAGTATAGGGATGATCTGAAGTCCTTAATCCTGAGAGTCAGCGGCTTGTAGAGCTAATTTAGATGGTGTCCTCTGGACAGGAAGACAAGTGTAAGTCCAAGGTTCCAGGTTACCAAGAAGCCTGCAGGTAGTTGAAGATAGATTGTTTATCTTAACTCACAGTACCCTACAGAAAGGACTTAGCATCTGACACAGTCATCTTTGCCAAGAGAGTAAGTGATCAGAGAGGTGAAAGAAAGCCCAGATCAAGGTGTGCTCTTCTCTCAGGTCAACTACAAGGGACCACCTAGGAGAAACCAGCCCACCCACACTGTCGGCATAAGGTACTCCAGAGGGCCAAGTCCTGGGCCTTTGAACCACACTGATCTCTAGAAAGAAGTAATTCAGATCCAGGCCCAGGTCAGTGACTCAGCCAGGTAATAATACTTTGAGACAAACATGAGATGGGCAGCCTATAAAGTTATGAGGCAGAGTTTTTGACACATAAACAGTAACTGAAGATAGTGCCAGATCAGAAGTTCAAAATTATGTCTTTAGCAACGCTGACATCTTTGGAATCCAATGTATAGTAATTTAAGTTCAGGTATGTTTGTCAAAGTTTAGTCTTCATAGCCACATGTGTCTTTTTTTTTAAAACCAACCTCTAGTCTCAGGTTTCCTGACTTAAGCGGTAAACAAACAGGAAAACCATCTCCAAAAATGTGGGTTTATGTGATTTTTTTCAGAGTCCTTCCCCTAAAGGGTTGAGCATCTTTTCTTTAAAAAAAAAAAAAAAGAAGAAAAAACAGCTATTTTCTTGGAGAAGATATAACATACCCTCCTCCCCAAAGAGAGAAAACCCTACAGCAGTCTGCAACCGCCTGAACACTAATTTGGCTCTCCTAGAGATAGGAATTACTCTTCATGTCTTTATTGGAGAGAAGTGGACAAGCCAATGTGAAGGTCATTAGACTTTTCTATTTTGTGGGGGAAAACTCTTATTTAATAAGATGGTATGTCTTTACGGGGCACCAGTGTAGCAGGCCAGGTGTAATGATAAATAAGGTGTGATTATAAATGGCAGTGACATGTCCTCTCAGTGTTAGGGAGACAGGGCATGGTGGGGACCATGGTAAACTGAAGGGCTCCTCTCTTACCTACAGGTCGCAGGTACTCCAGGCAATTGTGGCACACAGTGTTTCCTGATCTTCCCATCTTTCAAGAGAAGCTGAGAATTTGGGTTTTTATATGAAAAATTCTGATTTCTTTAGAATTGGCAACTAAATTATAAAACATTTTAAAATGCATTCAGACCCAACAGAACACATGGGTGGACCTGATTTGGTCCACTAGCTGCCAGTTTGTCACCAATCTCTGCTTCATAAGATTTGAAATGAAAAGCATGCATGGTAATTACAGATTTCTGGTACCACCAGAAAATGCTCTTGCTAAATGCAGTCAGTAGCTGGAGTGCTGCTTTCCCTCATTGCTTCCCCAAAGAAATGTGATATGATTGTGAATGTATTTGAAATGTTTTTATTGTTTTCTTTACATTTTGTGTTTTCAGAGAAAGACAAGCCAGTTGTTAATTTTAAAATCAGATTTATGTTCTCCCAGTTAAAAAATAAGACATTTGAAACAGTTTCACTTAAACCATACAACCTGAAGGACCTTATTTGTAATTTTAGCTCTTGGTTTAAAAAATTTTTTAGATGATGTGCAATTCTGAGCTAAGGCCAAGACTGAATAAGGAAAAGCAGGCATTGTGGGGAATAGGGCAAGGAATTCAGTGTGTACTAGAGCCAGGTATTTGCATTGTCTTCTGCTTTAAATGACCTGTGAATTGATTCTGGTTCGGAGGTGTGAAATTATATACCAAGAAAAGCTTTTTTTTGGTATTGAGATAGTAGGAGTCCTCATGGGGTATTGGGTCATCCTTGCTATATCTCCTCCTTTCCAGGCTCAGGGTGAAAATAAACAAAAGGAAATCTGACTGTAAGCCAATAGCTCTGATTCCGATTTCAGACTTTTGGGGGTTGGTGAAAGTTTGGGTTATCTAGCATGCTCCCCCCCCTGATGACAGACAAGGCTGCACCTGAATTATTTCAGACATATGGCTGTGGATGGGATTCTGGATTTTCAGCAAAGGAGATTCTGTAACCTATCCTGCTGATCAGATAGTTCTTTGTACGTCTTCCCTATAGAAATTCAAACCAGCCTTCTTTTGTTCAGTATGCAGTGGAAAAAGAACAGCTGGTCACCTTCCCTGTGTTTGAAAACTATAGTGAAGTCATTCCCCTGGAGTTTTTATTTCAATGATAAATAATCCCACCTACTTAAGCCATTTTTCATAGCTCTTATTTTCCAAGGACTTAGTAATTTTCCCTGCTATTCTGTTTCTCAGCTTTACACTCAGTTTAGCTGCCCAAATAGAATGAGGGGCCTTATTCACATTGGTGCTTTGTGAAGGCCAAGCTCAGGATGGGGATTACAAGGAAATTCTGTGCCCAGCTTCTCTTACTACTTAAAAATTTAATGGCACTTTATAAAATGATGTATCACCTATATTCATTTGGGGATTGTTTGATTGCCGTTTTTGTTGTTACCGTTTTTTTCTTGGTGGCAGTACTCTTAATCATATGTGTCCTCCCCCCCCCCCCACTCTCCCCCGCCCCGTGCTTAAACATTTGGTGCACATTCTTAATGTGTTTAATGTAATTCCTGAATTTCTTCAAGACACTCTTTAAGACCAGCTCTTACCTTCTGAGTGGCAGCTACTCCTCCCAATTTTGGATTTTATTTTTATATCTCTAGACATTACCTTTATGACTCACAATATTAAATGGTTCAGACTTCAGTTTGACCACTGGTGAGATAGACAGTTGTTGCTAAGGGCTAAATTGCAGAGAGGTCGAATGAAGACCTCTTGGGAATTTTGGTTAGTGTCTTTCCTGCTCTTTGGTTCCTTTCCAAAATTCAGCTGGGACCACAGACTCCCCACGGGGCCTTTTTATGTTCTAAAAGGTTGCAGCCATGGCTCTGAATTGACCAAGCACTGTGTTTTCACACCCAGAAGACGTAACAAAAGCAAACCATTATGACTGGTTTATGCCATATAAAACTTCAGATGCAAAGAAGCAATCTTTTGTTTGTAAGTGATGTAGACAAAGCTGACTGCTCTATTCATTCGACAAAAAAATTACCATTGGATTATACTAATGTGTAATCATCTGTTATTTTTTAAAAGGGTGTTTTGTTTTTTTTGTCTTGAAAAAAAAGTGAGTGTGAACAGAGAAAAAACTTGTAAAAATCAAATGTGTTCACTTAGAGCAGTGATTCTCAACCTTCCTAATGCTGCGACCCTTTAATACAGTTCCTCGTGTTGTGGTGACCCCCAACCATAAAATTATTTTCGTTGCTACTTCATAACTGTAATTTTGCTACTGTTATGAATCGTAATGTAAATATCTGTGTTTTCCGATGGTCTTAGGTGACCCTGCTAGCGGTTCTCAACCTGTGGGTTGCGACCCACAGGTTGAGAACCGCTGCTCTAGAGCCTAAGACCATCGGAAAACACAGATATTTACATTACGATTCATAACAGTAGCAAAATTACAGTTATGAAGTAGCAACGAAAATAATTTTATGGTTGGGGGTCACCACAACACGAGGAACTGTATTAAAGGGTCGCGGCATTAGAAAGGTTGCGAACCACTGATAGAGAGTAGGTAACTTCTGTTTTCAGGGTTAGTTTTTCCTTTCCTACTACAGAAGCTCCCTGTTAGCACATTCTTGGGAGAAAGCCTGTGGAACATGGTGGTTATTGCCATTGTCTTTGTTTCATCTTTAAGTTTGTCCCTTGTGGGATCTGGTGGAATAGTGAGCACTGACAGACTGTAGCATTATTTTACATTGAAAACAATGTCTTTTTCGATTTGTACATAACTGAATAGGTGACAGTAGATCACAGTTGACATTTGCAAAATGTTGTTTTTGTACTTTTAGAATTTCTGCATCAAATAAAGTGTTTTGTTTTAAGAATGTGGTGGTTCATTATTCTAGATTATCTTTCCTGTTTCCTGAATAGCTGGAGTTCCTAACCCAGTTTTCTGAGGGCTCTCCCTCTGAGACGGAGAGAGATTATCCAGGGTGAGGAGGCGAGGGTGGTCAGTATGCCTCGTTCTTTAAAGAGGAAAGGAACCTGCTGCCGTGACCATTTACCTCACCCTCCCGTGGGCAGTTGCCTGTTGCCTGTGTGGTGTCTGGAGCAGGAACAGGAATATATCAGGAAGAAAATTGGCTCTCAGAATAAATGGACTTGCTTTGCAGAAATTTGACAAGAGCCATTACAAGTTGGGAGCCACTAACACATTTCCTGTCATTAACAGAAAAGAAGTGCCTGCTCATTCTTCTGACAGACATTGTCTTGCCTCCTTTGAGCTCTGTGCTGAGTTAACTTCATGGTGCGCATTGACTTCAAGGCCAGTTCCCAGCTCTGCTACTATCATTGTGACTCTGTGACTACATGTTTGAGTCTTAGTTTCTCACCCAAAGACTGGACCAGTCAAAGGCCCTACTTCCCAGGGAGGTGAATTGAGCAGGGTGATGGATGTGAAGTGCTTTCTGGCACATAGTACAGTTGCCCCTTGAACAACATGGGTTTGAACTGAGAGTTCCCTTATCTGTGGATTTTTTTCATAAGTAGATAAGATGCACACATGATCCCTCTATATCTCTGGGTTTCGCATCTGCTAATTTAAGCAACCACAGATGTGGAGGGCCATTACCTGAAAAGGATATGGTGGCAGTTTAGATCTTAGGAGCATATGACTTTAAAAATCAGGTTTCCTTGTTTACTTGTTCCTTCCCCATCTCTTCCTCCCAACAGAAGGAGCGGTAAAACAGCTCCCAAAGAGGCACCGTGGTTCCCAAGAGGAGGGAATTCTGTCAAGTTCTTGCCTCAGATACCTTGGTATAGCCTTCATTTTTCCTGTTTATTCATCCAGGATACTGCTGGTCGTTGTGCTCATTGAGTTCTATCCCATGTTCTCTGCTGGTACTCCTTATTTCTAAGAGCCAGTGTGTGAGTGCTAAGTGTTTTACACGCCATCATCTCAGTTATCTTCACAGCTACTCTTCAAGGTGGGTAATTTTGCTGTCCCCATTTTATAGACAAGGCTCAGAGAGGTGGCCACTGACTCCTGATCTCACAGCTGGTTAGGGACAGAGCAAGGATATTAGCTGTGGCAAACCCTGCCTAGGCTGCTCAGGTTTCACCTTGGTAAAGGTCTAGTCATCTAGGTAGCGGTGGACTCGGTGTCCATGTGTGGTCAAAGGCAATAGAGAGCTTTCCCATGATGGCAGAGAGGAAGCGATGACAATCTTTGAATGTTAGCATGGCTAATTCCTGCCCTGAGTGCTCCTCATGCCTTTTGTCACCACAACCCCACATGGAAGGTACTATTAGCATAGCATCCTCATTTTTGAGATTCTAAGGCTTGGAAATTAGGTAGCTTTACTCAGGGCACAAGCAAGGAATTGGCAGCACTGGTATTCAGATGTCTGAAGCATCCTTACTCCTAACCCATAGGCTACCCTGTCCCTCAATATAGTTTATAGGGAAAAGAAAGAACCTTTAGTAGCAAGTTATGGTGACTTGGTTCACTTCTCAATCCAAATACTGAGGGTAAATTTGGTTCAAGGTTAAGCAACTTGTTCTAAAATGACTCGTCTAGAACAGTGGTCGGCAAACTCAGTCAACAGAGGGGCAAACCGCGGCTCGCGAGCCGCATTTGGCTTGCGAGCTGCAGTTTGCTGACCACTGGTCTAGAAGAATCTCATTAAGCATGTGCTGCAGTAAGTGAATTCCTTTCCTTTTCTTGCATTAAGATAAAAGTTATAGCCGAAACCGGTTTGGCTCAGTGGATAGAGCGTCGGCCTGCGGACTGAAGGGTCCCAGGTTCGATTCCCGTCAAGGGCATGTACCTTGGTTGCGGGCACATCCCCAGTAGGAGGTGTGCAGGAGGAAGCTGATCGATGTTTCTCTCTCATCGATGTTTCTAGCTCTCTATCCCTCTCCCTTCCTCTCTGTAAAAAATCAATAAAATATATTTAAAAAAAAAAGATAAAAGTTATAGCTAATACTTTCTATTAGTGGGATGGGGTGGGGGAGAATCCTCTTTGGGCAGCGTGAGAAACCCTACTTTTTACCATGGTGTTAGAAAGCAGTCCATTTTTACAGCTGCTTAGGGTTCTTATAGTAGCCAGCATCTGTGGGGCCTCCCTACTGGGTTTACTTGGCTTTTTAGAAGCTCACACTTTAGAGGTAGCAAAGACCAGCTCCCCCATGCAGGCTTTAAGTAGAAAAAACCCTCATTTTACTTTAGTTGAGTAAGTGACTACAGGCAGTAAGCTAAGCAGTTGGAAAAAGGAGGAGATACAAAATATAGCTACTGTTTTGGGTGTAGTGGGTTCTTAGTAAGTGACTGTTCTTCACCCCACTTCATTATACCTGTGCTCACTGTCCACAGGAACAAAAACAGATTTGGTCCAAGAACAGGATAGGAAGAGAATACAATGAAGGGAAAGATGGACAAAACATGGAGCAAGGCCTTTTGCAATGAGAAAAAATTCAAGTAGATTCTTTGGGATTCAGGGAAAGTAAGATTGGTGGGCTTGGTTCCCTGGCATCTTTCTGGAGGGGTATTGCACCTTTTGTCAAATCTATAGATGATGCAACCTTTTACATTTGAGAGTCTAAAGGGTGTACTGGGGACAGTGACGAATAACATGATCCCTGTCCTGACTGCACCATTTTTTATGGATGGGGCTGTGGCAAAATTGCTCTGAGCCTCTGGGTGTGTGTGTGTGTGTGTGTGTGTGTGTGTGTGTGTGTGTGTGTTAAAGATAGTAATGATACGCATGGCAGAGGATTATTGTGAGGACTGAATGTGATGAGGTCTATAATGTACCCAAGGCCATGCTTCGCAAGTGCTAGGCACTTGGTAAATAGTGGCTATTAGATATTCTGTTCAAGAGCAGGTCTTGGACGTGGGGGGCCATAAGGAGATGGGTGGGAGAGTGTTTCCTCTTCTTAGGCTTTTCAGCCCAGGGACCATGCCTGGCTGGTTTGGTGGTGGTTTAGAAAGGAAAGGATGGGCGTTGAGGAGGAGGAGGTGCTCCTAGCAAAATTAAGTTAAGACAGTAACTTGGGGGTTATTAATGGTTGACTGTACATAGCATGTGACAGTTGACCCTGAACTCTTGAAATCTTCTGACGTTACATTCACCAGGCTTCTCTTTTCCTAGTTGCCTTCTAGCCCTGATAGAGACACATTTATCAAGACTTGCTGCTTCAAGGTCCCTGTGTCAGACAGATGACCACACTCCACTCTGGATGTGAACAAAAGCATTTCTGTAACCAACTATCAGTATGGGGTCAGGAGAATGTTCCGACTTTTAGAAATTGGAAGGGGGCAGAGATCCAATAATGGTCCTTCAGGATGAGACCCCTCTTCCTGTTTTTTTTCCACTCTTGCTGGTCATGAACCAGGTGTCAGCTTCCAGACAAGATGTAATGTTTCCCACTGGGCTGGGCAAAGTCAGACCATGGAGAACTTGCAGCAGAGAGACTGGAGCATGCCTGGTGGCAGAATGCAAACCGGTCAAGTCCTGCCTTTGGTGTGTGTACCTGAAGTTAGATGCACTTCAATGTTCTGCACACGTGTGTGTGATTGTGCATTCTTATTGATGAGATTATTTTACTATATAATTTTCAGCATTATAATTAGAGAGGCCTTAGGCATTCGCAATTTAGATCCCAGCTCCCGCTTGCTGTGTGCTTGACCTGGTTAGGACTTAGTTTTCCCTTCTGGAAAATGAGTCACAGTCATATACCTAACAAGGCTGTTGTGAGCCTTGAATGTGAGGCCAGGTGTAGTTCTGGGCACAGAGCCTGGCACACAGTGAGTAGGTCAGGGATGTGCAATTATAAAGTAGGATCCCCATACGTCTCCTTCAACCCTGGCCTGGGTAGCTGATGGGCTAGATAGCAGAACTGGATTTCCTATCTCCTGGAGGTCTTGGTACCACAGGGCCGCTGGCAGTGGCCTTCACAGGAGATGGCTACTTGATCAGGTGGCACTAGTGCCCTGTTTGAAACCGCCAATGGCCCTGGAGGTGAACACCAAAGTTCCGACCTGGCCCCTTGCCGACTGTTTTTCTCCATCCATGTCCCTTTCTTTTCTACGGTCATACCAGACTTTATAAAGATTCCTCACTCATTTGTTCCTGCCCTGAGGCCTTTGCATATGCTATTTCTTCTGCCGGAAACACCCACTCCTTGTCTCCTTTCCTCTGTTGCAGTCAAACATTCCCTGACCACTGTCCAGCCTGGTCTAGGTTCTACCAGATGCCATTAGGAGAGCTTAGCTCAGCTTGTGTGATTATGTAAGCGTCCTACCCTCTGGGCAGGACCTAGGTTGGATTGAACCCATTCGTGTTCCTCTAACCAGGGTTATGTGAGCAGAAAGGATTTGCTTTAAAAGAAGCCTTTTATTAGCAACTTGAAGAGCATTGCTTAGGCCTGAACAAGAAGACCAATACCTAAGCCTTACACAGGCATCACCATCCCCTGGATAAAGACTGCACCAGGTTAGTGCTGCTACATCAGTATGATGCTCCACATCTTTCCGAAGCCAAAGCAGGGTGGGTGGGAGCCAAAGCAGTGCGACAGGCAGAAAAGTTGAATGTCCCTTCCAGTAATTCCACTCCTAGGGTTTTCTCTTTAGGATATAACCAGAAATATCAGTCAAAGTTTATTGTGCAAAGGTTTTCATCACCAAGCATTTCTCTGATACTGAGAAATGAGGAACAAGCCAAGTACCAGTTGGTATGACCATATATATATATATATAATAGAGAAATATGCTAATTAACCTGGACGCTGTAACAGGTCCACAGGACAGGAGGAGGTTGCGTGCAGCATCAGGGACAGGGCGGCAGGGGCTTCGGCGCGCCTGAGCTGGCGGGGGGGTGGGGGGGTCTGATCAGCAGCGGCTGCAGCTGCTTCAAGGGCCGGAGAGCCAGTCAGGGGCTGGACCAGCGACTCGAGGGTGGGCGGCGCCACGTGCTGGGCTCCTAGTTGATGATAAGAGGTTACATTGACTTGGCGATAGCTCGGTTGGAGTGCTGTCCTGATACACCATGGTTGCAGGTTTGATCCCTGGTCAGGGCACATACAAAAATCAACCAGTGGCCCTGGCCAGTGTGGCTCAGTTGATTGAGCTTCCTCCCGTGCACTGAAAGGTCCCTGGTTCGATTCCCAGTCAGGGCACATATCCAGGTTGTGCATTCAATCCTTGGTTGGGGGGTGTGCAGGAGGCAACCAATCAATATTTCTCATTGATGTTTCTCTTTCTCCCTTCTTCCCTCCCTCCTTCTCTCTCTTCCTCTCTCTCAAATCAATAAAAAGAAAAAAGAATGTAATATGTTTTTTAAAAAATTCAACCAATGAATGCATAAATTATTGGAACATCATCAATGTTTCTCTCTCAAATCAATAAATAAAATTAAAAAAGAAGGGGACACATTTATACAGAAGACCAACAACTGGCCCTTAACAATTACTTTGTAGAAGAATATTTCATGACAAAGAAAAAGACTCACTACATTAATAAAAAATAAAGGGTATAAATTAACAGTGGTTATTGCATGGTATGATTGTGGTAGGTTTTATCTCACTCTCAGTATACTCAGTATTTCCTACATTGTTTTACAATGAGTGGTATTGTATCATCATTGGGTTTTTTATTTTTTAAAAATATACTTTTATTGATTTCAGAGAGGAAGAGAGAGGGAAAGACAGATAGAAATATCAATGATGACTCATTGATTGGCTGCCTCCTGCACGTCCCCTACTGGGGATTGAGCCCGCAACCCGGGACCCTTCAGTCCGCAGGCAGATGCTCTATCCACTAAGCCAAATGGGTTAGGGCAGTGGTCGGCAAACTCATTAGCCAACAGAGCCAAATATCAACAGTACAACGATTGAATTTTCTTTTGAGAGCCAAATTTTTTAAACTTAAACTTCTTCTAACACCACTTCTTCAAAATAGACTCGCCCAGGCCGTGGTATTTTGTGGAAGAGCCACACTCAAGGGGCCAAAGAGCTGCATGTGGCTCGCGAGCCGCAGTTTGCCGACCATGGGGTTAGGGCTATCAGTGGGTTTTAAATGCCTGGTCGTTCACAACAGCAAGTGTTCATGGAACCCGGTGAGCACCAGGAGGCCGGGACGGTGGTCTCAGTATCTTGCCCTTGCCCTTGGTCATGCCTCTCATGCGGTTGCTTTCTCTGATTATGCTATTGGGTACCTTACCTCCAGGCCCTCACCCTACTTTCCATCTGGCATCAGTCAAAAGTGCATTATCCAGTATCCTCACAGGCCATATAGGGCCCCCCTGTAGACACCCCGGCTTTCTCAATTGATGATTTAGTGAGGTGACTGCCCTGGTTCTCCCTAACTATCCTTTTAGAGTTTGGGGTGATGAACTGAATTTGAGAATAGACCTTTATGAACTGATCATCAATGTCTTATGGCCTCTCTACCAGTTTCCAAACTGGAGAGTAACCCACATTTCTTGCCCATCTCCTCCCCACCCCCCACCAAAGGACTCTCTTTGGGTGTATCACCTATTCCCCGAGTCCCAACCTCAGTCCAGGGACCAAGTCCTCCCCCTCCCCCTTCCACCCCAGGGCCAAGCATGGAGGGGATGGGCACTGCATATAAACCCATACAGAATTAAGTTGATTTGTTTTAATCTAGAGATTCTACTTGTAGATCTATTTTGATTTCTGGAAACCCTGAATTATTAAATAGGGGAAGTTAAGAAGTTTGCCCTTAGTAATAATGAAAATGCACTTTGCCTTTGCTGTGTACAGGGAACTTTCAGCCACTACATCTGTGCCTCAGTCAGCAGCCTGAACCTTTCAAGGGTCAAGGTCTGCTGTCTCACCTTGGCCATCAAGGGCCTTCCAGCCCCTTTCCTCCCCTACCTGTCCCTCTCCAGAAGTGTGCCCTGTGCTCTCTCACCTCCTGGCGTCCACACCTCCTGTTCTCTCCACCTTTGCTCTGCCTGGTTCCCTAGGCTGGTCAGGGCTTAGCCAAGGTCCACTTCCCACAGGAAGCCTCCCTGTGCCTGTGCCTGAATCTGGGCCCCGCTTCCTGCAATATGTCTCTCACCACACCCTCCTCCCTAATTGCCCAAGAGGTGAGGGGTCTGTTTCCTCATCAGCTGTGAGCTCATGGGGTCAGGGACTGTGTTTGTCTCTGTGACAGAATTCAGTGGCATGTAGCAGATGCTCGAATCGTTGTTAAATGGAATCTAATGGAAATAAAACTTTCATCTTTGACCAGGCTACTAGTAGAACACCAGGTGTTGATGTGTTGGTCTGAAGTGCCTGCTGAGCTCTGGGTTATTATTACTTAATCAACATGGCTGGCTGCAGTAGGGATCTTCCACAGTGTAGAGCAGGGAGAATTACAAAAGTTTTGGGGGAAAGGTTGAGAACTGGGGCTCTGGATACAGGTTTTGCCCTTGGAATTGTAGTGCGGGGGAGGGCGTGTGTTACTTGAACAGGAAACAGATGGGTCAAGAGGCACTGAGTTTGGGGTCAAGGAGCCCCTTTGAAACTGAAGTGGAATGAAGTTGCAGCTGTTGAAATGAATGTTGGTTTGCTCAAGATGCTCAGTTTTTGGCCCAAAAGGCAGGCTGTGGGCCAGGAAGAGGCCACCCAACACTTTGAGGCTGAGCGCCTGCAAGGAGAGACGGTTTGCAACGAAGAAAGTCTCAGCTGTGCCAGAGAAAAGTTCTGAACACCTTGTGCTGGTCATGGGCCTGAGCTGGGAGAGCTACATCCCAGCTGTCAGGACAGGTGACTCCCAGGGAGCCCTCCACACCCTCACTCCCTGTGCCATGAGGTGGAATTGGGGCCAGGAGGCTGTTTTAGCTCACCCCCAGGAGAGAGTGAGGAGGTCCCCTTAGAGCCCCGGCCCTGCCTCGCCTGGCAGTGCCTTGGCCCCTGAGCCAATGCGGGCTCCTCTGACCTGGGGCTGGCCTCACATCTCTAAGCTTCAGTTCTTTCACCTGAGAAGGGGGCCCACAGAGCCCTACACCTCACAGGGCTGTTAGGAATGTTCAAGTAGAGGAAACACCAAAAAGACACACCTGGCCCATGAACACAACTAATGAATTTTGTATTTTTATCATCATGGAGCCTGCGGTGGAGGGCATTCTTTATTCCCGACTTTATGAGGACAGTAAGCGTTTATCTGGTGAATGAATGAGTGAGTGAATGAATGAATGAAAAAGTTTTGTTTAGCCTGTCTGGCGGGGCTCAGTGGTTGAGTGTTCACCTATGAACCAGGAGGTCAAGGTTTGATTCTGGTCAGGGCACATGCCCGGTGGTTGTAGCTGGATCCCCACCCAGTGGGGGGCGTGCCGGAGGCAGCCGATCAATGATTTTCTCTCATCACTGATGTTTCTATCTCTCCCTCTTCCTTCCTCTAAGAAATAAGTAAATTATATATTTTTAAAAAAGTTTTACTTAGATTCCCACGTTTATTTCCCCACGGCTGACCCACGCCACTGCTGGCTGCAGGTCTTTCAGGATCAGCGTCTGCCCACAAACCCGCGATTCCCGAGAACCCGCGCAGCTGGTGGCCCGTCCGCATTCTCCACCCCACAGTCGAGGAAAGTGGGGCTTGGGCAAGACCCGACACGCTCAGAGTCAGCCTAGCGGCGCGGGTAGGGCGCTCGCACTCGCGGATTGGGCAGCCCCTGCTGCTGTTGGCGCGGGTGTCCGCTCCCGCTCCCATACCTGTCCCAGGAGCCGGTTTGTGCGGCGCCTTCTAAGCCGGGGAGCGGGAGCCGGTCGGGTACATTCCTCCGGAGTCTGGCTTAGGTGGCGGGGGATGCCCCGGGGGCCAGATCGCCCGACCTCCCTCCTGCCTTCTTAGCCTTCCCAGGAGCGGGCGGGACCTGGCGAGGAGGGAGTGCCCAGCGGGGGCCCGGCGCGACTGCGTCGGGGTCCCTGGCCACCCAGTTGCGGCCTCCGCGGGGGTCCTGGGCCCGCCTCCCGCCCACGTGGCCCGCAGGGCTTCCAGCCCCCAGCCCCGCCCCGGGGTGCCGCCCCCGCAGCCGCCGCCACCAGCGCCGCCGCGGTGCGCCTTCCAGCCCCGAGGGCCGAACTACCCCCGCGCCGAGGTGAGTGCAGGAGGTTAGCGGGACCCCACCCCTCCTCTAGGACCTCCCGGCTGGACACCCCGCTAGACACCCCGGAGCGGACCGTCGGGCTGGCTCCTCCCCTGCCTGCCTCTCAGCCCCGGAGCTGGACCCCCGCCCTCACCTCCCAGCGCTCCCGTGGGTCTCGGCGCCCGCGGCGGGCTCTGCTCGCTCCCCGGCTGGGGGACTGGGAGCCTCGCAGGTGCCCTGGGCGGCGCAGGTGGGCAGAGCCGAGCGGCCGCCGCCCCGCGGAGACCCTGACTTGTGTCCCTTTGGCTCTTTAGCTCCTGGACGCCAGTTCCCGGCGCCACTTCCGGGAGGGAGTCGCCACCTGTCTCGGGACGCAGCCCCTCTCTCCCGGCGTCTCCCAGCCTCGGTGGGGCGCCCGCGGTCAGCGTCGCGCAGGGCGCTGCAAGTCGTGGCTCGCAGGGCCACTGGTCACTTCGTGCGGGGAACCGGCTTGGAGCGTGCAGGGCGGCGCCGCGGTTCCGGGCCCACCCTGCGGCCGGGCTGCATCTTTCAAACTGCGCGGCCAGACGGTCCCGAGACCCGAGCGAGGGCGGCGGACACCCAGGGGTTAAGGTGAACCTCCGCGCCTCGCGGCCGGAGAGGGCGAGCGTTTTCTGAGCTGAAGCTGACTGACCGGGTGGAAAGGCGTTCCCTTGGGCTGTGGCACGAGGAAGAGCTACCCTGGCTTTCTCAGCGGCCTCGTCCCGGGCTGGACCGCTGCTGAGCAGAGCGGCGTGTTCCTAGAGGACGCTTGCTTCACTTAATGCCTGAACGGACGCACCTGCAGACAACTTGTCTTTAAGTATGTGAGGCACCATCCAGGTGCAATCGCTTTCTTTGCTAGGGTGTGCAGGTGAAGAGCTGTGCCATGTTTTTGTTTTAGCTGTGTAATCTTGGGTAAATTACTTCACCTACCTGTGCCTCGGTTTGAACCCGCCATCTGTGAAATGGGGATGATAATAATACAAACCGTAAAGGGCTGTGTAAGGTCTAAGTTCTTAAAGTTGTGCCCGGTAGGAGGTAAGTTCTACCTGAGTTAGCTGCTCTGACTATTATGTCTGACACCTGTGAAACAGGGCATGCTCATCCCTAGCTCCCCAGTGAGGAGGGTGAGCAAGCTTTTGCTCCTTCCCCTTCTGCCATCCAGGAGCTGCATTATTCAGACAGTAGCTGTGGTGTCCCCTTCAGCCCTGAAACACGGGGCTTGGCAGTAGCACTTGGTATGGTTAACCAGCCTTGTGCAAAATGTTTCTCAGAATGTGAGGTTACAGATGGCCTTTGTCAAGGGAAATGGGGTCTCTTACCTCCTCTGGAAGCTCTGGGGTGTAACTGGATGTTTGCCTCTCTGGGGTGGAGTGGATAAAGTTTCACTTGAATTCCTTTAGGCTTGGGCCCTCTGACAGTCTGACATTCTCTAGTCTCTGTGAGTGTAGGAGTCTATTTCCGTGCTCAAGGGCCTGATCTTGTCCCCAGCCCCCCATTCTTTCACCTCCAGCAGATTGTCCCCCTCATCAGTTTCCCTGGGCTGCACCAGCTCAGTTTCTTACGGCAGTGGTGACCACAGAAAGGAGTTCTGAACCTGGGGTTCCAGGAACCTCCTAAAATGCAGGTGAGGAGCTTGGAGCACGGGTATATGTTTTTCCAGAAGGGTCCCTTTTCATCATATTCTGCAAAATGCCAGTGCCCCCCTAAAAGTGGACCCCGAACTGCTGGTGGAGAGATGTTTGCTCTCACCCCCTGGACAGTGCAAGCCCACATTTTTAGGGAGTCAAGATGTCAGTATTACCTCTGCCTCCTGGACATGGAGGTCCACACGTGTTCCTTCATGCCCTAGCTCAGAGCACAGCTTCCAGGGGACAATTCAGATCTACCTTGACTTGAGGAAATCTGATAAAGAAGCCAATTTGAGGAAAGGAGGAGGCAGGGCGTGGGGGTAGGGGATGTTGGCCTATGGTGGGCCTTTAGGCTGGAATGCAGTTTATGAAAATGTGAGCTCAAGCTGTCAGGAGACTCTTCAGGGCCTTTGCACATGCTCTTCTCTCTGCTGAGCATACTCTTCCACCACTTCTCATGTCTGGCACTTTCCTGCCCTTCCGCTCAGATGGCTCCTCTGTCCAAAGCAGTCCCTTCCCCCATTTGTTTCTGTCACCTTCTCACCTTCTCTCATTGCATTTTTTTCACAGAGCTTACCTGTAATGGTCTTACTCGTATATCTGTTTATGGTTTTACTAGAGGCCCGGTGCACGAAATTTGTGCACGGTGGGGGGGGCTGTCTCTCAGCCCAGCCTGCACCCTCTCCAATCTGGGACCCCTTGAGGGATGTCCGACTAAACGGGCAGTCGGACATTCCTCTCACAATCCAGGACTGCTGGCTCCCAACCACTCGCTTGCCTGCCTTCCTGATTGCCCCTAACCATTTCTGCCTGCCAGCCTGATCACCCCCTAACCACTCCCCTGCCAGCCTGATTGATGCCTAACTGCTCCCCTGCCAGCCTGTTTGCCCCTAACTGCCCTCCCCTGCAGGCCTGGTCACCCCTAACGGCCCTCCCCTGCAGGCCTGGTCACCCCTAACTGCCCTCTCCTGCAGGCCTGGTCCCCCCAACTGTGCTCCCCTGCAGGCCTGGGTCCCCCCCAACTGCCCTTCCCTGCAGGCCTGGTCACCCCTAACTTCCCTCCTCTGCCAGCCTGGTCACTCCTAACTGCCCTCCCCTGCAGGCTTGATCGCCCCCAACTGCCCTCCCTTGCAGGTCTGGTCCCTCCCAGCTGCCCTCCCCTGCTGGCCTGATCACCCACAACTGCCATCCCTTGCAGGCCTGGTCCCTCCCAACTGCCCTCCCCTGCTGGCCATCTTGTGGTGGCCATCTTGTGTCCACATGGGGGCAGGATCTTTGACCACATGGGGCAGCCATCTTGTGTGTTGGAGTGATGGCCAATCTGCATATTACTCTTTTATTATATAGGATAGAGGCCTCGTGCACAGGTGGGGGCCAGCTGGTTTGCCCTGAAGGGTGTCCCGGATCAGGGTGGGGGTTCCCTTGGGCCGTGGGGCGTCCTGGGTGAGGGGCCTGTGATGGTTTGCAGGCCGGCCATGCCCCCTGGAGACCCAAGCGGAGGCCCTGGTATCTGGGATTTATTTATCTTCTACAATTGAAACTTTGTAGCCTGGAGCGGAGCCAAGCCTTCTGCTTGCTCCGTGGCGGCAGCCATTTCTGTTGGGATTTATTTATCTTCTATAATTGAAACTTTGTAGCCTTAAGTGCAGGCCTGGGCCAGCCAGTGTGTGTGGAAAGCTTGGCTTCCTCCATCGCCGGGGAAACCCAAGCCTCCCTCCTACTCTCTCGTGGCCACAGCCACCTTGGTTGGGTTAATTTGCATACTCACTCCTGATTGGCTGGTGAGCGTGGCTGGTGGGTGTGGCTTGTGGGTATAGCAGAGTGATGGTTAATTTGCATATTACTCTTTTATTAGATGGGATTGTCTCCTTCCACCCAGGAAAATGCAGAATCCAAGAGGGCAGAAGTGTTGCCCTGTTTACCCCTGAACTCTGGCCTCTGGCACACAGTAGATGCTCAATAAATGTCCCCAGAGTGACAGAATGAATGAGCATCCACTGAGTGAAATGAGGTGCGGCTGGGAACTGGTAAGAGCAGTGAAATGCAAAGGAACTGGCCATTAGTCAGGAGCTCTGGGCTAAAAGTGGCCTTTAACATCTAGTTCAACCTGTGCTTTAAACCACCTCTGCAACTTTTCTTCCTAGTTATTGCTAACTGGGGCTTGAATCCTCCAGTGACAGTGAAACCACTGCCTCCCAAGACAGCCCATTCCATTGGAGGAAAGATGTGGGATGCAGAGAACCGGATATAGTCCCTGTATCCGCCCTGACGAGGACGAGAGGTGGCCTCCAGGTTTCTGCACGCTACCCCTCCAGTCCTGGTCTGCTCTGCAGCCCAATCACCCGTCCTCCATCACTGCCCATCCTGGCAAGCTGCCTCCGCTTCTGTGCCGTCACGGAGGTTCTTGAGTCCTCTGGGTGCTACTGAGTCTATGTCATCAGAAGGGGCCTCAGGCATCAAGAGAAAACTGCTGTAGTTTAGGGATCTTCAAGGCCAAGTTCTGTTGTTCAGGTAGCTTGTAACTGCATTGGGCAGTGGGGGTGAGTGCGAATCGGGGAACGGAGGGTGTGGCTCTGTTTCTTTCACTCTTTTGTTCTTCTCCTGGGTTTTCTGAATCATTCTTTAATCAATCTATTCATCGTGGCTCTAGCTATATTAAAAAAATTTAACCCTTGGACCCATTATCCTAGTGGTTTGTACAAATATTGTCTGATTCATATCACCTTGCATGTACAGATTGAAACTCAAGTGAAAGTGAAATGTTTTTATATGTGATTCTGATTCATTGAGTCAGTTCAACTTTCTGCGTGGGGCATCACCAGTGTGGTGGTGGAGTGGGGTTTGGAGATAAGCTTTTCTTCTTCACTTTAGTGAAAATTGTCCATTTAGATATGAAAACACTTATTTAAAAAAAACACACATCAGCCAAAACCGGTTTGGCTCAGTGGATAGAGCGTCAGCCTGCGAACTGAAAGGTCCCAGGTTCGATTCCGGTCAAGGGCATGTACCTTGGTTGCGGGCACATCCCCAGTAGGAGGTGTGCAAGAGGCAGCTGATCGATGTTTCTCTCTCATCGATGTTTCTGACTATCACTCTTCCTTCCTCTCTGTAAAAAATCAATAAAATATATTAAAAAAAAACACAAACACATCAAGACGGAAGACTGTAGTTAGTTTAGTCATACCTACACATGTGCTTTAGCCACTCAGCTTGTTTACTTCATCTATTCCAGAATCATTTATGGAGGGAGGGCTTTGGCACTGGGCCACACCACAGTCAAGAAAACCAACTGTGGTCCTGTGGTGTTTACACCCCGGTGGCAGAGATCGACAGCAGACAACTAAATCTAATTTATGATGTTGAGGTGTGATCAGTGTAATGAAGAAAATGAAGCTGGGTAAGGGGATCCAGAGTGACTAGATGGAGGTAATGTTGGTTTGGTCAGGGAAGGTCGCTCTGAAGAAGCAACATTTGAGCAGAAACCAGAGGAAGCAATTGTGTAGATATCTGGGGGAAGACCATTCCATGCATATGGAGCCCAGGTTGTGGCTGAATCCCTGGTCTGGCCAGTCTGTCTCACTGGGGAAGGGAGAGGGAAATAAGGCCGTGTGGGCAGGACCTCTCCATCTCCTCCCAAGTCCGGGTGAGTGGCTGGAGTAATAGCTCAGCGTTGTGTGTTTTGTGGTTGACCATAAGGCTTGTGCCTTCTTTTCCAGGGGGTGGGACCTGGAGTGAAGATGCTTCCTAAAACTGCCTTTTGGGCCATGCAGTGAGCCTACGAGGACACTGCTGGAATTATAACTCTGCACACAGTAAGGCTTGCCTCGTCCACATGTCCCGGACATGGACTCTTCTGTGTCATTCAGTTACATCACTTCATCACCTAGAAGGAGCCACCTAGCAAGGCTTTGGTGGAAAGAGGAGATCCACATGTATAGAATCGTGGACCAAGAGATGCATGCCTCCCTTCTCTTCATCGATTGGTTAATTAATCGATAAATTGATGTTATTTACAACAGCATAAGATTCCTGGAGCTTCAGACATGAAATCTTGGTTGTATGACCTTGAAGCAGTAGCTGGACCTTTCTGAATCTTGGTTTCTTCATCTGTAATATTGGGGAGGAGGTGTGACAGGGAAGCTTGTTGGAAAAAGTAACATCTACGAAGATACAAATCACCCTTAGTAGAGGGTGGGGTAGGATGGAAGGAAGAGAGGTCCAGGTTGTTTATTTTCCTTTTGTTAAGTTGTATGAGTTCCCTGGAGATTAAACCCTTATCGGTGATAACATTGGCAAATATGTTCTCCCATGCAGTGGGCTTTCTTGTTGGAATATCTTTTTTTAACTTTATTTTTTTGAGCAGTTTTGGGGTTTATAATAAAATTGAGAGAAAGGTACAGAAATTTCCTCTATACCCTCTGCTCCTGTACATGCATAGCCCCCACCACCATCAGTGTCATTCACCAGAGTGATACATTTGTTACCAAGGATGAACATACATTAACACATCATAGCCATCCAGAGTCAGTAGTTTACCAAAGGTTCACTTTCGGTGCTAGACTTTCAATGGGTTTGAACAAATGTGTAATAATATTGTACAGAGGGTTTTCACCTAAAAATTCTCTGTGCTCCTCTTATTCATCCCCACCCCCACTGTAGCTACTAATCTTTTTATTGTCTTCATAGTTTTGCCTTTTCCAGAATATCATATACTTGGAATCATACAGTATGTAGTCTTCTCACATTGGCTTCTTAAACTTAGTATAGCAATATGCATTTGAGGTTCCTTTGAGTCTTTTCATGGTTTGATATAGTTCATTGCTTTTTAGTGCTGAATAGTATTTTGTTGTGTAGATGTACCACAGTTTGTTTATTCACTCACTCACTAAAGGATATCTTGGTTGCTTCTAAGTTTTGGCAATTATGAACAAAGCTGCTACAAACAGCCATGTGCAGTGTTTTTGTGGACATAGTTTTCAAGTCCTTTGGGTAAATACTAGAGAGACCAGTTGCTGGATCATATGGTTTAAGAGCATGTTCAGTTTTGTAAGAAACCACCAGACTGTCTTTCAAAGTGGCTGTACCATTTTGCATTCCCACCAGCAATGTCTGAGAGTTCCTGTTGCTCCATATTCTTGTCAGCATTTGGTGGTGTCAGTGTTCTGGATTTTGACCATTCTGTGTGTAGTGCTATCTTATTGTTGTTTTTTAATTTGCTTTTTCCTGGTGACATATAATATGGAGCATCTTTTCATATGCTTATTTGCCATCTGTATATCTTCTTTCTTTTTTTTAAAAAAATGTATCTTTATTGTTTGAAAGTGTTACAGCTGTCTGCCTTTACCCCCCATTGACTCCCTCCATCTTCTACCGCCACCCCCCAGCCCTTCACCGCAATATTGTCTATGTCCATGGGTTATGCATATATGCATATAAATTCTTTGGTTAATATACCTTCTTTGGTGAGGTGTCTGTTAAGATCTTTAGCCTTTATTTTTCTTATTGTTGAGTTTTATGAGTTCTTTGTATATTTTAGGTAACTGTCATTTGTCACGTGTCTTTTGCAAATATTTTCTCCCAGTCTGTGACTTGTCTTCCAATTCTCCGGTGCTGTCTATTGCAGAGCATTTTTAATTTTAATGACGTCCAGTGTTTCAATTACTTTTTTCATGAATCGTGTTTTGGTTTATCTAAAAAGGCATCCCCATACCCAAGGTCATCTGGGTTTTCTTCTAGGAGTTTTATACTTTTGCATTTTATAATTAGGTCCATGATCTGTTTTGAGTTAATTTTGTAAAGGGTGTAAGGTCCGTGTGTAGATTCACTTTTTGCATGTAGAGGTCTAGCACCATTTATTGAAGATTAGCTTTGCTCCATCATATGGCCTTTGTTCCTTTGTCAAAGATCAGCTGACTGTATTCAATGTGGTCTATCTATGGGCTCTTCATTTGGTCTCATTGTTCCGTTGGTTTATTCTTTTGCCAGTATGACACTGTCTTAATTACTGTAGCTTTGTAGTGAATTTCGATGTCAGATAGTGTCAGTCCTACAGCTTTGTTCTTCAATATTGTGTTGGCTGAATATCTTTATATGTGCTTATTGGCTATTTATATATCTTTTTTTCTTTTGAGAAATATCTATTCAGACCCTTTGCCTATTTTTAAAAATTGGTTGTTTGTATTTTTATTATTGTTATAAGTGTTCTTTATATATTCTAGAGTCAGACCTTTATCAGATACATGATTTTTAAATATTTTCTCCCATTTTGTGGGTTATCTTTTAACTTTCTTGATGGTGTTTTTTTAAGCACAAGATTTTAATTTGATGAAATCCTATTTATCTATTTTTCTTGTGTTGCTTGTGCTTTTGGTATCATACCTAAGAAACCTTTGCCTAATCCAAGGTCAAGAAGATTTATACCTAAGTTTTCTTCTAAGAATTTTATAGTTTTAGCTCTTAGATTTAGGTCTTTAGCCATTTTGAGTTAATTTTCTTGTGTGTGGTGTGAGGTAGAGGTCCAACTTCATTCTTTTGCATGTGGATAGCCTGTTGTGCCAGCACCGTTTGTTGGAAAGGCTGTACTTCCCATTCAGTTGTCTTGACATCCTTGTCAAAAATCAATTGGCCATAAATGTAAGTATTTATTTCTGCCCTCTCTGTTCTATTCCATTGATCTAGATGTCTGTCCTTATGCCAGTGCCACTGTCTGTACTGTCTTGATTACTGTCGCTTTGTAGCAGGTTTTGAAATCAAGAAGTGTGAGTCCTCCAACTTTTCCATTTTCATGATTGTTTTGGTTTTTCTGGGTCCCCATAAGAATTTTAGGACCAGCTGGTCAATTTTCACAGAACAGGCAGCTGGATTTTGACAGGGGTTGTGTTGAGGCTGTAGGTCAGTGGTAGTGTTGCCCTCTCAACAGCACTAAGTCTGGATCCTAAAGTACCTTTTTCTTGGGTGCATCAGTCACTCAGCTCCCCTAGTCAGTGAGTCTCCTGAGGAGACACTCAGAAGCCCATCCTTCAAGCTGTGCAAAAATCTGGGGCCGTCCGCCTCTCTTCTCCTTGATAAAGAAAGTGACACAATACGGTGTATTGTTTAATTTAAGGCCGGAGACCTTGGATAAAACATTTAACTCTTGAATTAGAAATAAGAGTACATCTGGCCCTGGCTGAGCCTGTGACAGACCTGGTTTCTCTATTCGGAGGGCGTGATGGAGATCCCTACCGGTCCTCCCACACTCCTCTGCCTCCTTGCCTTGGGAAGATTGGTGAGACCTGAGGGGCCCTCACAGTATTGGGCTGAGGCCACATTTTGACTAGTCTTATCTATTGGGCAAAGATGTAGCATTTAATTTAAGGAAAAGGTTCTGCTGCTTAAGCAATTTTTGTGCCCCCACTGCCCCCACTTCACTGGCATCTTAGTTTGAAGAATAGAATAAAAATAGGAAGGGATAAAAAAATAAGGGAATACTATCACATATTAAAATATTAAAATAATAGAGGCCCAGTGCATGAAAATTCATGCACTAGGGGGGGTGGTTCCCTCAGCCCAGCCTGCCTCCTCTCACAGTCTGGGAGCCTCAGGGGCGGGAGGTGACCCGGCCATCAGGGGAAGGCGATGCCCCCATCACACCTCTGCTGCTGCCACTGCTGCAGCACAAACCTCAGCCGGCCCTGGTTACCTGAGCCTTCGGCGGCCCTGGGCGGCTGGGCAGCCGCCATCTGAGGCTTGCCTGCACCTTGGGCCGGCCCTGGATGGCTGGGGGGTTGAGGGGACTGGGGGACTCCAGAGGCAGGCACGTGGAGCGGCCAGACCTGCCTGGGGGTGGGCCCGGCCATGCAGTGCACATGACGCCCCAGCGGGGCTGAGGGGACTGGACGCTGCCATCTTGTGGCTGTGGGTGCTGCCATCTTTGAGGGCGTGGAAGTCAATTAGCATATTCCCTCCTTATTGGCTGTGGGCGCCACCATCTTTGTGAGAGTATGATGGTCAATTAGCATATTCCCTCTTTATTAGATAGGATTAGTTTACACCCCTATATTCACTTACGCGTTCCAGATGTAATGCTTTGGCACAAGTCCTGGATGGTATCCTCATGGAAGAAGAAATAAAAAGTGAAGAGCCTACATGTGTATTAACAGGAACCAGGTTTCCTAAACTTCAGGAACAACCTGCAAATCCACTCAAACCTCAGCTTACTCTGAGCTGGGGCGAGGAGCGCCATTTTAAACAAAACGGTGCTATAGTGTGTGTGGGTGGATGGACTTATTTACTACTGGTCTTTCAAAGAAGCAATTAAAATGCATTAATTTGGGATGAGTTTTTAGCTTGTTTCTGGAGAGGAAAAAGTTATATGCAATAGAAATTATTTTTTTTAATCTTCACCCAAGAATATGTTTATTGATTTTATTTATTTAAATTCTCATCCGAGAATATTTTTCCATTGATTTTTTTTTTTTTTTTTTTTAGAGAGAGTGGAAGAGAGAGGCTAAGACAGAGAGAAATATCAATGTGAGAGAAACACATCGATTGGTTACCTCCTGCATGCACCCCGACCAGGGCCCGGGCTGGAGAGGAGCCTGCAACTGAGGTCCGATCTTTGACCGGAATTGAACTCTGAGCCAAACTGGCTAGGGCTGCCCTAACCGGTTTGGCTCAGTGGATAGAGCGTCGGCCTGCGGACTGAAAGGTCCCAGGTTCGATTCCGGTCAAGGGCATGTACCTTGGTTGCGGGCACATCCCCAGTAGGAGGTGTGCAAGAGGCAGCTGATCAATGTTTCTAACTCTCTCTCTCCCTTCCTCTCTGTAAAAAATCAATAAAATATATATAAAAAACAAACAAAAAAACCCAAAAAACAAACTGGCTAGGGCTGTTTATTGATTTTTAGAGAGAGAAAGAGAAAGAAACACCGATGTGAGAGAGAAACATTGATTGGTTGCCTCCAGTATGCACCCCCGACCAAGAGCCTGAAACCTAGGTATATGCCCTGACCAGGAATTGAACCTGCAGCCTTTGGTGTATGGATGATGCTCCAATCAACTGAGCCACCTGGGCAGGGCTGCAGCAGAAATTATTTTGAGATCCTTATAATCTACGTGCCTTTGGTCTACCAGGCTCCCGTTACCTCAGCTGTTAGAAAAGGCAGTTTGAGGGATTTTATTTTCCGTTCTTCAGTGAGGGGTGTGTGCACATGTACGTGCACATGGAAAGTTAGGGGAAAAACACAGTGATATAACCCAACCCCCAAACAAGGAAGCATGTTACAGAGCCGCGTTTCTAGCCTCAGAAGGTGCAGCTTAGCTGACCTGGAGTAACCTCTGTCTATGACACATCTCCCACGGGGGTGGGGGGACTGTTTCTCTCCGGCATGGCTTTAATTTTACAAAAGCCCTGTGAAGTCTTGCAGACTCAAGTGGTTTTCTTAAATCACGCACATTTCATGAGTTCTGGGCTAGGCAGGGCCTCACTAATCCTTGGCCAGCATTGTGAGTCAGAAAATATTTAAATGACCGCCCGAATCCTTTGAGGAGAGAGAGTTGGCAAGTTAATTGAGGGCGGTGGAGTGACTCTGCCACAGCACTGCAGCACATGAGTGGCAGAGTTGATACCAAGGTTAGCAGCTCTACTTCATTTTGCTAATAAAGTTATTTTATCTCTTAGAGTGAGATGATAATGCTACTAAATTTTATTGAGCACTTATTACACAGTGGGGGCTGGCTTTTCACACTTGTTTTTGACAGTGACCCATGGTAAGAAATAAATCTAGATTGTAACATGCCCTTGTCTAAAGCAAAAGTTTGGTAAAACAATACTTACCCTATGAATGTCTAGTGTGTATCCTCAGATAATTATTTTCTTTTTTTCTATCTGAAGCCACCTCTGATCATTCTTTTCTACGTTAGTGAGTTAATGCTTTTTTAAAAAGGATGGTTGTGAGACCCACTAAACGTACTTCACTAATGGGTCAAAACCTGTTGCTTGACATCCACTCTGCTAGACAATTTACTACGTGCTTTACATGTTACTTTTTCATTTAGTCCTCACAGTGACCTCCTGGAGGGGTCTTATTATCCCCATTTTTATGGAGGAGGCACAGAGACGTAAGTTGCCCAGAGTCACACACTGCGAGTGCGTAGGGGAGCTGGGACTGGACCCAGAAAGGCTGAGCCCTCTAAAAAGTTCCTGGTGTGAATCTTGTAGTGATTAGGGTATAATTTAATATCCTAATGAGTTCTTACATATTGAAAAAGTAGTGACAAAATGGATACAAAATTAATATCCCTTTTGTAACCTAAAAGGTGCATATAAAAACAAATGTATCCAGTGGGATGGCTTTGATCAATATATAGACAGATGTTATTCTTCCTAGGAATTTTAAGGAATTGGTGATTATGGAGGCTTGGGGGAGGGTTCAAGTCTGCAGGGTAGCAGCAGCCTGGCGACTCAGGAAGGAGTTGCAGTTTGAGTGCAAAGACAGTCTGCTGGCAGAATTCCTTCTTGCTAAGGGAGGTCAGTCTTTGTTCTATTAAGGCTTTCAACTGATTGGTTGAGGCCCACCCACATTGTGATGAGCAATCTGCTTTACTCAAAGTCTACTAATTTAAATGTTAATTTCACCTAAAAAATACCTGCACCTTCATAGAAATACCTAGTATAATGTTTGACCAAATACCTGGGCTCTGTGGTCTAGCCAAGTTGACAAAAAATTAAGCATCTCAGTGGGTAAGATACCGTTTGAAGTTGTTCAGAAGAAAGGAAAGAGGCAGTGGGAATCAAGCGTGTGATATGTTACCAACAGGAGAAGTTTCAGAATGAACTTTTGATGGATTGCAAAATGAGTCCATCTCCGGTTCCCATGTCCCCGGGGGTAGGAGTGGGTGGGGGGCGACATGGGCTGGCAGATGGAGGGGGAACAGATTTTCTTGCTTTGAGTTGAATGGATTTTTCTTACCTTTCATTTTTAGACCAGACACGCGAGAATTCGAGAATTCGTGGCCCTAAGTAAACAGAGCCATTATCTGCTCAGTGGATTTATCTGCAGGGGCCCATGTGTGCTAAGGCAGCATTTGTGTCTCAGCCTAAACATAGAAGTCGTTGCTCCCCTCTCCTGTGGCACGAGCCACCACACCGCGGTGGTGCCCTGTGGGTCACTGGTCACAGTAATTGTTGGATCTGGGTTGTCTGGGTGGCACCTCAGGCTGTACATGAGAACATGGTGTCCAGATAACATCAAATTTATTACAGTTTTTATTTCATCTTATTTTTATTGAGATATAATTTATATACTGCAAAATAGACCCTTTAAAATATGCAGATGAGTAGATTTTAGTATATTCACAACTATTTATTCCAGAACATTTTCATCACCCCAAAATATAGCTTTTATTCTGAACGTAATTGAAACGTGAAAGAACACTGTCTTCTGGATCAGTCCCATCAGCAGACAAATATGCTGTTATTTCTCCCAACTGAGGGAAACAGCACAACCCAAACCCTCTTCGCTCCTGCTTCTCCCTCCAGTTTTGTCCCCATTTCTCTTCAGTTTAGAGCCAAACTTCTTGAGAGAATTGTCTGGACTTGCTGACTCCAGTTCTTTTCCTCCCATTCTCTCTCACTTAAAAACGTTCTGATAAAATGCTCATAACATTTGCCATCCTAACCATTGTAACTGTCCAGTTCAGTAGTGTTAATTAAGCATGTTCACATTTTTGTGTAACAATCCCCAGAGCCTTTTCATCTTGCAAAACTGAAACTCTGCATCCTTTAGACAACAGTCTCCATTTCTCCCTCTCCCTGCCCCTGGTAACCACGCTAGGTACCAAGATGAGTGGAATCAGTATGAATAAGACACTATCTTTTGTGACTGGCTTATTTTACGTAGCGTAATGTTCTCAAGGTTCATCTTGTTGCATGTGTCAGGCGGACTAATATCCCATTGTATACATACCGCATTTTGTTCATTCATCTGTTGAGGACACTTGGTTGCTCCCACCTCTGGCTGTTATGAGTAACGCTGTCACGAGCCTCTGTTGCCCCGGTCTGCAGTGGCTGCCGTGTTGTCCATCCCGATGGCCCATTCTCTGGCCTCAGCCTTCCTTGGTTGCAGTTGGTCGCTTTTTCTTCCTTGAAGCCCTTTCTTCACCTGGCTTCCAGGGCACCTAGCTCTCCTGGTGCTCTTCCCACATCTCAGTTCAGGGCAACTCCATCCCACTGATGCTCCGACGGGGTTGCATCTTTGACTCTTGCATCTCTCATCCGACACATCAGAAAATCCCACTGTCTATACTTTCAAAACACACCTAGAATGTGGCAGTGCTTCCTGACCTTGCTGTCGCCACCTGGTCCCAGCCTCGCTCCGCTCCCACCTGAGTGACTGTGGTGGTGGTCTCTTTTCGGGGTCTCCAGTCTCTGTCCTGACGTCCTTCCAGCGTGTTCTCAGAGCCAGAGGGGTCCTTCTCAAGGGCCGGGCAGATCACCTGCCACTGCTCTGCTCAAAACCCGTGAGGGAGCTCGCCTCTTACAGCGAAAACGAACGTCCTCATATCGGCATGGAAGCCCCACCACCTGGCCCGTTTCCTCTCCGACTCCCCCTCCACTTCTCTTCCCCTCAGGCCCCACTCCCACCACGCTGGCTCCACGCTGGCCTCTGATCGGACTCCTCAGGACCTTTGACCTGCTGTCCCCCTGACCGGAATGCTCCTCAGCCTCTACGCACTGTCCCGGGTGATCGTATAACTGTTACCACTTCTGTGAACACTCCTCCCGCCTCCTTCCTGCTGTCACTCACTAATACAGGGTGTATTTTCCTTATTCAGCCTGTGGTCTGCCTACCCCGCCCCCCACCATAATGTAAATTCCACGAGGGCTGGTGTTTTTTTTTTACATTTTGTTCCCTGCCATATCCCAGCACCTGTCCTGGCACCAAACAGACATTCAATAAGTATTTGTTGAACCAATAAATGCAAGTTTGGAAAATAGATATAAAAAGCATTTTATGATTTCTCTATTATGACACAATTTTGCCAGCATTTTTTCTTACCTGTAAATTATTCTGTGTGTGTGTGTGTGTGTGTGTGTGTGTGTGTGTCTCCCCTGTCTTTTCCCACAACATACTCCTGCACAAGCCTCCTTTTTTTTTTAAGTTGCTACATAGTCTTCCTGATTATTACTTGTTAAACAACTAAATGATTCATTGAGTGGATGTAGCAACTTTATTTAACCTTGTTTTTTTTGGTCAGAACTGTTGGGCGGCTTCCAATTCCTTGCTATTGTAGATTGCTCCACAGTGAGTGTCAGTGTTGGGCATGTGCCCAGCCTCCCTCCCTCCCCTCTGGAGGGAGTCCCAATTCTCTCAAGCCCGCTGAGGGCCTCGGCCCAGGCTGGCCCATCATGGTTCCCACCCTCCTGCCTGTGGTGACTGGCCACATATGGGGCCCAGCCAGGCCGGGCTGTGGGCTTCCCCAGCATCATCCTAACTCGCTCAGAAGCAGCAGAGATGTTCGGAGGCACCTGGGCCCAGAGCAGTAAGGACCGGGTTCCGAGTGTGAGTGGCCACAGCATGAGGGGAGGTTGGGCACATCGTCTTTGGATCCGGTCCCTTGACTGTTTGAGCTGCTCCCTTTTCACCGGCCTAGCTGGAGTTGGATCTCTCAAGGTAAGGAATTTGCTGGTCGGCAAACTCATTAGTCAACAGAGCCAAATATCAACAGTACAACGATTGAAATTTCTTTTGAGAGCCGAGAACCCACTTCTGCGCATGGGCCACGAAGTTTCAATCGCACTGTACGTGCCCGCCCGCACGTGGTGTTTTGTGGAAGAGCCACACTCAAGGGGCCAAAGAGCCGCATGTGGCTCGCGAGCCGCAGTTTTCCGACCACTGGTCTAGACTAATACGACACGGTGTGGATCATCTCCCCATTCCGTTTTTTTAAAGTTGTTTCTTAGTCCACAGCAAGGAAAGGTGTTAACGACCCAAGAAAAGCCTTGTTCAGGGTAGAAAATGCATGTAGGCAGAGCAGCTTGATATATATATATATATATATATATATATATATATATATATATATATTTTTTTTTTTTTTTTTGGTCACAACTGGAGGAACAATGTAAAAGCATTGGGTTCAGATGTTGGCACTGCCATCTGACAGGGTAACCATATATATATATATATATATATATATATATATATATATATATATTTTTGGTCACAACTGGAGGAACAATGTAAAAGCATTGGGTTCAGATGTTGGCACTGCCATCTGACAGGGTAACCTCAGTTTCTTTGTCTGTAAAATGGGCATGGAAATAACCACAGCCCACTTCAGAAAACTGTTTTGAGGATTAAATGGGTTAATGCACACAACGTCCTTAGGATGGTGTGGCACAGAGAGAGAGAGCGCTCCCTGAGCATCAGCGGTGGCAGCTGCTGCGTTATGGTGCCAAACTCTTAAAAGTGTAAGAGGAATTGAACATAGAACTACCATATGACCCATCAGTCCCATTCCTGAGTACTTACCCAAAGAATAGAAAGTAAGGTCTCAAATAGATTCTTGACCACCTATGTTCATAGCAGCGTTATTCACAATATCACAATAGCTCATTGGCAGATGAATGGATAGACAAAACGTGATATATACATACAAGAGAATGTTAGCCATAGAAAGGAGGTAAATTCTGACACATGCTACAACATGGATGAGCCTGGAAACCATTATGCTAAATGAAGTAAGCCAGACACAAAAGGGCACATGTCGTGTAATTACTCTCCCACGAGGTGCCTAGAATAGCAAATTCATAGACACAAAAGTAGACCAGAGGTTGCCAGGGCCCAGGGGAAGGGAGAATGGGGAGTTATTGTTTAATGGGTGCGACAGAGCTGTGCTTGTGATGATGAGACAGTTCTGGAGATGGATAGTGGTGACTGTGGTACAACATTGTGAATGCACTTAATGCCACTGAAATGTACACTTAAAAATGGCGAAAGTGGTAAGCAGTTTGCATGTTATGTATATTTCACCACACTTTTAAAAAAGCACAAGAGGAGTTAGAGAGTGTGAATGGGTGTGAAGATTACATCGAGCTCCCTGGACTTTTGTTTACAGGTTGAAGTTAAATCAAAGTGGACCACACAGTGAATAAACAGGCACAAACCAAAAAAGAAGTGGTGGTGGGGGAGGGGCGTAAACCACCCACAGGAGCCCAGCGGGTCCTGCTAAGATCTGACACTGAAGGCTGAGATCTGGCATGGCAGGGTCAGACCACAGGCCAGAGGGTGAAGAATGACAGAAAAAGAGAGTTCTTGGTGAGCGTGGGCAGGTCACTCCGGTCCCGGGTCAGATGGCCCAGCCCAGGTCTGGAGCCCATGAGTCACAGCTCAGCCTCCAGTGGACAAAGGGATGTGGCAGGGAGGGGCTGGGCTATGACTCAGAGGCCACTGCTGTGTGCTTCCTCCAGGCACCTACTGTCCCTGTTCCTGGATCTGCTTCTCCCTGTGGGGGTGGAGGCAGGTGTACTTACTTCCTGGGCAGGCCACTGGGAAGGCTCCCCAGCAAACCTGGGAGTTGTCCAGAGTCCTTTGGCAGCTCCGTTTTTGAAAACACAGATAGCTGCATTGATTGAGCACTTTCTGGACTGCTCCTGGGCTCAGGGCTCTGCGCATTTCATGTCCTTTCAGCCTCACCCTCACCCTATCAGCTGGCCTCATCAGTTTCACTCTACAGCAGAGGAAATGGGCTTGTAAGGGTTAAGCAACTTGCCTAAGGCTACACAGGTGGCAAATGGGCAAGCTGGATTTGAACATGTTCCTGACTCATGAGCCTGGACTTGTAACCATGCTAATACACTCTCTCACACACACACTCTAGGGGGATAGACTCCAAAATGTGACTTATCTCTAGGTCATAGGTTTAAAGAGAATTTTAGTAACTTTTCCTTGTGCTTGTGGGAAAAAAAGTGGGAAAATCAGATAATGATGTTTTACAACAAAAAGGACATCATTAAATACAATTGCAGTGTAGCATTTCAGGTGTTGAAGAGTGGATGACATTAAACAGACCCACTGAGTACTGAGTGCCACTCACTGTGCTGGACACTGAGAGTACAGTAGTGACAGTTCTGTCCAATGTTTGTAAAACTGACAACATTTCAAAACTAGGCCCAGCCCGGCCAGTGTGGCTCGGCGGTTGAGCATCAATTCATGAACCAGGAAGTCAGGGTTCGATTCCTGGTCAAGGCACATGCCTGGGTTGCAGGCTCTGTCCCCAGTAAGGGGTATACAGGAGGCAGCTTATCAGTGATTCTCTCTCATCATTGATGTTTCTCTCTTCTCCCTCTCCCTTCCTCTCTCTGAAATCAACTTATACACACACACACACACACACAATGCATCCTGCTTAAAACAAATAAGCAAACAAAAAACCAGGCCCATTGGGAATAAGTGATCATAAATGTTACAATAGAGAAAATAGGTATAATGTAGATTGCCCCCTTTGGGAGCAAGCTGTAACTGTCATTTTCAAAGCTTTCTTTGTTTTTCTATGTGTAAAAGGGCACATGCCTTGTTTTACAGAAAAATCTCTTTTAAGATTTTTATTTGAGATGAGAGGTCCGGTGCACGGATTCGTGCACATTGAAAGGAAATTAATTAGAAGGTGGCCGGCATTGCAGGACTGGGCGAGATGGGCTGAACACACCCTGGAGCCAACTACCCACGGTCCCTCCCCAGCCGGCCGCATCTGGGGCGGCACCAGGGCTTGAAGGGCACCTGCGGAGTGAGCAGGGTCCTTCCGGCAGGTGGGGTCCCCGCAGCATGGCCTGCGGGGATCGGGCCGAAACCAGCAGTCCAGCATCCCTCTGAGGGGTCCCAGAGTGCAAGAGGGCACTCTGCAAAGTTGCTGTTGCTCAGCAGCTCCTGTGTTGAGCGTCTGCCCCCAGGTGGTCATTGTGCATCATAGCTACCGGCCAGTTGGCTGGTTGCTTAGGCTTCTGTATATATAAAATAGACCAGAGTCCTGGAGCACGAAATTCGTGCACAGGGTGGGGGGCGGGATCCCTCAGCCCGGCCTGCACCCTCTCTAATCCTGGATCCCTCAGGGGATATCTGACATGCTTCTTGCATTCCTGGACCGCTGGCTCCTAACTGCTCACCTACATGCCTGCCTGATCGCCCCTAACCACCTCTGCCTCGGCCCCACACCTGGGACCCAGGATTCCCTCCTCCAGCCAGCCACAGGCACCCGGGACCTGGGCTTCCCTCCCTCTGGCCAGCCGCAGGCACCTGGGATCCGGGCTGGCTTCGCCGAGGCTGGCTGCAGCCACAGGGGACCGTGGGCAGGTGGCTTTGCCTGGGCTGCAGCCACAGGGGACCGTGGGCAGGTGGCTTTGCCTAGGCTGCAGCCACAGGGGACCGTGGGCAGGTGGCTTTGCCTGGGCTGCAGCCACAGGTGCCCGGGACCATGGGGTGGGCGGCTTTTCTCCCTCTCCTGGGCCGCAGCTGCAGGCGCTGGCACCCAGGACTGCAGGGGGTGCGGCTTTGCCCAGGCCCGGCTTTGTCAGGAAATACATTTGGAAGATGCCGGTCTAATTAGCATATTACCCTTTTATTAGTATAGATTGTGGGAAATATATAACCTTTTCTTGCTTTATAGTCACTTCTTAGAGAGTGGGGCAATGTTAAGGACAGGCCCAAAAAGTTAAAGCCTGATAAATACAGGGGAAAGGAAATTTATTTTAGCTAATGGTTTAACTCTTGTCTTCTGAAATTTTATCAGAGGTGCTAACTTGGTGGCGAAATTGATTCATTTAGGTGGCCTCTCCTCATCTTTTCTCCATCTGTCTAATATTAAGAGCAAAAATTAAGCACCTACTTTTTGTTCATTACAGTAGGAGGCATTCATTCATTCCTTCATCCAACAAGTATGTATGAGTGGTATGATGGCTGGGGTTTACTTCACTGGGAGGGCTATGGAAGATATAAGATTAGAAATGAGTTGACCATTGAAGTTGTATGGTGGCACATTCTTTCTACTTTTGTATATGTGCTGGGTGCTGGGGAAGCTTTGGTGGCCAAGACAGATTCAGACTCTGCTCTTCTGGAGTCAACAGACAGACTCACTCAGGAAACAGATATTAATCAAATAGTCACATGAATGCAAGAAACATTAATTACAGCTGGGATAAGTGCTGAGAAGTCACAAGCAGAGATACAGAAGTCTGCAGTATAGACCCTGTTCCATCCAGGATTGGAGGATAAACTGAGTTCTCAGCTGGAGGTACCACCAAGGGGACAGGGTGTGTGTGTGTGTGTGTGTGTGTGTGTGTGTGTGTGTGTGTACGTACTGCATGGTCAAGGCCAAGAGGAATCTTTATGTTTCTTTGCCTGCCTGAACCGTGGTGTGATAGAAGCATTTTAGGGTAAACCAGTTAACCGATTCTCTTCAGTCTCAGTTTTTTGTACAGGTTCAAGAAAATAACTGAGATCTAGCATAATCCTCCAATGGCTTGTGATTGTTTCTTAGAAGAAACACCCCCCCCCTTTTTTTTTTACCTTCACGTACATTCCCTAAATGTTCCAGCAAGATCCCCATCCATCCTTTCTCAGCTTGTGAGCATGCTATTCCTCCTATTCAGAACATTTCCCCCTTCTCTTCTCAGGGCCAGCTCCTCTATGTCTTGGCTCAGATGTTACAAAGGAGGCCTTTCCTGAGTACTTTTCCCTGTTTACTCTCCTCCCCTGCTTTTTAAAATCCTCACCTGAGGATATGTTTATTGATTTTAGAGAGAGAGGAAAGAGAGAGAGAGAGCAAAATAATGATGTGATAGAGAAACATTGATTGGTTGCCTCCTGCACGAGCCCTGACCAGGTATTGAACCTGCAGCCTTATGGTGTACGAGATGACACTCCAGCCAACTGAGCCACCTGGATGGGGCTCATGTTTTAAGCTGTCTCTTCCCCAGGCTCTGAGCATGGTGACAGTGGGGCTGTGCCTGTCACATTCAGTGGCCTGGCTCCCAGCCTGTAGATGCAGACAGTGGGCAATCAGCAGATCTGACAGCCAGGTGCTACCTTACATTGTGCCTGTGCATATTCCTACTTGGTAATTTTGCGTTTTAAAAGATTTTTCTCATGTACAATTGTCAAAATGGACTTACAGGACATTGTGGAAACTTCATATGAGATGAGAGTGTTTTGTGTCTGGTTTGTGTCCAGAAATTCTTTCAAAAAATAGGAACATCGATATCTGAATTCTGTTGGGCTACAGGAGGCGATGTGGAATTAGATGTCTCTGCAGGATTCCGGTAAAGGATGGGGGTGTCTTGGAAGCCACATCTTCCTCTGGGGTGGCAAAGATGGGTCTTTCTTGTGTGTCTGGTTTGTGGTCACATCTGATAGAATTTTACCCTAAAAGTATACCTCAGCCACTTTTATTTCATGCTATACACACAAAACTGTCAAGAGGAATTGAGGACCTAAAGGTGGAAGGTAGATCCATGGAACTTCTGAAAGATAATAGAGAAGAATATCTGCATGAAATTAGGGTAGCCACAGATTTCTTAAAAAAGACACAAACAGCACTACCAAAAAGGAAAAAGTTTATAAGTTGGACTTTGTTAAAAATAAGAACTCTTTATCAAAAGACAATATTAAGAGAAGGAAAAAGCAAGTCTGGGAGAAGATATTTGAAATACATATGTCCAACTCATATCCAAAATATGTAAAAAACTTCTACAAACCAATAATAAATAGACCACCCAATTTTATTTATTTTATTTTTTAATATATTTTATTGATTTTTTATAGAGAGGAAGGGAGAGGGAAAGAGAGTTAGAAATATTGATGAGAGAGAAACATCAATCAGCTGCCTCCTGCACACCCCCCACTGGGGATGTGCCCACAACCAAGGTACATGCCCTTGACCAGAATCGAACCTGGGACCTTTGAGTCTGCAGGCCGATGCTCTATCCACTGAGCCAAACCGGTTAGGGCGACAACCCAATTTTTTTTAAAAAAAAACTTTCTATTTTATTAGATTGAAAAACACAAAACCAGTAGGAACTAGGGGAAGAGATGGTGAAATAAATACAGGAAAGGGCTAGGCAAAGTTTAGAGATGACAAAGGGAAAAACAGAAAGGAGGGGGGTACATTGAGAGCTCAAGTCAGGGCAGAAAAAAGTTTTCTAAGGAATAGACATCTCTTCATTAGGTGACAATTTTCTGGCACAAGACTCAAGGCCCAGAACTAGGGAGGGGTTCAGGAGGTGGTGGGCCAGGACCCAGAGCGGAGACAGTGGCAGTTTGTGGACAGTGATGAACTTCTTGTAGGATATGTCTGTAACAGGGTGCTGGTATAAAGTGGGGCCATGGGTCACTTTGAAGACCTCTAAACAGGAGCCTTTGATGGCCACCCTTGGGAAAACCATTCCTCAAATGTCACATCATTCCTAAAAGTGATGAAGGTACCTAAGCAATGAGCAGGAGGGATCATCTGTCCTGACACAGAGAGTCAATGCAGAAGCCATGGGAGCAGGATCAAGTCCTTCCATATTGACATGCTCTTCTGTAGGGCCTGGCTTCTCTACCAGCAGCACTGTTACTAAATGGTAGGTAATTATGGGCCCAGGGCACTTCCGCTTCTTGTGAACCTGCTTCTCTTTGTCAGCCTGGAGTCACTCATATGTCTCCAGTGAGCTTAAGCTGAGCTCCTCTGTGATCTTGGCCTCCATGAGCAGCTCCTCCTGGGTCAGTGGCTGCTCCCTGTGGGACCCCTTTCGCTGCTGTGACTGACTCTGCCTCTCCTGTACCACAGGGATATTTGTTGTGTATGTTCAGCTGTACATTGACTCATGAACTTCCAATTGTCAGAGCCATTATCTTGTAGTTATAGTGGTAGCAGGGCCTTCTCATCTTGGACCTTCTGAGAGATACCATCTGGGTTGCTCACCTTTTGAGGCATTACGTTCTTGAGAGGCTCCTTTTAGGCGTTGGGTACTACTTGGTGCTTCCTTCTTGACTCTTCTACTTTACCATCACTGGATGGTTCGTCACCTTCATCCTCTGTGTCTGAGTGGTCCCTTTGATATTTAATATCTCATAATTCTTCCATGAAATCCCCATAAGTCATCTGGTAGAAATCTTCTTTCTCTGCCTCCAGGAGCCCAGAAAGCCAGTTCCCCCACAGTCCTCTAGGGGGTCTGGCCCCAGCCAAACAGGGGTCCCTCACCCAGTGGTTTTTTTTACATATTTCTAACCAGACCACATGCTCAGAGGCACTCTTCAAAAAAAATCATCGAAGTTACTCTTCATCCTCCTTGAAGGTGATAGGATGCCCTTCTATGGAGAAAGGCTGTTCAATTCCCACCTTTTCTCACCCATCCCAGGAGTCATAGAGTTTGCTCAGAGAAGGTCGAGCAAATCTTCACAATTCCAGACCAATCCTGGTCAGTGGTCAGCCAATTGAAGGAGGATCCGATGGAGCGTGTCAATGTGAAATAAAATGTCTGGGTTGTACCTGTTTGTGGTTTAGCTCCATGGCTGAAGTGCAGGAGAAGGTGCGGACTTGTGGAGTTTGGGAAGAGGCTGGGGAGAGGAGAGGGTCCAGGAGAAATGGCAGCGAGTCTGGTGCTGAGTCATACCTGAGCCTGGGACTTGGGTAGCCATTTTGTCCTTGCGACAACCCAATTTTAAAAAGACAAAAGATTTGAGCACACATGTCACCAAGGAGGATTCCAGATGACCGATTAGCACCGTGGTCAGCAGACTGCGGCTCGCGAGCCACAGGCGGCTCTTTGGCCCCTTGAGTGTGGCTCTTCCACAAAATACCATGGCCTGGGCGAGTCTATTTTAAAGAAGTGGCGTTAGAAGAAGTTTAAGTTTAAAAAATTTGGCTCTCAAAAGAAATTTCAGTTGTTGTACTGTTGATATTTGGCTCTGTTGACTAATGAGTTTGCCGACCACTGGATTAGCATATGGAAAGGTACTTAACCTCAGTAGTCATCAGAGAAACACAAATTTAACCATAATGAGATACCACCAAATGTCTACCTGGAATGGCTAAAATGAAATAGGCTGATAATAAAAATGTTGGTGAAGATATGGAGTAACTGAAACTCTCATATACTGCTAGCGGGATATGAATTGGTACGACCACTTTAGAAAACATTTTGGCAATGTCTATGCCGACCTGTGTCACAGCCATTTTACTCCTGGGTATATACCCAAGAGACATGAGTGCATGAGCCCCCAAGGCCTTGTGGGCTCATGAGTGATCATAGCAGCTTTATTCATAATTACCCCAAAATGGAAACAACCCAACTGCCTATCAACAGCCATATGGATAAGCAAATCATGATCTAGCCATATAGTGGAATATACTCAGCCATGATAAAGAGCCTTAGGGTAGGGCATTGACTGGGAGGGGCCTGAAGAAACCTTCTGAAGGGCTGGGAATGTTGTAGATTTTGATTTAGTTGGTGATTGCATGGGAATGTAAATACCTGAAAACCTTAGTGAATTGTACACTTAAGGTTTGTGTACTTTATGAATGTTGCAAACTGCTTTACTGATGTGTACAGTGGGATGGTACCTTGGTCTAGTCCTTGGAGGAAGGGTGGGGAGATGAAACAATGTCAGAGGGCAGGGCAGGCTGGCGAGGAAGTGAGGATGGCCCTGTGAGAGGCCTGAGTTTTCCTTGCATTGAGCTGCTCCCTGCCCCAGAGGCTGGCCGTGGCTATTGCTCCCATCTGTGTGTTCCTGTAGCGTGTGAGCAATAGCTGCCATTTGTTCCGGTCAAGGTCAGCCAAAGGGTGCAGAAAGAATCAGCACTTGGGAGGGAGGGTGGCTTTCCAAGAGTCTGTGTTGTTTAAAGGAGAGGCGCATCGAGCTGGTGCTTGCTGAGTTGGTTCTCCTTGGGCTCTATGTTATGTCCAAACCTGGAGGGAGCAGAGCCTGCCTGTTGGCTAGCTTTCCGTGGAGCCGAGGATTAAATGGTGGTGGTTGGTATGACTGGATGGTGGTTGGAGGGCATCCAGGGAGGAGGAAGAACCTGCCTCTGTCTGCCCAGGCACATCCTGGCCGATCCTCAACAACAAATTAAAGGCTGTCATGTAGATGGCCCGGGGCAGCCCGTGGTCTGCTGGGGCAGAGCTCCAAGCTGAATGGACCGTGGTGCCCAGGAGCGGGGCCTGTGCCCCAGATGGTTTGTGCTGTGTGCTTGCTGGCTTCTCTCTGATGGGAGGAGGTCATGCTTCACTTCCAGGCCTATGGGCTGGCTGCTTGGGACAGTACGCGCGCGCTGGTGAGGATCTGATTGCCAGCATGGTTGGATTACGTTTGTTTATTTCTTTGTGACCTGTTGTGTTCTGTTTTAAGACACCAGGAGATGATGAGGAAAGTGTAAGGGTTAAGAGTGAAGGCCAGGATGCCTGGGTTCCCAGACATGACACTACCAGGAGCAGTTGGCAGCTCGTGCTCAGGCACCGAGGATTGAGAGGGGGAGAGGCACCATGGGCTGGTGGCCTTGGGCAAGTCGCTCTGCCCCTCGGTGCTTCAGTTTCTTCATTGGATAATAGAGGGTAAGTTAGGGACACATCTGACAACATGAGAGTGGTAACAAGGCACCGTCTGTGTTGTTATATAGATTTACTGAGGTAATTAACATAAAGCACTTAGTGCGGGGCACACCGTCAGCGCCCGTAGGTGTCAGCGGTGGTGGCCGGCGATGGGGAAGAGCACGTGGACGTGCCTCAGTGCACAGGGGCCCGGGAAGCGAGCGTGGAAAGCACTGGGGCTCACTGCGCATGCCCGCACTCAGTGACAGTCACTGGCTTTGCCGTTTTTATTATTCAATTATCCTACCACAGGCCTGCCACCCCTTATCTACAGTTACAGATCAAGAAACTGTAAAAAAGTTCGGTGCAAACTCATTCGATGACTAAACCTGACCTGATTTAACAGGAGGCTATTTATAGTATGTAGCAGAAATAGTCACATGCTCAGTGGCAGAAATGTTTATGTATTTGACTATGGATGCCTGACCGTGCTCGGGTTTTACATCACGTGCTGTACGTGTTTGGTATTACCTTTCTGAAACGCAAACGTTATGAATGCTGAAACACATTCGGCCCCGAGGGTTGGGAAGACAGATTGTGGACTTGTCTGCTATAGTTTATTCTCCAGCTGGCCAGTGAGGCCGTTTGCTCCTTTTGGCGAATATGAAAAGGAGGCTGCAATGCGTATCCTGGATAGACTTGGCATTCCTGGGCCACTGGGCATGCAGATTTTAAAACCTGGTAGCTATTGGCAGATTGCCTTCCAAAGAGATGAGAGGAAATGATAGTTCCACCAGGAGCGTGTGGGTGCAAGTTTGGTTCTATTACTCCCCTGCTTCTGGGAGCCTCCGCTGCGGCTGCCCGAGGCTGCGTGCCCCACAGCTCACATCCTAGCTCCTTTCTATGGTGTCCACAGCCTTCCTTTCCCAGTCTGGCCTGTCCTCCCAATCTCTGACTCCCTGGCCTTTGTGTCGCCACGGGTCCTCCTTCACGCCTCTCATCCTTGGGCCTCAGACCGGCTGCAGAGTCCTGTGGTCAGTCAGTGACCGCCCCCTCCCCCTTCTGTGTGCCCCTGGTGGGGAGGAGGGGCTCAGCCAGCACAGGGCTGCGTCTGCTTCGTCTGCTTCGTGGCCTTGCCTCTGAGAAGAGCTGGGGACCCAGTTCAGTTCTGGGAGTCCGGTCAGGGCACTGAAGGCCTCTGAGCTCAGAGGGACTGGAGGGAGCAGGCAAGGTGGGGACACTCCATGGGGAGGCACCGAGGCCATTTGTTTGGGAGGAAGATTTGTATCTTCAGGTCTGTGGGAAGCCCTTGCAGAGGGCTGAGCCCGGGAGTGACCTGGCTGACTGGGCTTGTGTTTTAAATTCCGCACGTCAAATGGAGGTGATAAGCGGTGTTAGCAGTTGAGCTGGAGGGAAGGGGGTGGAGGGAGAAGGCCTTCGTGCATAGGGGTAAGAAGAGAGGAAGGTCAAGGGCACCTCCCAGGCCTCTGGACTCCGGCTGTGGTGGATGGAGGTGGCCTGCCTCAGGGGGCGGGGTGGGGGATGATAGTGAAAAGAGCAAGCGCTCTGCCTGCCCGGGTTCAAACCCCAGCTCGGCACTTGGCGCCAGGTCCTCGGGCGGGCATTTCCCCACACCCTGCGCCTCGCTGCCTGTCTGTAAGGTGGGGTTGGGCCCCCTTGGAGGGTTGTGAGTGCTGACAGTACTAACAGTGGCCAAGGGGCTGGCGCGTCCTGGGTGCTGAGTAGGTGCAGATCTTCCCTTCCTTGTGCCAAGCAGCCACCTCTCCGCCTCCCCTGACCTAGCCTCTCTGTTGGAATTGCCGTCCAGTCGTCAGTTTCTGGATTCCTCCTCTAGTCAGCCTTGTTTTTGTTTTCCCGCTGGGTTCAGGGTCCCTCAGCACCCGAAGCACAGGTGCTGGAGCCTGGACACCTGCTGAGGAGTTCCCTCGGTGGACCCAGCCGCTCCCTGTAGGGAAGGAACCATCTCCTCAGAGCTGGGTACAAGGGCGCCCCTGGGGAGGTGCTGCTGGAATGAAAGAGCGTGGGAATGAACGCACCACCAACCACTGCATGGCCTTGACCTCCCACAGATAAGCCAGCAGGCTGGACCCATCCAGTTTCCACCGCAGCCAGGTGCTGGGCCAGCTGCCTCAGTCACCTGGGAGGGCCTATGAAGTGTCAGTTCTCAGGCCTGGCCTTGGAGGTTCTGATTCAGAAGGTCTGCGCTGGGGCCAAGGGTGACTGTGCTGGATGGCTCTGTGCCCCACCCCATCAGGACACCAGCGGGCTCTGAGGACTGTGGGTCCTTCTGGCTCCGACATCCTGTGACTCTCTCATGGAAGCGAAAGGCCCTGGTCTTCAGGCCCCGCCCTGCTGGGCGAGGTTGGTTTTCTGGGTGCCAGGTCACCAGGTGGGGTTTCTGGGTAGTGGCAGCAGCTGCCCCCTCCTGCAATCAGCAGGAATTTAACTGCCCGGATGTTTTGAACTCGAATGTCCCGCTGCTTCCTACAGTGATTACCAAGTATCTTTATCACAGCTGATGCCCCAACCACTTGGGGTCCTGTGCCCCAAAGTTTGCTTATGTTTGTGGTCTCATTTACCTTGCTAGCCCCTTGGGAGGCGTGATGGGAACCAGCTTCTCTGACCCCACCAGAGGCCAGAACTCAAGTGCTGGGCTTTGCCTTCTGAAGCATCTGCCCCTTCCGTGGTCTGTTCCTCTCTGGACACAGGAGCGATTGTAACCAAGTGGACGGGTCCTCTTTCATGCCTCTCTCCCTGCCCCCTGCACACTTCTGGGTGGGTTTTGCTCTTGATCGTTGCCAGTCTGCTGAGGGACAGGGGTCCCATTACCGTGTCAGGGTCTCCCTGCCGTGTTCCCTGCCCGAGCAGTGGGTGAAGGTTCAGTTGCTGGCAGAGGAGGTGGTGCTGCACACGTGACTTGGCCAGCTGGGCTCCAGGTTGCTCACTGCTCACTGTCATTTCTCGTGTGCTGTGGGCGTGTGCCTCTCAGAGAGGAGGGGAGTGGTCTGGAGCCCTGGAGGGCCTCTCGCAGAGCCAGTCCAGGTCTCCGGGTCTCCGTCTGGGTCGGGAAGCGGGCGGTGGGCTGCAGCCTCTGCTTCTCTGGGCCAGCAGGAGGGGCAGAGGCTCAAGGGCTCGTCTGGGGCGACTGTCACTCAAGTTACTTTCTTTGTCACTGTGGCTGAGGCGGCCAGTTTGCTGCCTCTTGAGATCCCTGAGCCTGTACAGTCTTGCCTTCTGGGTGGGTCTGGAATGGTTCCTCCCTGGGTATTTCATATTCTCGGGAAGTGCTTCCCCCGCTTTCCATCCTTCTGTTTGCTCAGCATCCCAGCTCCTGAAGCCTCAAATTAGAGACCAAGCCGTCTTACTTCAGAGCCCGAGGCCTCAATCGTTGTCTATATTGTAAATGCTTTTACTGTATAACTTACAGCGTAGATGTTTTAGGAGCTAGGGAAAATCATGTTACTGTGGCATTATGGCATCACGGAATCACATCTCTCTTGTGTTTAGGTAATGTAAACTAAACTAGAAGCTCTTAGAAAAAAGAAACAGTGGTTTAATCCCACTGTCCCATGTAAGTGAGTATGTTCTGGAGAGAGTGGGAGATTGGGGGTGGTGAATCTGCAGGTCCTCCAAGCTGGCCCCACACCCCACGTGCCCCAACTAGTGTGGGGCAGTCCCGTGTGTGAGTCTGGGGTTTACAGGTCTGCATGTCCTCTCTGTGCTGACCGCTGACTTTACCTGGAGGGCAGGTGAACACACAGCCCCCTCCTCCAGCACTGGCCTTGCTGGGCTCCTGGGGTGGGGGGAGAGCCCCTCTCCAGGCTGCCTCTTCCTAAGGGGCTTTCTAGAGAGATTTTGGACTCTGCAGGATTTTCTCACTGGCTTTAGAATTTGCCCTCCAGAAAGGTACAGTTGATCCCCACTTTCCAGGGTTTTTCTCAGGGGACACTTGGTGTCAGAGCACAGAGCTGGAGCTAAGCTTTAGCCAGAGAGGTTGATTGTATGGGGAGTCGGGCTACATACTTACTTAGGTACCAGGGCCCAGGGGACAGAGGACGTTTGCAGGCAGGGACCCAGGGGTCAGGCACACTCAGCTGTTTAATCCCCGTCGTCCACTCCTGGTTGTTGGAGCATGGCCCGGCTGCATATGCTGGAGTCCACTTCCTTCTCTGTAACATGTGGACAACAGTGTGCCTCCCACGGGGTTTGTGTGCGACTTAATGACGTTTAGAGTAGGTTGTTGATATCTCTTGGTTATCTCCTCCCTTTAGCTAAAGCCCCGGGAGAATTTGAAATGGTCTCCCGTGGCTAGCTACATACAGTTTCATGAAGCATCATTTATAGCTGGGGTAGAAGAGAGTGCTCGTTTTTGCAGGCACTGTGAAGCACCCTTTGGGCATGTAGAGTGCTCAGTACTGAAACCCCTGTCCCTGCAGGTAGTGAGTGATGATGGAGGAGGCGACCCAGCCTGCCAGCCTGGAGCTGAGTTAGATGGTGTGGAGTGTATCAGTTCTGTGGAGGCAGTTTGAACCGGGCTGGCGAAGGTCAGGTCAGGAAAACTTTGCCCTGTCCAAAAAATCCAGTTTTATCCCCAGCTGGGAAAATTGACACCAGGCGCCTTCTAGGGTCACTGAGCATGACTCTTCTCCATTGTGGACTTCTGTTTTGGGGGAGGAGGGACAAGCGCCATTGTCTTTTGTGCTTATGCCCTGGTTCTTCTAATCACTAGCTCTGTGAGCCTGGGCAAGCCACTCGAACCCCTCTGTGCCTCTGTTTCCTCATCCGTGAGGAGATAAGAGTCCCTGCCTCACAAGGTTGCCGAAAGCGGCAAATGGGTCCAGGCATTTGGGGCTCCATGCAGGTGCCTGCACCTGGGAAGGCGCCATCACCGTAGCCTGTGGTGTGGTGAGGAAGAGGACAGTGCTGACGGTGGTGACAATGACACCATAGCTCCCAGATCCCTGGGCAGCCTGTGCGCATCCCTCAGACCGACTCTGCTTGGACAGTGTCCATCTTATAGCAGCCAGTGCACATGGGAGGCCCCAGACTGCTCCGGCCATGAGTCCCCCTCCTCCTGCCTTTGACTCCTCCCCGAATGGATAAGCATGGTCTCTGTCCATCAATAAAAGGGTGCCAAGTATCCACTGAAGACATTATTGGAAGAGCCCTGGAGAGAGGCAGGCAGGTGGTAGTAGTTTTGCATAAAGTAAGATTTTTCAAGCTTATTTGTTGCATTGGAACTATTTCGTAATATGAGAATGTACCCCAAACCCCTGCATCTGAATCATTTGGAGAGGTGATGCCCCATTTGAAAACAGAATACCCTTTGGCCTAAGGACAGGCAGCCTGGAGCTGGATAGGATTTGACCCCTGTGGTGTCCCCAGTGGACCCTCGTTCTGGATTAGAATCTGGGATCTGATCTTCCCTGGGAACACTGGAGACTCCTGACGAGGCCCTGAGGACTGATCTAGCCTCCTCTCCACCCCTCCCCAAACGAGCCTGTGATGGAGCCCATGCCCACACCACCAGCCTTCACACGTGCAGTGAGACCTGGACTGTACCCGCCCTGAGGCACGCTTAGCTCAGCCTGTCCTTGTAGTTAAATGTGGAGGGTCAGATGCTGAGCTCAGGCTGCTGGCAAGAGTTCCAAGTCCTTGTTGGAGCAAGTATGACAATGGCCTTAGCCTGTTGCATCTATTTCATCAGGGGGCATCTTGACATTGTGTTTAGAAATATAGTACCTCAAGTCCCCATCATGCACCTTCCTTGGACAGGGTGAGCGACATAAGGGCTCGGGTGGGTACTGTGGGGTTTTGTGGCGTGGAGCCTCATTTTTCTGTGAATCTAGGTGGCCAGCTCCGCTTGGGGGCTGTTTATTTCTTCAGCTGGGTGGTGATGGCCTCTGTGGCATCCTGATTCTGAGCAGGCTTGTGTCATCTCTCATTAGGGTGCAGAATGCAGTTAGCTGGATGTGTTCATTTGTTCAACAAGTATTGTACTTGTCAGTGTGCTCACAGCTGGGGAGGCACAAACCCTGGAGAAGGTGGGGAGACACGGCACACAGGTGGGATGTGGGTGAGGAAGGTGTGTGCGGGAGCACTGGGGAGGGCCTGGGGGCGCTGGGATAGCCTGCGGGACTGTGAGCAGTTGGTGTACAGGATGTCTATCAGAGGGTGGACCTCATTTCCAAAGTCTTGCCCCAACAATCCCCCCAAAACTTTCACAGTGTCTGGCCTCCAGGAAGGATGGGGTAGAAATACAAATAAAATAGATAACGCCAACCACTAACTGAGCATGTCTTCTTGGTTAAACACTCGACATAGATTTCATTGAACCCAGGGGTGCACACCCCATTGAGGTGAGATTCCATTGTGATGCCCACAGGCTGGTGGAGGTGCCACTCCCCTGAAACTGTGCATCCCTGTTGCTGCTTAATCACATTGCACTGTCATGATCAATGTGGTGGTGGTGTTGTTTTTAACTTTGCAGTGTTTTTAGCAACCCTACAGTACATAAACACTTTTTTTGTTGTTCTTGTAAAGCTGCTAGCAGTACAGGTATAACTGAAACCCATCTTAACCTCCAGCCAGTTCCAGGTCCCTCCTCAGAGGCAGCCACTTACACAGAATGTCTCCTCAGTGGTCTTCACACTCCTGGGCACAGGCCTTTTCTCTGTGTCCATGTGGGTGCAGCAGATCTGTGGGAGGACAGGGTGCCGGGGGCCAGTGGACGGCACAGGTGTGCTGCTGTGGCCACACTGGCCTGGGCACTGTTTGGTAACTGACCTTGAGCCAGGTCTCAAGGGAAGGCGTGCTCAGGCTCGAGCCCACTGTCCCGCGTTGTTATCGCTGGTTCAGTTTAGTGGCCTCAGGAGCCCTTAGGCGCAGTGGCCTTGTTTTCAGTCAAGGCCTCTGGGTCACGTTTCTTGGCTGTCCGGGAGGTGAGGTCATCTGGGGCAGGTGGCTTGGGACTTTGAGGTCATAGCCTCAGTTGTCCACTCAGCCTTCAACTCTGACTTTGGTTTTGGCCCTGAGATTGGCAGACAAAAAAAAAAATGTATCCAGCTCTCTCCCTCTTCTGATAGAAGCCTGGAGGACAAACGCTGACTGTTGTTTACTGATAAATGTTTATGAAGCCCGCCGAATGCCCAGCGGATGCAGAGCAGGGAGCATACGGCGAATTGGCAAATCTCTCGAGAGGGCGTGTCCTTTTTTGAGATCTGAGGCTGAGAAGATCTCATTTCTGAACTCCAGACCTATTGGATGATAAATGTGTGCTGTTTGGGGCCGCTAAGTGTGTGGTAATTTGTTTTGGAAGCAGTAGGAAGCTTCAAAACAGCTGATGCAGTGGAGCTGGGCCATAAAGACGGCACTAGCGTGGAAGATCATGGATGTCAAAATTACCCTGAACTGCCTTTTGCCTAAGAGGCACCAGGTTGGAGACCACATGCCATCCCGCAATATGGTCTGCAAAACCAGTTCTTTTAGCACTGCAACTGTGTATGTAGCAGCAAATGCAAGTTGAGTGGTTACTGCCACCGTCTTCCAGGGTGGTTGGACCAATTTATGTTCCCACCAGCAGCAGGTGTGGGAGTTCTTGTTGTTCCATGTCCTCACCAACACTTGGTGCCTCCTGAGAAGAGCTATTTTTCAGTGCAGAATTAGTGGGACTTCATGTCCAAGGGACACTTCGTAGGAGGTTGATGCTCAGCCAGTGCTGCACAGTGCTGATCTAGGCAGCAGTTAGAGGAATGAGAAGGGGCAGTGCCAGAGTTCCTGGCTGGGAGCCGTACAGTTCCTCTCCATGGGAGTGCCTGGGATGGGAAGTAGTGATAACTTCAGATTAATGCAGAACTTTCCGGCTGAAGGGTTAGAACAGCACTCCTCTTTGTAACTTTCTGATGAACAAGGTGAGTGGTGGGTATTGCGAGGTGGAAATAAGCCTGAGCTGCTCAGCCAGCTCCTCAGAGTTTGAAAACTGCCCTTATGTGCTGTGACCTTAAGCTAATCACAGCCTCTTGGGCTCTGGTTTTGCCATCTATCAAATGGGTGTGATCCTGCCTCCCCTGGGGGCTGGGTGGACGATGGAGTGTCTGTGTGAGAGCCTTGGTTTACTGCCCACAAATAGGTGCTGAGTCAGCGTGGCTGTGGTTGCTACCGACAACCCTATTGTGCACATACATTCCTTTTACAGAAGTTGGCGTTTCTGGATTCAGATATTCAGGGAGCTGAGTGGCTGCCTTGAAAAGGGTCTGATAATATCACCCACTTGGTGGGCCAGTGGAGGGTGGGCTCTGACTTCTGCCTGTTGCTTGGGACTGGACGTGTGTGCAGAGAGTCCTATTGTGGGCACCATTTGGGGATGTAGCTGTCGGATCCCTCGGCGGCATTTCCTGGGCTGCAGAAGAGCATGGTGTGCTGAGCAAACGTGGCTCCCAGGCTGAGGTGAGGCGGCTGTGGTATTCAAGCTGCCAAGCGACTCTGGTGTGGGTGCTTGCTCCCCTCTCCCTTCGTGGCAGGGATGCAGTGGCACCTCTGGGACTGCGCTCAAGTCCCACTACCCTTCCACCTCTCTTCCTTCTGGGATCCACGGTTTCCCTTTTGCCTTATTCTGAGCCCTCCGTAATGTGCAGACCTCGGCTGATGAAGTTAAGTTCTGATGGAGACCAGAGCAGTAGCCCAAGACCTGGGCCTAGATGCTAAAAATAACTCAAGCATGCTCTTTGCAAGTTAGAGGAGCCGTGCTGGAAGCTGTGGCTGCGGATTCCCAACACTGACTGACCAACACCTTGTGGTGCAGGGTCCCAGGTATCTGGTCCTGCTCACCTGGATCTGAGAGTTCATCCAAATGATGTTTTCATCGGGAGTAGGCCCACCCCCTGGTGGAGCATGTGGAGATTTGGCCAAGCAGGCCTGTGATGCTCAGTAGTCAAAACAGCTGATGCAGTGGAGCTGGGCCATAAAGACGGCACTAGCGTGGAAGATCATGGATGTCAAAATTACCCTGAACTGCCTTTTGCTTAAGAGGCACCAGGTTGGAGACCACATGCCATCCCGCAATATGGTCTGCAAAACCAGTTCTTTTAGCACTGCAACTGACGACTGTTTGGTTGACACCAAATGAAGTAGCTGGTTTGTGTCTGGAACCATGTTGTAGAAAATGAGAATCTATCTTTTAATGCTAAAACCACATCCCTGGTGGTGAGGAATGCAGTACCTGAGACTGCAGAGGCAACCTCAGCGTCCTATCTCAGACTCACCTGGGGGCAGATGCTCAGGGAGTGGAAGAGTGGGCAGAATCCGCCACCCATCAGCATGTCCCTCGCTAGCTCTGTCTGTGTCTGTCCCATGGCTTTCTCTGTCATCCTAAGCACATAGACTGGAATCCTTGGGTATCGTGTACATTTGGATGGCATTTTACCATACCAAGTGGTCACTTTGTGGAGTCAGGCTGGCTCACTGCTCATACTTCTGGATCCCGCCATTTCTAAGTCTTCACACTAGAACAGTGGTCGGCAAACTGCGGCTCGCAAAGCCACATGCAGCTCTTTGGCCCCTTGAGTGTGGCTCTTCCACAAAATACCACGTGCGGGTGCCCACGTACAGTGCGATTGAAACTTCGTGGCCCATGCGCAGAAGTCGGTTTTCGGCTCTCAAAAGAAATTTTAATCGTTGTACTGTTGATATTTGGCTCTGTTGACTAATGAGTTTGCCGACCACTGCACTAGAAGATAATACAAGCTTGTCAATGCCTCCTCATCCATCAAACATTGATTGCATGCCTACTTGAAATTGCATGTGGTTTTACCAAAATTGTAACAAAAAATAGTTTGGCCTCACCTGCCTCCATAGACAGAGCATGTCCCAAGCTTCAAATAACCAAATCCATCTCAGAAGAGTCCTGGTGGAAATATTTAATCATAGTCCCAACTGGAATGAGAGTTAAGTAGCCATAAAAACAGGACCCAATGAAACAGTGACTCATGGAATAAGGTGAGAAGGTGGCCATGCTCCAGTCAGTCACAGACCCAGGTGCCTTCTATTTTTTTGCTCTGTTATTTCCAAGAGCATTGTCATTATCTGCATGGTCAGAGCTGAGTTCCAGCCAGTGTGGCCAAGCATGCCTATGTCTTAAGAGCTAGAAAGAGAAGTGGCACATACCACTTCCTTTCACATTTCCTTGGGAATTTAGATACCTGGCTGCACCTAGCTGCAATGATGCCTGGGAAATGTAAGTGCTGTTGAAACTTGAATAATTATGGAAGAAGGGGAGAATGGATTTTGATGGACAGTGGGCAGCCTTTCACATATTCCCCTTTATGTATTTAATGCAGTTCATCGTGTGTTTATAATATAAATGCACCCAGGTTATAAATATTGGTTGTTTGTCTTTTTCAGGAAGAAGACCTCAGCCTGCCACACTGTGTATGGGGAGAGTTCCACAGTAATGAATCAGTGTGTCTTCAGAGGAATGGAAGAAAACAAGGAAAGGTAAAAATATCTTTAAAAATTGAAATGAAAAAAATTTTACATGCAACGGCTAAATGCAGTACATCTGTGCCTGTGTAAGACAGTGGAGGCCATCACAAAATTGGAGGTAGCCAAGTTTCATGTGTCCCCTATTAATATCACTAATTTCTTTTTATTTATTTTTATTTTATTAATTTGAGAGAGAAAGAAACATTGATGTGTTCACTTATTTATGCATCCATTGGTTGCTTCTTATATGTATTCTACCTGGAGGTCAAACCCATAACCTTGCGACGATGCTCTAACTAACTGAGCTACCTGGCCAGGGCTGATATCTCTAATTTCTGACAGTATATCTACCTTTGTTAAGTATAAGGGAATTTTTCTAGGACTTAGAGGGAAGAGTTTCTATAAATAGAACTGATGTAGTATAGAATTAAAAATTTTATTCCAAAAACTGTGGACAGCCTGGCCAGTGTGGCTCAGTGGTTGAGCATCACCCCATGCACCAGGCGGTCATCAGTTCAATTCTTGGTCAAGGCTCATGCCCAGGTTGCTGGCTTGATCCCCAGTCGGGGGCATGCAGGAGGCAGCCAATTGATGTTTCTCTCTCATTGATGTTTCTATCTCTATCTCTCCCTTCCTCTCTCTGAAATCAATAAAAAACAAAACAACAAAAAACAAAACTGTGGACACTCATTTCAAGAAACTGTGGACATATGCTCAGATGTGTTGTATCTACATTCGTGTGTGGCCAGTCCTCCAGGAGGAGGCAAAGGCAGACCCTACTCTTGGTAGCTATGATCTCTTGAAGTCATGATCTTGTCTTCCTTCCTTCTCTCCTTGTTTTCCCTTAAAATAAACTTATTAATTTAATTTTAGTGCCCAGGAAGTGCATGGATATATTTTTCTATTTAAAAATAAGAGTGAAGTCCCCATGGACTCTCCCCTTCCCCAGTTTTATTTTCAGCCCCCACCTCACTCCTGCCTTTCCTAGAGGTACCACTGTGATCCACTTGGTGCATTTCCTTCCAGGACTTTTTTAAGGTGCCTATATACATAGAAAAAAGTCATTCTTTCCTTCTTCTTTTTTTTTTCTTTCTGTTCTTTAAATACAGGCTGTAATATTATGCTTGCTGGTCTACTTTGTAACCTTTTAAAATAATTCAATTACATGTCTTAAAATATTTTTAAGACAGTAATGTGAATCTACCTTGTTTTTATGCTACAGCAAAGTGAGCCGTGTATCTATAGTATGAGAATCCCCCTGCTCATTGAGCTGTTTCCTGCTGGTGTGTGTGGGTCGGTTCTGCGTTTTGCCTTTATAACACATCTGTGATGTACTTGCTGGTACATGCCTCCTGAGGACATGGACAGCTTGCTTTTTAGGTGGTTACTGAGGAGTGGAGTTGTTGGGTCATCCTGTGTATGCATTTAAGATCTCAATAAATCTTGCCAAATCGTTCTCTGAAAAGCATCACTTGTCAACAGGGTCTCAGATTTCCTGTCCCAGGGTCCCAGGTCCCGCCTCCTGCCACACTTCTGTTCATGCTTTTTCATTTTAGCCACTGCTGAACAGTGGCATCGCTCTGCTATCATAATTTCCTCCTCCTTCTCTTTACTCTGGGGAAGTTCATCTTTTCAGGTCTCTCTGTTACCTGTTTTCATCTCCCAGTAGCTCCAGGGAGCCTCTCCCCGCACAGGGACCCAGTGACCTATCCTGAGGCCCAGGGCATCCGTCAGCCTTGGTCTTTCCCAGGAGTAGGTGCCACTTCATTTTCTCTTCTGAAAAGTATTCAAGTATGCTCCTCCAGGAGAGGTCGTCACAGGATTACTGAGGGGTTTTCAGGAGCCTTTGGTAGGATTTCTCTACTTCCTGTTGTTTTATCCCCCACCACCACCATCACTGTTACCACCACCACCACCATCACTGTTACCACCACCACCACCATCACTGTTACCACCACCACCACCATCACTGTTACCACCACCACCACCATCACTGTTACCACCACCACCACCATCACTGTTACCACCACCACCATCACTGTTACCACCACCACCATCACTGTTACCACCACCACCACCACCACTGTTACCACCACCACCACCACCACCACTGTTACCACCACCACCACCACCACCACTGTTACCACCACCACCACCATCACTGTTACCACCACCACCACCATCACCATCATCAGTACCATCGCTGCCACCACCACCACCACCACTGCCACCACTGTCTCCAGCACCATCACTACTACCACCACAATCACCATCATCACTTCCACCACTATCACCACCACCATCACTGTTACCACCACCACCACCATCACTGTTACCACCACCAACACCATCACCATCATCAGTACCATCACTGCCACCACCACCACCACCGCCACCACTGTCTCCAGCACCATCACTACCACCACCACAATCACCATCATCACTACCACCCTATCACCACCACCACCACTGTCTCCATCACCACCAACACCACCACTACCACCATCACCATAATCACCACCACTACATCGTCACCACCACCATCATCTCCACCACCATCCCACCAACACCATTCTCATCATCGAGGGCAACAGTATGAGTATTTGCCATGTGTTGAGCTCTGTGTGGGTCACTTAGCTTACTTAACTCATTTAATTCTCACAATGGTCGTATAAGGTAGGAAGTTGATTGTTAACCCCATCATGGTCAACAGGTAACATTAGGACAGAGATTCATTTAAAACCAACCCCTGCCCTAGCCGGTTTGGCTCAGTGGATAGATTGTTGGCCTGTGGACCAAAGGGTCCTGGGTTTGATTCTGGTCAAAGGCACATACCTCAGTTGCAGGCTCCTCCCTGGCCTGGGCCCTGGTCGGGGAGCATACAGGAGGCAACCAATTGATGTGTTTCTCTCACATCGATGTTTCTCTCTGCCTTTCCCTCCCTCTTCCACCCTTTCTAAAGGATCAATGGAAAAATATCCTCGGGTGAGGATTAAAAAATAATAATAATAAAAATAAATAAATAAAATCAACCTCAACAATAAGAATTACAACAAAAACTGACTCTCTGTGGAGCCCCAGCTCCTAGTTACTGCTCTCACTTTCAATGACTGACAGACTCACACTTGCCGAGGGGTGAGTTCTTATGGACGTAGCTGTGGAGCCATCATGCCATGTTTGCGGTTGCCTTGATCGCACTCAGTTGTTATTCCTCATCGGGGTCTTCGAGAGGAGCATGTGGGAGCTGGGAGGGTGGTTTAGGGTTTTGTCCGCATCCAGCTTGTGCACGTGGACTCTTGCATAACACCAGCCCCTCTGTCCTGGTGGACAATTGGGGGTGGCAGCCTCACTCACATTCATCCAAAACACTTCTCTGGAAAAGATGCTCAGGTTGAGCATCTTTGTTATGGGGAGAAAATCTACATTTTAGGATAAATACACCCACAGGCCTGTGGAGGGAGGGGAAGTTCTTTACTTACCCCCAATAGACCGGGTCAGCGTCCTACTCTAAAGCATTTAACTTTAGATCTAGTTCTAAAGGCAGGCAGAGTGCAATTTCAAATGTCTTCCTGAGCACCCTGTCTCATGTTTCAGAGGCTCTCGAGCTAGGAGAGTTGTAGGCTCATTGTATCATTTCTTGGGTCTTCATCATTACAGCTTTAAGCAGTCAGGCCTAGAGTGAGGAAATGATGGTTCAAGTCCACATAGAGATAAGCCTTGGTCTCAGGTCTCTGGGGTCTGACCCTGGCTCTTTGGACAACATCACAGCTACCTCTCATATGATTATCAGGAGACCAATCAGCTCTTTTTCCCAAACTAGAGCTTATTAGCAAGATGGTGCCTTGAAAGAAAATAGCCCATTTGATCAACCAATTGATTATTCATTCAGTGGGCATGTATTTAATACCCTGTACTAGAGACAAAAAGGTGGGTAAGATGTGAATTCTTAGGGAATTCAGTGTCTTGGGGGTTGAGGAGGCAGTTGCATATACTATGAGCAATGTTAAATGAAAACCTTCAATTCTTGATTGGTTAATATGGACAATAATAGTATCTCCTGCAGTGGGTTGCTGAGGCATGTCCTGAGTTAATCATAGGAAAGCACCTGGCATATAATGAGCACCTAATAAATGCAGCTGTTTTCATTTTTGTGTATTTTTATTGCTGCATAGAAAGAAGAACCTAGGAAGATTTTTCTATCAGGAGATTGATAAGGCCAGACTTGTGTGTTAGAATGTAATGAGGTGACTCAGTTTCTCATCCTCTGCATATGTATCTTCTTAGTGGCTACCTCCTCTACTGGACTGAATTCCAGGGGACCAGGTCTTGCCTGTTTCGTTCACTCTGCTTCAGTGATGTGCCTAGGACAGAAAGGCAAACTAGCCAAAGACACAGTCGTTGGATTTTTTTAATGGTTTGCCTTTTTTCCCCCTTTCCATTAGGAACTTTAAAATATTATTTGTAGCCAAAACCTGCTGTGTGACCTTGGGGGGGTGTCTCTTTACTTTCTCAGATCCCTCATTGGCATAAAAGAAAGGAGTTGGTTGATGGATGATTTTCCTTACAATTCTAAAATTTTAAGTATATTATTTAAAGCAACTGTAACTCTCATGATGGCAGATAGGCTCTGTGTGTCTTCTCATTGATTCCTCAGGGCAGTGCCAGGATATAGAAGTCACTCACTAAACATTTGTTGAGTAAATATGGAAATGGAATAGGCTCCTCATTACATTCTTTGGTATAACGTTATCATTAAATTATTGTTGAAGTAATTTAATGAGTGCAAATGATCTTATTTGAGACACATGAAGACCCCGTGAGGAAAGTAATATTTTACAGATGAGAAACTGAGATTTTGAAAGGCAAAGGGCTAGGCGGTAGTCTTGTAGCAAGGAATGAAGTGCCTAGACCCAGACTCAGTATCCTGAGCCCTATGTTCTGCATTGTTGTGTTTTTCTGTTTTTGTTTTTGTTTTTTTTTAATCTAACCAAGTCTTTATCCGTCCTTGTACTGGCCAGAGGCATCAGTTAGACAGCCTCTTGTAGGATCTGCCATGAGCCACTGAAAAAGACCTTCAGTGAGTGTGGCTAATCCTCTACGTAGCACATTGTAATAATATCTGCTAGTTCTGGGCATGCACCTCTTTTTATATACATTGGTCCAAACACCACAGCAACCGAGCAGAATACACATGGTTTGCCTCCATTCTGCAGATGAGAAAACAGTGTTAAGTACCTGCCCAGTATCACAGGTACCGAGTGTCTGACACTCTCACCACCCCCTGCTTCCAGGTCTCCCCATCTGCACGTCCCCAGTGCGGTCTGTGCAGCAGCAGGTGTCGGGGCTGATACCTCCCTTCTCTTGAGAGAGACCCCTCGTGCACACTGACCTTTTAGAAGCTCTGTTGGGTCCTGTGAGAAAGGCCACACTTGACTGAGCTTAAGCCAGCAGTGCCCAAACAGTTTGGCCACAGGCCCCATTCTTTCCTTGCAGTGCCTACTGATGTTTGGAGGAAACCAGGGCTCTAAGGAGCAGACAGTGGGGAAAGCGAATGGACTCTCTAAGAAGTCACCTTGGACAGGCAAAGGGCTTTGTCTCAGGTCACGGGGCTGGTGAGTGGAGAGTGAAGGCTACAGCCTGGGGTCAGGAGAGGTTGCACGCTCCTTATGTTAGCTCTCCAGCTTCTCAAGGTCAGCAGCTGTCTCCTGGAGGGTGGAGGAGGTGGCGCAGGTGCACATAGCCCTTTAGGCAGTGAATAAAGAGCTAATAAAACCAGTGACCAAAACAGCTCTGGCCAAAGGCCGAGATGGGAGCCGATAAGCACTAAGGACAGGCAGGGGAACAAACCCGCCTGCAGGTGGTACAGGGCAGCCTACCCGGAGCATGAACATGGCACAGGGCTCTGGGGCAATTCTCAATTTTGGATGCAGGCCTTCACATTGCCATCTAGAAGTCACTGTTTTTTAGCCGGTTCAGTCCACCAAGGCCGCACACAGGCTGGGAGCCTGCCTGGGCCAGAGATGAGGTGTCACTGCCCCAGACAAGGCCCCGCCTTGCAGGAGAGTAAAGTCTACAGAGCCCGCACGAAGGCGGTGCTCAAAACACACTGGAAGAAACGATCAAGCCAGAGAAGATTTTTACTGTCATAAAAGAGACACGCATTTGTGCAATCTGAGAGTGAGGGCCCTGCCTTCTTTGAGCATTTCCCTCAAGCGTGTAAGGCTGCTGAGCAATGATGGGATGCTGACTGACTGACTGACCGACCTACTGAATGTATGCATGCATGAATGAATGAAGGAACAAACGAGCAAACTTAAACCTTCCCGTTCCTCCAGTGGGGCCTGAGTCCTCACCATTTCCCACAAGTCCGTTCATAGGAAGGGTTTATCCGAAGGGCAAAAACTTGTTCCCTTAAAATTCTCTTTGACCATCAGAGATTTGCTTGCTGAACTCCTTTGCTGCCCAGCTGAGGAAACTGAGGCACAGAGAAATGATGTGGCCCTCCCACAGTCACTGATGGCAGCAGAAAACTGCACTCCCCTGGGGCTTAATTTTCTAGAAATCTTGTGTCCTTCTGAGTCAGCATTTAAAAGTAGAAGTGGCAAGTAATGGTTGCTGAGTCAGTAAGTGCTGTGGGAATAAGTCTCCTCACAATAAAGTCACTTGGTTAAAAGAGAAAATGTCCATAAATCACAAGAGTACAACTGTTCCTGCTGGGGGACGTGAGGTCTGTGGGCAGGGCTTTGGGGAGCCCCTCTCCTTGGGGAAAGTGGGGTTGGCCCCAGGCGGGCTGAGGTCCTTCTTACTGGCAGGCTTTGTCACATCATTTCACCTCTGGGATGCAGGGCCCACTCCTTGTCCTTATCTGCCCCCTCCACTTGTCAGTTCAAAAACATGAGTGAGTATGTACTGTGTGTCGGACACCACCCCTCTGCTTCTCATCTGATGGGGACTCTCATCTTCCCTTCTCCCTGTAGAGGGGAGCAGAGTCCCTCTGCAGAATGGGGGGGCAGCTGCTGTGGCTGCCCTAGGGGTGAGGCTGGGCTTCAGCCAAGATAAGCCATTGAGGTGCCAGGGGTGGGCATTCTAGTCTCATTGGGAACCCATCAGCATGTTCCCAATTCCAGGCAGTCTCCTCCTCACAGGGTGGCCCTAGTGACAGGGAACTGCAGGAGGGCGTAGGGGAGGTGTGAGACCCTGGCTCGGTTGTCGGAGTTTCTGAGTCTCAGCCTGCCATCGGTGAAGGTGGAGAACAGTGGTACTTACTAGTAGGTTGTGAAAGATGATGTGAAGGTTCAGTGTAGTAAGAAATGCTTAGCTAGTAGTCACTGGGCACCTGGCCGACAGCACATGGCATTAGTCTGTTATGAGATTGTATATCATTCTCCCACCAACCACAGAGCCAAGAGGAGCTGTCAGAACGCATGCCCTTTACTTTCCTGTGACAATCCCTGAGGCGTGGTGCTCACTTTGAAAAAATCATCCAGCAGTTATTCGAGTACCTACCGTGTGCTCAGCACTCTTTCAGGCACCCTGGGGATACAGTCAGACGTGGACGTCAGACATGGACCATGCTTACAGTCTAGAGGTCGATGCATTTATGCAATGGGAGATAAGCAGGTCTTAACAAGGGCCTAGCAGGGTCTGGCACACAGCGTGTACCTGGGAAACGTTTAAAAACATGCAAACGGGAGGGACTCAAAAGGGCACAGCGTTCTGAGGTGGCGCCAGGAAACACAGCTCATGGGACACAGCAGGTGGGAAGAGTGTCTGAGGGCTTGGTCTCTGGCCCCACTCATTGGGAGTGGAGCTCACCCAGCCCTTCCCTGTGGACGGATGATGGCAGTTGAAAGGCAGCATCTGTCCGATGCTGAGCTCTGATGGGTGGAGAGCGTGTGCACATGTCAGTCTCCCTCCTGGGAATCTGATGGAAAATTCATGCCAAGCAAGAGCATAGCACTTCGCCTGGAGGTAAATCAACCTTTTCAACATGAGGGCCAAGAATCAGGCTTGGAGAGCCGCACAAGGATGGGGTGGGGGCATTGAACCCCGATGGTTGATGCGTGCTCACTGGGCACTCAGATGTGCACAGCTGGCAGGATCCATTTAGGAAGCACTGGTTTCGTCTGGGGTGTTCTGCTAGCATGTGGCTGGGGAGAGTCTTTTTTTAAAAAAAATATTTTTATTGATTTCAGAGAGGAAGGGAGAGGGATAGAAACATCTTTGATGAGAGAGAATCATTGATTGGCTTCCTCCTGCACGCCCCCTCCTGAGGAACCCGGGCACGTGCCCTATCGGAATCGAACCTGGGACCTCCAGTCCGCAGGCCAGCGCTCCCTGGGAGAGTCTTGAGACTTTGTTCTTTAGGTGGGAGAAGAGGGTGGGAACTCAGTTTAGCTTTCCCAGGGGTCACTGCTGGGACTTGAGCTGCATGTGGTCTTGGTCCCACCTGTGTGCACTGTTGTATGTGTGGGTACAGTCTGAGCAGGAGCCAATGTCTTCTTTAGGGATGGGTGCTGATGGAGGGCCTGCTATATGTCAGGCACTGTGCTGGGCTCAGGGATAGACTTGTGACTAGGTCAGGCAGGGGCCTGATATTAATCTAAAAGTATCCCTGTCCTGGATGAAACAGGAAGCAGAATCAACATGAAAGGAGCCCTGAATGGGACGGATGGAGGCCTGAAGTCAAGTCTTGGTTTGGGGGTAGGATTAAGGGAAGGGCGAGGGTAAATTGGCTAGTGTGGGAGACAGAAGCTTAAATTTGTAGAGTTTGCCTGTTTCTGTGGTGTAGATACTCCCGCCATGGCTAGCTTCAACCTACTAAGCAAAGTCACTGAGGTGTGCTCCCTCACCTCTCCCAGTGTGACCGGCCTCAGCACAGCACCTCCGAGGGCAATGTCCTGATCGCTGAAGAGAGTGGGTGGGACTGGACAAGGAGAAATTCCTTGGCCAACTGCCGAGCATTATGTAAATGTAAGTGGTGACGATTTCTCATAGCTTTGAAGTTTCATGACTAACACTGTCTCCCAACTATTCTACTCGGGATCCATGGCCAAGAGCAGGGTGTGATAAACAGGATGATCTGTTTAAAAACCCTTTTTTAAAAAAAACCGCTTTAAGAAAATGTAAATCTTTTTTTATTTCAAAAAGGAATAACAAATTACTTGTAGAAACCTAAGAAATTACAAGCAATTGAAAGAAGAAAATAGAGATTTATTTTGTCCTTTGAACAGAATCATTGAATGGGATTTTTTTTATTGGGTAAATTTGACAGTAATATTGTGTAAATTTAAGGTGTACAGCATGTTGCTTTGATACATTTATATGTTGTAATATACTTGCTGTTGTAATAACATTTAGCACATTACCTACTTACAGCACAACATTATTGTCTGTATTCCGTATACTGTACATTGGGTCTCTGTGGCTTATTTAGAATGTGATCTTATTGCTCCCTTAGACCCACCCTCCCGTTTTGCCAGTGGGGGGACTGCCCCAGGGGTGATGTGCCTGGAGGGCACACAGGGAGTTAGTGGCGGGGGTGGGGAACCTTGAATGATGTTAATTAGGTGGCGGCAATGCCAACTTGTGTTTTCCCAGGTTGTCCTCATGTTAGGACTAAGGTGTGTTTTTCCATTTGTAACTTCAAACACATGGGAAAAGTTTTCACCATTTCCTGACTTCCCCCCTTGCTTGCTTACTGTCCCCGTATCCCCAAGTCACCATAGTCCTCATTTCTTTGGTGTACCCATCATACCCTTAGGATTTTTCCGTAGCAACTCATTTTCCCAATCCCCACCCCCCATGAAGCTACTGTTTTAGTTTTGGTGGTGGTGGTGTTTTGCCAGTTTTTCATTTTCAATGTTATTCTAATTGTTCCAGTCTCACCTGTCAGTCATTTCTTGTTACATTATCTTCATATGCATTTAAAGGGCTGTATAATACCTCATTCACTTAACAATGTTGAGTGACTACTGTATGCCCTACACCAGTGGTCGGCAAACCGCGGCTTGCGAGCCACATGCGGCTCTTTGGCCCCTTCAGTGTGGCTCTTCCACAAAATACCATGGCCTGGGCGAGTCTATTTTGAAGAAGTGGCGTTAGAAGAAGTTTCAGTTTAAAAAATTTGGCTCTCAAAAGAAATTTCAGTCGTTGTACTGTTGATATTTGGCTCTGTTGGCTAATGAGTTTGCTGACCACTGCCCTACACTAAGGATGAATGAGCAGGAGCCTAACGCTGCCCCTGCCTGCACAGAGTGCTGGTTCCTGGGAAAGTCAGCTGCTAACTCATCATCTCATGGACGGGATATTCTGTGAAGTTACAGTGACGGAGTGTGGGCGAGTTTTAATAACCTGTTCTCTATTTCCCAAAGCAAATTAAAGGGAGGTTTCACCTCTTTAATGAGATTTGGGGATGCTTCCCTGGCGTGCAGAGGGCACACTTTTTCTCTGTGGAAAGTAAAAAAAAAAGTATCATAAAGCCATTCATATGGTACAGGTGGTTGTGCTTGTGGAATAGGTATATTTTAAGTTCTGAAATGATCAGAACTAATCACTTGTTAAACATTTAACAGCCCTTTCTTTGTGTTCTTTACCTGTTTATTATGTGTTATTAAAGGAACTAGGTTTTACATTGTATTTTTGTACCCAGCTGTATATTTGGAAAATTTGCAAACCTACAGAAGATTAACAGAATAGTATGTCCTTCACCTAGATTTTGTTTGAACATTTGCCTTCTATGATCTGTGTGTGTGCGCGCACGTGCACACACATATACACCATTTCCTCTTTGAACCATTTGGAAACATGTTGCGGACATCCTGATGCTTTACCCCTAAATATTTTGGCCTATAACTCCTAAAAGTAACGATATTCTCCTACATAATCACCTACTATTATCCACCTCTGTAAATAAACAGTAATTTTAGAATATCTGCTAATATCCAGTCCATATTCCACTTCCCTCAGTTGTGGCAAAACTTTTACAGCTCTTTCTCCTCCTCCCTCAGCCCCCACCCACCCATCCAGGGGCCACTCTTGGCTGAAGCATTGCATTTGGTTGTTATATCTCTCTGTTTCCTTCAGTCCAGAGCAGGCCTTCCCTGGTTTCTGCCCTCCATGATGTTGGCGTTGCAGAGTCAGATCCTCGTTCTGGATTTGTCTGAGTGTGTCCTCATGGTGCCATTTGCCCTGTCCCTCCATCCCTCCTCTCCCCTGATGTCAAGTGAAGCCCAGAGGCTGCAGTGGGTTCAGGAATAGCATTTCTAGTGACAAGGCCTCACTGGTGACATTGTCACCCCTCAAGGTCAGGATGACCCGGCTGGTGACACTGAGTTGAGAGCTGGTTAAGACCTCAGCCTGCACTGTGTCTTGATTTAGACCTGATAGAGATGTTATGTTGACCATAATTCTAACATGTATTGGGAAGGAAAAACCCTTGTATTAAAAAATTCTCTCTCACCCTAAACATAGGCCAGGGTTTTTTGTGTTTTTTTTTAAATTAATTTTGAGAGAGGGAGGGGAAGGAGAGAGAGAGAGAGAGAGAGAGAGAGAGAGAGAGAGAGAGAGAGAGAGAGAATTGGTTGTTCCACTTGAGCATTCATTGGTTGGTTTTCGTATGTACCCTTCCCCATGCCCCACCCCCTCCCACCGGGCCCCAGGGGCCACTGAAGCATTTTAAGTAGGGGAGCAACATGATCAAATTTGCATTTGGATAAAGACCTCTGGCTAGAGTAGGAAAAAGATGTGAAGGGAGACCAAACTTGGAGAGGGACCTACTGGGCTTGCCCAGGTGAGAGGCAGTGAAGAGTTTCAGGAGATGGGTCCCCAGTCAGCAGAGATGATTGAGCCAAGGCAAGATAAGCACCTGGTTGGTGGGTCTGGGTTTGTTTAGAGCTGTGCTGGGCATTTCAAGCTTTCCACCAACATTCATGCAGAGAAGAGGGCCTGTGACTGAGTGCAAGAGGGAGTGTGTTTTAGAATAATCATTTATGTTCGCTGGATCACCGTCATATTTCATGGTGTTTTTATTTTGTATATAAGGCAGCTATTGACATAACCTTTTTAATTAATGTTGGTTAATATTATGAAGTTGTCCTACTGGTTCTAATAGTTTTTCAGATCTTATTTTAATTTTTATGGGGAGGAATTTTTCCAGGCATATAATCACATCATCTGCAAGTTAATAAAATTTCACTTCCTCTTTCTTTCCAGTTGGTAGAAAAAAATTAAATTTGTCTAATTGGATGGCAGGTGCTCCCTGAATAATATTAAACAATTATGATATCGAGTGTCACTTAAAAATATGTTTTTATTGATTTTTTTAGGGGGAGAGAGAGACAGAGAGAGAGAGAGAGAGAAACATCTATGATGAGAGGGAATCGTGGATCGGCTGCCTCCTGCATGCCCCATACTGTGGATTGAGCCCACAACCCGGGTATGTGCCCTGACTGGGAATCGAACTGTGACCTCCTGGTTCATAGATCGAAGCTCAACCACTGAGCCCCGCCGGCCGGGCATCGAGGGTCATTTTTAAGATACGTTGACTTCAGTGTGGGAGCCTTGACGTCTCCTTGAGATGTGATGCAGCTTTCGGTTGGACCGATAGCTCTCTGAAGGAAGTTTCCTTCTCTTCCCATTTTGTTAAGATATATTTATCTTGAGACAGGAATAAGTGTTGGAATTTAACAAGATTGGCATCTAAGGAGCCATATATATTTTTCTTTTGACTGTTAATGAGATGAATTATAGTGATAGATTTTCTAATATTGACTGATCCTTGCATTCCTGGAGTGAATCACATTTGGTTGTGATATAATTTTTTTAGTAAAGAGGTATTTTAAGCTACTTGCCATCATTTAAATTAATGCTCCATAAAGGTGCTGTTGGTTTATTCTGTGGCTTACAGTAAATGCTGACAGGATGGCTTTACTTCAGTGTGAGAAGTCTGAGCGAGAGCGATGAATGAGTCATTCATTCATTAGGTCAGCACACCATTACCAAATGCTTGATATGGTATGCGTGGCCTCCAGTGCCCCTTGTAACTCAGAGACCTGTGATTCCATTAGTCAGGATATGTTGCTCTTGCAAGTGACAGAAGCACAATTGGCGCTTGGATTAAGCAGCATAGGGAATGTAATGGCTCATATAAATGGAAGTCCCAACCATAGGCAGCTTCAGGCATGGCTGGACCTGGGGGCTCAGTGGTATTAGGCCTTGGGCTCGCTCTTTCCTTATTTGGCTCTGCTTTCTTCTGTGTTGGCCTTATTCCCAGTAAGCCTTTCTCCATGTGATACCTCCCAGAAGCTCTAGGCTGACATCCTCCCACAGCTGTGCAGTGAGAGTTTATCATTCACACTTGTTCCAAAAGGACTTCCAAATGCACTCATATTCAGCTTGGGCCACATGCTCTCTCCTGGGGCTTGCGGGTGGGGCTATGGGTCAGCCTCATCTGGACTGAGAGGGAGGAGGAGTGGGGTGGTCCTCCAATGGGAAGGCCAGGAAGTATTATCTACTGACAGGGAACCAGATCCTGGGTGGAGAGACACCCAGTGTTCATGCCACCTGGACCAGCAGTGTCCTTTCTTCTGTGGTTTCACTGTCCTTTTTCACAAGTGGGAGGGGAGGCTACCAGGGGCTGTGATCCTGACCCAGCTGAGGGCCCAGCAAGCCAGTTGCAAAATCAGGATTTGAAGGCCCTACCTGAAGTTGTAGGCCCTCATTTGCTCCACTGAATTGTACATAGAAACAAGAGTGGAGAGTGAAAGCATTAGTTGTTCATGAAGGATTCTGGCCTCACCCTCACCCCGACCCCATAGCCAACATAATAATTCATCTTGGTGGTTTTGTATTGTCCCCTTTTCATAATGAACTTAGAAGGTAGACACTTTTAAAGGGGTGTCTGATGGGATATGAGATACTTTACGTGGAGCATTTATAGTAACAAAGTTTTAATTTGGCAAAATCTTGCCTGGCCTGATTTATCATCTCTTCAAATATATTTTCCTTCTCTGACCTTTAGTAAGTTGTAAGTATATATGGCTTGTGTACGCCAACCTCAGGGTAAAGCTCGGTGAGTTTTTACATGTTGATAGCCCTCAGATCCAGGTACCCCACTGCAGCTTCTCCCTTCACTCCCCTTCCCCTGCGCTCCCCACCTCCTCTGGAAGAACTGTGACTTCCTCCCCTCCTGGGCCTCAGGCTGCCCCTGAGAGCTCTCCTGGGTGTGGAGACCTAGGCCAGGGACAGGGAAACCTGCTCCTGACGACTTGTGCTGGGAAGGGAGGGCGAAGCTACCATCCATGAGGGGAGTCAGCTGCCCGTGGAGCGGTTCTTGCTCCAGACCCAGTGAGTGCCCACCCAGTGCACGTCATCTAATCGGGATGCCAGCAGGCTCCCTATTCTCTTGCTCTTTTCTCACAAATGAGGAAACCAAGGCCCAGAAAGAGAAGGGATTTGCTGAACGTCATGGGCTGATTGATACAAGCTGGAGGCAGGTGGATGGTCTGTGGCTACCAGCCAGCCACCCGCTGCTGCTGCTGTCGCCGTCCCACTCAGTGGTCCTTGGGCTGAATCGTTGCACTTGGTCAATATCACTCCTCATTTCATCATACTCTTGATTTTTCCCTCTGGAAATTCTGTGAGAGATGGTAGAGAGTAGAAAGGACGTAGATGTTGGAATCAGATAGTCTTGGGTTCAAATTCCTGCTCTGTGTTATGACCTTGGGCAAGGATGTTAACCTGCCTGAACCTCAGTGTCTTTATCTGTAAATAGGATAATATTAATACCAACCTCATAGGGTGGTTGTGAGGATTAAATGAGATGATATGTATTACATGCTCAGCACACGGTCTGGAACATGCTGTTTTTATATTTGTAAAGCCAGGTTATAGCATTTCTTGGTGGGGGGAGGATGTGAGGTGACATAAAAGTAAGATGATAGCCCTGGTTGGTTTGGCTCAGTGGATAGAGCATTGGCCTGGGGACTGAAGGTTCCAGGTTTGATTCTAGTCAAGGGCACATGCCGGGGTTTCAGGCTCAATTCCCAGTAGGGGGTGTGCAGGAGGCAGCTGATCAATGATTCTCTCTCATCATTGATGTTTCTCTCTCTCCATCTCCCTTCCTCTCTGAAATAAAAATATATTTAAAAAATAATTAAAAAATAAAAGTAAGATGACAAATAACACAATCTTTCCGAAATGTGAACACTTTAACACAACTCTAATTTTATCACCCTAACATAGTTTAGTAATTAACGAAGGCATCGTGTTTAAGAACCCAGGCTCTGGGAATGGGCTGGCTGCCTTGGTTCAAATCCTGACTGTACCGTACCACTGTGTAACCTTGGACAAATTACTTAATTTCTCTGTGCTGTAGTTTCCTTGAGTATAAAAAAAGGCTTATAAAAGGACCTATCTTATAGGGTAGTTCTGAGGATTAAATGAGATAATGCATATAACACACTTTCTCAGCCCAGTGCTAGTTGCTGTGCAATAAAGGTGATAATTATTACCTGATAATTGCATTACTAATAAAGGGGCTTATTATTTCTCTTTGCCCTTTAAGTGTCTTGATGGACATTGGCCTTGGTTTTCAGTTTGTAAACCTTTGCACTGGTGCTTCTCTGTAAGTTCTCTCCATCTCCATTTGTCCTGACGGTTGGTAGTAACAGAATTCGGGGAAGAAGCCTGAATTCCGGGGCAGCAGCATCCTCCAGACGTTGCAGAAAGAGGTCGGCTCTCGGAGAAGCATGAATGCACCACTCTCCTGGGTCGAGCGTTTTGTCCAGTGGGGACAATGTGTGGCTTTCATGGATGACTCATCCTCGGGCAGCAGTGGCCACACATGGGAAAAGCAGAATGGAGTTCAGTCCCATGTGTGCCCAGAGGGAGTTGGTGGTTGCACCATGGGAGCGGGTGGGGGTAGGCAGGGTTTATTTCTCCCAGGACCAAAGAGTCAACTCAACTAGCGCTGGGTCAAGTTGAGCAACTGAAAGGATGTGAGAAAATAAAAGGTGCTATCTTGGTGACTCGGCCTTTTTATTTTGAAAAAATGCTCCTTTCAGCTCTGAATGAGCCCCTTGAGCTGCGGGGAGCAGTGCCAGTTAGCCCACATTTATTAGAAACTGGGTTAGTGGACTTTCTCTTTCTTTCAGACGTGTCCCGCATGTTGGAGCCGGTCCAGCGGTTGGTACAGTAACGGCCATTGACCCAGCCTGGCTGTCTGGAGGCTGGAGTCAGCTGGGTGAGCATACAGCCCTCTCCTCCAGCTTCACCAGCTCTCTCCTAACTGAATTTGCCAGCTCCGCAGGGAATGCTGACTTCCCCCTAGATTTTCCTAAGGATCCATCTACTTTGTTTATCTTTGCCTACCTCAGCTGTTTGGGAAACACATCAACACATCCTCACTGTTAGATTTTTATTTTCCTCTTCAGTAGAAGTTTTTCCTCTCCTGGGGGAAATGATGCAGATTTCTTTTTGTCTGGTGACTTCCTCCTGGTGTGTGTGTGTGTGTGTGTGTGTGTGTGTGTGTGTGTGTGTGTGTGTGAGAGAGAGAGAGAGAGAGAGAGAGAGAGAGAGAGAGAGAGATTCCCTCTCTCCCTCTCCCAGGCCTCACGGTGCCTTCCTTCTTTTGGGGCCTGGGACCCGGCAGACAGTGATACAGTGACTCCCTTGTCTGTTAGGTTCCCACCAGCTGATGAGCAAGGTCATTTTCAAACTCCTGACACCTGCTTATCAAAACTGCCAGCTGCACTCCACTAAGATTGCCCCTCCCCCACAGGGGAGATGAGAATAGACCAGGGAGGGACCACGAGCCCGAGCGCTAAGGACACTACCCAGCAATGGTGAAGGCGTGGGTGGGCATTTGATTGGACAACTGGGCTGCGCAGGCTCTCGGTTGATGTGAATGCCCCACCATAACAGTTGTGCTGTGCTTGGGAGTGGCCTTTTAAAGACAGTAAAACGCTTGCACGTACACTATGTAATGTGACCCCTTTTTTGTTGTTCTTGGGAGCAACATGGCTTTTTTGAAAGCAGTTTTAGTCATCCACCTGCCTCATCATTTGAAAGTGCTGTGATTAACTACATGATATATGTGTCATGTATGTATCATGAAATACATTAAATTAGATGGTGGGGTTCCAGTGGAGGTAGCGAATGGCTGGAGAACAGTGTGTGAGCAGGTGTGCTCCTCTTTCCTTCCTGTGAGTGTGGGTGTCATCAGGGGCCTCCCCTGGAATGGTGTGCTCTGTGAGCTCCCTGGGGGATCCTGAGGGGACTCGGGCGGGTCCCCTTCTTGTGTCCGGAGGTGCATCTTGAAGGGCAGCTGCCTCAGTCTGTGAGAGTTGGCCTCCTGGGGGCTGGAGATCAAAGAGCTCATCGTACCTGGAGCTGCGTGGGGGTTTGTGGAACAATCCTTTCTTGTCACTGAACATGCTGTGGTCTTGACGATGGCATAAGGGTGATGAAATACCTGGGCTTCTTATAGAGGCAGGTGCACTTTCGAGGAATCTAACATAATTTTAGGGGAGCTTCAAGAAAAATAATTAAAAAATTATTTTCTGAATTTTATAAAAACACAAGACCATAGGGACACCTTTCTAAAGAGGGCCTTGAGCTTCATTAGGCCCCGATATAACCATATGGCGCTGTAGCAAAACCAGCAGAGATACACGGAGGAGAAATTCGGAGGTGGGGAAGTAAGAGGTGCGTCTCTAGGCCAGATTAGAAAGGGGGTGTAGTGTTCCCGTGTGTGTGCACAGCTACTCAGCTTTGCAGTTGTAGCAAATGCCAGGCATAAACATTTGTGAAAATGAATAGGCGTGGCTGTGTTCCAACAAAACTTTATATAAACAGGCAGAGGGCTGGATTTGGCCCTCAGGTTTGCCAACCTCTGGCGTAGACAATGAACAATTTCAGGTTGTTTGGCAGATTTTTGCTAAAAAGTTTGTATGTTTAAAAAGTTAAAAAAAAATATTAATGGGGGGAGGAGAGGAGGTCCTAATATATGGTGACAGAAGATTTGACTTTGGGTGGTGGGCTCATGGTGCAATCTACAGATCTTGTAGCATAGAAACCCACACCTGAAACCTATATGATCATGTGATCATATTGACCAAAGTCACCCCAATAAATTTAATGTAAAAAATGACAAATTTTTACTTTTATAAGTTTAATTTTTATTACATTATTAATTTTGTTAGGATACATTAATAAGTAGTATGATTATTAATTTATTAACTATAAAAAACTTGGAGAAGTTTAGAAAAATTTAAAGAAAAAATTAAAAATTACCTGTAATGCCACCATCAGGAAATGCTATCAGTCAGGGACTACTGCGGGATGTTTCCTCCTTGCGTTGGTCACCCAGGCATGCACATGGGTATTTTAATTAAGTATACTGTCCATGCAACTTGGTTTCTGGCTTTCTTCTAGAATACGGGGTGCCGGTGATGATGGTGGGGTGTAGTTTGGGAGGAGGGTGCTGTCATGGTAAGACTGTGGACAGAGGTGTCCGAGTCCTAGTGTGAGGCCTTGGGCCAGTCCCTTTAGTTCACCTGAAAAATAGAGATAATCATCCTGCCCACCTTCCACGGTGGTTGTGAGGGTTAACTGGGATAATCCATGGAGGGGGCCTGGTTCTTGGCCAGGCGCAGAGTAAGGCTCGATGCACATCAGACATTGTTATTGTTATTATTATTATTGGGGTTGTGTTGTAGGAATGGTAGCAGTTCCTGGGTTTGAGGCAGGTCATGGAGCTGATGCCCTGCCCTGAGACCACAGTCCATGCTCAGCCCCACCCATCCCGGCTCGGCTTAATGGGGAGCAGCGAAGTCCCAGCCCTAGCAGGCTCCCACGGGCTCTCCACGAGGGAGTTCATGTCCTCAGTGGGTACCGTGCAGGACCCAGGCTGTGCTGGCCACACTGAAGCATCGCCACCCTCCCCGCCCTCCCAGACCCTGCCGCTTCTTTCTCCTCAGTGAGGTCAGAGGCTCTGTGAGCACTAGGAGAGGGGAGTGATGGGGGAGCAAGGCCTGCAATGGACAAAGCACTTCCAGAACCAGGTCTCACAAAAGAGGTGAACCCAGGGGTGGGCAAACTTTTTGACTCGAGGGCCACAATGGGTTCTTAAACTGGACCAGAGGGCCGGAACAAAAGCATGGATGGAGTGTTTGTGTGAACTAATATAAATTCAAAGTAAAGGAGCGGAGGGGAGAGCAAGAGAACTGGATAGAACAGCCGGATCCGGCCCGCGGGCCGTAGTTTGCCCACGGCTGTGTTAACTTGTTCCCCAGCATAGTCAGGGGTCGAGTGATTATCTCCTTGAACAGGCGAGAACAAAGTCCATGGTCCCACGCAGGTCGCTTTGGTACAGACCTGGGGGTCTCAGCCTCAGCACCACTCACATTTTGGGCAGGAGAGTTCTTTGCTGTGGGGCTGACCTGGGCCTGGTAGGACGTTTTGTAGCATCTCTCATCTGTACTCACTAGATGCCAGTAGCAATCATTCCCCCCAAGTTGTGACAACCCAAAATGTCTCCACACATGGCCAGATGTCCTCTTAGGGGAAAGAGGAGGCATGTATTTACTTCTGTGGGTAGGTGGGATTGAGAGCCACTCACTACCAAACTCGAATTGCTGTCATCAGTGTGTTTAAATGGAAATCTGCAGGGAGTTCCTGTCGGGGCAGAAAAGGTGAGGTTCTTGTTCAGGTGGTTTAACTTTACCTCCTTATGCCTAAAACTTATTTTATTTCCATCCGCTGTGATTGTGTTACTTCACTAGGCAGCAGGCCTCCTGCTGTATGAAATGTGGCACACGGATCCCCGTTTCCCCTTTCCTCCTCCACCTCCACGTAGCCACCTTGCACGCAGCCGTGTATCCACGTACCTGTAACCAGGAGAGAATGCAAATCTTTTCCCTGGGACTAAAGCCTGCTCTGAAATTTCCTTTTGGTCTCCTTCCTGGAGCTCCCGTGTCACCTGTTAGCACCCTCCTCCTTTGCTGATTTTCTTCTTCATAGCTTGCTGCTGCTAATCTCTCCGTCCTAAGTGGAATGGATTGTGTCTAAATTAAGAGTGAGAGACAGTGAGCGAGGGCACATCTTATGAAGTGAAGTATATTTTGTAAAACAGCCCATCTCTGTTATTCAAGAGAACGCTCTCCATTATTCAGGCCTCTCACAAACATGGGGGCCGTTTTCGATGATTCGGATTCTTAGGAGTCAGGGCTCTGAGGGGGCAGACACCTTACTGTGCAGGGGGCAGAAGGGAGGGGGCAATTTCCACACTTAAAGCTAGTGAGTGAGGTACAGATTGCAAATGGTCAAGATTTGTCTAAACAGCCTCTGAACCGTGCAGAAAGAATAGCGTGCATGGTTGGTGTGTACAGCTCCGTGCAATACATATGCATTTAGATGTCAATGTACAGTGAGGAGTACACGTGCAAATAAATTCCCCCTGGCTTTTAGTAATGGGAGAATGTGTAAGGAGTGTACGTCCCTGAGTCCTGGACCTTGACGGCACTGTGATGTGGCAGCAGAGAGCCCGGTGAAGAAGCCTGGGCTGGCGGGGCGGCTGGAAGGGCGCAGCTGCCTGGGATCAGGCTCCTGCTCCGCCCCTTGCTGCTGTGGGATCGTGTTCAAGTTTGTGGCCCTGCTGGGCCTCGGTTTCATCATCTCTAAAATCGGGATGGTGATAATACCAGCGCCTGGCACGGAGCGAGAGGCTCACTGAGTGTTAACTGTCACTGTCATTACATTATTACCAGTGAGTCTGAGAACTTGTTTTCATTCCTGCCCGTCTTGGCTCCAGTGTCCCTTAAAGAGACACGGAGCAGCGTGCTCTCTCCCTGGCCCAGCCGCCCTTCGTGAGACATGCCGAGTGCGCCGAGGCTCTTCCCATGCTCTCTCGTGCTGCAACCGGGCTCGCTGTTTCATCTCCAGCAACTTGGCAGGCCCAGAGCTGCCCTGCACACCCTGGCCCACCCGCAGGTGACAAAATGCAGATATGGCTCTGACCTCCTCAAAAACCCGCCCGCCTCTGACCTCACTGTCCCTGGCCGAGGGGCCGCGGTGAGGCGGGGAGGTGGTGTGGGAGCCCACAGCGGTCAGAGGGTCTGGGGAGGACTTTTAAACCAGCTCTGGGTCCCCGGACGGTCCATGTTGAATTGTTGGCAGGCCGGAGGCACAGGTCCCCAGCTTTGTGGATTTCCATTTAATGGATTTTTTGGTCCTGATTTTTGTGAAATATTTTAACTTCAGAGTTTATTCATGTGTGTTCCAACTGAAGTGAAAAGTTAAGCAATAGGGTAAAGGGAAAAAAAATAAGCCAGACTCAGGAAGAGGAGTTCCAAAGTTAAAAGGGGACAGGGCCAGCCAGTGATGAGAATGGAGGCAGCCACTGGGCGGTTCATTCCCTCTCCCAGGAACACTTCCCCTTCCTCGTTCCAGCCTCCAGTGGGAATATGGTCTACTGTGGCCAGATCTACCCATCTTCCAAGATAATCCTGAAGGCAGAATCTTAATGTAAAATCCCCCAATTCCTATGAGAATTCTCCAGATTTTGAAATGTTGGCAACTAACTGGGGATTTTTTTTTTTTTTTAAATAATGTCTCTGGGCTGGAATGGAAAAGCCAGCTGCTTGCAAGGGACTTGAGAGATGCTGTGCTTGTCCTTTAGGGTTTACAGACGAGGACATGGAAGTCCAGAGAGAAGTGAGTGACTTGGCCGTGATCTCAGAGGTGCATTTGAATCCGGATCTCTGGGGCCCCGCCGCTGGCCTTTCTCCTGCAGTTCCATCCAGACAGTGTGTTCCTGTTTAGCTTCCAAGGAGGCCATTGAGCAGGGTTTTATTGCAGGTGTTGGGCCGTCCGGGCTCCGCTGTGGAGCCGCGGGAGGATGGCAGGCCTGAGCCCCAGGAGGCGTGAGCCTGGCCTTCCCTCTCCGTTGACTCCGGGGCGCTCCCAGTACCCAGAGGAGGCTGTTCTCGGCAGAGCCATGTCCTCGGATTCATCATCCTGAAAAGCACGTGGACTTAATGTTGCTGAAGTTTAATCTGTTCTAGGAAAGCACATTCGGTGTGGCTCGACAGAGAATTTTCTGCCCAAGAATCTATACAGTTTAAAATATTTTGGCCATCGTAGCCTGCTCTGTGGTGTCAGGAATTTAGCCTTGTCCTTTGGCCAGAAAAGATCAGGCTGCCCTGGACCGGGCATCGAACCCCAGCCGCTCAGAGGAGCAGCCCTGCTGGGGTAAAGCGACGAGAAACTTGCCTTTGCTGGATGGTTGGTTGTGGCCAAATGACTGGCCAAGGGGCTCAGAAATCAGTGCTTCCTGTTGTGCAGGAGGGGAGGGGAGGGGCTTGAGGCTTACGTGCTGTGTGCTGCTCTGTCTGCTCATGAAAAGGAGAGAAGTTTTGTTTTTGCAAATTACAGCACTGTGAACCCCAAACACCGAAGTCAGCCTCTTGAAGGAAGTTGATCAGGATCCAGGAGCAGCTGTCAGGCCCTGGGAGGGTGACTCATGAGCCCAGAGTTCCTGGAACACACCCGTCCATGCCCAGCTAGGAAGAGGCTAAGCAAGGCGGTAAATGTGGAGGGGTGGGGCGGGCGCTTCAGGCATGGCCTCTATTTAAAAAATCAATGTGTGTTATAGTCAAAGCATCCAGCCCCTCTGAGCAACCAGGCGATTAAAAAAAAAAAAGGTTCAGCAGAAATCCAGGCTGGCTGCCTGCTTTTCTTTGGAAGACCAAGTGGAATAAACAGAATCGGTTCTCTCTCAGCCTCAACAGCAGGCACGTGCAATGGCAGTGCTTTTGTGACTGCCTCCTTCAGGGCTGCTGGAAGTGTTTCTGAAACCAGTGTCCTCTGTGGCTCTCAACAGCACAAACAACTGGTTTGAGAAAGAAAGTGTGATTTATGTACCTGAGATATGATGTGATTGACCCCCCACCTCCAGCCCCTAAAGTTCTAGAACAAACTGAGAATTCATGTGAATCAACAGTTTATTTATTAACTTTTTATAGACAAATATCATACATGCAGAAAAGGGTACAAATAACCACACAGCTTCCTGGGTTTTCACACACCAAATGCACCTTTGCAATCAGCACCCAGATCAAGAAACGCGGCATGCTCGGTGCCCCAGAAGTGCTCCCACAGCTCTCTCCTGGGGGAACCACTATCCTGACTGCTATCTATAATAATCTATAATAATAAAAGGGTAATATGCTAATTAGACTGGACGTCCTTCCTGACGAAGCCAGCTGGGGCCGGAGGGAAGTCAGCCGGGTCCTGGGTGCCTGTGGGTGACCCGGGGGAAGCCAGCCTGGGTCCCGGGTGCCTGCTGGTGGCCAGAGGAGGGAAGCCCAGGTCCCGGATGCCGGAGGGAGCTGGTGCTGGCAGCCAGGGGAAGGAAGGCCTACTAGTTTAGGTATAAGTGGCATCTCCAGGTTGTTATGGTTTTGAGCTTAAAGAGTCCTAAGCAGGGTGGTGCCCTAAAGCGGAGGGAAAACTCAGCCAGGGAATAACTCTGAATATCAGGCAGAAGACTCTCGTGTTCGTGGGTGAGGGGAGGTGGATTTGTAGGCTTCTCCCTGAGAGCAGGTGGGGGGCTGTCCGGGGCAGGCAGTACACAGAACTTGCGATTGTGTTGGCGATGGTGTGTGTGCCACCGACGCGTGACCGTTTGAAGGCCTGATTATTCGGGAAGCCGCGAGCTGCCTGTGGGGGTGGAGTGGGGTCCTGAATTGGAGCCAGAGAGAAACGCCATGTGTCGTGTCTGATAGAAATCTGATCGTCCCCGGATGCTGCCTGTCAGCATGTGGGCTCCTGTTTTCCGAGGCCGTTGACAAAGGAGACGGAGGATGCAGCTCCGCCTAATGAGTTCCTTGTCTCTTGGCACAAGGTGTGGGGTTTCTTCGAGGGAAGCCATTAGCCGCTTTGGTGGTTTGTTTAAAAACAACTGAAATCTAGCTTGTCGGCGTGGAGGTTCCACGTGTCCTTCGCGCTGGTCCCTGACCCCAGCAGCTGGGCACTCCCCCGGCAGGTGTGGGTGTCGCTGGGCTTCTCAATGATTTGTTCTCACGTTACTTGAATGTGTGGCTGGGATGGTTTCTATATATACACTTGCTTTGTGGGGCTCAAAAGCGCAAGGGAAGCGGCCGATCCCATTAGAAGTGGTTCCTGTTTATTCAGTGTTCATTCAACATTTATTAGCACCGACGGCACACCAGGTGCGAGGGGGGACTTTCCTTCCAGGTGTCGGCGCCATCGGCCTTTATGGTGCACAGTGTTACAGGTGAGTGAGCTGTTGGTTTGAAGGCTGTATGTTGTGCATTTGTCTCTTCTGAGGTGTGCTTCTCATGTCCCGAGGAGAAATTGATCCCAAACAAAAAATGATAATATGTAAGAAACTTTGTACACGAGGAAATGCGTGGCAAGTTAGTTTGAGGGGTTCTTTTTATTCCAGGGCCGACAGCCTTCTGTTTATGGTCCAGGTTACAGTATATCGTGCCGGCTCTGTGCTGGGCACACTACAAACATGATTCTTCACCTTGACATGTTAGGGAACGGAGCCTCATGGAGGTCATGTCCTTGCTCCTTCAAGAACCCAGTGTAGCAGCTGCAAATCTTTACCCTCAGCTGCTAGGCAAGGGCAAGTAAGGATGCTGACAGAGCTGATGGGACAAGAGGGACGGGCCGTCCAGCAGTGGGAATGCTTGACTGGATCAGAGGACATCTCTGTGTCTCTGTTATTCACGTTGGGGTTTTCTGTTATGCAATAAGTATGGTTTTCATTGGTAACACTCCTTTCACTTCTGTGGCATTTGATTGTGTGTGGGGGGCAGGAGGCCCTCAGGTGGCAGGTGGGTTACAGCAGATGCTTCCATTGTCAAAGTTAGTGTTTGCCTCTTTGGGCCTCTGCTGCTTACTGACTGCGGTCGTGCCTCAGTTTTCTCATCTGTCAAATGGGTTTGATATGAGTACCTACGACAGGATTGTTAGCATAATCAAAGTTAAGTACTCAGTAAACACCCACTGAGATTTCTCTTCAGTTATTCCTGCATGTTCCTGCATATTCCATCTCCCCAATTCTGAAGCCATGTTAGTTTCACATATGAGGTGCCCAGTAGAAGCAGTCTCTTACCCAACAGTGTAGCTTAAAATGCTGGCCTTGCCCAGCGGGTGTGGCTCAGTGGTTGAGAGTCGACCCATCAACCAAGAGGTCACCAATTTGATTCCCCTTCAGGGCAGGTGCCCAGGATGTGGGTTCCACCCCCAGTAGGTGGCATGCCGGAGGCCGCCAATCAATGTTTCTCTCTCATTGATGTTTCTATCTCTCTCTCCCTCTCCCTTTCTCTCTCTAAAATCAATAAAAACATATTTTTAAAAAAGAAATACTGATTTTTTAAAAATATTGAGCTTATAATAAGAGCTGGGAGGAGGGGCAAATGGGGAGTGAGTGCTTAATGGGTACAGGGTTTCTTGTTGGGGTGATTAAAATGTTCTGGAACTAGGTAACCGTGATGATTGTACACCATTGTGAATGTAATAAATGCCACTGAATTGTATACTTTAAAATGATTAATATGTTGAATTTAAAAAATCAGGTCTTATACAGTTTCCATTTTAGGAAGACTGGGCTCCTTGGTGAATTTTAAGAAAACCTCTTATAAAGGGGAGATACATTCTCTCTTTGCACCCCCATTTATTTCGGGGATTGCGTGGACTACACTAGGCGTGTAATGAAGGCGTGTCATGAAATCTCAGTTTGCTTAGACTGGCTGGATAAAATGTCAGGGACTGGTGCAGGTGGGAGGCAGTTACTTGAAAAGGGATCTGTAGATTGAAGATGTTGCTGCCTCTCTTACATTAGAATAATGTGTTTATGTGCTTGACCTTGGCCAGAGAAAAAGGAAATGCCAGGTATGGGTTGTCTGAAGGACCAGGGCCCCAGCTGAAGGGGACAGGAGGAAGGCCCACTGGTAAATCCAGGCAAACCCCTGAAGCGTTCCAGGAAGGAAGCTCCGAGGGTGTTGCCTTTTCTCTCGCGGAGTTGTCTCTTACAAATGTGGGAACATTATCAGGGCGGGTCCATTAGAAAGTGAATCCACTGAACAGTCCCGTTAGTAAGTGGCTCCAGACTGTCATGACCTCTCTGGGTTTTGTAACGAGTTACAGATGACATGGACATTTGCTAGGATGGTCAGGTGCCCCTAGCACTTCGTTGTCTGTGTCCTGTGTCCCTTATTCCATCCAGTGTTTAGAAACAGGTGGCAGCTTGTCTATCTCCCTCTCTGAATGAATGAGCTCCTTGATGCAAGGACTGTGGGGTGTGTGTGTGTGTGTGTGTGTGTGTGTGTGTGTGTGTGTGTGAGAGAGAGAGAGAGAGAGAGAGAGAGAGAGAGAGAGAGGGAGAGAAGGAGGGAGGGGCAGGCTTATCTACTGCATTTGTTTACTAAGCCTAAAAAATCAGTCTCATTGGGCTAAAGTCAAGGTGTTGGCAGGACTGGCTCCTTCTGGAGGCTCTAGGACAGAGTCCGTGTCTTTGTCTTTTTCAGTCTCTAGAGGTCGCCTGTATTCCTTGGCTTGTAGCCCCTTCTTTGCCCCACTCAAACCTCTGCTCATCACTTCACCTGCTACTGCTCTGTAGTAAGGACCCTTTATAGGGACAGTCTCCCTCTTATAGGGACCCCTTTGATTTCATTGGCCCACCCAGCTGATTCCAGGGTCATTTCCCCATCTCAAGATCCTTTATTTTCATGACCGACCTAAGGTATTTATTGAAGCCATCTCCCACCATCGCAAAGCGATGTCAGGTTAGTATACTCTAGGCATCCTTGGATACTAGGAAAGAAGGTCAGCTTCAGGTCTCATACACTTTTCTGGTCTGTGTGCAGGGTAATGGTCCAACCAGTGCTGTGGTCCTACTGGGTAGTGGCCCAGCTTCTCTTCATTCACCATCATAGCTGGTTGGAAGCAGAATCACATGAGGATTATGGAGTAGAGTGTGGTTACCATCCACCAGGGGAAAGGCTTGCACGTGCTGTGGACATGGGGGTAGGCCCACCCCGGGGTCTCCCATGCTCTCCTAGTGCGACTTGAGAAAGACATTCGGTGTGCTCACTCCCACCCGGGGAGCACAGTGAAGTAGGTGAGGGCCTTCCACGTGCGAGCTGAGACCTCCTCATCCTCCTCTTCGTGGGCACACTGGACACGGGCCACGCCCCCTGTGGCTGGAACAGACCTAGCAGCCCAGGAACCCGGGACCTAGCTGCTGCCGTCATTTTTGCCCAGGACCTCTGTCACGCCAGAAGCGGAAACAGAAGGATCCTGTCTCTAGATCTTTAATCGCATCTGTGAAGTCCCTTTCCCATGTAAGGTAGCATATTTACAGCTTGTAGAGATTAGGACATGGACATCTTCAGGGGGACATTATTCAGCCCACCACACCAACACGTGTCCTGCAGGGCTAAGCTCGAAGATCCTGGCTCAGCCCCTCACCAGCTTTGTGATGTTGGCGTTACTTAATGTCTCTTTAAAGAGTCTCCTCATCTAACGTGGGGGTAATAATAGTACTTCCCCTTTTCCTGAGACTTAAAGTAACAGATGTGAAGTGCGTAGAACAGTGCCTGGCACAGTAAGTGCATTTGGAGTGTTACCTATGCTCACGGTTGCTATCTGCTTTTTTAAAATATATATATATATATATATATATATATATATATATATATATATATATATTATTGATTTTTTACAGAGGGGAAGGGAGAGGGATAGAGAGTTAGAAACATCGATGAGAGAGAAACATCGATCAGCTGCCTCCTGCACACCTCCTACTGGGGACGTGCCCGCAACCAAGGTACATGCCCTTGACTGGAATCGAACCTGGGACCTTTCAGTCCGCAGGCTGACGCTCCATCCACTGAGCCAAACCGGTTTCGACTATCTGCTTTGTGTGTGTGTGTGTGTGTGTGTGTGTGTGTGTGTCTGACTTATCTCACTTAGCATAATGTGCTCAGCTTCTATTGGGTCACTTTTAATGGTATGCAAAAATGTACTGATGGCTTTGTCTCTCTAACATAAAGTTACCCTGAATCATGCTTGTCTGGGTACCTCCTATCCAGAAGGGAAATATGTATGTGTAAGGAGATAGAATATTCAATCCATCCAGCTTTCATTTAATCAAATGCGGTAGAAAGTTGAGCGTTAATAAACTGTAAACAACCCAACTGAGGTTGAATCGGTCATTTAAAAGGCAGGTGTAGCTCGGCCGGCGTGGCTCAGTGGTTGAGCATTGATCTATGAACCAGGAGGTCACGGTTCAATTCCAGGTCAGGGCACATGCCCAGGTTGCGGGCTCAATCCCCAGTGGGGAATATGCAGCAGACAGCCAACCAGTGATTCTCTCTCATCGTTGATGTTTCTATCTCTCTCTCCCTCTCCCTTCCTCTCTGAAATCAATAAAAATATATTTTTAAAAAGGCAGGTGTAATGTGGTATTAAGATCAGTCTGTAGCACCGAGAGGTTTTCATCTTCCAAAGCATTATAGGCTTTTGCCCTTGAAGCCTTTTGCTTTAAAGAGGCTGTGAAAGAGAAGTTGGCCCCTGAGGGAAGGCATTCCCATCCCCTTGTCTCTCCCCCATCCTCACTATCTTGTTCAGAGGTCCTCAAACTTTTTAAACAGGGGGCCAGTTCACTGTCCCTCAGACCGTTGGAGGGCCGGACTATAGTTTTAAAAAAAACTATGAACAAATTCCTATGCGCACTGCGGGCCTGGGACGAGTCGGCTGCTAAGCAGGACAGGCAGCAGCACCCGGTGGGCCGGATAAATGTCCTCGGCGGGCCGCATGTGGCCTGCGGGCCGTAGTTTGAGGACCCCTGAACCACTCAGAAGGTGCTTGAAGGCATGCTTCCTTTTCCAGTGTGGTTGTTCTATTGACACTCAATGAGTGAAATGTCTTGTTGTTATAGTAAATATATACATTTAATTTAAGAATCTCACTTTGGGTTTTAGGACATAAGACTACAAGACTAACTTATCTTTTGTGAGGAAATATTTTCTATTCCTTTATAGAATGATACATAAATAGTGCTAAAAGGTAGGAAGAGGCTAACTTAGCATCTAACTGATCCAACTGGCTATAATTCAAGTCTTTTTTTTTTTTCTTTTCATTTTGCCATCCCTTTGGTGAGACTTCATCTTTATTCGTCTTTATGCTCTCACCATGGCTGCTCATTTCCTGCCCTCCAATCCATGTTCTAGCCAGGGTGGGGGCAGGTGAGAGGGAGGGAGAGCCAGCACTATATCAGAGAGGCAAAGGCCTCTGGGAATCCTCAGTAGATTTCTGTCCACATCTTTGACCAGAACTGAGGGGTTTGTCCAGTAGCTGCAGGGAGATCTGGAAGGTAAGAGTGTTTATTGCAGCCTGGGAAGAAGGTGGATTCTGTTAGTAAGGACAAAGGTGCATCAGCGTCTGCTGTGATTGCTGAGAAACTCTGGCTGGTGCGGGTCTCCAAGGAGATGTGAACAAGCATGGCTGCGTGTTTATTGCAGCATTGTTGGTAACATGAAACACCGTAAACACCCTAAACATCCGACACTGGGAGAATACACAAACACATTGCTATCGTATCTATACAGTCAAGTGCTATAGAGCATGTGACTTGCATGTATCTGTGTGTTTAAATCTCAAAAATATATCAAATAGAAAATTGCAGGTTCAGTATAACATAGTATGATCCCATTTATGTAAAGTTTACATGCAGGAACACTATTGCTTATAGTTGCATAGTAATGTAAAAACATGAATGGGGGATCAACACATTCAGAAGGGAGAAAGAGGGAGGAATGTAATCAGGGAGGGACGGGCAGTGAGCATCAGTCATTACCTTAATCAGGGAAGGATCCAGGTTTTGTGGGGCCTGCTGCATATATAATTTGGGGGGGTCTTTTTTAGGAAAACGAGGGCCCCACCATGGGCTTTACTCTAAATCTGACTCTGACTGGTGATTGTGAGAGTGTGAGTAATGTACTGAGAAGGCATTTCTGAAGATGTGTGGGATGTTCTTTGTGGATGAATAATAGTCACATTGATAATCACAGTAGCTAACATTTATTGAACCCTTGCTATAGGGCAGGGACCAGGCTAAGCATTTGGTGGGCTTTTTTTTTCATTGATTCCTCACAACTAATTTATGATACAGATGCTGCTTATTAGCTGTCTTTTATGGCTAAGGAAGCAGAGGCTCAGAGGGGTGAAGTCATTTGCCCAAGGCCACACAGCTGGAACATGAGAGAGTTGGGCTTCAAACTCATGGAGCAGAATAGGCCTTGTGTACTGTGGACCAAGCATACCACACCTAGTGATCTCTCTATTGTTCCCATGCGTATTATGTTCTCTTCAATAAAGACTCGTTATTTTTAGTGTTTCTTCCCATCACGTGGAGGTTATTTTTGGAATTAGACAGTGTGCTCTTTAGTGGTATTTCTCAAAGCAATTGATTTGATGAGTAGGCAAGAATGATTTGTGATGAGTTAAATGTCATTGATTAAAAGACTTTTTATTTAAAAAGCAAACATTCCTCCCATGGCCATTGTGGCTCAATTGGTTGGAGCATTGTCCCATTACGGAAGGAGGCAACTGATTGATGTCTCTCACATCAATGTTTCTCTCCCTCTCCCCTCCTCTCTCTCTAAAATGAAAGTAAAAGAAATAAAAAACAAACAAAACAAAAAACTTTCCAGATCCTTGTACTTAATCTGTTGGCTGAGTTAATGCAAAGTCCAGTTGTGAATAATCGAGAAGTCAGTCGTGACGACTTTCTAGCAATGAAGCTCAGTGATGTTCTTCCCATAGGGATGTACCTTAGGCATTGCGAGGCCCCCAAAAGTGTGCTTACATGTGTGTGCATGGGTCGGTGTGATGGTAGCTGCTAAGGATAGGACTCTCTGAGTGCCCGTGTACATAAACATGGACGTGACTTCCTCTGGGTGCGGAAATGACCAATCCCACAGTGCGGGGAAAGGATAAAGACAAGCTATGTTTGAATCGTCTTCCCTTGAAACAGTTTGAGTTAAAAGCCAGACCAAGGAAACCCACATGGCTGGCTGCTGGCGTTCTGCTGGTGTTTGGGGAAGGTGGCTTGAGGAATGGTCTTCCAGGTGCTGGGGCACAAGGTCTGGCCTGCGGGCGTGCTGTGTCCCCACCGTGGACTGGAATGCTGAGCCCTGGATGAGCTCACGGCCCCCTCCGAGCCCTGGACCAGTCGTTGCTCCTCGGAGCCCCCCGCAGGGAAAGCAAGGAATGAACCAGGATCCAGCCAGTGTTGTTCTTGGCTGCGGGGAGGGAATGGAAAAACAGCAGTGTGACTGGGAAAGAAGGAACCAAGCCACCTTCCTGGTCACATTTAATGAGCGTTAATATTTGTAAATATTGAACAGTATCTGTTACCAAGTAACAGCCTTGCCAAGTGATTGAGAGGACGGCCTCCTTCTGTGTACTTTCACTGTGTGTGTGTGTGTGTGTGTGTGTGTGTGTGTGTGTGTGTGTATGAGAGAGAGAGAGAGAGAGATTGAGATTCTGTTGTGTGGTTCTCGGGTGGAATAAAGGGGTGGTTGTTTTCAATTGTCGGTGTGCAGGAAGCCTTGCCCAACTGGAAGAAGCTGGCATTGGAGAGCGAGCAGAAGTTGTGATATTACTGTTTTGGGGTTTGCATAAATAACCCGAGAGCCTTGAAAACTGCACTGCACACCACACTCAGGACATCAAAGGTAATTGCGTCTTGCCTGCCTCCTTTTGCAAATGAGGAAGCAGAGGCCAGCAGAGTCTGCACGCAATGTTGCTCACGGGTTCACAGGGAGTGTGGCCTTTTGGAATGTGGACGTTTTACAAGTTACAGGCATCCTCCAGGAATTCTAAGTTGGAATGGAGCCCCCGAAGAAGTGAAAATATAAAAACCCTAATTACAGGGGGGATGACAAGACAAGGCAGTGGGGTGGGGTGCACCGGGGACTCTGGGATCATTGACCCCTGGTCCCCCATCTTCTGGGGCCTCTCGCTCTGTTCCCGGGCTGTCCCTCTCTGTTGAGCAGGGCACAGGCAATGTGGATGTGGAAAAAGCCCCTGAAAACAGATCCACTGAGTTCCTGGGACAACCTGCCCGGGGAGGCTGTGTGTGGAGTCAGCCCAGTTTATGGAGAGGCTGCCAGACCCCACTCTCACCTGGTCCTTCTTGCTCAGACCAGCCCATCGCTACGCTGTCAGGGGCAGAGTTTGTGTTTGGCATCTCTTCCTGCCCAATCTGAGCTGCTCTTCCTCTTGCTAGCAGGCCCTTCCAAGAAGCCAGCTCCTCAGCCCTCCTCAAGGCCGGTTCCCTTCCAGGCCAGGGACTGGGCAGAAACGACCACACATGGACTCTGCCCCGAAGGAGCCCCCCACCGGGCACGCGGGTGGACAGGCTAGGATTCTCCGCTGAGAGTTGAGGCCTCAAGTGGGGGAGTATTTCTGAGGAAGGTCCTGGGGTCTGAAGGCTTCTCAGAGGACAGCACGGGGTCGGGGTCTCCTGAGGCTCCGCTGCTCAGGGAGGACCAGGATCCCAGGCCTGGATGAGGGGGCAGAGGGCTGGTTTCTGCAGGGCCGGGGAAGGGGGTGGGATGCTGGGGTGGGAGCCCTGGGAAACAGCTGCAGGAGTAGGCAGGGTCAGGATGGGGGTAGTGGTTAGAGGGTCTACTTGGATTTTATTCCATAATAGCAACGGAACCTTTCGAAGATTTGAGATGGGATGTAGGGATGAGGAGAGGATGGCTGTACTTGAGATTTAACAGCTTTGCTGGCTTCATTGTGCAAGGGGAGCTAAGAGAGGGGACAGGGAGGGGGAGGCCAAGTGGATGCAGAAGTAAGGGGAAGGGAAGGGGCAGTCTCCTGGGGCCGAGATGGGTGTGGGGAGATGGTGACGCCATTCACTGAGGGTCTGTTCCTTGATTGGGAAGCCCCCGATTCCAGATCTACAAAATCGTGATGAGGACAAAGGTGGCCTCATGGGCCTGCTCATCCAGAGTACCCACCCCTGTGCCCCTCTCTCAGTGACACCCACCCCTGTGCCCCTCTCAGTGACACCCACCCCGTGCCCCTCTCTCAGTGACACCCACCCCCGTGCCCCTCTCTCAGTGACACCCACCCCCGTGCCCCTCTCTCAGTGACACCCACCCCTGTGCCCCTCTCTCAGAGACACCCACTTCTGTGCCCCTCTCTCAGTGACACCCACCCCGTGCCCCTCTCAGTGACACCCACCCCTGTGCCCCTCTCTCAGTGACACCCACCCCTGTGCCCCTCTCTCAGTGACACCCACCCCCGTGCTCCTCTCTCAGTGACACCCACCCCTGTGCCCCTCTCTCAGAGACACCCACCCCCGTGCCCCTCTCTCAGTGACACCCACCCCCGTGCTCCTCTCTCAGTGACACCCACCCCCGTGCTCCTCTCTCAGTGACACCCACCCCTGTGCCCCTCTCTCAGTGACACCCACCCCTCTGCCCCTCTCTCAGAGACACCCACCCCTGTGCCCCTCTCTCAGAGACACCCACCCCTGTGCCCCTCTCTCAGTGACACCCACCCCTGTGCCCCTCTCTCAGTGACACCCACCCCTGTGCCCCTCTCTCAGAGACACCCACCCCTCTGCCCCTCTCTCAGAGACACCCACCCCTGTGCCCCTCTCTCAGTGACACCCACCCCTGTGCCCCTCTCTCAGTGACACCCACCCCTGTGCCCCTCTCTCAGTGACACCCACCCCTGTGCCCCTCTCTCAGTGACACCCACCCCTGTGCCCCTCTCTCAGTGACACCCACCCCTGTGCCCCTCTCTCAGTGACACCCACCCCTGTGCCCCTCTCTCAGTGACACCCACCCCTGTGCCCCTCTCTCAGTGACACCCACCCCTGTGCCCCTCTCTCAGAGACACCCACCCCCGTGCCCCTCTCAGTGACACCCACCCCCGTGCCCCTCTCAGTGACACCCACCCCTGTTCCCCTCTCTCAGTGACACCCACCCCCGTGCCCCTCTCAGTGACACCCACCCCCGTGCCCCTCTCTCAGTGACACCCACCCCCGTGCCCCTCTCTCAGTGACACCCACCCCTGTGCCCCTCTCTCAGAGATACCCACCCCTATGCCCCTCTCTCAGAGACACCCACCCCTGTGCCCCTCTCTCAGAGACACCCACCCCTGTGCCCCTCTCTCAGTGACACCCACCCCTGTGCCCCTCTCTCAGTGACACCCACCCCTGTGCCCCTCTCAGTGACACCCACCCCTGTGCCCCTCTCTCAGTGACACCCACCCCTGTGCCCCTCTCTCTGTGACACCCACCCCTGTGCCCCTCTCTCAGTGACACCTACCCCTATGCCCCTCTCTCAGTGACACCCACCCCTGTGCCCCTCTCTCAGTGACACCCACCCCTATGCCCCTCTCTCAGTGACACCCACCCCTGTGCCCTTCTCTCAGTGACACCCACCCCTATGCCCCTCTCAGTGACACCCACCCCCGTGCCCCTCTCTCAGTGACACCCACCCCTGTGCCCCTCTCTCAAAGACACCCACCCCTGTGCCCTTCTCTCAGTGACACCCACCCACCCCTATGCCCCTCTCTCAGTGACACCCACCCCCGTGCCCTTCTCTCAGTGACACCCACCCACCCCTATGCCCCTCTCTCAGTGACACCCACCCCTGTGCCCCTCTCTCAGTGACACCCACCCCGTGCCCTTCTCTCAGTGACACCCACCCCTGTGCCCCTCTCTCAGTGACACCCACCCCTGTGCCCCTCTCTCAGTGACACCCACCCCGTGCCCTTCTCTCAGTGACACCCACCCACCCCTATGCCCCTCTATCTGTGACACCCACCCCTGTGCCCTTCTCTCAGTGACACCCACCCACCCCTGTGCCTCTCTATCTGACACCCACCCCTGTGCCCTTCTCTCAGTGACACCCACCCACCCCTGTGCCCCTCTCTCAGTGACACCCACCCCTGTGCCCCTCTTTCAGTGACACCCACCCCTGTGCCCCTCTCTCTGTGACACTTACCCCTGTGCCCCTCTCTCAGTGACACCCACCCCTGTCCCCTCTCAGAGACACCCACTTCTGTGCCCCTCTCTCAGTGACACCCACCCCGTGCCCCTCTCAGTGACACCCACCCCTGTGCCCCTCTCTCAGTGACACCCACCCCTATGCCCCTCTCTCAGTGACACCCACCCCTATGCCCCTCTCTCAGTGACACCCACCCCTATGCCCCTCTCTCAGTGACACTCACCCCTGTGCCCCTCTCTCAGTGACACCCACCCCGTGCCCTTCTCTCAGTGACACCCACCCCTGTGCCCCTCTCTCAGTGACACCCACCCCTGTGCCCCTCTCTCAGTGACACCCACCCACCCCTATGCCCCTCTATCTGTGACACCCACCCCTGTGCCCTTCTCTCAGTGACACCCACCCACCCCTGTGCCTCTCTATCTGTGACACCCACCCCTGTGCCCTTCTCTCAGTGACACCCACCCACCCCTGTGCCCCTCTCTCAGTGACACCCACCCACCCCTGTGCCCCTCTCTCAGTGACACCCACCCCTGTGCCCCTCTCTCAGTGACACCCACCCCGTGCCCTTCTCTCAGTGACACCCACCCCTGTGCCCCTCTCTCAGTGACACCCACCCCGTGCCCTTCTCTCAGTGACACCCACCCACCCCTATGCCCCTCTATCTGTGACACCCACCCCTGTGCCCTTCTCTCAGTGACACCTACCCACCCCTGTGCCTCTCTATCTGTGACACCCACCCCTGTGCCCTTCTCTCAGTGACACCCACCCCTGTGCCCCTCTCTCAGTGACACCCACCCCTGTGCTCCTCTCTCAGTGACACCCACCCCTGTGCCCTTCTCTCAGTGATACCCACCGACCCCTGTGCCCCTCTCTCAGTGACACCCACCCCTGTGCCCCTCTTTCAGTGACACCCACCCCTGTGCCCCTCTCTCTGTGACACTTACCCCTGTGCCCTTCTCTCAGTGACACCCACCCCTGTGCTCCTCTCTCAGTGACACCCACCCCTGTGCTCCTCTCTTAGTGACACCCACCCCTGTGATCCTCTCTCAGTGACACTCACCCCTGTGCTCCTCTCTCAGTGACACCCACCCCTGTGCCCCTCTCTCAGTGACACCCACCCCTGTGCCCCTCTCTCAGTGACACCCACCCCTGTGCCCCTCTCTCTGTGACACTCACCCCTGTGCCCCTCTCTCAGTGACACCCACCCCTGTGCCCCTCTCTCAGTGACACCCACCCACCCCTGTGCCTCTCTATCTGACACCCACCCCTGTGCCCTTCTCTCAGTGACACCCACCCCTGTGCCCCTCTCTCAGTGACACCCACCCCTGTGCCCCTCTCTCAGTGACACCCACCCACCCCTGTGCCTCTCTATCTGACACCCACCCCTGTGCCCTTCTCTCAGTGACACCCACCCCTGTGCCCCTCTCTCAGTGACACCCACCCACCCCTGTGCCCCTCTCTCAGTGACACCCACCCCTGTGCCCCTCTTTCAGTGACACCCACCCCTGTGCCCCTCTCTCTGTGACACTTACCCCTGTGCCCCTCTCTCAGTGACACCCACCCCTGTGCCCCTCTCAGAGACACCCACTTCTGTGCCCCTCTCTCAGTGACACCCACCCCGTGCCCTTCTCTCAGTGACACCCACCCCGTGCCCTTCTCTCAGTGACACCCACCCCTGTGCCCCTCTCTCAGTGACACCCACCCCTGTGCCCCTCTCTCAGTGACACCCACCCACCCCTATGCCCCTCTATCTGTGACACCCACCCCTGTGCCCTTCTCTTTGTGACACCCACCCACCCCTGTGCCTCTCTATCTGTGACACCCACCCCTGTGCCCTTCTCTCAGTGACACCCACCCACCCCTGTGCCCCTCTCTCAGTGACACCCACCCACCCCTGTGCCCCTCTCTCAGTGACACCCACCCCTGTGCCCCTCTCTCAGTGACACCCACCCCGTGCCCTTCTCTCAGTGACACCCACCCCTGTGCCCCTCTCTCAGTGACACCCACCCCGTGCCCTTCTCTCAGTGACACCCACCCACCCCTATGCCCCTCTATCTGTGACACCCACCCCTGTGCCCTTCTCTCAGTGACACCCACCAACCCTGTGCTTCTCTATCTGTGACACCCACCCCTGTGCCCTTCTCTCAGTGACACCCACCCCTGTGCCCTTCTCTCAGTGACACCCACCCACCCCTGTGCCCCTCTCTCTGTGACACTTACCCCTGTGCCCCTCTTTCAGTGACACCCACCCCTGTGCCCTTCTCTCAGTGACACCCACCCCTGTGCTCCTCTCTCAGTGACACCCACCCCTGTGCTCCTCTCTCAGTGACACCCACCCCTGTGCTCCTCTCTCAGTGACACCCACCCCTGTGCCCCTCTCTCAGTGACACCCACCCCTGTGCCCCTCTCTCAGTGACACCCACCCCTGTGCCCCTCTCTCTGTGACACTCACCCCTGTGCCCCTCTCTCAGTGACACCCACCCCGTGCCCTTCTCTCAGTGACACCCACCCACCCCTGTGCCCCTCTCTCAGTGACACCCACCCCTGTGCCCCTCTGTCAGTGACACCCACCACTGTGCCCCTCTTTCAGTGACACCCACCCCTGTGCCCCTCTCTCTGTGACACTCACCCCTGTGCCCCTCTCAAGAGACACCCACCCCTGTGCCCCTCTCTCAGTGACACCCACCCCTGTGCTCCTCTCTCAGTGACACCCACCCCTGTGCTCCTCTCTCAGTGACACCCACCCCTGTGCTCCTCTCTCAGTGATACTCACCCCTGTGCCCCTCTCTCAGTGACACCCACCCCTGTGCCCCTCTCTCAGTGACACCCACCCCTGTGCCCCTCTCTCAGTGACACCCACCCCTGTGCTCCTCTCTCAGTGACACCCACCCCTGTGCCCCTCTCTCAGTGACACCCACCCCTGTGCCCCTCTCTGTGACATTCACCCCTGTGCCCCTCTCTCAGTGACACCCACCCCTATGCCCCTCTCTCAGTGACACTCACCCCTGTGTTCCCTCTCCCTTTGCTGGCCAGCTGGTGGATTACTTCTCGTCACGTGTGGGAGTTAATGATTGGGGGTGTTTATATGCCATCCAGTTTTGGTAACCTGTTTCCATTTTAAACAGAGGTCCTCAGGGCCTGCTGGACTAAAGGAGTCCTCAGAACTCTTAGATCAGCCCGGAAACTTTCATTAGAGTTTTACCAGAATACTTTCAATTGTCCAGTTTTATCTTCACCTTATGTTTCCCTCTAGTAGAATCTCAAATTGAGACCAGGTTAAAAAAAAAAAATTGTACGATAAGAAAATTTACTCTCTTTTGCCCTCTCGTGGCAGACTCTTGAACACCTCTTTTTAAATTTTTATTTTATTGATTTTAGAATAAAAAGCTATTTTTCATTAAAAATGTGTTATTTATGTAAACAGAATGGGTTCATTATCATTTTCTTGTCTATATACTTTATTGTCCTAAAAGTTTTCATCTTAATTTTATTTTATTATTTTTTTAAAAAGCTATGTTTTTATTGATTTTATAAAGAGAGAAAAGGTGAGGGATAGCGAGAAACATCAATCGGCTGCCTCCTGCATGCCCCAACTGGGGATCGAGCCCTGACCCTCACTGGGAATTGAACCAGTGACCTCTTGGTTCCCGAGTCAATGCTCAACCACTGAGCCACACCAGATGGGTCTTATTTTAATTTTAACTTCTTTTAAAATTTGTATCCTATATAATAAAGAGCTAATAACCTAATTAGACCAAACAGCAGAACAACCATCCCGATGACCTTCTGGATGGCTGTGAGGGCTGAGCCCCTTACACGAATTTCATGCATCGGGCCTCTAGATTTTAATAAAATACTTCAAGCATATAGAAAAGTGTGCAGGCAATACCAAAATTTTCATGAACCCACCACCAAGCTCGCTCGTGGGAGCACGCTCTCTCTCTCTCTTTTTCTCCCCTCTCTCCCTTCCCTTCTTCCTCCCTTCTTTCCTTCCGTGTTATTTTATTTTATCTTTTTATTTCCATTGTCCACCTCCTCTTTTGCATCCATCAGCTTGTTTCCTATATCTATGTGTCTGTTTCTGTTTATTTATTTATTTTGCCTTTTCTACATTCTACATATAAGTAAAATCATACTGTATTTGTCTTTCTCTGTCTGACTTATTTCACTTAGCATAATACCGTCAAGGTCCATCCTTGTTGTCACAGATAGCAAGATTTCATTCTTTTCTTATTGCTGAATAATATTCCATTATATATCCTATCTAATAAAAGAGTAATATGCAAATTAACAATCACTCTGCTACACCCACAAGCCACGCCCACAAGCCACGCCCACAAGCCAATCAGGATCGAGTATGCAAATAAACCCAACCAAGATGGCTACGCCACAGAGAGCAGGAGAGAGGCTTGGGTTTCCCCGGCGATGGAGGAAGCCAAGCTTTCCACCTGCCCTTGCCGGCCTAGGCCTCCACTCAAGGCTACAAAGTTTCAATGATAGAAGATACATAAACCCAAACAGAAATGGCCGCAGCCATGGAGCTGGAAAGAGCAGGAGGCTAGGGTTGCCCCTGGTGATGGAGGAAGCCAAGCTTTCCACACACCCTGGCCGGCTCAGGCCTCGCTTAAGGCTGCAAAGTTTCAATTATAGAAGATACATAAATCCCCCCAAAAAATGGCTGCTGCCACGGAGCAAGCAGAAGGCTTGGCTCCGCTCCAGGCTACAAAGTTTCAATTATAGAAGATAAATAAACCCCAGATACCAGGGCCTCCGCTTGGGTCACCAGGGGGCGTGGCTGGCCTGCAAACCACCACAGGCCCCTCGCCCAGGCCACCCCATGCCCCAAGGGAACCCCCACCCTGATCCGGGACACCCTTCAGGGCAAACCAGCTGGCCCCCACCTGTGCACCAGGCCTCTATCCTATCTAATAAAAGAGTAATATGCAGATTGACCATCACTCCAACACACAATATGGCTGCCCCCATGTGGTCAAAGATCCTGCCCCCATGTGGACACAAGATGGCCACCACAAGATGGCCAGCAGGGGAGGGCAGTTGGGGGGGACCAAGGCCTGCAGGGGAGAGCAGTTGGGGGGGACCAGGCCTGCAGGGGAGGGCAGTTAGGGGTGACCAGGTCTGCAGGGGAGGGCAGTTAGGGGCAAACAGGCTGGCAGGGGAGCAGTTAGGCGTCAATCAGGCTGGCAGGGGAGTGGTTAGGGGGTGATCAGGCTGGCAGGCAGAAGCAGTTAGGGACAATCAGGAAGGCAGGCAGGCGAGCAGTTGGGAGCCAGCAGTCCTGGATTGTGAGAGGGATGTCCAACTGCCCATTTAGGTGGGATCGGGCCTAAACGGGCAGTCGGACATCCCTCGAGGGGTCCCAGATTGGAGAGGGTGCAGGCTGGGCTGAGGGACACACACCCCCGTGCACGAATTTTGTGCACCGGGCCTCTAGTATAATATAAAATAGTCCTATTTTATTACATATATATTACACATGTAATATATGTAATATCTATAATAATAAAAGCATAATATGCTAATTAGACCAGATATCCTTCTCGGCATCCTTCTGCATGACCTTCCGGACGAAGCCGGGGCTGCGAGGGAAGCCTGGGTCCCAGGTGCCTGCTGGCGGTCAGAGGGAAGTCCGGGTTTGGGGTGCTTGCTGGTGCCAGAGGGAAGCTGGTGCCGGCAGCCGGGGGAAGGAAGGCCTACTCTTGTAGGAATTTCGTGCATCTAGTATATATTATACCAGTATATGTGGTTGGTACATGTATATACACATCGTCTTTATCCATTCATCTAGTGATGAACATCTAGGTTGCTTCCATTTTTTAGCTTTTGCTGGTAATGTTGAAATGAACATAGGGGTGCATATATCTTTTTGCATTAGTGTTTTGGATTTCTTCAGATAAATACCAGTGGAATTGCTGCGTCATAAGGTAATTTTTAATTTTTTGAGGAATCTCCATACTGTTTTCCACAGTGGCTGCAACAGTCTGCATTCCTACCAACAATGCAGGAGGGTTCCCTTTTCTTCACATCCTTGCCAACGCTTGCTGTTTGTAGATTTTTGATAACTTTTATGACAGGTGTGAGGTGGTATCTCATTATGGTTTTGATTTGCATTTCTATGATAATTAGTGATGTTGAGCATCTTTTCATATGTCTGTTGGTTATCTGTATGTTCTCTTTGGAAAAAATGTCTATTTAGGTCCTCTACCCATTTTAAAAATGGATTGTTTGGGTTTTTGGTGTTAGTTGATATGAGTTCTTTATATATTTTTAATATTAACCCTTTATTGTATGTATCATGTATAAATTTCTTCTCCGATTCAGTAGGTTGTCTTTTCATTTTGTTGATGGTTTCCTTTGCTATACAAAACCTTTTTGGTTTTATGTAGTCCCATTTGTTTGTTTATTTTTTTCTTTTGTCTGCTTTGTTCAAGGAGATACAATATCCAAAAAGAAATGACTAAGAGTGGTGCTAAAGAATTTACTGCCTATGTTTTCTTCTGGGATTTTTATGGTTTCATGTCTAGCATTTAAGTCTTTAATCCTTTTTGAGTTTATATTTGTATGTGGTGTAATAAAATGGTCCAATTTCACTTTTTTGCATGTATTGTTCAGGTTTGCCAACACCCCTTATTGAGGAGACTGTCTTTACCCCATTATATATCCTTGCCTCCTTTGTTATAGATTAATTGACCATATAAGCAAGGATTTATTTCTGGACTCTCTATTACATTAATCTATATATCTGTTATTATACAGGAACCATAGATACTACCATGATTATTGTAGCTTTATAGTATAGTTTGATATCAGGGAGCATAATACCTCTCACTTTTTTCTTAAGATTCCTTTGGCTATTCTAGGTCTTTTGTGGTTCCATATAAATTTTATGATTAGCTGTTCTGAGAAGTATACCATTGGTATTTTAAAAGGGATTGCATTGAATCTGTATATTATTCTAGGTAGTAAGGGCATTCTAAAAATATTAATCTTTTTTTTTATTGTTTAAAGTGTTACAAATAGTAGTATATATGTTTCCCTTCCCCCTCCCCTCATTGACCTCCTCCCAATATTAATCTTTTAATCCATGAGCAAGGTATATCCTTCCATTTATTTGTATTTTATTCAGTTTATTCTATGTGTTAATAGTTTTTAGAGTATAGGTACTTTTTTTTTTAACTCTTAAATATATTCCTAGGTATTTTATATTTTTTGATGCATTTGTGAGGAGGATTTTAAAAAAATTTCTTCTTTTGAGCATTATTGGTGTATAGAACTGCAACAGATTTCTGTATATTGATTTTGTATGTTGCAGCTTTTCTTAAGTCATTTATTAGTTCTAATATTTTTTGGGGGGAGTCTTTAGGGTTTTCTATATATAGTATCATGTCATCTGCAAATAATGAGTTTTACTTCTTCCTTTCCTATTTGGGTGCCTTTTGTTTCTATGTCTTGTCTGATTGCTCTGGCTAGGACTTCCAGTGCTATGTTGAATAGAGTTGGTGGTAGTGGGCATCCTTGTCTTGTTCCTGATCTTAGAGGAAAGGCTTTCAGCTTTTCACTATTGAGAATGATGTTAGCTGTGCGTTTGTCATGTATGTCTTTTATTATGCTGAGATATGTTCCTTCTAGGCCCACTTTGCTGAGAATTATGGGTTGTTGTTGTTGTTTTGAAACAAATGGTTTATTTGGTGACAAGGAGTAGAAAGGAATTCTTAATTCCTCTCTCTTCTGCTGACTGGACCGCAATGGTCAAATGGCTGGCAGTACACAAGAATTTCCTCGCAGGCTTTGATCTTTAGCAGAAGTGCAAAGATGCCTGAGTTTGCATACGACTCGCAATTATTATTTTCTAGTCAGAAGTGCCAGCTGTTGTGGTTTCCAGTGTATCAGCAGTTGCTAAAGTCTCCTTGCCTCCAGGTTTCATGGCAGGAAGTAGACGGCCTTCCTTGATGTTATTGGCCTGTGAGAATATGGTGACTTGGTTAATGCCAGGCCCCAGCCAGTTGTGGGGGCAGCCCGTATTCCAGCGTGGTCAGAAGTTTTCATCTATGAATGTGGCCTCATCATTGCCAGTGGCCTTGGTCTGGGCCTATTATTGGACAAGCTGCCACGGCCACGTGGGATGATTTAGCTCGGTGTAGGCATTGCATATGTCCTTCTTCATGACAGACAGCTCAAAGCGCTTAGTCAGATCCTCATCGTCTGTGGGTGATCACAGACGAATGTAGGATTGATGCTTGTCACTTCCAGGCACTCCTCAACACGCTTATCAAGGAGCCTGGCTGTGGTCCGAGGTAGAAGGCATTCGACAGCTTTTGACAGCTTTTGCCGCACAGATATCATCAAGAATTTTGCAAGGTTAGTTTCTGGCAGGGCTTTCTCGAACTCTTCCACTGTGCTGATTCTCCGGGAGGGTGGGGTGGAGTCAATCTGGCAGGCTTGGTCTTCCGGGCCATCTGGATGGTAGGTGACCTTGTAACTGTCTGTAATGTACTTCAACATCCCTGAAACCGTCTTCTCCGTGATTTCCATGAGATTGTGATAATTTGTGTAGGCCACAAAGAACTCAAAGGTGGGGAACTCAGGATTGTGAATCTAATCAATTTCTTCATTCTGGAACTGGTGTCCACTTTTAAAAAGATACATATTTTTATTGATTTCAGAGCGGAAGGGAGAGGGAGAGAGAGATAGAAACGTCAATGATGAGAGAGAATCATTGATCTGCTGCCTCCACAGGCCCCCCCTCTCCCTGGGGATCGAGCCCCGCAACACAGGCATGTGCCCTGACCTGAAATCAAACCATGACCTCCTGCTTCATAGGTCAATGCTCAGCCAGCCACGCTGGTTGGGCGAACTGGTGTCCAATTTTGTGAACATGGTCAGTGCCACCAACCACAAGCATCTTACGGCAGGGTTCTGGAGCAGTTCCCATTTATAAGTTCAGGTCCAGCTCATTGTGGTCCATGAGAAAAGGCTTGGCCATAGCTCCCTCTGGAATGATACTCATCAGGGGAGTTTCAATCTCGAGGAATCTCAACTCATCTAAGAAACGTCTTACACTCTGTGATGATCTTAGAGCAGATGATAAATTTCTGCCTCATAAAATAATTCAGGATCAAGTCCAAGTATCTCTGATGATACCGTGTTTCCTTGTCTTTGAGGCCGAATTGAAAATGAGGTAACATATGCAAGCAAGGACACAGCAGTGCGATCTCTTAGGGAATGACGCTCAGCTCAGCCTTCTTGGTTTTCCCAGGATTCCCCCGAATGCCAATTATATCTCCCTGACCCTGTTATCGATGCAGATAAATTCTTCTTCTGATGTATAACTTCTGGAATTGGCCATGACTTGCCACTTGACCCCCTTTCCTCGAAGATCACAGAAGGTGAGCTTTCCCCTGGAAGCTCTTGGCGCATGGGTCCTGCCTGCCACCTTTAAGGTGATGCCCCTGAGGTGGCCCCCAGGTTGCAGGTGACTGTATTCCTGGCTGAAGTGAGTGAGCGAGACGCCTACATGGAACTTGTGTGGGTACGGGTCTTCCCCACTGACTTTTAGCTGGTGGACTGCTGGGCTGCCAATCTGTTAGTGTTGGCTTGGGTCCAGGCTCTCCTCCTCGGCTCCACATCAGTCAGTGGTGTGGTTGGTGGCTGCAGCAGTGGCCTGGCTTGGCTGTTTCTCACTGAGCTGCTTCTGCTTGGCCGCCTTCTCCATTACCTTCTTCTCAGCTTCCAGGCATCTTTTAAGCTCCTTCTTTTACGAGAAAGTGGCTTGTCCTTGTGAAGGGCTGTGAAAGGAGCAAGTTGACCCAGTTGCAGCTCCCCCTCACCCGACTGTGCCCAGGAGGTTGGGTGCAGGGACCCCCTAACAGGCCTGACAGCAGCTTGCATCAGCATGGCAGAGCTCCATGGAACTAATGACCACCTCTATGTATTGCTCAGTCTCTTCTGGCCACCATCCACATTCACCTCAGTTTCCTGCACCACAGAAAGTCAAATCTGAAAGGTGTTGAGAGTTTTTATCATAAAAGGATGTTGAATTTTTTCAAATGCTTTTCCTGCATCTATTGAGTTTTTTTATGCTTTGTTAATGTGATGTATCACATTACTTGATTTACAGAGGGTGAGCCATCCTTACATCCATCATATGAATCCCACTTGGTCATGGGGAATAATCCTTTAAATGTGTCGTTGAATTCGCTAATATTTTGCGAATATTTGCATCTATGTTCATCGAAGATGTTGGCCTATAGTTTCTTTTTTTTGTAAGAAGTTACAAAAAAAGAATTTACAGGTTTTGGTTTCGGGAAATGCTGGCTTTATAAAATGAGTTTGGAAGTATTCCTTCCCCTTTGACTTTTGTAAGTGGTATAAGAAGGATATGTATTAATTCTTCTTTGAGTGTTTGGTAGAATTAACCTGTAATGCCATCTGGTCCTAGACTTTTATTTGTTGGGAGTTTTTTGATTACTGCTTCAATTTCATTGCTAGTAATTGGTCTATTCCAATCTTGTATTTATTTTTGGTTCAGTCTTGAAAGATTATATACTTCTAGGAATTTATACATTTCTTTTAGGTTTTCAAATTTATTGTTCATAGTATTCTTTAATAATCTTTGTATTTCTTTGTGTTGTGACATCTCTTTCATTTATGATTTTATTTATTTGGGCTCTCTTTTTTTCTGAATGAGTTTGGCTAAAAGTTTGTCTATTTTAAAGAACCAGCTCTTAGTTTTATTGATCTTTTTAAAAAAATGTATATTTTGCTTATTTCCCCTCTGACTTTAACTATTTCCTTCCTTCTGTTTACTTTGGGTTTTGTTTATTTTTTTTTTCTAGTTTGGGATTTTTCTTTTTTCTTGAGGTAGGCCTGTATACCTATGAGCTTCCCTTTCAGAACTGTTTTTGCTGCATCCCATAAATTTTGAAAAGTTGTGTTTTAATTTGTTTCAAGATAGTTTTTGATTTCTTGTTAGATTCCCTCTTTGATCTATTGGTTGTTTAGTCTCCACATATTTGTGTTTTTTTCCAGTTTTCTTTCTGTAGTTGATTGATTTTTGGTTTTATGCCATTGTGGTCAGAAAAGATGCTGGATATGAAAAATTATATACTAAGAAAATGTACTCCTTTCGTCCCCGAGTGTCAGACTCTATTTTTTTTAAAGAATAGTTTATTGATCTTCAGAGAGGAAGGGAGAGGGAGAGAGAGAGAAACATCAATGTGAGAGTACAACATCGAGTGGCTGACTGCTGCTTGCCTCCTACCGGGATCGATCTCACAATGCAGGCATGTGCCCTGATGGGGAATTGAACTGGCAACCTTTCAGTGCACGGATGACACCCAAGCAACTGAACCACACTAACAGGACCCCTAGTGGGTGGCAGACTCTTGAACACCTTTTTTTCAGTTCTAACTGCTTTGGAATTGATTTAAAAAATAAGGAGTGCATGCCTCCTCACTGTCTGATATTATCATGGCCATTGAGTCAGTTCCTAAGGGAGCATAAAGGCATATAGAATTGAGAGGTCTGGATTTTTAATATTTAGCATTTCACACTATTATTTGATATAATTAATATCTTGAGGTATTACAAACCCAAGGCTAAGAATTGATGCTGTGTGTACCAGCCATCATTCCTGCTAAATATCATATTTTCTTCTATTATCCTGGATTCCGGAGACTATGGGAAGGAGGTCCTGTGTGGAGTTCTAGGTCTATCATTAAAATATTACCCATCCATCTGAGTGTAGTATCTTGAGACAAATAAGGCTCATAATAATGGAAAAAAATAAACTCTCCTGGGAAGTGAATGGGACTGTTGAAGTTCTTTTCCCTTTCTGACAAATCATTTTAGAGAAATACTCATATTCTCCACAAAGTGGCCTCTTAAAAAAAAAAAAAAACCCGAACATATTGACTTAAGTTCCCAATATGAGAGCCCAGCACAGTGCCTGACGCAGCATCGACCCAGATAGGTGCCTGCCGGCTTTCTGTTACTGCAGCGTTTAGACATCTCCCTGCTGTTTTGCCATGTTTTTGTCTGTGCATTTTTATGTGGAAAATTTGCCCAAGTTTTATATAAAGGTGTATTGTTTATTTAAAGCCTTGCAATATTTTAAATATAGCATCCAGTAGTCATAACAACTATGAAAGTAACATGTGTACAATGTATTTTATACTCTAAGAGGCCCGGTGAAGGAAATTTGTGCACTGGGTGGCGGCGGGGGCGGGGGGGGGGAGGGGAGGGAGGGCCGGGGGGGTCCCCTCAGCCCAGCCTGCGCCCTCTTCCAGCCTGGGACCCCTTGGGGGATGTCCGACTGCTTCTGTCCCCAGGGATCAGGCCTAAGCTGGCAGTAGGACATCCTCCTCGCAGTCCGGGATCCCTCTCACACTCCAGGACCCCTTGCTCCTTACTGCCCACCTGCTCGCTGCTCCTTAGCACTGCTGTGGAGGTGGGAGAGGCTCCCGCCACTGCCACTGCGCTCGCCAACCATGAGCCCGTCTTCTGGCTGAGTGGCGCTCCCTCTGTGGGAGCGCAATGACCACTAGGGGGCAGCTCCTGTGTTGAGCGTCTGCCCCCTGGTGGTCAGTGCGTATCATAGTGACTGTTGTTCTGCCGGTAGTTCCGCTGTTCGGTCCGTTTGCATATTAGGGTTTTATTATATAGGATAATGTGCTTTTATCCATGATCCCCAAACCTTTAATGAGTTATGAATATTTCCTCTTCCAGAGTAGGACACTGAGGCTCAGGCAGGGTAAGCAACGTGTCCAGAGTCACATAGTTAATGACCAGCCTCTGGCCAGGGTTTTCTGCTCCCAGGGCTGGTGTTGTTTACATTATGGGAGAGAGAAAAATCCCCATTCTCAGGAGACTGTTGTACGATTTGAGTGAACAGCAGTGTTTTCGTTGCGAATGTGTAGAAATTATCCTATTGTAGGATCTAACAAGCCTTCTTGAATAGGTATTTATGCCATGTTGACTTGGTGAATAAGTAGACCGTGGAGCTAGGCCAAACTACAGAAGGCACTGAGGTTGACAGAGGGCCTGGCACAGAGCTGTTGATGCCCTGGGATCACGATTCTCCCCTGTGATGTGTGCTGAGGTTGGCATCCAGTACAGAGGCGTCTTCTCCCTCTCAGGAACTGGGACTTTGCCAGCTGCTTTGATCTGGCTCCTCCCCAGTTACTAGAGAAGGGTTACATGGAGTTACAGCAATATGATTCTGGGAACACAGTTCCTCTGCCACCCTGTGAGTCAGTTCTGTGTCCTTAGGACACACAGGAGGGACTCTACTTGACAGTTATGTCACCATGCTGATATAGCAGGTGTTGGTAGAAAGGCCCTAATCACAGATGTTGGCGGTCACACAACCTTTTTTCCGTTTCTCCAAAGTGCCATACTCCCTGCCACAGGGCCTTTGCACATGTCACTTCTGCTGGGAATGCTTTCCCCTACCATTCTTCATCTCATAGAGCTCAAACAAAGGTTTACTTTTTCTGAAAACCTTCCTTAACTCTTATATAAATATATACTTAGCCTTGGTAAAATACCTATTCAACTCATTAATGAGAGAACTTAATGACCAAGGAAAAGAAAGCTGGTTCTAAGAAGTATCCAGGAAGGTGTGTGTGTGTGTGTGTGTGTGTGTGTGTGTGTGTGTGTGTGTGTGTGTGTGTGTGTATGCATGTGAGTGTGTATATATAAGTATATATACTCATATATATACTCTCACATGTGTGTATATCTGTATATATATATATGTATATAGTTTGTGTATGTATATAGTCATGAAAAAATGTGGAAAAAAGAATATTGGGATAAGATTCTTATCCCAACCTGAAATATAAACTGTTTAAGTTGTAACCTTTGGAATTATTTTTAACCTGTCAGAAATTGTCAGTCTTTTACAAGTTAACATCCTAACATCATAGAGTCTGGGCCACTGGGATCTTGCTGTCTTTGCATTCAGACCCTCTGGAGTTCCTGGGAGGAAGCAGGTAGCTTTGATTTGGGGGGTCTGTCTGTGAAGCGTGGAGTCTGATTAAAAGAACAGCCTCTTAGAATGGAAATGGGATGCTTTTGTGAGCCACCTGCAGACACTTGGCCAAACTCCCCAAGGTGCGTGGGTTCTCTGATGCAGAGCTGTAACATTCACATTTTAGGTGACATTCTAAGGTGACATTCAAATGCACCAGCAAGAGAAACAAGTGAGGAGTGAAATGAAATACTCTATGACCTTGTACTTTATCTTAAATATATTTTTTTAATTGCAGTTCAGATTAATAACAAAGAACTACAGAAGGTATTTGAGACTGAAGCCTCGAGGCAGTACTTATTTTCAGCTACGGGTTTCTAATATTGGCCAGCAGGGGGCACTCTTCCCTCACTTTCAGTGTGCTTTTCTGCGTGAAACTGTTCTCTTGTGAAGGCAGGAACCCTACTGTCTCGTGCCCTTAGCCCTAGAAAAGATTTCACTTCTAAGTATTTCTAATTTAATTCTGAGTTCTCAAGGGTGGGGCTTCCCCTTTTAGAGCTGCAATGTCTGTGCTGTTATTTGAATATTGGCACCTACTATGTCAAGCAAGCAAAGCCCTATAAAAGTCATAAGAGGGAGGTGCATTCTCCAAGGTTCTTCGAACACAGGCTCAGACAGAAGGGGGGCCAAGTGGGCACAGAGTTTTGCATAAACACCAGTGAATAAACGCTTGGCTCCAGGTGAGCCCGGCCTGCACACCTCCATGGTCCAGGCCACGCCTCCCATTGGTACAAAAATGCAAGAGATGGTTTCAGAAACCAGAGCATTCACTGGCCAGTCCTAGGGGGAAACAACGCTGGGACATACAGGACACTGTGCTTCCCATGGGGGGCATTTTAATTCCTTCCAGTAGATTCTTTGTGTTTCCCCAGCATATTTTTAATCTTGTTGATGCTATTAATAATACTGATAGGTAATATTTATTGTGCTCTTGCCATTAGCTGAGCACTGTGCTAAGTCTCATTTGAGTGTCAGCTTATTTAACCTTAAAATCTCAAGAGGTGAGGGAACTGCTGGGTCTTCTGAGGCTTTTTGAGGGTCAGACACTTACTGAGGTTCACTTAGCCAGGGAGGAAGGATCCAGATTTGACCCACACAGGTATTGCCAGGACCTCTCCATCACCCTTATGTTGAGTCCCAATTATAGGCTGGATTGTGTGGTGCAGACACAAGACACAACGCATCTCTGGTTAATTTTAATTTTGAATGTGTTATTATTTAAATACTTGAAAGTTGAGTGAGAGCTCTCTCGGGAAGCAAACATCTGAGATTGGAGGCCCTAAGGCAGTGGTCGGCAAACTGCGGTTCGCAAGCCACATGCGGCTTGTGAGCTTCGGTTTGCCGCTCTATTGACTAATGAGTTTGCTGACCACTGTCATATACTACCCTTTACCTCTTTGCACACAATATGCCACAATTGCCTAATCCTCACAGCTTTCAACTACACAGTAACATTTAGTCTAGTCCAGTGGTCAGCAAACTCATTAGTCAACAGAGCGGCAAACCGCGGCTCGCGAGCCGCATGTGGCTTGCGAGCCACGGTTTGCCGACCACTGTGCTAGAATACTGTGCACTCGCCTATTGCCCCAGTTTCTCATCTGTGAGATGGGGTGTTAGCAGAATCTCCCCATCAAGTTGTGTGGATTATCTGAGACGAATGCACACACCTGGCCCTGAGTGGGTATTCAATAACTATGGGCCATTATGCGTATTCATTATTATTAATATTATGATGACCATCTCCATCCCATTGTTCTCTTTCATTTTCCTCCCAATATTCTCAAGAAAGTTCACCCTCTCTTCTGCTTCCATTTCTTCCTCCTCAGAGCTTGGCCAACTGACTGCCCCCTCATCCCCACCCCCCCACTACTGCCCTGAAACAGGTTGTAGCCATGTCCCGAGAGCAAGGCCGTCAGGTGCGCTCCACACAGTCTGCAGTGTGGGTGCCCCTTTGACCGCAGTGGGCCCTGGCCCCATCTCCTTCTGGACAACTCTGCTTCTTCCCGTTTGCTGGCTTCCCCCTCCTTGCCCTCAGGTGCACCCCTCCCCAAGCCCTGGCCTCTGCTATCACTGGAGGTTCTTGCCTGTGGCCAGCCCATCCACGCCAGGGCATTCTCTTTGACCTCAGCTACAAATCCCAGTCCCACCGTGTGCTGGATCCATCTGCCTGCACCTGGCAGGCTCCCAGGCTTGTATGTGTTAAACCAGTGGTCGGCAAACTGCGGCTCGCGAGCCACATGCGGCTCTCGAGCCACGGTTTGCCGCTCTGTTGACTAATGAGTTTGCCGACCACTGGGATAGGGGCTTAATCACAAGGAACAACAACAGCTTGTAATTATTGGAATTGAGAGTCTAGGTCAGTGGTCGGCAAACTCATTAGTCAACAGAGCCGCAGTTTGCCGACCACTGTGTTAAACCAAGCTCCAGACTCTCCACCGCTAGTCCTGCCTCCTGATTCCCAAATGGCACTCTGCCTTCCGAGTCCACCACCTGGAGCCGGCATCGTCTTTGAGGAAGTTTGGGTGTTATTGGCCATTTTACCAAAGAGCAACCTCAGAGAGAGGCTGGGTGGAGGGCTTGCACAGATCTCGGAGTTTGGGTTTCCTTTAGCCACGAAGGGGGCGCTTTGGACTCCTGGCTCAGCTTTCCTTCCCAAGCCGGAATGGGTTCCAGGAAGCTGTTGATAAAGTCTCAGGGGTAGAGAAGGCAGCAGGTCCACTGGTATTTCTGTGAGCCTGTCCCCAAGTGAGGAGGCTTCTTCAGGGAGAAGATGATGAGAAGGAACGAGTGTCGGTGGGCTGTGCTGAGTGAGAGAAGTCGGACACACAAGACGACTGCTTACGACCCCACTTCCACGGCATTGTGGGAAAGGCAGAATTACAGGAACAGAAAACATCACCGGTTGCCAGGAACCGGGGTGGGGAGGAGGGTGTGACGACCAAGCGGTGTAGGAAGGACTTTTGGGGGGTGGGTTGGGGGGTGGAACTCTGTCTTCATTGTGGGGCCACATACTTCCGAGTGTTCGTCAAAACTCACATCTGCACCCCAAAATGTGAATTTGAGTGTATGTGAAAGTGTAATTAGAAAAATGAGTTAAAGATGCAGGCTGCTGGGCGGGAAGACAAGACAGGCTGTCGGCACCCTCCAGCAGGTCGGTCCTCACCCCAGATTTACAGATGTGGAATTGTTGGAGAGAAGATTCCTTTCTTGTCTCTTCTGCCTTCACCTCAGCCCCTCCAGGGCCTGGGTGCTGCTCTGGGAGCTGAGGACCAAGCTCTTGGGAGATGCAGGCAGTTGGACTGGTGTCTCCCCCGCCGTCTAGGATTCTGGAAAACATACATAGAATGCATAATCCCAAGAGTGGTGTGGAGAGAGGGCCAGGGAGGAGTGCCTCGAGGACGGGGCGTGGGGGGAGGTTGGTGGCAGCAGGTGTCTGTAAGCAAAGGAGAGTTCAGTCTGAGGCTCTGGGGAGCCTACATCAGGAAGCAGGGCTGGTCCCATCCACCCGTCTCTGAAGGCCCGGCCTGCTGCACAACCGCACTTCCTGTCTTGCTGCTGGGGCCTTAGGGTGGTGGGGACGCCTCCAGTTTAATCCGCCCTGCGGGTGATTCATGCATCCCTCCTAGGCTCCAGCACCTAAGTGCACTCTGTTAATAAGTTGTGTCTGACGGGGCCCGGGGGCATCGGTAACTGCCTGGCACTCAGTGGCCGATGATCTCCTGGGCATGGATTGGGAGACCAGAAATAACTTGCTGCTCCTTGCTTTTCTGTCCCACTTGCTGGCCCATGTCACCATCCGTGGTTGTCTTGGTCATTCACTTGGTTGGCTATTTGTTAACGGTCCTCCCCGCCCCACCACCCCTTGGCCCTGTTTGCTTGCGAGTTTTAGGTCTGCATGGTTCACTCTCTCGCCAGGGCCTGGCACCCAGGAGCACTCAGAAACGATTGTGAAATGAATGAGGGACGAGGCGGGAGGGCTGCAGGCAGCGGCTCGGCTCTGTCCTCAGCAGTGCACATTCCCCTCGCATAGCCTCGGTTTCCTCGTCTGTCTTTACAAGGAGCTGCCCTGAGCTCTCGCTGCCCACCCTGCCCGGAGAGCCCAGGTGGCAGAGCCGGTCCAGGGCTCCCAGGAGCGGTGAACATGCCGTGTCCTCAGCGGGCCATGCCCTGCGATGCGCGTGCGTTCCCGCTGTTCCAGGGGCGAGGATGGTTCCAGCACCCGAGCAGTGTGCTTTGCAAGGCCTGTGTCTATTTTAGTTTAAACTCATGGTGTTTGTGTTAGATTTCCTTATGTTTCTTTGTTTTTCTTTGGAAGCGTTCATAGGCCAGTGCTGAAAAAATTACCATCCTTCGCTCCAAAAGAAATAGAATTTCCCCAAACATTTTGGATTTCCAGGATCCAGGAGGCAAGCCAATGTTGCTTTTGCTGATAGCAGGTGGGGTGGGGGTGGGGTATCAGCGAGTACAGGGCCACCGAGGAGTTTGAGGAGTTTGAGGATCGCTTTCCACTGTGGAAGGCCAGCCTGGCCTGCCGTGTTTGCTTTTCCTCCTCCTCTCAAATGCACTCGGAGAGCCAAACAAATTCAAAATATTATCCTTTCCTCAGTGGGCCCTTGGCGGTGCGCTATCTGTGAAGTCCAGGGACGAATATTCACTTGGTTATAGGTCAGTGTTGGCCGTTAAAAATGAACTTTATAAAACAGAAAGTGGAAAGTGCACAAAGGGATTTAAAAAAAAGTTCTAACACTATCACAATGTATTACAGTGTTTTCCTTATCTTTTTTAACATGAGTTTATTCATTATGTAACTTTACACCATACTTCAAAATGTAACAATTTACTGTAATCATTTTCTCATGACATTGGCAAATTAGAAACTTCAGTGAGGGGCTCACCCCTCCCTCCCACCCTGAAACCTACGCAGCACCCCACCCCCTATGGTGAGTCTGTCCCCTCACCGACCATCCACTGTCATGGAGTGAGGACCTCCTCCGTGTGGGACAGGGTTAGGCTCCAGGAGAACAATAATCAACGAGGCAGCCAGGGAGTTAACTAGTGGGACCGGCGTGAAAGCAAACACGGGAAGGTAGCAGATGGCGGTTCCCTGCAGGGGCAGCCCCGCCTCTGTGGCTGTCCTGCATTGAGGAATCCTGCCCACGTTGGGGGGCTGGATTAAACACTGGATTTGGAGTTTCCCTATGAAAAGGCGGCCCACGGGTGCTCAGGACTGTGGGACCTTCCCAGGTGGGGTTAGCTGGGAGGCTGTGCCGGTGTGTGGAGAGCACTTGAGGCACTGGGATACTCAGCTGAGGGGGAGACATGGAACCTGGCACGGCTTGCGGAGCCTGCAGAAGGGGTAGCAAGGGCAGCGTTTTCTGATGCGGGACGTCGGTGGTTATTCGGAGCGTCCCAGGCTGCTGTCGGAGGCGGAAGGACATTTTATCAGAGGGGTTTTGTAGGAAGCTTTAGGAGCACAGCAAAGGCTAAAGGCATATGCATCAGACCAGAAGTCACCAGCTCTGCGTGTGACAGGGACCAGGCAGCACCTGGAACCAGCAGCCAGGGCAGTGCAAGGGCCACAAGGGGGAGAGGCAGAGGTGCCAAGAGCCCACCCCCACCTAAAAGGGGCAGCTGCCACTCAGCCCCCGCTGGCCGTTGTCATATGTGGGAAGGAGAGCCCTCTGTGACAGTGAGCTGAAGACAGATACCTGGCTTCTAAATGAAACCTCCCACATTTTTTAATGTTAGAATCTCTCTATCTCCCTCCCTTCCTCCCTCCCTTAGCCTCCCCCTCCCTCCCTCCCCGTCTTCCCTCATTCCCTTTCTCCCTCCCTCCCTCAGCCACAAATCACCTTCTGGGTCATATAAGGTATATCAGCAGTGTGCCTGTTTATGACTTGTGCCCAAAACGTAACTGAGAGGTTCAATATTATGATTTTTCATTGTTTACTTATTCCATTGTATGCTTTTGTAACGAGCATATAGTATTTCTAAAAGCAGGGGACACAAGGAAAACATCTTTATAACCCAAGGAGCTACTTGTCTTTTAATTCTTGGTGATGCTACCTGGACAGGTGGGGGGCCGCCAGGTTGCCCGGATTGTGGGCGTGGCCGCTGGAGTGTTGGCTCAGGGAAGAGGAAAGAGGACCCATGTCCCAGGGACCAGAGGTCGTAGGGTCTGCTGACTGAGCAGCGAGGCAGCAGGCAGGTGGGGACCTGGGTGCCTGTTACGTGCTAGGCACTCTCCTCTGCTCGCTCTGTGCCCTCACTCATCCCATCCTCCTTTCCCTCATTCACGGATTCACCAGATGTTGAGCCTTGTTCTGCCCCCTAGGATACAGCAGTGAACAAAGTGGACAGAAGTCCCCACTCACGGCATTGGCGTGGAGGGAACCAACAAGGAGCAATGCGTAAGCCATGGGCTAGGTCTGATGGTGATAAACACCACAGGGAAGGGCAGGGGTGGGGGCAGCGAGGCTGGGGAGGGCTGTGGTTCCCAGCAGGTGGTCCGGGAGGGTCCTGCCGAGAAGAGACCTGAAGGAGAGGTTTCCCTCCCTCACATGTGTGTCATGCTTATTACTGTGTGTGGGCACTCTGCTAGGCACTGGGGAGGGTCTCCTGGGAACATTTTGTCTTTTGCTTTCTTGTACAAAGAAACAAGACATAGTTATTTGGGGTTACATGTGACAGATATATAATGCACACTTGTTTGAATTTTTTTTTTTAAATGGACTCATTTAGCAAATCCAGGGATAGTTCTGCCTTCAGGCATGGCTGAATCCAGGTGGCTAATCCGCTGTCACCAGGAGTCTATCACTGTAGGTCTCTCACTCTACTTTCCCTAGATTAGCTTCCTTCTCGAGTAGGCTTTCTGTACACAACGCCCTGCACAATTCATGCCCATCTCGGGGGCCTGGGGCTGGCCCTTCCTGAACCACAGGGTCTAAGTGCTGCGGAGAGGGCATGCCAAACAGGAAACCAGAGTGCTGCTGGCAGAAGAAGGGGAGCTAAATGTCTGGGCAGTGAGAAGCAGCTGACATCTACCCAAGCGACACTTGCATCAAGAGAGCAGGAAGGAAGAAAAGAGCCTGCAAGAAGGGACGCTGCAAGGGTCCCAGTCTGTCACCAACTGACCACATAACCCTGAGCCAGCTCTCAGTTTTCCAGTCACTAAATGAGGGTGGGAGGCCAGATGGCTCTCTGAGGATCTTTCCACATTATTTGAAAACAGACACTATTTAATGGAATTACTGGGTTTCAGACAAGACAGGGTTATGGATTCTGGTGAAACACACACACACACGGGGTGGTTGTTGGCATGGCCAGTGCGGCTTCCCTGGTGTGTGGGAGCCCGGAGAGATCACCCCTGCTGACAGTGTGGACATGAGGTTTTCAGAATTTTAAAGAAAAATTAGAATGCTACCTTAAAGGTTTCTTTAAGTACCTTAACAGGTGGTTTTGCTCAGTGATGTTTATGTTGAATATAAGTAGTGGGTTTATTTTGATAAATAATCTTTTCAAAGGAGCCAGTGAGAAGGGCACTGAACTTGGGGTCCTCACTGACCACTAGCCTGTTTGCAGCGCTCAGCGGGGTCTGTGTGAACTGTGCGAACACTGGCCTTGCCCGGCCCTCCGGTCAGTGCTGTCAACAGGAGTGCTTTCTGTTTTGAATGTCGGGCTGTGGAGCTGTAAAGGCAGTGGCCGGGGAGAGGCTGAGGGCTCCTGCTTTTCTGCCAGCACCGTTGCGTGCGTGATAAGAGTTATTAATAACCACCAATGACATCCGGTGTGTCCTTTACATGCTTGGGTCTACTTACAGCTCACAACAGCTCTACAAAGTGTAAAACCCAACATTATCCCTTTTCTTCTTTTTCTAATGCATCCTCGAGGCCAAACCCTTTGCGAAGGGTCCCCTGTTAACAAGTGCCAGAGCCAGAACTCAAACTCAGCCCTGCCAGGCACTGAGGTCCCGGCAGAGGTTAACCACCACTCTGCAATCTGCATGGCCTCTCTGCGCCCCATCTCCCTGCCAGCCCTGGATTCATATTAGTCTGGTCCAAATGCATGTCAGGGACCTGGGGAACCCCTAGTAGGTTCCCCATCTTGTAAAGACTTGAGCAGGTTGGGGACAGATAAAAAGATGAGTTTCTGCAGGGTCTGCATCCCTGAATCAGGGCTCCCAAGCCCAGAGAGAGTATCTTTGCCTCGGCAACAAGGGGTGGTTGCCATGACAGTAGCTATGGCAACACTGATGCAAGTGCAGGCCCTGTTTCCACTGGAGCCCAGCTGGTGAGCCGGAAGATAAGGTGCCCAAGAGAATGGGGTGGAGGCTTGCTCTACCCTGTGCTTCAGATGGATCATATTTGATCGAAATATTAGTGAATAGCACATAACTGATCAGCACGATTCATTTCTCTCTCCCCAGTTTGTGGCCAGGAAAATCCTCAGGGCTAAGAGCCAGCATCCTGGAAGCAGGCTCTCTGGCTGTCACCTTTAGTAGCCGTGAGGCATAGTAATATTTCTCCCTCTTACTCAGAATGTCTTTCTCTGAGAAGTGCCCTTACTCAGAATTGCCCTCTTCCCCAGGACTTTGGGGGTGGTTTGCTCTCTGTCACAGTGATGAGTAATCTCAGTTTGAATGGGCCCTTGGCAGTCTCTTTCCTTTTCTGCATGTTCGCGGTAACAAGTCGGACCTGGTCCCACCCCCATATTTCACTGACAGTTTGGGAATAAACATGTTTTTATGTGTGGCCCCAGTCACTGCCAAAAACAGCATTTATGGAGCTTCTAATTACCTTGGAGAATGTGGTAGGTCCTGTATCAGAGTCAATAAACTGCCTTAAGCGAAGCTGGCTAATTGAAGAATTTTGGGTGTTTTTAACTGAGTTAGGATCAACAGAACATTTGTTGGAGATGCCCATTTCTAAGAACTCATTTGTAGGGTTGAGATTTTCATTTTGAGGTGCTGGGCCACCTACATACTGATTTATTAGCTTCTGATCAATGCATTATTGAATGAAGTGTGGAGACTTTTTTCCCTCCCTGGGCACAGAGCCCTCCTGGAGCCCCTGTTACTAGGGACTGGGAAGTATGGTGTCTGTAAGTGAGCTTTGTGAGTTAGAGCTCTCCAGGACCTGGAAAACATTGATCAATCTCTTTCCTATTTGTTTCTGATTTGTATATAGTTTGACAGGACAATTCCAAAGAGTTTTCTTAAATTTCTTCTTAAGACAAAAATTGGAAAGATAGTTCAGGATGATTTTTAAAAAATGTCTTGTAAGGATTGTTTGTTTGATCCAAATGCCCTTAAAACATTAAGGAACTCAGCCATTAAAAATTTTAAAGTAAAATTATACCTTTATTAAAGAATAACATGCACGCAGTAAAGTATACCAATTAATCTGCATGGATTTTTATTTGTAGATGTCGAGAAACCAATAAATAAGACTAATCTCTCACCTTTATTAATTATTATTTTTTTTAAAGTCCAGTTGTACCCCATTTAAAGAGAAACCAACCCAGTAACACTGGCTCTGGGCCTAGTACATCGTAAGCATGTTAGTTTCCATCTCCATCCCTTTGTTGTCGCTGCTTCTGCAATGTTTTTAATATCTGTTTCTTTCACTCATATTCTCTGGAACCAAACTGCCTAGGTTTGAATCCTGGTTCTGCCACCTACTAGCTGTGTGACTTGGGGAAAGCCACTTAACCTCTCTGAGCTTCAGTTCCTCATCTGTAAAGTGGCAATAATAAAAGTACCTGCTCAGAAAACTGTTTTGAGGATTAAGTGAGTTAATATTATGAAGCACTCAGAACAGTGTCTGGTACATGTTTTTTTGGTTTTGTTTTGTTTTTAAAGTAAACCCTGCAGAACATGCTCTCCACGACAGTGACTGAGGATTCTCCCAGTCTCTAAGTCACAGGTGCGAGGTGTCCATGAGTTTGGAAGACTTTGACCTGATCCTACATCCGTGGAGTTGAGGGGCTCTCACCATTGGGGAGCTTCAGTTTCTCAGTTCAGACAACGGGGCGCCTCTCAGCGTTGGCTCAAGGGCAGGTAGGGTAGGTACTAAGAGTCCTGGTTAGAAAAACACTCAGGAAAGAACGGGCTCTTCCCAGGCAGAACTCTAGAAAAACAACAATCTGCTGCTCCTTGATTAAAGGGTAGCAAACTAATTAGCCTTTCCGGAGGCCCTGTCTGCCGGCTGTGACCTGGGGGTGCAGGATGTGGATTTCCTTAGGACGCAATGAAGCCTTTACTATTGAAAATGTGCCCTGATTCTGATGGATGCAGGGCCGGGGGGGGGGGGGGGGGGGGATGGGGAGGAGGGGGCGGGCACGGAGAGGGAGAAGATCCCTTTGCTTTTAAAGGCAACCCCTAAACATCTTAGAAACATCATTTGCAGGTCAGCACTTTCAGAATATGAAAAAAAAAATAATTTTCTTAAATTGGATTTCCAAAAGGCCTCTGTTTCAAAATCTCCCTGCAAAAATATTCTGTAATTTCTGCTAATTAGACCGGCTTATAATTAGTTGGCTATTTGAAGTTTGGTGCTGCCAGCAAGTAGTCATCCATCCCTAATGATGGAGATCAGAATGTCAGAGGGAGGAGCTGGAAAACACGTTATTTTTCATGCTAAATGAATGCCACGTAGTATTGATTCCAGTTTTTTTAGGTAAGGGAGGGGAATGAAACATTCCATTTGGGATGATTTGTGTATGATTTGTCTTCCATACCATCCTGTTCGGCTTGGGGAGTTCCCATTGACCTATACTCCTTGGCTGGAAAAATATCAAGAAAGTTCAAGAAGGTCTTACAAATATTTATGGAGTATCTACCATGTGCCAGGCACCCAGAGAGTGGGAATGAAACATGAAAAAGTGATGAAATGCCTGCCCAGGGGAGCTCACGTTTTAGTGACTTCAGTGCACTGGCTAATACTAAGATTCCGTCAGCTAGTATTTTCTGCAATCGGTGCTTCTAGGTGCCTCTCAGCTCTCGCCCCCCACCTCCACTCAGTTCCTCTTGTCAAGTCACCAGGGATCTGTGCTTTGCTGAATTCAATGGGCATTTCCCCATCCCCTACTTAGTGAAATAGTTGGGCAGTCTTCCTTGAAACACTTTTTGCGCTGGACTCTGACGGTGCCTCTCTCAGTTCTTCCCTCACCTTGGTGGGACTCCTGTCTACAGGCTGACGACTCTCGAATAGTCTCCAGTTCTTACATCCAGCTGCCAACTCCACATCTCCACTTCAAGGTCCATACCAGCTCGAATTAGACATTTCAAACGAGCTGTGTCTGCTCCTGATTTCTGTCTCCAAATCTTCTCCTCCCACAGGTTTTCTCGGCCCTTCCAATGGCTCAGGCTAAAATCCTTAGAGCATCCTTTACTTCTTTTTTATTTCACTCTCCACATCCGATCCACCATCAAATCCTATGACCCTACTACCTTCAAATACGGGCATAATTGCACCACTGCTCACCACCCCCACCGCCATCATCTCAGTTCCAGCCTACCGGCTTCCCTTACCTGGGCCCTGTAGGAACTTCCTCATCCCTTCTCTGCTCCTTGTCTTGCTCGTCCAGCTGCTTTCTCCACACAGCAATGAGAACAGTCCTTTTAAAACTTGGAGAGATCATGTTTCTCTTCTGCTCAGAATCCTCCTGTGACTTCCCATCTCACTCAGACTAAAATTCAGAGACCTTGCAGAATCTGTAAGACCCTTGCCATCCGGTTCCTGTCCCCTCCATGACTTTGTCTGCTCTTTGCTCACTCCTCCCTCCCTCTCTCCAGCGGTACTGGACATGCCCCTCAGCCGTGCCCCGGGGCTTTGCATAGGCTGTCCTGTCCACCTAGACTTTCTTCCCCCTCTTTCAGGTCTCTGTTCAAACATCACTTTGACGGAGAAGCTTCTGAGCACTCCATGTGAAACAGCAGCTAATCCCATTTTCCCTACCCCCTACCGTGCTTTGTTTTTCTCCACAGAATTTATCACCTCCTCATGTAAACATTGAGAGAGCAGGAGCTATGTTTTACTCTCAGCAGTATCCCTTAGGCTTACAACAAAGCCTGGTGTGTAATCGACACTCAGCAAATATTTAGAGCTAACATTTAGCAAGCATCCAGGGTGAGCTTTGCAGGAATTATTTATTTATTTATTTATTTATTTATTTATTTATTTATTTATTTTAATTTAATAAATCTTTATTGTTCAGATTATTACAATTGTTCCTCTTTTTCCCCCCCATAGCTCCCTTCTACCCGGTTTCCACCCCACCCTCTGCCCTTACCACCCCCCCCCCACTGTCCTCATCCATAGGTGTACGATTTTTGTCCAGTCTCTTCCCGCACCCCCCACACCCTTTTCCCCCCGAGAATTGTCAGTCCACTCCCTTTCTATGCCCCTGATTCTATTATATTCACCAGTTTATTCTATTCATCAGATTTTTTTATTCACTTGATTTTTAGGTTCACTTTTTGATAGATATGTATTTGTTGCTCATAATTTTTATCTTTACTTTTTTCTTCTTCCTCTTCTTAAAGAATACCTTTCAGCATTTCATATAATACTGGTTTGGTGGTGATGAACTCCTTCAGCTCCCTCTTATCTCTGAAGCTCTTTATCTGCCCTTCAATTCTGAATGATAGCTTTGCTGGGTACAGTAATCCTGGCTGTAGGTTCTTGCTATTCATCACTTCGAATATTTGTTGCCACTCCCGTCTGGCCTGCATAGTTTCTGTTGAGAAATCCGCTGACAGTCGTATGGGTGCTCCCTTGTAGGTAACTAACTGTTTTTCTCTTGCTGCTTTTAATATTCTCTCTTTGTCTTTTGCTCTTGGCATTTTAATTATGATGTGTCTTGGTGTGGTCCTCTTTGGATTCCTTTTGTTTGGGGTTCTATGTGCTTCCTGGACTTGTAAGTCTGTTTCTTTCACCAGGTGGAGGAAGTTTTCGGTCATTATTTCTTCAAATAGGTTTTCAGTATCTTGTACTCTCTCTTCTTCTGGCACCCCCATAATTCTGATGTTGGTACGCTTGAGGTTGTCCCAGAGGCTCCTTACACTATCTTCAAATTTTTGGATTCTTTTTTCTTTTTGCTTTTCCGGTTGAGTGTTTTTTGCTTCTTTGTATTTCAAATCTTTGACTTGATTCTTGTGATCCTCTAGTCTGCTGTTGGATCTCCGTATATTATTTTTTATTTCAGTCAGTGTATGCTTAATTTCTAGTTGGTCCTTTTTCATATCCTCGAGAGTCTCGCTAAATTTATCGGCCTTTTCTAGGAAATTCTTGAAAAACCTTATAACCATGGTTTTGAACTGTATATCTAGTCATTTGCTTTCCTCCATTTCTTTCATTTGTGATATGTTTCTTTGTCTCTGCATTTTCACTGCTTCCTTGAGTTGGTAGAGTAGCTTTATGTGGGAGGTGTCCTCTAGGGCACAGTGGCTCAGCCTCCCCAGTTACCTGAGGTGGACACTCTTGGTGCACCCGTTTGTGGACTGTGTGCACAGCCTTGTTGTAGTTTAGTCTTGATTGTTGTTGGTATCACTGGGAGGAATTGACCTCCAGGCCAATTGGCTGTGAGGATCAGCTGTTTCTATGCTGGGAGAACTTCTGTGCTGGAGACACCCTTATGAGACAAGACTTGCAAAATTGCAAAAGCCTCTGTGCTCAGCTTGGATGGGGCGGAGTCTCAGGGCGGAACAGACAGCCTTGGCTTCCCGTCAGCCCTGCTCTGTGAGGCCCCTGTGTCTCAGTGTCCCTTGGTAATCGCTGCAAGCACCTCTGAGAGAAAGCTGCCCTCGAGTTTCGCCCGCTGCCAGACAGTCCAGTTTCTCCCCGAATGAGTCTGGGTTCCCAGAGTCTCGCCCGAACTGGTGTTCAGTGCAGTCAGGAGCTTCCGTCTCTCTCCCGCTTGAGAAAGCCAGCCGCGCACTCAGCAGTCAGTCCTCTCTGTGCGCGCACGCCTCCGGACCTCTGCCTTCCACAGCTCCCCTGATTCTCAGTGTGCTTTTCTCTTTTCCTGACAGTCCAGATTCCCCCCAAATGAGTCTGGGTTCCCAGAGTCTTGCCCGGAACTGGAGTTCAGCACAGTCGGGAGCTTCTGTCTCCATCCCGCTTGAGAAAGCCAGCCACACACTTAGCCGCCAGTCCTCTCCGTGTGCACGCGTCTCTGTACCTCAGCCTTTTGCAGCTCCTCTGAGTCTCAATGTGCTTTTCTCTTTCCTTCTAGTTGTAGAATTTCCACTCAGCCAGCTTTCCTGTGGTTCTGGATGGTGTCCATTTTGTCTTTTAGTTGTAGTTTTAAAATTGTTGTGCAAGGCAGCAGTTTAGGTATTTACCTATGCCGCCATCTTGGTTTCTCCAGGAATTATTTATTTACTCCTCATAGCAACCCTATCAAGTCTAAGTCTTGTCACGCCCATTTTCAGGTTGGTAACTCAGGAACTCAAGTTGGGGAAGTTGTGTAAATTGCCCAAGGTCACTGGTGAACTTGGGCTTGAACCCAGGTCTTGGAGACTGCAGAGGCTGTGCTCTGACCACCTCTGTCTCCCTATGTTATTTTGCTCTGGAGAGGTTTACAGGGGTGCCCAACGCATGGCAATGTGAAGGAGCACCCAGTGGCCTATCTGGACTTGAAATAGGGAAATGGACAAGAGTATTTGTTAGGATGGGATGGTGTCTCTCAGGGTGTTTGAGGTTTAATATGATGGGGGAAGTTTTGGCATTTTGCAGGTACTTTCTCCTGGAGGAGGAGACAGCAAGGGAACCACATTGGGGCGACTGAGGTGAAAACTGCAGGTAGTCCACAGCACTCTTCTAGCCCCCTGGGAAGGCGCCACGATGGAGCCTGCCCTGCCCTTGCCACCAGGGCTCCCTTCAGTGCTGTTCACTAGGGCAGCTCAAACCAAGGGCCTGGCTGAATATGAGGACCTTTTGTTCACAAAGTGCTTATTTAGGGTCCAGCTCAGCCTGAGAGAGGCCTGGGAAAGAGGAGGCTGAGATGGTGCGTGATGGTGTAGCTCAACAGCTGCGTGGCAGGCCTGCCCAGGGTCCATACCCCGTGCTCAGAAGGCCCCGTGAGGTAGCCTCAACTATGGGACACTTCTCTCTCTCTCTGCCCCCCTTCCTCCTTCTCTTTATCGCCCTCCTTTTTCCTTCCTCCCTCTCTCTCTCTCTCCCTCTTTCCCTCCCTCCCCTCCTCCCTCAAGTACCTGTGATTTTGTTGATGTTGTCAGTGTGTACATAGGTGATTCTGTGATACTGTTGACCACAGACTTATCAAGGGCAAGCACAGTACGTTCAGTCTCCAGCTACTTATTAAGCTCCTCTGAACAACAGGGAGTGCAGAGACAGCAGTGAATCCAATTCACATAGTCCCTGCCCTCCCAAAGCTCATCACCAGGGAGGGGGCTAACTCCTAAAGCACACCTTGTGTGGGCCAGGCCCTGAGAGCTTTACACCCGTTAACTCATTTAATCCTCACAGTGGCCCTGGGAGGGAGTCCTGTTGTTACCTCCATTTTACAGATGGGGAAAGTAGGGAACAGAGAGGTTAAGTCATTTGCCCCCTGTCGCACAGCTAGTGAATGGCAGCGCTGGCTCCAGTGTCTGCGCTCTTCACCACTGTCCCCATCTGCTCCTTTACGGCACTAACTCAAGAATCACTGAAATTCATTTACCATGGGCAGTTCTTCTGGGAGACTGGACCCGTGAAAAGTTGTTCTAAAGATAAAAGCTGTGCAGGAAGCCCAAGTTCAAGAGGGAAATGCCGCAGAATGGGCGGTGAGATGGGAGAAGAAGATGGAAAGGGTGTTGCTGCAGAATCTGGGAGCAGAGACCTGGGGCTGGAGAGAGGGAGGAGGTGCAGACTGCCAGGGAGTGTGGGAATTTTTATCTTGGTTGAATGATTCAGGTAAATGCGTGTCTCGGAAGCAGGCGTGGAGGACAGATTTCTCAGGAGTGCCGATCAAACTTCACGTAGAAGCCATTTTCATCAGTTCTCCGGGCTGCACAGCAGGCTTGCTCTTCTTGCTTCATTTTACAGGATTCCTTCTTCTGCAGTAGTTAATAGCATTTTACTTTGCATTATGATTTCATGGGGATTTTTTCTGTAAATATACCTTTCTATTTTGCCAGCAAATATCTGAATGTCACCCCCACTTTTTAAAATACGTGGTTAAATACACAGAACATATTTACTATTTAAAAGTATATAATAATTTAGTGGCATTTTAAAATATATAATAATCCAGTGGCATTAATTACAGTCACAGTGTTGTGCATCCAGCATCACTAACTCCAGAACTTTACATCACCCCAAAGGAAACCATGTGCCCATTCCATAGTCATCCTCATTCCTCTCTTCCCCCAGTCCCTGGCCACCGCTAGTCTGCTTTCTGTCTCTGTGGATTTTCCTATTCTGGGCATTTTATATAAACGGAACCACACAATATGTAGCCTTTTGCGTCTGGCTTCTTTCACTTTGTGCGTTTTCAAGGTTGTTCCATGTTGTAGCATGTTATCAGTACTTTGTTCCTTTTTTTTAATATATCTTTATTGATTTCAGAGAAGAAGGGAGTGGGAAAGAGAGATAGAAACATCAATGATGAGAGAGAATCATTGATTGGCTGCCTCCTGCACGTCCCCTACTGGGGATCAAGCCCTCAACCCAGGATGTACCCTTGACTGGAATAGAAACTGGGCCCTTCAGTTCGCAGGCCGATGCTCTATCCACTGAGCCAAACCAGCTAGGGCATTTCGTTCCTTTTATGATTGAATATCTACTGTATGCACATGGCACATTTGTTTATTCATTCACCAGTTGATGGAATTTAATATGTACCTTTTTAATATGGTTACTAGCCTACCAGCCATGTGCTAGACACTTTACTGCAGGCTATATCCTGACTAAGTAAAGAGCCCTCACATATCAAAAAAAGAACACCCTTTTACATAAACGAACAAGTGACCTGAACAAGCATCTCACAAAAAAGGAACTACAAATATAATAATTTCATTGTTTTAAAAAATCACTTCAATCTCTTTTTAGGTAACTCTGGGATTGGTTTGAATAGAGTAGTTCACGTTATCTAGGAACTGATCATAGATGCTGGTTTGGAACACTCTCCATTTGGGAAGAATTTCATTTGTTTCTCTGCTCAAGTAGGACTTTTGTACATTTGTGACCGGAAGGTCATTGCCCTTGAGTTTTTGTGTGCTCCCTCTCTTCTGAATTCAGATGGACACTAAAATCATTTTTGGGACAATGTTTTTAAAAATGAAAAGTGTCTCTTCATATGGGTCTAAATTTACATATTTAGGCTGGACACAAACTGCTGAGACATGGAACCGTGGGTCTTCAACGCCCGAAGCGCCTTGAATCTGCATGTGTTTATTTCTCTACGCCTCTGCTGTCCCGTGTGTAGGCACCTGCCACTGTTAGCACTGAAACTTGGCCAGTGTCATTAAGATGTGCTGTAAGGTTCAAACGCTCACTGGGCTTTGAAGACGTAGTGTAAAAAATAATGGAAAATATCTCTAGTATTTTTTTCTATTGATTACATGTTGAACTGACAATAATATCTAGATATATTGGGTTACATAGACTATATAATTAAAATTAAACCTATTTCTTTTTCCTTAATGTGACTAATAGAAATTTTAAGATTACATATGTGGCTGGCACAATGTTTCTATTGGATAGTGCTGTTCTAAAAATAAGCTGGCAGCCCTAGTGGGTGTGGCTCAGTGGATAGAGCATCAGCCTGCGGACTGAAGGGTCCTGGTTTCGATTCCAGTCAAGGGCCCATACCTCAGTTGCAGGCGCCCACCCTTGTTCAGGGGCATGCAGGGAGCAACCAATCGGTGTAGTTTTTCTCTGTCTCTCCCTCTCCCTTCCACTCTCTTTAAAAGTCAATGGAAAAAAATATCCTCAGGTGAGGTTTGAAAAAAATAATAATTAAAAAAATTCATTAATTAAAAATTTTTTTTAAAAAGCTGGCAGAGGGTGGAGAACGGGAGGCAGAGGTCTGCGTGGACGCTCCAGTGTCTGCACCTTCGGAATCTTGAATGTGCCCCATGAGAGGCGCAGTGGGTCTGGATGCCTGCAGTGGCCCCTCAAATGGTCTCTGCCATCACTCTGAACCCCCTGGCTATTTTCTCCTCTCTCCAGACACAGAGAGCTTTCTAAAGGCAAATCTTATGTCACTCCCCACGTGTAACTTCAGGGGAGCCCCATGGCCACGGCCACCCAACACTGGCCTTTAAGACTCTGCCCTCATCTCATGCCTCTCGACCTCCTTTCCCACCTGCCAAGGTCTTTTTATAAACATCGTTACAATTTTCATTATATGCACAATATGTTTCCATAGTAAGGATATTAAAATACATAAGGTGAGAGGTAATGTCCACATTTATTCTGCCCTTCCCCCACCCCAGCTACATAATTAGTCACTGTCAACAGTTGGGCATGTACCCTTCCAGGGCCCTCACTCTGCATACACATAGCTGATTCTGTGTGTGTGTGTGTGTGTGTGTGTACACATGCATATATTCTATCTACTAAAAGAGTAATATGCAAATTGACCGTACCTCTGCTACACCCACAAGCCACGTCCACCAGCCAATCAGGAGCAAGTATACAAATTAACCCAACCAAGTTGGCTGCGGCCACGGAGCGAGCAGGAGGCTTGGGTTTCCCCGGCAATGGAGGAAGCCAAGCTTTCCGCACACCCTGGCCAGCCCAGGCCTCCACTCAATGCTACAAAGTTTCAATTATAGAAGATAAATAAATCCCAACAAAAATGGCAGCAGCCACGGAGCGAGCAGGAGGCTTGGCTCTGCTCAAGGTTACAAAGTTTTAATTATAGAAGATAAATAATTCCCAGATACCAGGGCCTCCGCTTGGGTCGCCGGGGGTCGTGCCTGGCCTGCAAACCACCACAGGCCCCTTGCCCAGTCTACCCCACACCCCAAGGGAACCCCCACCCTGATCCGAGACACCCTTCAGGGCAAACCAGCCAACCCGCACCTGTGCACCAGGCCTCTATCCTATCTAATAAAAGAATTATATGCAAATTGGCTGTCACTCCAACACACAAGATGGCTGCCCCCATGTGGTCAAAGATGACTGCTCCCATGTGGACACAAGATGACCGCCACAAGATGACCAGCAGGGGAGGGCAGTTGGGAGGGCCCAGGTCTGCAAGGGAGGGCAGTTGTGGGCAATCAGGCCAGCAGGAGAGGACAGTTGGGAGGGACCAGGCCTCCAAGGGAGGGCAGTTGTGGGCAATCAGGCCAGCAGGGGAGGGCAGTTGGGAGGGATCAGGCCTGCAGGGAGGGCAGTTGGGAGGGACCAGGCCTGCAATGGAGGGCAGTTGGAGGCAGTTGGGGGCAATCAAGCCTGCAGGGAAGGGCAGTTGCGGGGGGGACCAGGCCTGCAGGGGGGGGGTGCAGTTAGGGGCAAACAGGCTGGCAGGGGAGCAGTTAGTCATCAATCAGGCTGGCAAGGGAGTGGTTAGGGGGTGATCAGGCTGGCAGGCAGAAGCAGTTAGGGGCAATCAGGAAGGCAGGCAGGCAGGCGAGCAGTTGGGAGCCAGCAGTCCTCTATAATAGAAGTGTCAGAGATGAAAGAAAATTAGTAAAATGTATATGAAAACCTTCCTCCTGTCAGAGTCTGGGGCACACCATGGGACCCAGAGTCAAGTCCCCACCCACCCACATGCACCTCAAAATCACATGAGACACAGACCCGCACCCCCCCCCCCCCCACCACCACCCAATTGGGCTAGATCCAGACCCGGCCAGTCCCACCCTTGTCAAGCCCTGCCGGGCAGGGGGCATAGCCTCAGGATGGGGGGTGTGGCCTGACGTCCCCCAGCCCAGACCGGGTCGTGCCTTGAGGTCCCCTGTCAAGCCCCGCCAGGTGGGGGGCATGGCCTGAGTTCCCCTGTCAAGCCCAGCCAGGCAGGGGGGTGCAGCCTCAGGTCCCCTGGCCTGGTGCTGGGGCGGGGGGCGCAGCCTGAGGTCCCATCAAGCCCTGCCGGGTGGGGGGTGTGGTCTGAGGTCCCCTGGGCCTGGCGCTGGGGTGGGGTGAGCAGCCTGAGGTTCCCTAGTCCAGCACCAGGACAGGAAGCGCACCTTGAGATCCCCTGTCAAGCCCCACGGGGCAGGGGAGGGCGTAGCCTTAGGTCCCTGCTGATTGCTTGTTAAGGCTCCTTATGGGAACTTGGCCTCAGCTGTGGGTGCAGCTATCTTTGTGACAGAGTGATGGTCAATTAGCATATTCCCTCTTTATTAGATAGGATAGCTGTTCGGTTTTCCTAGTAATGCTACAATTTTCTTCATGGATGGAGAGAAGTAAAACAAAAGAAAGAAAAGGAACATTTTTTTAAAAATTGATACATAGAGAGAAACATTGATTTGTTGTTCCACTTATTTATGCATTCATTGGTTGCTTCTTGTATGTGTCCTGACTGGGGATTGAACCCACAACTTTGCTGTATCAGGATGACACTCGAACCAAATGAGTTTAAAAGGAAAGTTTTGTTAGCAAGATGCTCTGATTGAGACTTACTGGTAAGACATTAAAATATTTAAAACATATACAATATGCTGGCAAGGATGATAATTTTTAGGAAGGGGAAAAAAAGGGCAGGAAATTAGAGTGCAAAGGGGGGGGGTCTCTTTTCACAGTTACTATGTGCTCATATTTGTGGCCATGTTGAAGCCATTGTTTTATTTTATTTATATTTTATCCAATCGGTAAGAATCAGTGCAGATTTCATCCTTGCTCCACCATGAGCCTTACCAACAATAATGATAGGTAACATTCCAAACTATTGGTCAAAGAGAGTCTTAATAATAATAATAATAATAATAATAATGGCTAATTTGAGCACCTATTAAGTGCCAGGCTCTTTGCTAAACATTTTACATAGTACATCTATTTTGTGAAAAGAGAGTGTCACCCCCACTTTACAGATGAGAAGATGGAGGCTCAGAGGGAGGAGAGCGTAGGCAGCCTGTTGAAGTCTCAGCAAGATAGGCAGGGAGCCACGCCAGTCTTGGAGCCCCACATAGCTCTACCCTGAGCACCAGTCTCTTGGCCGCATGCAGTGCACAGGCTGCAGAAACAGTGGGAATGTTCGCTTCTGAAACCCTGCTCCTTGGAGCTGTTGTGGAAATGGGCACTAATGCTCTTCTCAGGGCGGTGGGAAAGAATCACATTTGTGCCCAGCTGGCGTAGCTCAGTGATTGAACATCGACCTATGAACCAGGAGGTCACGGTTCGATTCCAGGTCTGGGCACATGCCTGGGTTGTGGGCTAGATTCCCAGTGTGGGGTGTGCAGGAGGCAGCCAATCAATGATTCTCTCTCATCATTGATGTTTCTTTCTCTCTCTCCTTCTCCCTTCCTCTCCGAAATCAATAAAAATATATTATTAAAAAAAAAAAGAATAACATCTGTGTCCGCATGGTGGGAAAGCACATGCTGTTGCCAACCCTAAGGCCCACTGCTACTGAGCTCATTCTGTTTGAGCCTAGCCATCCACACACCTGGCTTTGAGATCCTTTCCTAAATGCACTTGAAGTCTGACTTTCACTCCTACATGGGCATTTCTCCACTCCTGAGGGAGGAGAGTTTAAAACTTTTCTTCCCAACCTTTCCTGGGGTTGTACCCTCCTTCCAGGCAAGAGGCTGTCCCTCCTGTTCAGCACTGCCTCTCCCCCTGCACCCCGTCCCCGGCTTCTCATCAGCCCCTCTGCACGGCGGAGGCTCACTGGATAGCATTATCTCCCTGACATCTGCGGGTGGGCTGTGCTTCCTCACCACGTGTGGGTGCTCCGAGCACAGACTGCACTCACATTAGGTAGGGGCCCAAGGACTGGACACGCTGTAGGGCACTCCTCCTGGCCTTGTTACGAGGCCCCTCTGCATTTCTCTGTGTTGGGGAAACCTGTCGACCCAAGTGGGACTCCTGCTGACAGTGCAAAGACGTTGCTTCAGAAACAGAAGACATACACCCAGGCCTGGTGGCCCTCCTGCGGCGAGAACTGGCCGGGACAGGCTTCTGAGGTGGTGCAGCTTATGCTGCCAGCATCCTTCACGGGCTGCGTCTTCAGAAAGAAGCTTCTCAGGAGAGTGGTTTCATTCCCTGCAGCTGTCCTGCAGGGCCACCTGGGTGGCAGTGTTTGGGGAGAAGCAGGAGACTCTTAGGATGCCAGATTAGATTGTAAATGTGAATGATGTGGAAGCTGGTGGTGGAATGCAAGGGTGGGGAGCCCTTCTCTCCTAGTTTCCTGGCAGCTTCCCCACCCCAGGAGGGTGGGTCCAAGTTGCCCGAGAGTGCCCTGGATTGACAGGCTTGCTCTAAGAGGCCTCATACTGGGAGGCCCTGCCAAACTGATGCCCTCCCACAAGGAACCCCCAGGCGGCATTCCTGTAAAAGCGTGCTCTGCCCGGCTGGGTGGGGCTTCTCTCTTTTGAGAGGGGCTACACCCTCGGAATCTGGACTCAAACACATCTGGGTATGAATTCCAACCTGGCCACCTACCTGCTGTGTCACTTATAGTATATGGTTTAACCTCTCTGAGCCTGCGTTTATCTCATCTGTAAAGTGGGGTAATGATAATATCCCATTATACCATAATATTATATGAAAATATATTATGATACAAACTTGTAATATATTACTTTTTAAAGTATGGAATGCCATTATAATATGTTATACATATTAAGTATAACCCCATTATAATATTACCTGTATGTCACGTATTAGAATGGTAATACACCCTAGAGTAATAACCTATCTTATTATTATTGTGAGACTTAGATTATATAGGCAAAGTGTTTAGCCTAGGGCCTGGTACATCATGTAACTTAATCACTGTTAATTATTGTGATGGTCATTTTCTGTGAACTAAACCTTTACCCAGAATGTTCTGGTATATGTTGTTGTTTTGGAAGCAGCGAAGCTCATCAAATGATTAGAAAGCAAAGCCCAGTTATAACCCAGGAGGGGAGGGGATGGAATCCAGGGAGAAGAATTGTTGAGTTCTAAGTGTTGTTATTTTTAAGGGAGAAAGGTCTTTTCAGAAGAACTTAGACCAACATGTTACTTAATAGAGAAGGATATTAAATCTAAATAACCACCCACGCGTTCTCTGTTTGTCTTGAGATATGATTAGCCTGGGGTTTTATTGTTGTATGTGTGGGTGAGGAGGAGGGTGGGCAGAGGGGGCTGGAAAGACACATAAGCTGGGGTTCATCTGTTGTCCCAGCTTTTCTGTCAGTCCTGTGTCCCTGGATGAAGGCTGTTCTTGGAGCCAGGATTTGGGTGGTGGTGGTGTGGGGGGGGGGGGGCTGGCACTGTGCTGACATCTGTTGAGAACTTAGCAGAGATAGAACTTACCTCTGTGCTGGGTATTATTTCTCCCAGGACTCTGAAATCTCAAAAGATTAAGCCTTATGCTGAGTCCCATGTCTTGGGTCACACAGCTAATAAAACACCATGGGATCTGAGATCAGACCGTTGAGATCAGGATCCTGATTTTACTTGTGTGAGGAAAGTGAAGTCGCTTATCCTGAGGTCTCCATTTTCTTGTCTACTAAATGGGTGCAGTAATGAACCCCAGCACACAGTGTGAGAGTACATGAGGTTAACTTTATGAACTATTAGCATATGCTCTTGTAAGTACTCAATACCCATTAGCTGCTGCTATTACAGGAATTACCTTTCATGTTATCTCTTTTGTGTGGTAGAGCCAATCAAGATTTTTAAAAAAATACATGTTTTTATTGATTTCAGAGAAGATGGGAGAGGGAGAGAAAGATAGAAACATCATTGATGAGAGAGAATCATTGATCGGCTGCCTCCTGCACGCCCCACATTGGGGATTGAGCCTGCAATCCTGGCATGTGCCCTGACCAGGGATGGAACCGTGACCTCCTGGTTCATAGGTTGATGCTCAGCCACTGAGCCACCATGGCTAGGCGCCAACCAAGATTTTTACCCAGGCCTGACACCCTGCGGAGCCTACTCAGCGGTCACTGCGGACCGTGGCAGGAGATTATGGAAAGGTGCGACTATCATGTAAAAACCAACAACACACCCTTCTGGTACAGCAGTGACTAAAACCTCTGGGAAAGTACAGGAGGACCTTTTTCAGGGATGCTTTTTGGTGAGATGGTCAAGCAAACATGACTTGAATATCCATATGACAGAGGTGACATTTTTGGGAGGAGTAATTTATCACTCCAGAAAGATGTTTGTAAAAGGTGTCCTGTAGGTATGTTGGCAGCCACAGAATTACATTCACTTTATAAGACAGGTGTCCCTGGAGCCTCCCAGCCACGTTGCCGCACTCTCCTTCCCTAGTTACCTGCCCCTTGTGCAGGCCTGACCTGAAGCTGTTCCATTGCATCTGAGGAGACTGGCTCATGTGGAGAGATGAATAGGTGAGGAAACCAGTCCCAACTTGTTAGGCAGTGGCTCCATGTCCTGCTGGTTGTCCCTTTAAAAGTCTAGCGCCCAGGTGTGGCCTGCGTGGAGGTGCTGGGACTCCCCAAGGCCTGTGAGCGGGGAGAGCTCCAGGCTGGGCCGAAGCTATAAACATCACCTGGTGGTGTCCACTGGGGACTCCTGTGAGTGTAAGAAAGAAAGATCAACGTTGGGAGTTTGGTCTGGCTTTTTGATATTGCATCTAGTTTGAATTTTCAAATTTATGTTATTTTTGAAGGGTGAGGGATAGACTATTTTAAGGGATTTTGGAGCTCTCCTCCTGGGGGCTGGGGGGAGTTTGGAATGAATCTGGCTGCTGGAGATTGCAGAGCTGGAGAGCTGCCTCCTGTGCCTGGGCCATTTCTCCAGGCATCTTTGTTTTTGATGAAGCTGCATCTGAAGCCGGCAATTTCCTCTGAATATCTAACCAGTGAATAACAAACACACTGTCTTATCTTTTCTCCCCTTTTAGGCCTAAAAGGCAGCGGCAGAACAACTTTCCCATGTTCCCCTCTCCTAAAGCCTGGAACTTCAGAGGGGTAAGTGTTTTCCCTGGGTGTGTCCTAGTCTAGAAGCTCCAGAGAGGACCCTATCGGGGTCGCTTTACATCAGTCTCCACTGAGAAAGCTTCTGTGCTTTACACTCGGGAAGTCACATTTGCATCAGCGGTTGCGGTTTAATTAGCAAATGGAAGTGGCCCAATAGGTGTCGGCTGATGTTCACTCTCCCTGAAGGTCTTGGGCTACTGGAAGCATCTTGAGGAAGCTTAGAGGTGTCCAGGTTGATGGGGTGGGTGTTGTGGCTGTTTTCTTGGGAACATGGAGGAAACCAGTGCACAGTGAAGAAAAAAAAGAAATCAGATATGTGCAGTCTGTTAATATATAGATTTATGACTTCATGGGGAGCTTTATTTTCCAGAAGAAGTCTGTAAGCTTTAAAGAGACTTTAAAGGTAATAATAAAATTCTCCCAATCATAGACATTTAGAGGTGTAGGGAGGGTCAGATCTAACCTCTTTTTGATGCAAAAGTTTCTTCCTTAAAATAATAATAATAATAATAATAATAATAATAATAGTAGTAGTAGTAGTGTATGGAAGCCCTACTGTGTGCTAAAATGAGTACTAGCTTTGACTTCAGGAGCAAGATCTTTGCATGTATTGTTAGGTCTCTGAAGGAGGAACGCACGAGGCCAGAGTGGTGAGAGATTACAAATTTATTCAATGAATTTATTCGATCATCCGCACACCAGGTGGCTGAGCCTGGATGGCTCCAGCACCCAATGAGGGGAGTCAGCAGCTTTTAAAGGACTTTTGGTGGGATTTTTCTGGGCAGAGACTTCTTTATGCATACCCGGAGGGGAGAGAATGGAATGTGGTCACCGCAAGTGAAAAGTGGTCTTCAGCAAAGGGAATGTCCATAGTGAAATGACCTGAAAAGCCAGCTCCCTGGGGGAAGGGTGTCAACTCAATTGCTCCATCAAACCTAACATGTATAAAGGATGCTCTGAGCTCTGTTTCACCACCAGGCCTTTGCATGCCTTGTTTCTTTTGCCCAGAACACTGTCGCCCAGCAGGCTAGCACCACACCCCTACACACACTACAGCTGGCCCACCCACCTCATCCATCAAGTCTAAATCTTGACATCTCCTGTGGGAAGCCATCATGACCGCCCCCTGAGTCTGAGCTAGAGGCCCCTCCTGTGAACCCCTGAATGCTCTTCTCATTGTTAAGATTTTAGTTAGCTCTTACTGAAATTTAGGCTTGGAAGCCCCAGCATCAGGTATGTAGACACCTTCTCACTCTCTCTTGTTCTAGCACAACACATGCTTAACTAATTTGTTTAATGAATGAATGAATGAATAAATGAATCTTCTCACATCCATCAGACACAAAATCCACTTCAGATTGTGTTTCAAGTTCAAGTCTTTGGTCTTTTCAGCACTGTTTTTACTGGTTCCGTTCATCTTTACTATTCTACATAGATCTCAGTCATTTTCCTTGTGTCTTATTTTAAAAAATACAAATCATGGCTCTATTTTAGCTAAGTTTACAATATGCTCTCATTGAGTACAAGGAGAAATGTGTTGACCTCTTAAGTAGATGTGTAGGTCTTACTGAATATGTCAGGTAACTCCTAAGTTGTTTATGGCTTTGTGGATAAGATCCGTATTTCTCCAAGTATGTTCAGTTGGATGATCATCACCATGAAGTGAAAAAAGACGTGTGTGGTCGAATAAACGTGGGACACAGTGAGAGCACAAAATTCAATATCTCCACTGCTGCAGGACTTCTCAGATCTTTGAGTGTCAATGTGTATGAAAACTACAGCAAGGAGAGTTGATGGAGTTTGTAGCATTTACCAAAGTTGTTGACAAAATAGGTCTATGGAGAATTTAGACCTCCTGTGAGCAAATCAGTCTTTAAAAAAAAATTTTTTTTATTGATTTCAGAGAGGAAGGGAGAGGGTGAGAGAGATAGAAACATCAGTGATGAGAGAGAATCATTGCTCGGCTGCCTCCTGCATGCCCCACACTGGGGATGGAGCCCACAACCCAGGCATGTGCCCTGACTGAGAATTGAACCGTGACCTCCTAATTCATAGGTCAACGCTCACTACCGAGCCACACCAGCTGGGCAAGTTGGCCTTTTTGAAGGCATTTATTTTCTCTTCCTATCTACCCTCCCTTCAATGTACCCTATCCTTCCTTCTGATTCAATAGTGGTCACTAGCCAAGGCTTGGGGTACACCTAGGGTGACCCTGGTATGGTCCTGGTTTTAGCAGTGAAAGTCCCGTGTCTTGGGAAACTCTTTAGTTCCAGGCAACCTGGGACAATTGATTACCTTACCTGTGGCTGTGAGACTGCTTCAACTCAATGTTTTGTGAATGCTGGTTTATAGAACTTGCTGCTGAAGAACCTGTTAGACACACACTTGGTTTAGGCATGTGTCTAACAGGTTCTTGGCCTTATTCTTGCAGTGGTAACATTTAAAGTTAATAATTCATAGTTGGGAGAACATACTAACTGCCCTGGCAAATTGCAACCAAATAGGTGGCAATCTAATGCAGTGTTGACTTTGGCTTCATATCAGCTCTCAGATTCTTAGTCAGCTCATAAGATTTTCCCAAGACGTTATGGATTGAATAGAGTCTGCTGGGTGGGTAGGTCGGTTGTGGTGTTTACCTTGGTCTCTTGTCCTCACTTTGACTTCTTCTGGCCCCCGTGACTTATTGGTAAAGTTCGACAAACTGAGGTCAAGATACACCAGAGTGAGATGGTTTGGGGCCTTGGTCAGTTGCCAGTTTGCTCTGTGTTCAGATCTATTCTCCCCACCTCGGAGCATAACCCTCCATGACATGGGGGTGGAAGGGAATCCAACCTAGTGGGACCACTCACACCCAGCCAGGACATGCTTTATAACCCTCATTATGGTGATGCAACTAAAGAACAAGAGCGACTCAGAATGCAAGGATGCATTATCCAGCAGATAGCATTTTCTACATTGAGATGCAACTCCCAGGCCTGTTAGACTGAGCTGTGCTTGCTGTCCTCGGCGTTTTGTGAGTGCCTTGTTTTCTCCTTTGTTGAGAAAGTAAGGTTTTAGGACTCTGTGCTAGCAAATTTCCCATTTTTCTGTGTATGGCAGAGAAAACCATTGTAAGCATTTGGAGTTTCATTCCTCTTTAGCTTGTAAAGAAAAAGGATCCTGTGTTAGTTCACCCCGGTGCTGGGCATTGGTGGATTAAGGGGGTGGGGAGGGGAGAAGAGGTGGTAAGAAACGGATTGGAAAGGCCAAGGGGAAGGAACCGCCTGGCTGTGGATGAGAAGTGGGGAGGGACACACGTGAGGGCTAAGGAGGGAGCTGGGGACAGAGCACAGGGAGGACAGGAGTGGTTGGTGGCTTAAGGAGCAGACATTTTGGGGAAAGAGTTTCAAAATACTTTTAAGGAAAGTCTTTTTGAGTGAATTGTGTTGCACCCCCCTCTTCATCTTTCTGGGGAACATGCACTGCAGATCTGCATCGCTCCTCAAGGCATTCGGAGTAGCATTTGCGGTTTTCTTTGGCTGGAGTTTTTGGTTGTACAGAGGCGAAGGCAGGGCTGGTGACACCTGGCTGACACATCCCTTCTACCTACCAAGCAGTTTATCCCTTTCACGAGTTGTCATTGGTATTAACTACAGATTGTGTCCTTCGGTTCCCACGCTTATTTAAGGAGACAGGCCCTAGGTGTACCCACCCCTTAGGACTCCCCTACCCTTCCAGGCAAGGGGTGGTGCTCTCACTAGACCCCTGGGTGCTACAGATACAGTCATGGAGAGAAGCCAAGACGATGGTCTTGGTTGGGGCAGTTATGGTGGGAACATTACGAATAAAACCAGAACAGAATGGGGAGAATGAGAAGGCAGGACCCTGGGGTGTCTTGCTTCGAGACAGCTCCTCTGTCAGGTGCTCACTGCACATCTGGTTCCCATCTGGTTGGGGCAGATGAGCTCAAAATTTCCACCCTTTCTTGTGAAAATATTTTCTATAGCCCTTCCAGTTAGCTGAAAGACAGAGAAAGAGAGAGAGAGAGAGAGAGAGAGAGAGAGACACTCAGGGAGGAAACTTACCCTAGAAATGTGAAAATTTCAGGAGCACAACTTCTGCCATTGCCTATTGGTCACCTAGGAAATACTTAGTAAGACCTATTGTGTGCAAAGCATTGTATTATGTATCAGAACTGAGGTTCCAATTAAATACCAATCAAATTTCAGGGCTATGCTCATCTTGTCTCTTTCTCCAGTGCCTTTTCACTCTTGCTTAGGCCATTTGGGAAAACATTTTTAGATTCTGGGCTTTACCCTAGTGTCTTAGTCAGGACTGTTTTAGTTACAAGTGACAGAAACTCAGTTACAACTAGCTCAAGTGGACAGGGGAGTTGGTTGGTTCATTTGACGGAAGGGCACTGCGATGGGTAGGCTTCAGGCACGGTGCTATTCTGGGATTCTCCCTCTCAGCTTTGTCACTCTTGGGGTATTGGTCTTTACCTACTGCATGTGGACTTTTTTGGAGAAGGTGATCACAAACAGCCACACATTCCCAGAGAAAAGAGAAATTTTTGTTTCCAGGGTCCACATATGAAATCCCTGTGTAGGATTCTGATTCTTGGGTCACATACCTTGGCCAATCACTGTGTGATCAACAGGATTGGACAGGCCTTGGTCACGTGTTCCCTCTGAGGGAGCTGGGTGGACAGGGCTTGTGATTGACAGCTCCACTAGGGCCACTTACTGTGGTGGGGAAGGGGCATTTGTTCCAAGGAAGAGTTTGGTGCTGTGACTAAAAGGTAGGTGGTTGCTAGACAGACAGGAAATCAGGATAACTGCTCCTAGGGTCACTCAGAATTGGAAGTCAGGTCTAGAACCGTGTCTTCAGACAGTAATCCTGTGCCTGCTCCTCTCTGCCTTAACACATCCCAGGTCGTCTGTTTGGAAGGAAGTTGACAAACCCTCCGTGTAGCCGAGTGGTTCTTGAAGGTCAGACTGAAATTCTCTGAAATTCATAATTCAGTAGAGTGACAGGATCTCTGATACTTAGAGCACACCTGGTTAGGTTATTGTTTATTGTGGCCTTACCATGGCTACTCTGCAGAAGAAGGCTTCAGGCTTTCTCTTCTCTGCCAGCCTCACTTTGTACATTTTCATTCATTTATTGAACACTAGAGGCCTGGTGCATGAAATTCGTGCATGGGTAGGGGTCCCTGGGCCTGGCTGGTGATCAGGGCCGATCGGGGCCTTCCAGCTGCCAGCCATTGGCCGGGGTGTTCCTTCCTGGGCTGCCGGCTGGGGCCTTCCTTTGCTCCACGTCGCCCCCTGGTGGTCAGCGCACATCATAGTAAGCAATCAAACTCTGATCTCCCGGTCAAACTCCTGATGGGACACTGTATATTAGCCTTTTATATCTATACATTGGCTTCAGGCAAGGGTTTGGCAGTCTCACATGATAGATGGTATTTATTCCCACTTCAGAGCCTAGGAAACTGAGCCCATATCTGCTAATTGGCATATCTGTCACCTCTGTAGTAAGTGTCAGAGCCAGCACTTGAACTCAGGATTGTCTGTCCCCAGGCAATTAGAGCACACTGTCTCTTCAAAACAAGGCTGATGACATACCTTTTTCCAAAGGAGTTTAGACATGAAGATCCTTATAAAGCAAGGGAGTGTCCTGTGCTAAACTTTTCATCCCCTAGAATCCCCTTTCATTCCCTTCTACTCCCCCGGACTTCAGTTTTAAAGTTTTTTTTTTTTTTTTAAATATATTTTATTGATATTTTACAGAGAGGAAGGAAGAGGGATAGAGAGTTAGAAACATCGATGAGAGAGAAACATCGATCAGCTGCCTCTTGCACACGCCCTACTGGGGATGTGCCCGCAACCAAGGTACATGCCCTTGACCGGAATCGAACCTGGGACCTTTCAGTCCGCAGGCCAACGCTCTATCCACTGAGCCAAACCGGTTTTGGCAAGTTTTAAAGTTTTGATATTTCCTACTGTATTTGTGAAAAAATAATTCATTGCCTCATTTTGTATCAGTAATTATGACAACAACAGTAACAGCTCCATTAATCCCAGGTAACTCACCCCCACCATTTCATTATACTAGGCATTATGTTGAGCACTTTAAGCATATCTTACTTCCCAGAACGATCCCAAGAGGAAGATGTTATTTGAACCTCATCCTCATTTTAGAGATGAGGAGATAGGGCAGTTTAGTTTTCTAAATTACCACAAATTTAGCAGCTTGAAACAATACCCATCCATTAGCATACAGTTCTGTAGGTCAGGGGTTTGAGCATGGCATGGCTGGGTTCTCTGCTCAGGGTCTCACAAGACTGAAATCAAGGTGTTGGCTGGGGTGGGGTCTTATCTGAAGCTCCTGGGCCTCCTACAACCTCATTCAGGTGATTGGTTATAAGACTGAGTTCCCTGTTTCTTTGCAGGCTGGCCGCTGGGGGTCACACTCAGCTCCTAGAGGCTGTTCTCAGGTCCCTCCATGTGACTCCTTCCATCTCCAAAGCCAGCGATAGAGAATCTCTCTCACATCAAGTATCAGTCTTCACATCTCATTGACTTGAGGAAGAGCCCAGTTCCTCTCAAGGGCTCACCACATTAGATTAGGCTCACCCGGATCCTCTTCCTCTTGATTATCTAAAAGTCGATGATTATAGGGATGAGACCCCATTACTTCTCAGGTTCTGCCTGCACCCCAAAGCAGGGGATTTTACAAGGTGTGTACCCTAGGGGTGGGGATGTCGGGGAGTTCTGGAATTCTGCCCACTCCATTTGTGGCTTTGTAGTGGTGCTTGCTCAGGGTCACATGACAAGGGAGTAGCAGAGCTGGAATTCAAATCTGAGCTCAACTCATTCCAAACCCGTGTTCTTTGCCAGCACCTTTTAGACACTTCTCGTTAGTGTGAAATTACTTGCAAGTGGGGGGCATATGTGCAATATTCACCTTATATTAACCTCCTTAATCCACAAAGGACTCTTGCAAAGCAATAACACAAATTGGAAACCAAATAGGAAAATTATTGAAGAACCTGAATAGGCAGCACAGAAGAGAACATATATATGACCAGTGATCGAAGTCAAATTGTTCACTCTAACTCATACTTTAAAAATGTTCTTAAGTTACAAATAAGAAATAACACTATAATAATATATTTCATTTATTTAGCTCTTTCATTGTTAGCTACTGTTTCCAGTGCTTTGTATGTCATCACATTCCCAACAATCCTAGTAGGTAGGTACTGTTATTATGCCCACTTTCCAGATGGGCAAACTAAGGCCCAGAATCTTAATTGCACATCCCCAAGGTCCCACTGCAGTCTGGCTTCAGAGCCTATGCTCTCAGCATGTGATTGCTGAATGAGTGCAAATGATGCAGAAGCATATAATGTAAAACATGTATGTATAGCTTTAAGTCAATAAGTCAAGAAAAGCAAACTGAAATAACAAAAACTGGAACAATCCCCTTTTGTAAGGAGATAATATATTAATATAAACACAGAAAGAAGTCCAAAGAACTATCACTGTTGACTGACAATTTGGGGTTGGTGAGGTCCCAGGGAATTGCTGCTGTGTTAGTTAAATATTTTTGTAATGTCTGATTTCCTTAGACTATATATTATAATGAGTGAAAACAAGAAACTTGTAATAATTAAAAACAAACTTCTTCCACAATCACAGTCTTCCATAAGCAAGAGGAGGTTTATTGTAAAGTTTTGGGTGCTTAGAGAACATCGGGGTGCATTATTGAGCATGTGTTGTGGCAAACATCTGGGGACTGATAAAATCTGGGCGCATAGAAGAGAGACCCCCTCCCCCCCAGTGTACTGTCTTCCCCATCTTCCCACACTCCCACCTCCCTACTGCCATGATAGTCTCCATGCACCCTGGGGAGTTTACTGTCTGCTGCCCCTGCACAGCCCAGCCTCTGAGTTAGGTGGACAGTTTGGGGCAGTTATTGTAAAAGCTTAAGTAGTGAAAAGGCACATTCTTTGGGGTCAGAATGCCAACTGGAAACTTCAGACAAGACACCTTTCAGAGCATCAAGCCCCTTATCTGCAAAACTGGGACAAGAATGCTGTTTTCTCAAAACATGAGACTTGGCTGTAATGTGTAAAGTGGTCCCAATAATGCCTCCATGGAGTTAAGGGTGCAGAGAATATTAGCTCCTTGTAACTAGGAGTCTCTACTACCTGAAATGCCTGTTTTATAAACATGTACTTACTAGATGCCTTTTCCGTGTGTGGCGCCTCCTCAAAAGGAAAAAATGCCTCTCTCTGGTTTCCGCTTAGACCTCTTGTCTCATTTCCCTTCAGGAGGGGGAGCAGCCAGCCTGCGATTAGATGCTGACACCTGTGAGGAAAAGCTCATGTCATCTTCCGTCTGCTGACACCAAAAATATGCCAGGCACATGGAAGCTCATTTTTAGAGTCAAAAGCAGTTTCTTTTTTTGGTCACATGTGAGGTCTCTGGGGACAGTGGCTTGTATGTCTGCTCTGCTAATCCTGCATTTTTGATGCAGAATTTATAGATGCCTCTGTTTATGTTATGCAGTTACCAATTCAGTTATTCCCTTTCTGTTCCAGAGTTGTGCATGGTGAAAGATACTTTTGACTTTGGTCTTGTGGGTTAATTAGGAAATCTTGTTGCAAGTGATGGAAATTCAACCCAAATTGGCTTAAAAGCAAGGGAGAGTTTTTAATGACAGAGGTGTGCGGAATATCTCATAGGGTGTAGCAGGGCCTCAGAAGCCCTTGGAACTAGGCACCAGAGCCCCGTGAATGTTCCCGACTCCTGTTATTCGCTGCCTTTTTTTCTGCCGACTGACTTCCTCCATTTCTTTATACCGTGGACATGCAGCCATTGCAAAGAGACAGCCTTTTCGCTCTCACAGCCAAAATTACCAGGGAGGGGTTTTGATTTGCCCAGCTTGGTCAGGTGGATACTCCTGGACCAATCAGCAATGGCCATGGAACGGAGCTCTGCCATACCACTATGGTGGCTCCCATGGTAACCATAGTAACATGGAGGAAGAAGGGCAGAGGCACTAGACTAGACAGATGCAAGCAATTCTTGTCTACATAAGTCTTCCCCATCTCTCAAATGAACAAAACTCCTATTTGGTTTGATTTTTTTTTCTCACTCCTGACAGTCTGATCTGGGAGCAAAAGTTAGACTGCTCATGCGACAAAAAACAACAGTTCTGTAGGTTAATTGAAATACTAGCAGCCCCTGGAAAATTACATTCTGAAATGGTTGAGACCATTTCTATAATATTGGGAAGTAGCAGAGCTGAGTTGGGGTTTTTAAATAAAAGGTGGGCCCACATTCTAGAGATCTGGGTAGTGGGGGAAGCGGAGGGAGAAGGCCAGCTGAGTATATGTGAGAAAGGACAGAGGCCCCTCAGTGGGATGGAAGAGGGTGGGTGGCACAGTCTTATTTTGAGAGATTTAAATGTAATCCTTGTGGCACCGTTAAAATTTTTCTTTGCAATAAAAAAATAGGTGGCCCAGAATCAGTCTGAGTATTGCTTTGTGGTTTGTCACATTTATAACTTCTCATGGAGTTTCCCACCCCCCATTTTTTATTTTAATCAATTATACAAACAATATCATAGCAGTGATCTTGTCACCTCCTAAAGGCCCTCAGGCAGTTGGAAGATGTTGGAGGGGATAGTGTTTTTGAGAAACAAAGGATTACGCCAATTTGGAAAATTCCTTTTCTGAAGCTGAACCTTCCCCCTCAGTTTCCCTTTTCCCCTTCCGTGTTAACTGTTATTTCTCTATTTCCTGCCCATGTCAGAAGCTGGGGATGGGAAGTGTAGCCTCTTGCATGGGGGTTAGTGAAAGTCCTGTCACTAAACTTTTCTCTCTCATCAGTTTTTTTCTTTTCCCAGTGAATGTGGCCCATTTAATGGATTGGCTCATTGTGACTCTAAATAGCCTCCCCTCCACCCCCTTTAAGTGCTCACATCACACTGTCAATTAAACAAATTGAAACACACAGCTGGAAGCAAGGGGGGAAAAGATGAGTAAGTTGAACTACGGAGAGGATGCAGATGGAACGGAAGGATCCCACCTGAATCCTGGGGTTTACAATGCCAATACATCCTTTCTCTCTATTGCATCGGCCTTCTCCACTGATGATGTGGTTGCCAGGACCAGAGTTGAAGTTCAAGCAAGAGGCCCACAGACTGAAGGTTCCCTGGGCCAATGACATACACTTGCTTTATCAAAAAGGCTCAAGGGCAAGTATACCTGGTCAGCAGCTGAAGTTTGCCAGTTAGCTGGGTGAACATCTGACTAATTTCTGTTTCATTTGTGTTTCTCGGGCAGAGGAGCCAGGGTGGGTGTCTCCCATGGTAGCCAGATAAGGCCTCACGTATGCAAGTGCCCGTGCATACTTAGTGCCTCGTAAGTCTCATACATATCTAGTGCATAACAAACAGTTAGTAACCAGGTACCTTATGAATATTAATATGAATATTCCAATCTGTTTAGCACACACATGCTCTACTTACTAACCACTTATTATACTTAACATGACAAAATGTTTCTGTTATTGAAGATGAGTAAGTCTTACAAATGTATTTACCTTCAGTAATTGAAATAAATATTCCCTAAAAGCAAGTTGAAATGCTCATTTCAACTTGATTGCATAGGTCCCGTTTTTAAATGGGCTGCTCTATATAAGCCTGATGATGAACATTTTTCTCTTACTTGATTTTTGGGCCTCCCACATTTGTCATCTCCTACCCAGGCTTTCTCCTTCTGCCATCAACTCTGGAAATCTCAGTGAACACAACTCCTGGACCAGCCTTTTTGTAATAGTAATAGCACGACTATTACTGCTGACTCCCACATGGTACTGGTAATGGAACCAACTGGATTAGATGTTGCAGCAACAACATGGACCACCAATGCCCAGACCTCCTGTGCTGAGGGAGGAGGCAACGTTCTGTGTACAATGTGTTTTTGTATCATCAGGGCTGACTTGACGTAACATTCATTTAGAAAAAAGGGGGAATGAGGCTGATTACTTGTTTATGAGCAGATGAGGTTTTGTTTAAAATCATAGCTGTGCTTTGAGGAAGGTGCAATAGAGTTGTATCAGATATGCATTTAATTTATGCAGGTTCACCTAAAGTTGCTCATTGAAGAGGGGTTGGGAGAGAATTTATGACTCAGCTAGAGTGTTAGATTTATGGTGAACCTGCTATTCGCTCTGTTGATCCCGATGGGGTGAAGGTGATTCTAGACCCCGACGTGGGCTTTTTGTGCATCATGTACCCTAAAAACAGACAACAGCTTCATCTGGGGCCAAACTGAAGATGTATGTTTGTTCCAGCAGAGGAGGGACAACTATTGAGTGTGGTTTATGGACAGGGGGTGTCAGGCTTCACTTGGCGTCTTTGTAAGGAGTTTCATGATTATTATTTTTACTCTGTGTGCTATTTTTTCAACTTTTTATTATGAAACATTTTGAACATGGAAAGTTGAAATATAAGTGCAATGAACTCCCACCATCCAGAATCAATAGTTGCTAACATTTTGCTTTACCTATTTATCCATCTCTAGCTATTTATATAATTTGGCTTTTATTTACTAAACTAGAGGCCTGGTGCATGAAATTTGTGCACTCGGGGGGTTCCTCAGCCCGGCCTGTGCCCTTTTGCAGTCCAAGAGCCCTTGGGTGATGTCCGACTGATGGCTTAGGCCTGCTCCCTGGGAGCGGGCCTAAGCTGGCAGTCGGACATCCTTAGTGCTGGTGTGGAGGCGAGAGAGGTTCCCGCCACCACTGCTGCGCTCGCCAGCCTGTGAGCCCGGCTTCTGGCTGAGCGGCGCTCCCCCTGTGGGAGTGCACTGACCAGCAGGGGGCAGCTCCTGAGTTGAGTGTCTGCCCCTGGTGGTCAGTGCATATCATAGCAACAGGTCGTTCCACCGTTCAGTTGATTTGCATATTAGCCTTTTATTATATAGGATTATTTCATATTTGTAGATATCATGATCCTTCATTTCTAAATACTTCAGTATATATGTCCTAAGCATAAAAATGTTTTCCTACATTACCAAACCTAAGAAAATAATTATCAAACCTAAGGAAATTACCAATCAACATTCAGTCTATATTTGTATTTCTCCAATTGTCTTTAATAGTTGGTTTCCCCCAAAACCATTCAAGGATCATTCATTGCATCTGGTCGGATTTTTTGGTTGTTTTTATTCAGTTGAAAACCATGATTTTATTTTGTTTTAATGGTGTGTTTTTGTTTGTCTATTTGGGTTTTTTTTAGCTCACAGGATAGTCTCAGTTGCCCCACCCCAAAATCCCTAAGAAAACTCTGATCCCCTCAGCTCTTCCTTCTGTGGCCAGAAAGTCAGGACTCAGACTTTCCATCTGAAAACTGTATCTAGCTCATAGGGTTCTTACAAGAATTAAATTAAATAATCCACATCAGGTTTTTAGCACTGAGTCTATGACATACTAATTGCTGAATAAATACTTTCCCCTATTATATCCACTCATCAGAAACTGTGGGCAACATTGGGAAAAGTGGGACAAATTTCCTGGAAAGAGAATGTGGCAAAGATACCCCAAAACATTACCAGTATAATAGAAAAACTTTTCATTTATCTAATATTTTTCCATGTTATAGAGTGATCAATTTTTAGGCCTTGGGATATGCGAGTCTGAGTCTGGACCATTTGCTCTTTGCATGTATGTGTTATTAAAGAAAAAAACCACATTGGAAGTATCTGGGATTATGCACTGATTTTGAGGGAGGAAAGAACTTTTCTTGTGTAAAAAGGTATTAACTGAATTTTAAATGTAGTCTAGATATATTCTTGAACATTCTAACGTGTTCTGATAAGTGTTGACTTATGGTCATTCAAATCTTATGTATCTTGAGAAGTTTGGCAGAGGATTCATGCCTGAATTTATTTTGCTCACATCTCTGCACTGGGCGTCGCTCCGTACTGTCACAGCCTGGCACATCAAACCGACTGATCTTGGCTTCTTCACCATGGCACCTTAGTTGCTTAATGAAAACACCCAACAGGTGTCTACATTCTTCTCATGTTTGTGGTTTTGGTTGCATTTTTATATGTGGGAAAAGTTAACATCTTGTTTTGAATCATAGAAGAAGATTATTTTGATATTGAGGGAACATTTGAAATCATTGACCCCAGCAGGTTGGTCTAAAGATTGGAAAATTTTCAAAGTGTTATTTTTCACCTACAGAATTAAGCAGCCTTTTAAAACATATTTATATTGATTTGAGAGAGTGTAAAGGAGAAGGATAGAGAGATAGAAACATCCATCAGAGAGAAACATTGGTCGGCTGCCTCATGGGGATCGAGCCTGCAACCCAGGCATGTGCTCTGACTGGGAGTGGAACCCTCACCTCCTAATCAGCCTTTTAAGAAGTGATAACTTGACATACTGGTGAGGGTGCAGTAGAATGATGCTCTCACAGGTGTTCAGTGCCAGTGTTACTTAATCTCATCTTTCTGGAAAGCTATTTGTGTCAAGAACCATAAAGATATTTATGGTTATTGGCCCAAAAACTTCACGGCTCTATCCTGGAACACTCACCAGGATTAAGATTTATGCACAGAGATGCTCAGTGCGGCAGTCATTATAATGATAGAAAAAATGGAAAAGCCTGCGTGTCCAAGAGTGTGGGACAGTTTCAGTAAATTGTGTTTTATCCATCTGAGTGCATGTTATGCAACCATAGGGGATGTTAAGGAAGAGTGTTCATTCAGGGGAAATTTTTTATTGTTAGTTTTTTAAAGAAGGAAATAAAATTGTACTTATAGTAATGATCCAACTATGAAAAAAATTCATTTAAAAGGACTGAAAGAAAATATGCCAAAATATTAATAAGGATTTTCTCTCAGTAAGTGAGGTTTACTTGACATTTTTTCTTTGTTTTGTTTTGAGTTCTCCAAGTTTCTACAGGATGCATACATACATAATTTTTATACTCGAGGAGAAGAAAATTGGGGTTGAGAAGACATATATTTAAACTGCAGGTTTGAAGTGGAGTTTTAGGTTTGAACATCCTATCTAATAAAGAGGGAATATGCTAATTAACCATCACTCCATCACAAAGATGGCTGCACCCACAGCTGAGGCAAAGTTCCCATAAGGAGCCTTAACAAGCAATCAGCAGGGACCTGAGGCGCTACACCCTCCCCTGCCCCCGTGGGGCTTGACAGGGGACCTCAGGCCGCCTTCCACACCTGGCAGGGCTTGACAGGGGACCTCAAGGTGCACTTCCCATCCTGGTGCCAGGCCAGGTGACTTCAGGCTGCGCCCCCCACCCATCAGGGCTTGACAAGGGACCTCAAGGTGCGCTTCCCATCCTGGTCCTGAGCTAGGGGACCTCAGGCTGCTCTCCTTGCCCCAGCGCCAGGCCGGTGGACCTCAGGCTGCGCCCCCCACCCAGCAGGGCTTGATGGGGGACCTCAAGGTGCGCTTCCCGTCCTGGTGCTGGGCTAGGGGACCTCAGGCTGCTTTCCCCGCCCCAGTGCCAGGCCAGGGGACCTCAGGCCACGCCCCCCACCCAGCGGGGCTTGACAAGGGACCTCAAGGTGCACTTCCCGTCCTGGTGCTAGGCTAGGGGACTTCAGGCTGCTCCCCCAGCCCCAGCTCCAGGCCAGGGAACCTCAGGCCACCCCCCCCACCAGGTGGGGCTTGACAGGGGACTTCAGGCCGCGCCCCCCACCCCGGCACCAAGCCGGCAGACCTCAGGCTGCACCCCCCCGCCCCAGCACTGAGCCAGGGGACCTGAGGCTGCGCCCCCCCTGCCTGGCGGGGCTTGACAGGGGACCTCAAGGTGCACCCCCAGTGCTGGGTCGGGGGAACTCAGGCTGCGCCCCCCGCCCAGGGAGGACCTGAGGCTGCACTCTCCTGCCGATGAGGCTTGACAGGGGACCTGAGGCTGTTCCCCCCTCCAGGTGCCAGGCCGGGGGACCTGAGGCTGCGCACCCCCCCTGGCGGGGCTTGACAGGGGACCTCAGGCCATGCCTCCCACCTAGCGGGGCTTGACAGGGGATCTCAGGCCATGTCCCACACCTGGCGGGGCTTGACGGGGGACCTCAAGCCATGCCTCCCCACCCCGGTCTGGGCTGGGGGACCTCAGGCCACGCCCCCCATCCTGGCGCCCGGCCAGGGGACCCGAGGCTATGTTCCCTGCCCAGTGGGGCTTGACAAGGGTGGGACTAGCCAGGTCTGGATCTATCCCAATGAGGGGCGGGGGAGCCGGCCAGGTCTGGGTCTCACGCGATTTTGAGGTGCATGTGGGTGGGCACGGACTTGACTCTGGGTCCCGTGGTGAGTGCCCCAGACTCTGACAGGAGGAAGGTTTTCATATACATTTTACTAATTTTCTTTCATCTCTGACACTTCTATTCTAGAGAAAGGGCAAATAGCAATATTAAATTATTTCCTCTAATTAATCCCCTTTTAATGTGCACGAATTTCGTGCACTGGGCCACTAGTTTAAGAATAAAAATCACTCCCAACAGGCATAAATCTAAGTTAGAAAAGCTCAATGAATTGGTCTAAATTCCATGGTTACTTTAGATGGAGTTTTAAAATATGGCATGTGTTTGTGGAGGAGTTTCAAATGTGAGAACTTGCTAAAGGTGAACTTGAAGGAATTTTGTCTTCCTTTTCTAACAACAACAACAACAAAATCCATAAATCTTACTTGGATATTTGAGAGGGGAGGAAAGCACCTTAATAAGAATGACTACTATATAGTCAGGAGAAATCACAGCTCTAAAACCATCATCCCCCAATGAGTTAATAATATTCCAAAGATTAATAGGTAACTCAGTTGCATCTTACTGCGTTGGGGCACATTTTTATGGCTTCTGGATGATGGCTTGGGATAATACTTTGGAATATCACTTTGGGAAAATTAGAGAAAAATACCTAATATGGCAGCCTTTCCTTCTCATGAGCTTATTATTGAAACTCAGAAGACTACAGATTGCAAACTTGGCTTATTGAATTTTGGTGTCAAAAAGATACTTGGCTTGCCCTGGCCGGTGTGGCTCAATTGGTTGGAGTGTTGTCCCATACACCAGAAGGTGGTGGGTTCGATTCCCAGTCAGGGCACATACTCAGGTTTCGGGTTCCATCCCTGGTTGGGGCACATATGGGAGACCATTGATCATTGTTTCTCTCTCACATTGATGTTTCTCTCTCTCTTCCCCCCTTTTCTTCTCTCTCTCAAATCAATAAAAACATATTCTAAGGTGAAGATTTAAAAAAAAGATACTTCGCTTTTTAAAAAATAGCCTCCCCCCCCCCAAATAAATATACCCTCCACCCCAAAATAAGTTTTTCACGGTGGAGCTTGTGTAATTAAAGTCAAATGCATTTTTCTTGGGGCCAACTTTTTCCAGGAATCAATAGGTTTATCACCAAATTCTAAAACTTCTCAAAGAAGGAAAATCTTGAGTTTCAGGCTAGAATAGTCTTTTCAAGTCTATAGAATTAGCACAAATGGACAAGATTTGCTGTTCTTGAGACACAATAAAGTCTCCTGTTGCCTATTTGACGGCTGTTCTTGAGACACAATAAAGTCTCCTGTTGCCTATTTGACGGTCTTGATGTCATGTCTTTTTTTCCTTCTTTTAAAAATATACTTATTTTATTATCCAGAGTGACTAAGAGGCCCGCTTGTGTGCCACTAAATGCTTGTTCTCGCTTCGCTCTCCTTTCTTTCGCACCCACTACTCAGGAAGTGACTGCTCCCTCTTGTTTCATGAGTCATTTTGATGTAGCTCACCCCACCCCGTCCCCTCCATTGAGTCCCTCCTACTTGACATCATCTCTCAACTTGAATAAATGCCCATTTTTCTTCACTTGTCCACTTGCATTTTTTTTCTATTTTAGAGTGCTTTAAAGACAAATGTTGCCTACTATATGTATCTTTTACATGCAATTTTGTGTTATCCAGTGGTATAAAACTTGTTTAATATATTAAGAAATATTTCTGCTGCAGCCCTTCTGATGTGGCTCAGTGCTTGAATGTTGACCCATGAACCAGGAGGTCATGGTTTGATTCCTGGTCAGGGCACATGCTTGGGTTGCGGACTCAACTCCCGGTAGAGAGCATGCAGGAGGTAGCCTATCAATGATGTTTCTCTCCCATCGATGTTCCTATTTCTCTATCCTTCTCCCTTCCTCTATCTCTCAAATCAATGAAAACACAGTTTTTTTTAAAAAGTGCACTGGACAAAAATAGGAAAAAAAGTCCTTTACTGTTAGGCAGTAAGTAGACAATGCAAGTCAGTTAATTTGGTTTTAGAAATTCTAGTAACTTATTTAAAAAACCTATGTCTACATGTGTACTTCTGGAAGAAACACAGAGTTGTTTTTCTGGGTGTTCTCCACTCAGCGGCCTTCTGTTTCTTACACTTGAAACTGGTTTTATTTCTAGAAAAACTCAGTCTTGAAAGTCTGGTATAGCCCTAGCTGGTTTGGCTCAGTGGATAGAGCGTTGGCCTGCGGACTGAAGGGTACCGGGTTCGATTCTGGTCCAGGGCACATGCCCGGGTTGCGGGCTTGATCCCCAATATATATATAAAGAAAGTCTCTGGTATAGCCATAGGAGGAGATAAGAACATTTTCACGTGTTGTTAGGTTTGTTTATTTAAACAAAATCATGCAACTATTGTTGCTTACAGTCACGGGGCTCATTCCTGCTGGCCTGGCAGTGTTTATGTTGGCAAGGGTGAGCAGATGCTATCAGGAGTTCATTGTGTACTGTTTGCATAGTGGGATGGGGCATCCAGCTCAAGCCTGTTTTAAAAAATGTGTTGAATTAGTTGAATGATTTTTATTAAAGTGCTGTCTGGTTGGTAAGGTGTAGCCTGTGACTGATGAAGTAGAGCTCAAGTCCCTAAGAGGCCCCCAACCGCAGTTGATGAGATGGGTTAGCAGGTTACTCAGCTTCTAGAACATGGCTGCACCTGGAGTGGGTCGGCCACCCCACTGCATGGAAGAGAAGCGTCCGTGAATGATAACACTGGTAAAGGCAAGTTGCCTCGCCACATTGTCCTTTGATGCTGCAGGTCCTTTGAACCTCAGAGGATCCAGGGCTATTCCAGAAACTTTGGCCACGGTGGTCACAAAATAGTCACAGGGATGGAAAGTACAACATAGGGAATATAGTCAATAATATTGCAATAACTGTGTATGGTGTCAAGTGGGTACTAGACTTATGGGTGGATCACCTCATAAGTTATATACATGTCTAAGCACTATGCTGTACACCCGAAACTAATACAATATTGAATACCAACTGTAATTGAAAAGAATTATTTACAAAAAAAGAAAAGAAACTTTGCCAAGGGAAGATCTGCTAATTTTCCTTAGTTAATAGCATCTAAACAAGGTTTTCCTTCAAGAACAATCATCCAGTTATCCAATGGGGTAACTCAGAAGCAAGAACGTTAACGATACATAGTGTTTGAGTTTATTTTTTTGCTCTTAGAACAACTTCACTACTTTAGATCTTGATTGTAGTAGAAACATAGGGAATGATGATTTTTTTTCAGGCTCCTTAAGCCACTAGCATGTCTCCTAGCAAAGGTTCTCAAAGTGTGGTTCGTGGACAGTGGCAGCAACAGCACCTGGGAGCTTACTAGAATTGCAGAATCTCAGGCCCCACCCAGGGCTGAATCCACATCTGCATTTTATCAGAGCCCCCTGATCTGTGGCACATTAAAGTCTGAGGGACACTCTGACTTTTAGGGCAGTCCAGATTCAGCTTGCAGATACCATTAACTCAATAGAGGTTTCATATGGAAATCTTCAGTCAGGATTTGGAGTGATGGGAATTGACATGTGGTCTGTCCTCTCTCTCAAATCAGAAAAGTAGGGCTATGGTGAATAGTTAACCACCGAACTCCAGCCACTTGGAACCAAAACTACTAGTACAGATCCCTCTGATTCAGGTGTAAGAAGCCACAGGCAGGGTTGAAAATTCTGGTATATCCACCCTCACACCCCAATCTACACTCTCCTTCCCCACCTGGGAGCACACAAATCATAGAGTTCTTTGTCTATGGGGAGATCCTCCCCAGACTCTTTTCTCTAACTCAGAGGATATATTTGTTCTCCTGGTGTGCACACAGTAGGCCTTTTGCTGATCTTGGGGGCGCCCTGTGTTGTCCCAGGCAGTGAAGCCACCACACCCTGATGTGTGACTCATAGGCAAGGCAGCAACTTTCGATAAAGGAGGTGTCCATCCACTTCTCACTGAGGCCCATGTGTTATATAATGCCTTTCCTGCCGTAGTTATTTACTGGTCTTGCTCTGCCCGTCCACTGTCCTGGTTGCTGGTTTTCGTTTTGTTGTTTTGTTTTGTTTTTGGTTCTACAACTGAAGAATTTGACCTCTCTGGAGTTTAAGATCCCACTCAACCCTGGCCCTTTCTCGGCAGTTTTTCCTCAGGTGGCAGTCACTGGGGACAGAAGCATAGTTTCCAAACACTGCTGTGGCTCACTTGGACCATGTCTTCATTTCAAGAGAGATCTGGGGAGAGGCTAAGCTGATTACAGGGCTGAAGTGAGGCCCAGAGTGCGTTTCAGATTTGGAATGCAAATTGTTTGCAGTAATTACAGTTTGCGCTCCAGTCCTGCTCGGCCCCCATGGTCATTATCCTGATGCAGAATAAGCAGTTTTGTGATTTCAGAGTGGGAGGTAATGAGGGAGAGAGGGGCTCTTGAGGGACATTAAGGGGTATTTTCAGAGCCTGTCTCCAAGCCCGAGTGGGAGTAGGACAGACTCAGAAGTGTGGTGGGGTGTCGCCACTGACAAGCTCTGTGACCATGGGCCACAACTCAAACTCCCTGAACCTCAGTGCCCTCCAGCCCTTGCATTGGAGGTTGCCATGGTGATGAGATGGCAGTGATGTGATGACATGGTACCTGGTGGGTAGCAGGTGCTCAACACGGGGGAGTTTCACTGCCTGGCAATTACCATAAGGGCAGATATCCACAATGGGAAAACACACACCCCTTTTTAAAAAATTTATGTTTATTATTGAAAGTATTACAGATGTCTCCCCTTTTATTCCCCATTTACCCCCTCCACCTGCCCCTCCCAGGCCTTCACCACACTATTGTCTGTGTCCATGGGCTATGCATCCATGCAGATAAGTTCCCTGGTTAATCTCTCCCACCCCTCCACCCCTGCCTTCCCTCTAAAATTCTTTAGTCTGTTGCATGCTTCTATGTCTCTGGATCTATTTTGTTCATCAGTTTATTTTGTTCATTAGATTCCACATATGAGTGAGATTATGTGATACTTATCTTTCTCTGACTGGCTTATTTTGCTTAGCATAATACTCTCCAGGTCCCTCCTTGCTGTCTCAAAGGGTAAGAGATCCCCCCCCCCCGCTTTTTTTTTTTTTTTTTTTTACAGCTCCATAGTATCTCATGGTGTCAATGTACCACAGCTTTTTTATCCACTCATCTGATGGGCACTTAGGGGCTGTTTCCAGGTCTTAGCTATTGTAAATTGTTCTACTATGAACATAGGGGTGCATGTGTTCTTTCTGATTGGTGTTTCAGGTTTCTTAGGATATATTCCTAGAAGTGGGATCACTGGGTCAAATGGCAGTTCCATTTTTAATTTTTTGAGAAACCTCCATGCTGTTTTCCACAGTGGCTACACCAGTCTGCATTCCTACCAGCAGTGTACTAGGGTTCCCTTTTCTCCACATCCTTGTCAGCACTTGTCCTTTGTTGATTTGTTGATGGTAGCCATTCTGACAGCTGTGAGGTAATACTTTATTATCATTTTAATTTGCATCTCTCTGATGATTAATGACTGATCATTTTTTCATAGTCTCTCGGCCATCTGTATGTCCACTTTAGAGAACTATCTATTTAGGTCCTTTGCCCATTTTTTAATTGGATTGTTTGTCTTCCCTTTGCTAAGTTGTGTGAGTTCCTTATATATTTTGGATATTAACCCTTTATCAGATGTATGATTGCCAAATATGTTCTCCCATACAGTGGGCTCCCTTTTTATTTTGTTGATGGTTTCTTTTGTTGTGCTGAAGCTTTTTGTTTTGATGTAGTCCCATTTGTTTATGTTCTCCTTTGCCCTAGGACAGTGATCGGCAAACTGCGGCTCACAAGCCACATGCAGCTCGTGAGCCGTGGTTTGACGCTCAGTTGACTAATGAGTTTGCCGACCACTGCCCTAGGAGATGTATCGGTAAACATATTGCTATGAGAGATGTCTGAGATTTTGCTGCCTATGTTTTCTTCCAGGATTTTTATGTTTTTGCGACTTACATTTAAGTCTTTTATCCATTTTGAGTTTATTCTTGTGTATGATGTAAGTTGGTGGTCTAGTGTCAGTTTTTTGCATGTACCTGCCAATTTTCCCAACACCATTTATTGAAGAGACTATCTTGACTCCATTGTATGCTCTTGCCTCCTTTGTCAAATATTAATTGAGCATAATGGCTTGGGTCAATTTCTGGTTTCTCTGTTCTCTTCCGTTGGTCTGTATGCCTTGTGCCAGTACCTGGCTGTTTTGATTGCAGTAGCTTTATAGTATAACCTGATATCTGGTATGTTGATCCCTCTAACTTTGTTCCCGTTGACACCATGGGATCCACTCAAGACTGCTGTGGCTATTTTGGGTCTTTTTGGGTTCCATATAAATTGTTGGAGTATTTGTTGTAGATCTGTGAAATATGCCATTGATATTTTACTGGAGCTTGCATTGAATCTATAGATTGCTTTGGGTGTATGGACATTTTAATGATGCTAATTCTACCAATCCAGGAACACAGTATATTCTTCTACTTGTTTATATCTTCCTCTGTCTCTTTTTTTCTTCTTCTTCTATCTCTTTTTCAACGTCTTGTAGTTTTCTGAGTACAGGTCTTTTACCTCCTTAGATAAGTTTATTCCTAAGTATCTTATTTTTTTTGTTACAATGGTAAGTGGGATTTTTTTTTAGATTCTCTTTCTGAGATCATTATCTCTATATATAAAAGCCTAAGTGACCGAATAACTAAATGACTGAACAACCAGTCAACCGGTCATTATGATGCACACTGACCACCAGGAAGCAGACGCTCAATGCAGGAGCTGCCCCCTGGTGGTCAGTGTGCTCCCACAGCCAACCTCCCATGGCCGGCCAACCTCCTGTGGTCCCTCCCCGCAGCCGGCCAGCCAACCTCCCATGGCTCCTCCCCTACCGACCAACCTCCCACGTCCCTCCCGGCCCTGATCATGCACTGGTGGGCTCCTTTGGCCTGGCCTATTCCTCCTTGCAATCCGGGACCCCTCGGAGGATGTTGGAGAGCCGGTTTCAGCCTGATGATGCAGGCCAGGCTGAGGGACCCCACTGGTGCATGAATTTGTGCACCGGGCCTCTAGTTGGTATATCAAAATGCCATTGATTTCTGGGTGTTATTTTTGTATTCTGCTACATTGCCAAATTCATTTATTAAATCACGTAGTTTTTTGGTGGAGTCTTTAGGGTTTTCTGTGTATAATATGCCACCTGCAAATAATGACAGTTTTACTTCCTCCTTTCCAATTTGGATGCCTTTTATTTCTTCTTCTTGTTTGATTACTGTGACTAGGACTTCCAGTACTATCTTAACTAATAATAGAGAAACATGTAAATTGACTGTACCTCTGCTATGCCCACAGCCAATCAGAGTGAGTATTCAAATTAACCCAAAGATGGCGGTTAATTTGCATACATATCTGGGTCCCGGGAACCTCCTCGGCACCCAGGTCACCCAGATTTTCTGGGTATCAGTCTAGCTGCGGAGTGCCCGATTCCCAAGCCTAAAGCCTGGAGCGGAGGCTTTAGGCCTGGGAAGGGGCCGAGCCTGCGACCAAACGCAGACCATCCGGAAGTCAGCGCTGGGTTGCCCAGCTGCAGCCTGGAGACCTAACACTGACTACTCAGGTGGCTGAGACACAGAAAGTGAGTTAGGGTCTGATCTGCAGCCTCAGTGGAAGCTGTTGACCAGTGTATTTACCTCTCTCTTTCTCTCCCTCTTTCTTTCTGATCCTCCCCAGCAGCCAGGCTTTTCTTTCCCTCCCGGCCTCTGAGGGGGCTGCTGTTAAGCCCCGCCTCTTTGATCAGGCCCAGAGATAGGCCTGGAGATGCTGAATGGCATAGGAACCGACCAATCAGAACCAAAGGTGGGTGCTGTGGGGAACCAATGGCTGCCTAGGAGGTGGAGCTTCTGACGCTGACTGGCATAGGAACTGACCAGTGAGAAACAAATCTGTGGGGAGCCAATGGCTGCCTAGGAGGCAGAGCTTTTGATGCTGATTGGCATAGGAACCGACCAATCAGAACCAAAGGTGGGTGCTATGGAGAGCCAATGGCTGTCTAGGAGGCGGAGCTTTTGACGCTGATTGGCATAGGAACCAACCAATGAGAACCAAATCTGGGTGCTGTGGGGAGCCAATGGCTGCCTAGGAGATGGAGCTTTTGATGCTGACTGGCATAGGAACCGACCAATCAGAACCAAAGGTGGGTGCTATGGGGACCCAATGGCTGTCTAGGAGGTGGAGCTTTTGATGCTGACTGGCATAGAAACCAATCAATCAGAACCAAATTGGCCAGCAGAGGAGGGCAGTTGGGGGAGACATCAGGCCTGTAGGAGAGGGCAGCTAGGGATGATCAGGCTGGCAGGCAGAGGCAGTTAGGGGCAATCAGGCAGGCAGGCAGGTGAGCAGTTAGGAGCCAGTGGTCCCAGATTGTGAGGGGGATGTCTGACTGCCGGTTTAGGCCCAATCAGGGATCAGGCCTAAAATGGCAGTCAGACATCCCGCAAGAGGTCCCCAATTGGAGAGGGTACAGGCTGAGTTGAGGGAACCGCCCCCCTCCATGCATGAATTTCATGCACCGGGCCTCTAGTATTGAATAAGAGTGGTGAAAGTGGATATCCCTGTCTTGTTCCTATTCTTAGGGGAAATGCTTTTAGTTTTTGCCTATTGAATATGATGTTGTCTGTAGGTTTGTTATATATGGCCTTTATTATGTTGAGGTATGATCCCTCTATTCCCACTTTGCTGAGAGTTTTTTTTTTTTTTTAATCAAAAATGGGTGTTGGGTTTTGTTGAATGCTTTTTCTGTGTCTATTGATATGATCATGTGATTTTTGTCTTTCAGTTTGTTTATGTGATGTATCATATTTATTGATTTGCAAATATTGTATGAGCCTTGCATCCCTGGAATAAACCCCATGTGGTCATGGTGTACACCCTTCTTAAGGATGATTCCTGTGCACTCGCTGGTTACCCCTTGCATCCTGCAGAGGGTCTGTTGTGCACACTTCTCACACTGTACCGGTCTGAGAATTGAGGGCTTAGAGTGCTGGCTCCAGTCAGATTTTCTGGGTATCAGTCTAGCTGCGTGCCCTTTTGCAAATTCTATTAACATAGCTGAGCCACGGGTTTTCTCATTAGTATAATGGACATCATAACTGCATGTGATTTACAGGGTTGTGGGAAAATTAAATGGGAAAAATGCATATAAAATTGAGCGGCAGTGCTTGGCACAAACTATGGAGAGGGTGCTATTGTTATTTTTCTTTGCAGAAATGAGGAAATCCTCTGTGGTGGAGCCCAGGCTCTGGCCCAGCAAGTTGGCGCCACAGCTCACATTGGTGCCACTGAAGGTGGCCAAAAACCATTGCACAAGCACCGCCCAGGCACCTGCTTCTGGGCACCTCTCCTCAAACCCCTACCTTTTGCTGAGAAACTCTTTTTTTTTAATTGGCTTGAAACATTATAATACTATTATTTGTATAATGTTGCATGTCCTATATTTAAAAACATGTTTTTATTATATATCATAATACATATTTTATATTATAATGATAGCAGTAACAACTATTTGCATAGATTTGCATCCCTATTGGAAATGTCCTACCTATTGTCAGCACTAATAATTGCTTTTTGTAGTCCCTCATGGGACATTATTGTCCATGATTTTGCTGTAGAGCTCATTCTTATACAGTCTCCAGGAAGCTACTGTTGTTCTTATCATGTGCCAGGCATTGTTTTAAGTGACTTATTTGATCCTCACAAAGACCCTGTGTGGCAGATGCTCTTATTATCCCCATTTAATAGATGATGAAACTGAGGCGCAGAAAAGTTAAGTACATCGGCAGAGGTCACACAGTACGTGATAACACTGGAATTTGAATCCAGGTTGTTTGGCTCAGAATTCCTATTCCTAACTCCTGTACTACACGGCCTTTATTAATTTCCAGTCTACTTTCCAGATGCTATGCCCTTATCATCCTGGCTGACTTCAGCTGCAAATTTAGCCTATCATTTCTCAGGTCCTGTTATTGTGTGCTGGTCTCAACCAGCCCCAGAGAGTCTTTCTGGAGACCCCTCCCACAGCCCCCAGATGCTCATTCAACACAGGAGGCCCTGTGTGCCTCAACCCTGTACATTTTTTTTTTAAATGAGCCTTTCATTTGAATGATGACACAAGCCAGAGGTGAGGTTCCTGTTATCACACTGAGGGAATCTGGGCAGAGGTGGTTGGAGCTGTAAAGTCAAGTAGTGGGGGAATTCCTTCTTTTCTCCATAAATTTCCGATGCAAGAGCTCTGTGTAATTTCACATTCCAGGAGTGAAAGGCAGTGCTTAACTCCTGTTGGGAGGGCAAATTTACCTCACTTCTCATTCAGCAGGGAGAGGGAGTTGGGAAGCATAGACATGGAATTTGTTGTTGTTGTTAAAATTCTGGTGGTTAGCTGATGTATTTAAAATAGGAAACAGGGTACCAAAACATCTCAAGCAGTATTATATAGCCATGGCCTCTGTTCTTGACAAAAAGAACCAGTATCTGGTTGTACATCTGCTCTTGCCAAAAAACAAAACAAAACAAAAACAACTTGCTCTGGCCCCCCATAATCTATAAGTTAGAATTGGAAGTCCAACCTTCTCATCTCCCAGCCTTCTCACCTGCCCCTTCCACAGACTCTTTGAATATTTCCTCCCTCCCCAAATGAGCCATGTTGTTCCCCACTTCTCTCCCTTGCCTGGTACCCCATCTCCTCAGGCTGGCAACTTCAACACCCCCCAAGGCTGTGGAATTCGGCAGGTTGAGCAGAAAGCATTGTCTGAAGGTCTGTGTCCCTCTGGCCTGTGAGCTCCTCTGTGGTATTTTTGTTTGCAGACACTTTGAGCACAGAGTTGGGCACTTTTTTATGGAATGAAGGACCTCTGCCCTTCTCTTTACACATGCCTGGCTGCATTTCTTCCCTGAGGAGGGCCATGGATAGAACAGAGACTACCAGGTGGAAGATCTGGATCACAGGCTGTAGGCTCTGTGAGAGCCCGACCTGTCCTGTGGCCCAGAGCCTGTCCTGTAGGCTCTGTGAGAGCCCGACCTGTCCGTGGGTGATGCTTATGGCATCGCTGTCAGGCCACTGCCTGAATGAGCAAGTGGTAATGGGCCCACACTGCAGGCCTCGGTTCAAATCCCTATTGTCAGTGCCAAGCTTGGCACCTTGGACAACTTCTCAACCCCCCGAGCCTGTTTCCTCATCTATTTACTAGGGATAATAAAAGTACCTGTCTCATAGGGTAGTAATAGAATTAAATGAGTTTAGCCTAGTGTCTGACACATAGCAAGCCTCCAATCAGTGGCGGTTGCTATTGTTATTAATAATGTAATAAATTAATCACAGGATATGTGCTGGAAAGGAAATTAACAGGGTATTGTGATGGAAGATGGTGGGGTGTGCTGTGTGGTCTCTTAGACAGCCTGGCCATTGAAGACCTTCTGTAAACTGAGAATGAACTATGAGAAGGATGCTGCTGCAATGGGAAGAGCCGGAGGAGTTTTCTGGAGAGCAAGTGCAAAGGCCCTGAGGCAGGAAAGAGCCTAATAAGGAATAGCAAGTGTGGCCAGAGTTTGAGAGGAGGGTGAAGAGTAGAATGAGGCGAGGTCCAGCAAGGAAACATGGGCCCATTGATGCAGGGCCTTATAGGCCAGGGGTCAGTGTTTAGGTTGAATTTGAAGTGTGAAAGAAGCCATTCAGTCCTTAGGCTTAGAATCATCTGTGCGGTCCTGGCTGGTGTTGCTCAATAAATAGAGCATCAGCCAGTGGACTGAAGAGTCCCAGGTTCAATTACAGTCAAGGGCACATGCCTGGGTTGCAGGCTCGATCCCCAGTTGGGGGCATGCAAGAGGTAGCTGATCCATGATTCTCACTCATCATTGATGTTGAGTGAGAGAAAATACAGTGCTCATTGATGATTTCTCTCTCCCTCTCTCTTCCTCTATAAAATAAATAAAAATATATTAAAAAGAAAAAAGAATAATCTGTGGGATTGATTTCTGGAGTACTTCAGCTCTAGCCCTTCCTGTGTTCTGTGTGCATGAACTGAACTCTAGCAATAAAACCCAGTTCTGATTAAGCAGAAAATGAATGTATTAAAGGATATACTAGTAGGAAGCTCAGATAATTTTGGAGGGATCAGGGAACCAGGAACAACCCCAGATTTCACTACCAAACATTTCCTACAAGGATACCATTGTTGCCACTACTGGGCGGGTGTTGGTGGCGGCACCGACACCAGTTATAGAACACTAGAGGCCCGGTGCACGAATTCATGCACCAGTGGGGTCGCTCAGCCTGGCCTGCAGGATCAGGCCAAAACTGGCTCTCTGACATCCCCCGAGGGGTCCCAGATTGTGAGAGGGCACAGGCCAGGCCGAGGGACCCCACCAGTGTACGATCGGGGCCTGACCCAGCAGCAAGCTAACCTACCAGTTGGAGCGTCTGCCCCCTGGTGGTCAGTGCACATCATATTGACTCGTTGACTATCTGCCCTCTGGTGGTCAGTGCATGTCATAGCGACTGGTTGACCAGCGGACTGTCTGCCCCCTGCTGGTCAGTGCATGTCATAGTGAGCAGTTGAGTGGCCTTAGCATATTAGCATATTACACTTTGATTGGTTGAACAGATGACCGGATGACGGGACACTTAGCATATTAGACTTTTATTATATAGGATGGCTACTCAGTCTGCACTCACTGCTTCCTCTGTGAGCTGTCCCCACCCTCACCAGAACCGTGTCTGCAGAGTCCCTGCTGCTTTGCATGCCAGTTTCTGATGCCAAGTCTGAAGTGGGAGTATCTGATTGGCTGAGCCTCACTCATGCTCTCGTGCTCTAGCTGCAAGGGAAGGTGGGAAAGCGAATATTGGCATCCTCATCTCCTTTGGTGTAATGTGGGAACCCTGTGATTTCTGAGTTAGGGCTTTCCCAAACCTAGGAAGGGGTTTGAGCTGTAGAGTCTCCAGAGGGTGATAGATGTCCCTTACAGAGACACATGGAGTAAGTGACTCTTGGAGACACTTGGCTTTAGCAGTGTTCATCTAATGGGTGGTGGCACTTTAAGGAAGACCTGACTGCTTTCCTCTTAGACAGTGATTAAAAAAAAAAAAGAGTGCCAGATTTTGAAGCAACTATTTCTCAATCTGATGAGAAGCTAGGAACTATTTTTTTTAAGTTAGTGGAGTTTGTGCAGGTGTGTGGGGTAGCATGTTTCTGCTGTGTTTATCACGATTTTCATTCCTGTTGGAAATGCCGTAGCCATTGTCAGTGCTTATAATTGCTTCTTGTGATGGCCACGTGGGGCTTATTGTCCAAGAGTTTGCTGCAAAGTTTATTGTTTATCTTATGCTGTCTCCAGGAAGCTGCATGCGCAGATCTCTGAGCCTCACCAGGAAGTCTGATTTAAAGGGACAACCTCCAGGGCAGAGCCCTAACTGAGAGGAGGCACTGAGCTTCCCTAGGGAGGGGCCTTTTCTGAGTATCCCCCTCTTGGTTTGCAGGTTTTCAGTGTTTTGGTGATTCCTTTCCGATTCCAATTTAAGGGAAAAAATGGCATTACAGTATTCTTCAAGGACACAAAGGTACACACCTGACAAAATAAAGCACAAAAGCCCATTTGCACTGTTATGCAGAAGAATATTCTGAGTCATGGGGGTTTACTCACGCTTTTTAATCTCTTGGTATTATTACCTTGGGGGTATTTTCATAAAAGTTTTGGGCCCAAGGACTTCAAGGAAGTCAGCATTATATAACATTTAAAAAATAGATAGGACTTAAGTTTTAACGTCCTTCCCATTTCTCCCCCTCTATTGGAGTGAAGAGGAGAAATGGAAAATGGCACATTTCCATTGCTTTTTTCTTATTAGGTGCCCAGTTGACAGTTCTCACGTATATCAGGGTAAAAATCAAACTCTGTGGGATTTAGTATCAACTCTTCAGCTTGCTAAGAGGAAAATTTGAACTAATGTTCATAATTACACCAAAAACCTTCCTTTTCTGCTTGAAAAAAAGCAAGCAAAGACATTATTACTGTGCTTTGTCGTTAATATTTTTTTTCCTTATGGAAAAATTTAAACTTATACAAAAATAGAATAATATAATGACCCTCTGATATTCCTGTCATTTTTAGTTCTAGATCAGTTAGATTCCTATGGTTCTCTTGCAGGGGTCCTCAAACTTTTTAAACAGGGGGCCAGTTCACTGTCCCTCAGACCGTTGGAGGGCCGGACTATAGTTTAAAAAAAAAAACTATGAACAAATTCCTATGCGCACTGCGGGCCTGGGAAGAGTCGGCTGCTAAGCAGGACAGGCAGCGGCACCCGGTGGGCTGGATAAATGTCCTCGGCGGGCCGCATGTGGCCTGCAAGCCGTAGTTTGAGGACGCCTGCTCTACAGCCTGGGAGCATAATGGAATCATTATTTCTGTTTTACAGATGAGGAAACCGAGGGCCAAGGAAGTTAAGAAGTTACTTACCAGGTCATTTAAGTAATAATGCCAGAGCCAAAAATCACAGGGTTCCCATATTAATTTACTGTTGATTATTCCAGCCAGCCAGTTATTCCTAGAAACTATCCTTGAGGAGACATCTGGAGTCAGAATCACAATGAGGAACTTTTTAATAAAAATTATTTCTGCTTTTGTTATATATTTTTATCTAAGAAATTTAGTTTGTCAAGAGTTGCTTTGTGATAGAAGCAACTTTTTCAAAATCCTCCTGAGTATTCAACTGTTGGGAATCCCAGCCCCCTCATCTTCAGATTTTCCACTTCTAATCAATTTTGACAGTTATAATGCTAAATAGTGAGTCTCATTTCTAAGTAAGGAAGCTCTTTGGCTGATAGATATCAGCTAACCAGTTTTTAAACCTTTCTTTTTCCTAAGAATTGGGCAGAGGTCAGCAACCCGCTGGAGTTTCGCTTTTAACTGACAGTCTAAGGAAGGGGACTTGACAGTACTTTGAAAAAGCCGTAGACAGGTTGTTCGAGTTTCTAAGAAATAACCCGAGTGAGCTGATTTGCAAGTGCCCCAGTCTGCTCCACGCCGAAGTTCTTGGGGCTTCCTGGGCTTGTGTTCATCAGGGGGCCAGGCTGGACTGGTGGCAGCTTCGCAGCACACAGGTTTCCTTGGTTTTCATTTGCTTTTTAAAAAATAACTGTCTATGTATCAGTGGCAAAATAATGCGAGGAATTTGATTATAACAGTTCAGATTTGTTAAGAGAAAGAAAGTACAGTGCTCAAACCATGGCTCGTGACAAAACCAGCAAGATAAGCACTCAAGATTAGCCGCGATTAGCAATCTGTGGAGACGTCCATGTTCAAGCCTCATTTATATTTAGTTCTCGTGTTGAAACCACAGATGAAGACTTTGCTATTTATTCATTCTTGACCTGGGGCAGCCAGGTCTGCTCCCACATTCTTCTCATCATGTTGCAATCTTGTTGAGCTGGGATATTAAGCAGCGCTCCAGAAGAGCATCCACATCTTCAAATGGCCAGAGTCTCTTGCGTTAAACCACCTTATGTCCAAACGACCCTGACCTGGGTGCCCCCTCCCAGTTGTCCACAGTTCCTGGTGAGGGGGGCAGAGCAGTTGCTCAGGTTTTTCTTGGATTAACACACTTCTGGCACTGAGGAGTAGATATAAAGACAGTCAGTGAGTGTGACCGCAAGTAAACCCCCAAGCTCTAAATATTTTGAACTTCTTTTTATTTCTCACTGACTCGCTGTGCATTTTTCCTTCCTGCCAACCTAGCAACATCAAAGAGTGCTACTGTACCTCCCTTCTCTGCCACAGCATAGATCTTTGTTTTTTTCTTCGTCTTACCTGAATTTGACAACAGCTTCAAAAGCCTGAGACCTATGAGGTAACACTTTTATGATGTTAAAACCTTGGTTAAATCAGTATCCAGTCTCCTGTTTTAATTTGGTCACTGCTACAACCCCATTTTAATGAGATTGCTTTACCACCTCTTGTTCAGCTCAGTTTGTGGAATTATTTTAAAATGTAAAGCACCAAATGGAATGTGGCCAAGGACTCTGAAATTACTGGCCAACTCTGAGCTTTTGTGAAACCTGTGGCCTTTTGAGTACAAATAGGAAAGATATTGAGGAACCAGAATAAAATTCAGATGTAAAGAATCACCATTAGTCATAATCTTAAAAAATTCAATTTATTTAAACTAAAAAGAAACCTCAGTTCACCCATTTCTCCCATCCCCACTTCTTGAAACTATGAGTCTGTTCTCTGTATCTGTGAGTTTGGTATTTTGTTTTTTAGATTCTACGTATAAGGGAGATAATAAGGCATTTGTTATTCTCTGTCTGACTTATTTCACTTAACATAATGTCCTCCAGGTCCATCCATGTTGTTGCAAATGCAATTTCTTTATTCATTCATGCACTGATATCTTGGCTATTGTAAATAATGCTGCAGTGGACATGAAAGTGCAGATACCTTTTTGAATTAGTGTTTTTATTTTCTTTGCGTAAATACCCACAAGTAGAATTGCTGGATTATATGGTAGTTTTATTTTTAATTTTTTATGGAATCTCCATACTGTTTTCCTTAGTTCTATTTTCCATTTTCCATTCCCACCAATAGCACACAAGGGTTCTCTTTTCTCCACAGCCTTGCCAACAGTTGTTATTTCTGGTCTCTTTGATAATAACCATTCTAACAGGTGTGAGATGATACCTCTTGGTGATTTTCTTTGCATTTCTCTGATGACTAATGATGGTGAGCATCTTTTCATGTACCTCTTGACCATCTGTATGTCTTCTTTGGTGAGATGTCTGTTTAGATCTTCTGCCCCTATTTTAACTGGATTGTTTGTGGGTTTTGCAATTGAGTTGTATGAGTTTTTATATATTTTGGATATTAACTCCTTATCAGATACATGATTTGAAATTATTCAGTAGGTTGTCTTTTCACTTTATTGATGGTTTTCTTGGCTGTGCAGAAGCTTTTTAGTTTGGTGTCATCTCACTTCTTTATTTTTGCTTTTGCTGCTTTTGGTTTTAGTGTCAGATTCAAAAAGTCATCCCCCTTAAGCTGCGTTGGTGGTATAGTGGTGAGCATAGCTGCCTTCCAAAAAGTCATCCCCAAGCCTATATCAGGAGCTTACCACCTATATTTTCTTCTGGAGTTTTATGGTTTCAGGTCTTACATTCAAGTCTTTGGTCACCAACTTTTTTTAAAGCTTTTTAATTTTATCGATTATTGATTTGAGAGAGAGAGAGAGAGAGAGAGAGAGAGAGAGATGGAATGGATTTGTTGTCCCACTTATTCATGCATTCATTGGTTGATTCCTGCATGTGCCCTGATGGGGGATTGAACCCAAAACCTTGGCGTACTGGGACAACACTCTAACCATCTGAGCTACCCAGCCAGGGCCTGGTCATCAACTTTTAATGAAGAAATAATTCTACTGAAATCTCACCATTTTGTTTTATGTAAATGAACTTATCACAACCCTGATGAGTATGTTTCTTATAATATTTTTGGTGAAAAAATTGCTAGAAACTTCTCAATAGAAAATGTCCTTAGGTGTATAGAATAATAATAACACAGGAAATATATCACTTTGAGTTCCAGTGACTCGAGGAGCATTGTGGGGTCTTAGCTAGGTTCCCATTTTGGTTCCAGACCTTTTAGAGTCTAATAAGAAGTTGGCTATTTAATAGATGTGGGAGAACAGGGCCAGTTTTTGCATTATAGGTGCCAACTCCATACACTTAAAGAAAAATGTTATACTCTGAGAACCCCTAGAGTTTCATAGTTTTATATTTTTCTTTTTAATATTTCACTTTATGCAGAATTTTTTTTTTCTAATGAATGTGAAGTAGGGCCTAAAAAGAGGCGTTTGTTTTTCATTCTCTCAAGAAATGAATTGTCCCATTTGTTAGTGATCCTTCTCTCCACCAGTGGCTTGCAGTCCAACATTTGCCATCTGTGAAATTGTGGAATCTCCTCGGACAGGTTTCTGGCTGTCTGTTCTGGGGGCTGGATGTGTGCAGCGGGAGCTCTGAAGTCAGCCCACCCAGGCTCCACTCCTGCCACCTCCAGGCCCTGTTGAGCAGGCTCATACCCCTGTGTGAGTCTCAGTTTTTAGAAATCTGTACAGTGGAGATGATAGTATGACCGACCTCAGGACAGTTGTAAAGATCAAGTGACCCAGCTGGCGTGACTCAGTGGTTGAGTGTTGATCTATGGAGCAGAAGGTCATGGTTTGATTCCCGGTCAGGGCACATGCCTGAGTTGCCAGCTCGATCCCCAGAGGGGTGTGCAGGAGGCAGCTGATCAGTGATTCTCTCTCATCATTGATGTTTCTAACTCTCTCTCTCTCCCTCTCCCTTCCTCTCTGAAATCAATAAAAATGTATTTTTTAAAAGTCAAATAAAAAAATTTATGGTAAGTTCTCATATTAAAACATCAAAGGTCTGCAGCCACCATTTATGGTTTCAGTGATTGTGGCTGTAGGATGGTTTCATATCTGCTCACAGGTGCACTTTCATCCTGAGTTATGTTCTCAGCGTTGGCAGAGGGAAGAGCAGTGAGCAGTTAGAGGCGACATTTCAAGTGCATCTTTCATGTTTGCTGAGTGTTCACAGGGCAGGGGCTAATGAATTAATAAGCAAAGTACTTCTATACCATGAGGGCTCTGCAGTAGGGGTCCAAACTGTATATGATGTGGAAAGATGCTCTGGATGATATCTGAGAAAAAGGAAGGGGTAGAATAATGTTATCATTCTACTTTTGGTAAAAACACACACCCAAATGTTATACCCAGCAACCTATGTGTTTAGAAGGAAATGTCTAGAAGGATCACCACCAGAGGTTGCAAACTGGTGGCCCTCGGGTCAAATCTAGCCAGCAACACCTGGCCGGAGTGGCTCAGTGGTTGAATGTCGACTATGAACCAGGAAGTCATGGTTCGATTCCCAGTCAGGTTAGTGCACATGCCTAGGTTGCAGGCTCGATCCCCAGTAGGGGGTGTGCAGGAGGCAGCGGGTCAGTGATTCTCTCTCATCATTGATGTTTCTCTCTCTCTCTCCCTCTCCCTTCCTCTCTGAAATCAGTAAAAATATATTTTAAAAAATCTAGCCAGCAACTGTGTTTGGTGTGGTATTTTAAAAAATGAGGCATTAGTTGTCAGCATTTAAACATTGGAGATTTTTATATAAAACCTGGGATTTCCAGCTTCTCTTGAACAACTGTAATGTCTGGTCACCCTGGGCCAGTAGTCCCTCAGGACCCCAACAAGCTGGAGCTGACTTAGAGCCAACACGGTCAGTGGTGCCCGGTGCCCACCCAGCCTTGCCTTTCCGGTGACTGACTGCCAGCGCTGACAGCATGTGGCTGTGTGCCCCCCTATCTACATCGGGCTCTGACATGGGTGCTGAATGCCACGTGGGCCAGTGGGGTAGGAGTGGGGCGTCTTCTTTGGAAAGACTCGCTTTTCACTTCATATGCTTCTGTGTGGTTGGAATGTGTTATCGTGATCCTAAGTTAGTTTTAACATTAGGAATCAATAGAGAAGCATGTTTGACTACTTGGTGGGGTCCTAGATGCCACACAGAAACCCACATTCCTGTCCCTTTGTAAGCTCCCGTTATGAAGCTCAGACTGGCCTTGAGTCCTGCGGGCAGGAGCCTCTCACCGGACGTGCTCCTCCCGGCGCCTTCTGAGGGCACCGGCTTCATGGCTGGGGTTGTTGCCTCCGGTCAGAGCAGGAGCATCAGAGGAAACGGCCGTGCCCCGTCCTTTCCTTCCTTTCTGCAGGCTGCCCGCTGGCCTGCCAGGGCGTCTGCTGGTTCTCCTTCCTTCCTCCCCCTCCACCGCTACCTGCCCCAGAGCCCACTCTAGTTTCACCTCTTCCACGAAGTGCTGCCACCCACGGGTTTCGGTTCTCCATTCTCGGCCAGGCAGCAGCGGAAGTTAGGCCTCATCATTCTAGGATTAGTTCATGTGAATGTGCCTCCCCCACCCTCTGAAAAGAAAGAAACCCCAGTGTGCCGTGGGGATCTCAGATTTCACTTGGATCCTGACCTTGGCTGCGGGGATCCACAAAGTGGCTTGCTTGAAAATCCGCTAGGAGCGGAGTGGCTGGGTGCATGGGAACCTCCACGGGTCCTCTGGGGGCTGACATTCTTCATTAGCTGAGCTGCTTCATTAACCAAAGCTGGCGAATCGCAGGCAGGTTGTTACCGGCCTGTTCACATTCAAGGGCCCTTTCTGTGCAGGAGGCTAGAGCAAGAGGCCTTCTCAGGAATGCCTCCCCTTGTGTGCCCCCCCCCCCCCCCCGCTCCCGCCCCCCGCTGTGTGGGGAATCAAGCTTTGGGAAGCAGGGAATCCCAAGGCCCAGCCGAAACCCACCTTTTGTGGACACTGCTGTTTGATTTGCATACGTTACTGAGTGTTTCCTGGGTGCCAGACTGGGCAGGGACCGCATATGGGTCTTGAGGTGACCCAGAAGCTTGCCTGAAAGGCCTGAACCTTTTCACAGTGATTTCACTTCTTTCTCAAGCAGACCCCCCCGCCCCCCCTCCACCTCTCCCCCACCACACCCATACTCCTTGAAGCAAAACCCAAGACGGCAGAGCAGTGCTTTCAAAGCATTTGCTTTCCTTCCAAAGCGCCCTGTGGTTCTGCACCTCACCCTGCTGTTCTCGTCAGTTCTGCCTAGAACACCCTCAGAATTCTGCCCATGTGTCTCTTGCTCTGAGAAACCTTCCCAGACTTTGTCCCCATAAAAAATGCATTTGCCAGGCTCACTTATTTCTTGGCCCCCTCAACACTTTTTGCAAGTTCCTGGGGGATTTATTTTATTCTTGGTCATCAGCAGTTCATCTTCATTACTGCCAGAGCCTGGTGCATCCTGTATGGACAGGGCAGAAGGCTCACTTCAGAGGCCCTATCTTAGGGGTCCAGCCACTGGCCTGAGAGAGTGGGGAGAGCTGCTTTCCTGTAAGCTCAGAAGTTGAGTTTTGGATTGAATCTTGTTCAAATGAACCCTCTTTCTTCGTTGGGCTCCCCACTTTACTCAGGGCTAAGATAGGTAAAAGCTCTTAAAAAGTCTGTGCCTTTATAAGAATGCCTTGGGAAACTCTGGGATAAATCTTTGCAGCCTATAGTTGCAATTAGAAAGAATTTTGCGCCCTGGCCAGTGCGGCTGTTGGTTTGGCGTCATCCCCTGCACGAAGGGATTGCTGGTTGATTCCTAGTCAGGGCATATGCCCATGTTGTGGGCTTGATCCCAGGTTTGGGGCGTGCAGCCAATCATCAGTGTTTCACTCTCACATCGATGCTTCTCTCTCCCCCCTCCCCCTCCCCCCCCTCTCCCTTCCTCTCTCTAAAAATCAAAGAGAAAAAAAAGATTTTTGCGATTCAAATACTACCTCGTTAGGGAACTGAAAAATAAAAATAAAAAATTGAAAACTACACTGGAGCTATGTCTCCTTGGGCTTGAGGCTCACCGCCATTATGCAGGATGAGGGTGTTGATTTGTTTGCGGGGAGGGTATGAGTGGGACAGAGTTTTCATCTGAAACCTTGTAGTTCACTGTGAAACCGTCTTTCTCGCTCAGAGAATCTGGGTTTTGTAAAAGGCAGGGAACTGGGGCAAGGTGTCCAGTCTGGTAAGATCCCCAGCTCATCAAATGAGAAAAGCCAGCCAAGAGTTATTTCCATAGTAACTCTGAGAAGAGCAATGAGACCTCTTGTAAGCCATGTCAAAAGCTGAAAGGGAGGTTTCCAGAAGCAGCTATTTGAAGAAGCTCTGAAGAGAACATTTGCCTAAGAAAAAAAAGCAACAGATGGGTGCAGCACTCACCACTGCTCTCATTTATTGAGTTGCTGTGAAATTGGGACTCGGTGTGGGCTCTGCGTCCGGGCAGGGCCTCCGACTTTTGGGTTATTGATTTCTCTTTGAATACCCCAAGCTCTCCTCCCAGTGTTCCTCCTCCCTTCACTTCACCCCAGCGTTGGGTCTGCAAAGCTGCATAGTGAGGGCAGGATGTCCTAGCAGCTCACCCTTCAGAGCTGCCAAAATGCCCAGCACAGCTTTAGGTGGGGACCCAGGGAACATGGTTTCTTTCTTACAGGCTGGGATTGTCAGCCAGGAACCGAATTTCTTGTGTCCCTTTGAATGCCCAAAGCGAGGGTGCTCCGAGAAGCAGCAGCACGGCAGCGGGCGAAGAAACCGCCAGAGCTCTTGGCTGGTGTGGTTCTCAGCTCCTGACACTTGTAACTGATCGCCCCTGTCACTTCCTGTCATACAGCCCAAGTAGGGGGAGGAGTTCCTTCAGGGAAACCATGCTCTACTCTGCTCGGAGTATCCCGTCCGCAGGGCTCCGCCACAGCTAGGGGCCGGGGACTCCCGGGTGGATGAGGTGGATGAGGTCGGAGCGCCCCATGGTGTGGTGTTGCTTCTTTGTCCGAGCTCAGGTAAGCTCCCTGCAGCTGAGCTGGGGCTGGACCAGCTTCCAGTGCCCACCCAGGCCTGGCTGAGCGGTGCCAGGAGCTGAGGTGTAGGAGGGCGCAGCTGTCTATTTCTCTCACAAGAAACTGAGCAGGAAGCTCAGTTAAAAACACTTGGAATGGTGGAGGCAGACTTCTGCCTCACTTTAGTCTGAATCAGAAAAGAGTGTGGTTGAGTTTAAGACCACAACTGGTTGAGCTTGGTGGAGATGGTGAGTTAAGCGGAGCACCTAGGTGTCAGCGTGTCCCTGAGCATCTGTGATTGGAGGAGAGCAAGGGGAGGTGGGCCTTTCACTCTTTGCCCACGATGCTGGTATTTTAATTTTTATGAGACCCGTTTTCAGTTAATGGGGGAGAAGAAAGGATGTAGCTGCCTTCTGTTTTGTTTGTTTGGATCACAAAGTGGATTTCCAAGATCTTCCCTTCTTTACGTTGGAAGATGGCTGAAGTCAGTTTTGCAAGTTCATTTTGCTCGAAGCAACCTTTTTTTGTAGGTTTCCTTAAAGTAATCCTGGTGTTTTGAATATATTCATCATCGGGAAGATGAAGTCCGATAATATCAGTGGAGACTCTGACTTGCTGGTGTTCTCATTAAGAGTGTGGGTGCCTGGCATGGGTTATTTCAGGAGAGGCTAAAAACGCTTGATTTCTATGGGCTAATTAGGAGCCCGAGGCTTACTCTCTCTGTCCGTTTTATTCATTTGTTTGTTTGTTTATGGGTAGGTATTAAAGCTTTGGAAAAGCCAAAACTATAGTCTAAAGGAAATGCCCATTGCTTTTTCTATTCCTCTCATCAGAATTGTGTTTCAGAATTGTAATGCTAATTCCATCTCTTTGGTGCATGACCATTACAGACATACATTTTTATGTTTTTTAGTCTTTTCATGTGATTTGGGTGGTCTCATTGTATATCTTCTTTCCCATCTCACTCACCAAGCTGTTTGTTCACCCGAAAAAGAATAACATTTTTAGTCTTTTTATGTGATTTGGGTGGTTTCATTGTATATCTTCTTTCTCATTTCACTCACCTCGCTATTTGCTCACCTTATAAAGAATAACTTTTGAGCCTTTGAGATATGGAAATGGACAACATTTAAAATGATTTACCACATTTCAGTGCAACAGTGCTAGGAACTAGTACGATAATAGCTAACGTTTATTAGATACTTTTCATGTTACTAAGCACTTTATTTGCATTAGCTCATGAAATTCTTATAGCACTGTGGGGTTTGGCTATTAGTATCATTGCCATTTTGCAGATGGTAAAACTGAGGCTTAGAGAAGATAAATAATTTAATTTGCCCAAGGTTACCTAGCTGGTTAATAGGGGATCAGACTTCAAATTCAGGCATAAGGGATCCAGAAGTGACATTCTTAGCCATTATGCGCCACATGATGATTTTAATGATGGGTCCCTTCCCACATCTGTCACACGCAGCATCTTTGGTGATACTTTACTTTTTAGTACTTTGGCAGATCAGCCTGTTTTGGTGGATGTTTGCCGTGGTCCAATTAACACCGACATAAGAGGTCCTTGTGACAAGTCACCACCTTCTCTGGACTCAGTTTCCCCACCTCTCAAATGGATATGTCTCTAAACTCATTTTAGCTCTTATATGAATCTTAGGTATGCAAATACCTTGTCAAAAAAGTAAAATATAGTTCTCATATCTTCCCCATTTCACAGACAAATCATTTAATGAGTGCTTTTAAGTGCACATTTCCCAAGAATATCATTGGAACTCAAAATGTAATTGTCTGGCTAGCTACTGACCTTTATTCTGCTCTTGAAAATATTATTAAACGAATTTTTATTTCTTGGCTCTGAGAGTCTCCAGGAAAGGACCTGGAGGAATTGGGCTGGATGTGGGAGGGGCACTTGGTAATTGGATGTGGAGGGTGAGTAAGGGAGGGGAGAAGCCTGTGACAGATCTCATGCATTCATCCTCTGAGGTTTGGCCATGCTGGTTCTGTATCTGTGGAGAAATGATAGAATGTAATGGTTAAGGGCATGCTTTTAAACCACAGAGATTTAGGTCTGAGTCAGCTTTGCCTCTTAGTAGCCATGCAATCCTATGTGTGTTATCAAACCTCTGCGAATCTGTTTCCTCCTCTGTAAAATGGGAATAATAAATAGTGTCTACCTTTAGGATTGCCACGAGGGGTAAATGAAATGACTCCTGATGGTGCCTAGCACAGAGTCAGTACTCACAAAAGTGATTTATGTCGCAGGTCTTATTGACCATAAAATGGGTTGGTTGCTACCAGAAAAAAGAATCCTTCGTGTGTGCATAAGGGCTTAGCGACAACAGGGCTGTGAAACACCTTCTATCCTGCAATAAGGGTGGCCCTGGTCTGATTTTGTGGAGGGAAGGAAGCAGCATATTCCACAGAAGGTCGGTGCTTCGTTTGAAAGTGCCGATTCCAGCCATGTTTTTACAGCTTTCCCAGAACGCCAAGTGGGAGCCACAAAGGGGAAGTTGATTCAAACCAGATCCTAAACAGGCTTCTCTTGATGAAACACTCAGAGGTGACTCGCAGAGGCGAGGTCAGGGTGCTGACCCCTGAGTGTCCACCAGGACAGAAACAATGGGTGACTCTAGGACCTAAATATAGACTATGTGGATGTCACTTAGGGAAATCAGCTCCCGATGCTGCCCAGGAGGGTAGGTCTCTTGGGGAGAGCTCAGAAAGCAGCCCCTTTGCTCTGTCAGCCCCGAATAAGTTTACCCATTATTCTAGCTTCTCATGCCTTGAGCACCTGCCTGTTTGGCATGTTTATGTCCCCATCCCTACCCTTCCACATCTTGCTGGTGGAGTTTATCGCCTCTCTCCCTTACTCCTTGCAGACCCCATGCAGCCGCTGCCACAAACTCCAGGTGCTCCCGCCAAAGTGCTCCTCATGGAGCAGTGGCTGGGAGTCAGGAGTTTAGGGTTCAAGTTCTAGGTGTTGGGGTTCACCTTGGGCAGTGCTGAACTTCCTGGGTCCAGATTCTCCAGTAGAGACGTGCTGTTAAGAACCTGGGTCCTGGAGGGTGACAGTCTGGGTTCTGACCCTCCCTGCCACTTAACCTCGGGAATTTCCTTACCTCTCTGGGCCTCAGTTACCTTCCCTGCAAAATGGAAATGACACTAGTATCTGCCTCAGACACTGGAAGGAGTTTATAAAATATCTGTGAAACCCTTAAAACTAGTGCATCTTGTCAGTGCTCAGAAAACGCTATGATTGTGATTGTGATTTGTAGGGAAATGAGACTTGATATGGGTCAGTGTTTCCTAACCTTCAGTCATGTTTCCCATACCCACATACCACTTGTACTGTTATTTTTTACTTACTCTTTTTCTTTAAATTCGCTACTTGTTTTTTAACTTGGGCTGATCTTAAGCAATAATAATCCTGACGTTAGTCAACACTATAGTGTGTTCCCTAAAACATTACAATAGATGCACCCAGGTCTACAGCATGTGGTCTGAAGTGATATTGTGTCACCGGTACGTCCACTTCCCACACTTTGGGGACTGTGGAACCAGTGGCTCCGAGTGCCTGAGGCCTGGTTGCTGCCTGCTGGTGATTTTGACCATGCTCATCCCACCAGACGAACAGCACCGATCCTTTCACTCATCAAACACTGCCTGAGAACCAGCGGGGTGCTTGACTCAGTGCCAGGTACCAAGATGGCCAAAATATGGGTCTCTGTAGCCCCTGCTGTCTTCTTTGAGTGGGACTTTCCCAGCCCAGAGAAAATGGAGTGGAGAGAGCCATAGAATGACTGAATTGCTGAAATGGGAAGGGAAGCCAAAGCCACTCTCTGCCTGAAATCTCTTGATGAGGGCAAAGGAGACTGTCTCAGCCCACTTTTGCTAAGCAACAACCACCCCAAACTCAGTGGCAAACAACAACAAGTATTTATTTTTATGCTCATGTTATCCTATATAATAAAAGGATAATAGGCAAATTGTCCCCTCGACCAGGAGTTTGACCAGGAGGTGGGGCCAGCCCTCTAACTGCCTGTGGCCCCTCCCCCTGGCCGGCTCCACCCCCAATCATCCCCCCCACCCCAATTAGGGGTGAGGCCAGCCCTCCAACTGCCTGTGCCCCCTCCCCCTGGCCAGACCCTACCCATGCACAAATTTGTGCACCTGGCCTCTCGTAGACAATAAAACTGAGACCTGTAGAGGTTAATTCACTTGCCCAAAGGCACATGACTATTAATAATAATGATAATATTTTCCTCCAAGCAGATGACTTACGCTCAGATACAATTAGGTTTCATTCCACCAGTACCTGGTTAAAAAAACAGTCTTTATTCTGACCCATCAGTTTCATGGCTCACGTTACAAATACATGGATGACATATATGCCAAGTCTCCACTGTAGGACCATTGTGGTGTGGGTCCTTTAGGGCAGAGCTCTGTCATCTCTTCCTCTAGGTCAGTGGTTTTCAACCTTCCTAACGCCGCAACCCTTTAATACAGTTCCTCATGTTGTGGTGACCCCCAACCATACATCGGAAAACACAGATATTTACATTACGATTCATAACAGTAGCAAAATTACAGTTATGAAGTAGCAACGAAAATGATTTTATGGTTGGGGGTCACCACAACATGAGGAACTGTATTAAAGGGTCGCGGCATTAGGAAGGTTAAAAACCACTGCTCTAGGTCTTCCCTTTCCACTTTGTCCCTCAGCCCTCACCCAGAGCTGTGTGTTACAGACTGCTGAGAGTGCAGGATGGTTGGGGCAGAGACAGGGAGGGACATTTGTCAAGCCAGGGGGTCAGGTCAAGCCAAGGGTGGAAGGCGGCGTAGGGTTGGAGCAGGGGAGGGATTGGTTCCTGCACCGTCCTGGAACTCTTATTTGGAGCCATTCTTCTATTCTTAGTTTCGAAGGCACTTTGTTCTCGGGTGCATTGTTTTAACAGCAGCCAGGAAATCAGTCCCTGCTCGGGGTCAGCAGTGCCCCTGGTTCCTGCTGGGGCCGCCCAGGTGGGAAGTGTACTGGTTTGTTTCAGGGCTGATATTTCATCATCAGGATCATCGCCGCCCTTTCTCCGCTTTTGCCCACCCTGTCTGCACGGCACAGGGAAGGACGAGGAGGAAAAAAAGAGCCTAGTGAATCTATTCTTCTTTGTAGCAATAGTAGTAAACTACACTTACTTCTGTGTAAAAAGAAGAATGCTAAAATCCGGGTCTCAACAGCAGAACACTGTGCCCTCTGAAAGAACACATGGCATTGATGTAATTTTAACATTCCTAGTAGCCACATTAAAATATATGCAATTAATGTTAATGATGCATTTAACCCAATACATACATCCAAATGTTAGCATTTCAACATGTAATCAGTGTAAAAATTACCAAGGCCCTGGTCATCGTGGCTCAGTTGGTTGGAGCATCATCCCATGCACCAAAAGGTGGTGGGTTCAATTCCCAGTCAGGGCACATACCCGGCAGCTTCTGGGAGGCAACTGATCGATGTTTCTCTCTCCTCTCCTCTCCTCTCCTCTCCTCTCCTCTCCTCTCCTCTCCTCTCCTCTCCTCTCCTCTCCTCTCCTCTCCTCTCCTCTCCTCTCCTCTCCTCTCCTCTCCCCTCCCCTCCCCTCCCCTCCCCTCCCCTCCCCTCCCCTCCCCTCCCCTCCCCTCCCCTCCCCTCCCCTCCCCTCCCCTCCCCTCCCCCCTCCCCTCCCCTCCCCTCCCCCCTCCCCTCCCCTCCCCTCCCCTCCCCTCCCCTCCCCTCCCCTCTCCTCTCTCTCCAAAAAAGTTAAAAAAAAAGTGAGATTCCCTGCTAATAAAAACATTTATTAAGAAGACATTTTATTTCCTTTTTCATACTAAGTTTTCAAAATCAAGTGTGTGTTAATAACGTTTGAACAGCTCTGAGTTCACTCGCCACATTTCAAGTGCTCGGTACATGTGGCTCATAGTAGCCTCTGGAGAGTGCAGGCCTAGAGCAGCAGCATCCAGCAGAACCATCTAAACAGCTACATGCACCTCATAGCTATCATATTGGACAGTGCAAGTCTAGAGAGTTGGTCGTACTAGCAAAATACTAATTATTCATTAAACTTGATCAAAGCACTGTTTTCCATTTACCACATTGGCAGAGATTAAAAAGTTTGGTAACACTGTTTGGCATGGGTAACAGGACCTTTCACACATGGCCAATAGGAGAATAAATTAGAATGGCCTTTATAAAGGGAGGACAATTTGGCAATGTTTATGAAAATTACAAATGTACATTGCCTTTGGCCCAGCAGTTCCATCCTGAAAGTTGCAGCCTTTTATGTGTGTAGAGTAACTTATATAGAAGGATATTTGCTGCAGCAAAAGATTGGAAACCACATACATGGCTAGTCATTAGGAGACTAGTTAAATAAATTATGGTACATTTTAAAAAGGTAATTTGCAATTATTGAAAAATGTGAAGCCAATTTGATGGTGTGGAAGGCTGTCCAAGGCATAGTGTTGAGCAAGAGTAGAGCAGTGCATGTAGCATGATGCCATGAGGTTAAAGAAATGACTTATTTTTGTCTAGAGCAGCTCTGGATGAATGTAAAAGAAACTGATCACAGTGGTGCCTCCTAAGGGTATACCATACAATGACAAATTTTGGAATTTCAGTCACTTGAATTATCTGCTCAAAAAATAAATATCTAAAACATACAAAGAGAAAACTCTAAGGGAAGGGTGAATCAGAGAGGGCTCCCTAGAGGAGGTGACCTTTGGGCTGGATTGTGAAAGATGCATAGGAGTCCTCTGGCAGCAGGAAGGCTGAGGCTCAGAGGCGTGAACGAGCAGGACAGGTTCAAGCACCTGTGTTTTCCCAGTGGTGGGGAGAGGTCTCAGTGTGCAGAGTAGGGTAGTAATGGAGTTTGGACAGGCACTGGATTGGCCAAATGGGAAGAGTTTTGTGAGCAGAGTTTGGATTTAACTCTGTGAGCCAAAGGCAGTCATTGACAGTGTGAAGGAAGTGGGAGATGACATGATTGGCGTGTGGAAGACAACGCTTGGCAAAGGAGTGTATGATTTGAAACCATGGTTCTCTGTGTCGTCAGGGACCCCTAGGAGTCCCCAAGACCTAGGAACTATGTAATTATAAATCAAATTTTTCTTCATGTGTGTCAACCAGGATAGCAATCTCAGGTTGATCGCAGAGGCAGGTGTGGGAAGCCAGCTGTTTTCTGTGCAGCCAGACATTAGGAGAGTTGTGAAAGTAGAGAACAATGCTTCTCTTCTCACTATGTATTTTGTTTTGAAAAATATAGTTACTTTTCATTAAAATGTGGTAAATAGATTAATAAGTAATATACTGTTACTTTAAAAGAAGGAGTACTTTTCATGTGCACCGTTGGACGGGCCTTCTTCTTCTTCACTGGACACGACCAACGTGGTGTTCAGGTGCTTCGTGGAGGTTGGTTGGGTGGCCTCCACCTCTTCTGGGCCTTATGCTGGGAAGCTGGTCATGACTGTAGATGTTATTGATCAGAACAGGGCTTTGGTCAATGGACCTTGCCCTCAAGTGAGGAGACAGGCTATGCCTTTCAAATGCATGCAGCTCCCTGACTTCATCCTCAGGTTCCCACACAGTGCCCACTAGAAGAATGTTTGATAAGCCTGGCAGAAGGCAGATATCAGTACAAAATGGACAGCCACGATATGGGTCAGGAAGATTGAAGCCAGGGGGGGAAAAGCCAAGATGACAGGTTTTGTTCATTACAAAGTCATGAAGGCCAAGAAAATGAGGAACTGAATAGTCAGGCTTCAAGTTAGGAAGCTTCAAAAGGCAGCTCTCCTGAAAGCTTCTCCCTAAAAAGCACCTGCTGCTAACGGTGCTGCTACTGCAAAGGTTCCAGCAGCAAAGGTGAGCACTGTAGGCAAGAAGGCTGCAGCCCAGAAGGTTCCTGCCCAGCAAGCTGGAGGCCAGAAGGCAGCACCTCCAAAAGCTCAGAAGGGCCCACAAGCTCCAGCCCAGAAAGTACCTGCTCCAAAGGCATCTGGAAAGAAAGCCTAAGGATATGAGGCTATTATCCTATTCCAGTGGCCCGGTGCGCAAACTCGTGCACATTGAAAGGAAATTACTTAGAAGAAATATTTTAATGTCGCTATTCGCCCTTTCTCTATAATAGAAATGTCAACCAGATTCACGATTGACAATGACAGATCGAAACACACATGTGCACTTGGTGCCAGCAAGAGCTTTATATGTATCACGCATACGTGAGTCAACTTAGCCTTTTATAGATATAGAATAAATTTGCTTAATTAGACCTGCTTTCTGACTTAGCTGAACATTTTCCAGCCCAGTGAAGCACCCCAACTTCTCTTTCAGGTAATTGTCAGCAACACAGCAGTAAATATCAATATGAAGCAGATTATTATTGTAGATCACGCAGGGAGAACAAAGGGTAAAATATTTAACTGCAGCAGTGTTTGACTATATTCTATGCAGTGAGAAAACCTGAAGTCATTTTCAAGTTCTACCATTTCTTCTTTTCAGTTGGGTCAAGTTTCTAAGCTTTCTAAATCTCCATTTTCTGGCTAATGAAAAGAAAATAGGTCCACTGTATCTCCTATCTACCTACTTCAGGACTTCTGTGAGGATCAAATGAGATGAGACACAGGAAACCACTTCACAGACATTTAGTTAAAGTGTGAAATGTTTGCACCTGGCTATAAAGCAAGTCATGTTCCTGGGCTGAAGAAACTGCAAGGAGGCTAGTCGCTAGGGAGAGGAAGCGGGATGTTGCTACGTGATGTCATTACCCAGATGGTTGGACACTTAGCATATTAGCATTTTATATATCTATAACAATCTACAATAATAAAAGCATAATATGCTAATTAGACCGGACGTCCTTCTGGACATCCTTCCAGACGACCTTTTGGATGAAGCCAGGGCTGCAAGGGAAGCCCAGGTCCTGGGTGCCAGAGGGAAGCCAGTGCCGGCAGCTGGGGGAAGGAAGGCCTACTCTTGTACGAATTTCATGCATTGGGCCTCTAGTCTATATAATAAAAGCCTAAGTGACTGTTATGGTGGAACAACCAGAACCACTGGTCGCTATGATGCGCCCTGACCACCAGGGGGCAGACACTCAATGCAGGAGCTGCCCCCTGGTGGTCCGTGTGCTCCCACAGGGGGAGCACCGCTCAGCCAGAAGCTGGGCTCACGGCTGGTCAGCATAGTGGTGGTGATGGGAGCCACTCCCACCTCCGTGGCAGCGCAAAAGAGCAGTGAGCCAAGTGGTAAGGAGCAGCAAGCAGGCGGGGCGGTAAGGAGCGAGGAGGACTGCAAGAGGAATGTCCAACTGCCAGCTTAGGCCAGATCTCCAGATCGGGCCTAAGCTGGCAGGCCAACATTCCCCAAGGCAGTGGTTGGCAAACTGTGGCTCGTGAGCCACATGCAGCTTGCAAGCCGCGGTTTGCCACTCTGTTGACTAATGAGTTTGCTGACTACTGGGATAGGGGCTTAATCACAAGGAACAACAACAGCCTGTAATTATTGGAATCGAGAGTCGAGGTCAGTGGTCGGCAAACTCATTAGTCAACAGAGCTGCAAACCGCGGCTCGCAAGCCGCATTGGCTCACCAGCCGCAGTTTGCCAACCACTGCCCCAAGGGGTCCCAGACTGTGAGAGGGCGCAGGCCCAGCTAAGGGACCCCCTTCCCCCAGTACACAAATTTTGTGCACCGGGCCTCTAGTATAGATATAAAAGGCTAATATGCTAAGTGTCCCTCCTACTGTCCAACCGGTCGCTATGACGCACACTGACCACCAGGGGCAGACGCTTAATGCAGGAGCTGCAGAGCTGCAGTGACTTGGCAGTGGCATTTCTCTAGTGATGCACCCCAAAACCAGAGAGGAGGGAGCCCAATTCCTCACAGGGCTTGCGCGATTACCTTCGGCCATTGGGTTATGTTGTTGCTGGGGCACTGTTGGCTCCGAATCTGGTTTACTGCACACTTGCATTGGCATTCCACACCCTGTACAACAGCAACTTTGCATGGGGCTGTCGGAGAGCTGGTTTCGGCCTGATCCCCACAGGCCAGGCCTAGGGACCTCACCTGCAGGAGGGACCCCCGCTTACTCCGCAGATGCTGGGGAGGGACCACAGGAGGTTGGCTCCAGAGTGTGTCCAGCCCATCTCGCCCAGTCCCACCCTTCCGGCCACCTAATTAATTTCCTTTCGTGCACCGGGTCACTAGTAAAGATAATAATGGCCCTAATCTGTGTGGCTTGGTTGGTTGGAGTGTCATCATGGGTTTGATTCCTGAGCAGGACATATACCCAGGTTGCAAGTTTGATCTCGGGTTGGGGCATGTGTGGGAGGCAGCCAATCAGTGTTTCTTTCTCTCTCTTTTTCTCTCCTTCCCCCTCTCTCTAAATTCATAAACACACACACACACACACACACACACACACACACACACACACACATACACACACATGTCCTCAGGTCAGGATTTTTTAAAAAAAAGGTAGTAACGATTTTTTTTGGAAAAAATATACTTTTTAAAATTTCTTTATTTTTCTAATACTGCAAATATTTATATAAACCACATAAACAAAAGCTCTTTGGAGCACAGTGATTTTTAAAAGTATAGAGAGGTCCTGAGATTAAAACAAAAAAATTTGAGAACTATTGGTCTAGAGCAGCCGTGGGCAAACTACGGCCCGCGGGCCGGATCCGGCTGTTCTATCCGGTTCTCTTGCTCTCCCCTCCGCTCCTTTACTTTGAATTTATATTAGTTCACACAAACACTCCATCCATGCTTTTGTTCCGGCCCTCCGGTCCAGTTTAAGAACGCATTGTGGCCCTCGAGTCAAAAAGTTTGCCCACCCCTGCTCTAGAGGCAAAGAGGCCCTGTGTGCCTGTAATTCTGGTTGGATCAAAAGAAACTGCCAGGGAGCAAATGCAGCTATCCCAACGTGAGTCAGGGAGGCGGCATGAGCGGCAGTGCGGGAGCAGGTGTGCGCTTTATGTGTCTGAGTGCAACGAAATGGTGTGGGCAGGTATGTGTGACAGGGGACGCTGGATTGATGGATCGGTTTTGGTAGGTGGGAATGTCGCTGCATGCCCTGTGCCCTATTTCTGCACTAATAGACATGTATGTTATTTCAGTCCTTTGCTGTTATAAACATCCTGAACATCCATGCACACGCTGCTTCCAGTCACGTGCAGGAGTTGCCCTAGAGCAGTGGTCGGCAAACTGCGGCTCGTAAGCCACATGCGACTCTTTGGCCCCTTGAGTGTGGCTCTTCCACAAAATACCACGTGCGGGCGCACACGTACAGTGTGATTGAAACTTCGTGGCCCATGCGTAGAAGTTGGTTTTCAGCTCTCAAAAGAAATTTCAATCGTTGTACTGTTGACATTTGGCTGTGTTGACTAATGAAGTTGCCGACCTAGAGCGTCTCCCTACAAGTGGAATGCTGGGCAGCCAGGCACGTGCATCTTTGGCTTGGCTGGATGATGGCAGGTTCCTCTCTCACCTGGACCATACCTCCAGCCCTGCATGAGAGTCCCCATTTCTCCAGCCCTTAGAATTATCCTACTTCTAAATTTTGCCAATCCAATGGATGTGAAATGGCACCTGGCTGTTTTAACCCCTACCCCACCATCACCCTTACACCCACTCCCCACCTTGGAGCATAAGATACTAAGCTCTGAATTGTACACGCATGTACGCGCACACACACACACACACACATTCATATAAATATACATGCATATGTCAATCCTCAGTATTCACAGATTCTGTATTTGCCCTCTTACTAAAATTTATTTGTAAACCCCAAATCAGTACTCACAGCACTTTTGCAGCCATTCATGGACACGAACAGAGCAGTGAACATTTGAGTCACCCGGCATGCACCTTCCCAGCTGAGGGCCGACCAGGCAACACTGCCTTCTTGTTCCACTTCTCATACTGTAAGCAAGTGTCTTTTTCATGGTCTGTTCGGTGCCATGCTTTTCATATTTTTGTGTTTTTGGTTGACTGCACTGTTTACAATGCCCTTCCTCCCCACCCCCAATCCCCCCCCCCCGGAGTGCAGTGCTGCCACGCTGCCCAGGTTCCTGGGCACGGGAGGCTGCGGGGTGCCTCACAGAGCATGTACACCTGTTAGATGGGCTGCCTTCCGGTGCACGTTCTATTACTTGTTGTGGGCCAGAGGATGGCAGGAACTTACCCCCATATTTCCTCTAGGAGCAGTAGTTCAGCATTCACTGACTTATTGCTCACGGAGACTTATAGAACTTAACCACCACGAATAACAAGCCCCCACTATGTGTATGTATGCATGTGTGTATGCACATATGTGTGTATATATGCATATGTGTGTTCTTCCTCACGCTTCCTCTCTCCCTTGCTCACTCTCCTTTTCACCTCTTTTCTTTCTTCTCCCAATCCCTTGCATTTTCCGTTCTCTGTCATTGACCATTGGTCTTTCTGGCATTAGCCTTGAGTCCTCAAAAGGTACCCAGGGAAGGTGCCTCTGTCCATTCGTCCAGTGCACGTTTGTGGTCACTTTCTTTGTGCCGTGCACTGGGCCATGCTGGGACCTGAGCACCAACCTTGTGTTTCAGAAGTATCACCTAGAGATGGGATTGTTGCAATATGTGACTTCGAGGCAAATCGAGAATCTCATATTTACTTCTAGAAAGTGTTTCCCAACCTCTGCCATTCTCATTCCCACTTCCCTCCCTGACCAGCAGTCTCCTTGGCCGCACGTTTTCATACCGGCACACAATATCGGAAGGAAACTTGAGAGGTCACCTGGACCAGCGCCCTTATTTTACAGATAATGAAACTGAGATCCAGAGAGGGAAAGTGAAATGCCCAAGATCACATAGCTAGTTCGATGGCCTTAAAAAATAGATAACAACCTGTTAATAATTGTTCCCTAGTTGATCTTTTTTACTACTTATGCATCAGGTAAAAGAGAGATAACATCAGTTGTGATCTGGCAACTTCTGATAAAAAATTTCTAAAACAGATTTCTGCACATTGTGTACATTGTAATCAAGCCAGAGAAAATATACAAATATATAATTTAAAAAACTATTTAGACTGAAACTTTTTTTTTTTAATTGAAGCATTTCATAGATATGTTTGCAACATAAAGAGCTTTTAAATTCTTTGTTTGGGTGGTTTTCACCATCACATATCCTATATAATAAAAGCCTAATATGCTAAGTGTCCGGTTGTCCGGTCATCCGTTCAACTAATCAAAGCGTAATATGCTAATGATATGCTAAGACCACTAAACCACTTGCTATGATGTGCACTGACCACCAGGGGGCAGATGTTCCAACCAGTAAGTTAGCTTGCTGCTGGTGTCCAGCCAATGGGGACTGAGCCGAGACAGGCCAGACATGCCCTGGAGTCCTCCTGTGGTCCCTCCCCGGCTGGCCAACCTCCCACATCCCTCCCAGGCCCCAATCGTGCACCGGTGGGGTCCCTCAGCAATCCAGGCTGAGGGACCTCCCCCCCAGTGCATGAATTTTGTGCACCTGGGCCTCCAGTCTTTTGTAATAGACCCTTATGAGATGTCGTATAGCTCTGAGAGCCAGGACTGTGACAGCAGAGGGGGAGAAATCTCCCACAGAGCCAACCAGGAAACAGATCCAGTGGACCTCGCTTCCCACTCACTCCCCAAACCCAACCCTCCACGCCCTCCCCTCCCAAAAAGGGAAAACGTGCCCAGTAAAGATAACGTGCCCATCCTCAAACAAAGCCTGGCTGACTCTCTGGGTCCCCCAAGTGCTCCCATTTCCTGTGGCTAAAGTTAGACCTATTAGATACGAATTTCATTTTTAATCCATGACTGGGCAGACAGGGCCACAAATCCGCTCCAGAGAGGATGGGGAGAGGAGGAGGTGCTCTGCAGTGCTCCCAGGGGAGAGGGGACCAGAGCGCTGCTTTGTCTGTACTTGTCATGAGCAGCAAACATGCATGGGATGGTTACTTTGGGTGACAGTCATGAGACTGAATTTCCACAAAGAAAGTGTTCCCTAAACCTCATTTGTGAATCACCTTTTACCATAGCCACATAGAAAAACACTTGACATTTTCAACAAAACAAACAGTTTTTATATTTATCTTCAATGGAAAGTTTATACTATCATGTTCAACAAAAACCAATATGCGTGCCATACATAGACTATAACTAGGAAGATAAATAAGTAACACAAAAAAACGGTGTAACTAGATTCTAGAAGATGCTATTGCAGCCAGAAAAGAAAGATTGAGGTTGGTAAGCATTAGGTGGGTATTAAAGGTGAGATAGCCCCCATCTGAGCTTTTCTCCTTCCAGCTGGACAGTGAATTAGAAACGTAATAACTTTCTTATTATGTGCTCTGAGGCTGGGTAAATCCTTTGGTAGCAGACTCTCCCACTCATGTCCCCTAGACTCACTCCAGATGCTACCTGCAGAGTCCCCTGTGCCCACCTGTGGCTACCTGTGTTCTCTACCTGAGGGGTGTCCAGCCAAGAAAGTTAACATCCCAAGGAGCCCCCTTCATTGAGGAGAGGCAGGAGTTGGTGGGTTGAATACTTCCCCTCCTCACCCCTCCACCGGAAATCATGAGATATGTTCTACAGTGTATCGAGGTTGGACCCCAGCTGTCCCCGGCCGTGACCTGCCAGCTCCACACCCTTTCGTGGCTTCCCTCCCTTTCCCACCTCACTGCCCACTTCACACAGTTCTTCCTGGTGTTCACGCCCATGTAAACAGCTGGTGCCTAAGTCTTTACCCCAGGACCTGCTTTGAAGAGAACCCAAACTAAGACAACTGGTAAGCACACTGCCTAATGTGATCTCACAGCCATGGTGGCACCAGGCCTGTCCTTTGGGAAGCCCTGCCCTGAGGTATACACCCAAATAAGCAACTTAGCATTTTTTTTCTTTAAAGTCCAGATTTACATTACATTAAAACGTTTAGTGTTCAGCTCTCTCTGCCATTTTCTCTAACATATTGGTGATACTCTGTGCTGATGAGTAACGTCGTTTCCACGTTCGCTCTTCTTCTTCCTCTTCGATATTATTACAGTTTGCTAATGAACCTGGTGTTCCTGAATTTGCCTGTAAAGTCTTCACTGTGTGGCATTTATTGGTCGTTTGCCAGTGTGAGCCGTCTAGTGAGTAGAATGGCACTGTCCCCCTGCAATCACTCAGAGTAGATGCTCACGGATGATGAATCAGCGATGAGCTCCGGCTGAGATGCAGCGGGCTAGTGTGGCCAGACCCACTACCGGCCAGGCTTTTGCAACATCCTGAGGAGAGCCAGGACTCCAAACTTAGGGAGATTAAAAAGGCGCTTCTGCAGATGGAGCTTCTGTTTCGGCCTGAATCCCATGAGCAGGTTCAAAGCAGAACTGATGTTCTAATGCGGAGAGGGTTTCTTGTCTTCAGCTTGGGTTTGTGCTTGGAATGTCTGGTCCCATGAACCTAGACTGTTCAGAGAGTGGTGAAGGCCAGGGTGAACTGTACCTCAGGATATATCAAAGATGCAGAAACATTTATTTTCATTTTGTTGTTTTGTTAATTCTCACCTGAGGATATTTTTCCCATTGATTTTTAGAAAGAGTGGAAAGGAGGGGAGGAGGGAGAGAGAGAGAGAAACATCAGTGTGAGAAAGGCACATTGATTGGTTGCCTCCCATGTGCCCCAACCAGGGCTAGGGATTGATTAAACCTGCAACCCAGGTACGTGCCCTTGACCGGGAGTTGACCCTTCACTGTGTGGGCCAACACTCTAACCCAGGGGTGGGCAAACTTTTTGACTTGAGGGCCACAATGGGTTCTTAAACTGGACCGGAGGGCCGGAACAAAAGCATGGATGGGGTGTTTGTGTGAACTAATATAAATTCAAAGTAAAGGAGCGGAGGGAAGAGCAAGAGAACCGGATAGAACAGCCGGATCCGGCCCGCGGGCCGTAGTTTGCCCACAGCTGCTCTAACCACTGAGCAACACTGACCAGGGCAAGAGTCAGAAACGTTTTGAAATGATATGGGATCAAGACCTCCCAGAGGAAGGCAGGAATAGGGCCAGCTTCATGGACAGGGCTCTACGCTCAGAAGGGCTCCACTCTGTAGGCACGTAGAATTGCCTAATAAATATGTGTTTAAGATTTAGATGACCTTCCTCTGAGAAGTCTCCCTGACCACTCTTCAAGTGGCTCTGCCCCTACCTCCTGGTTTACTTTCTTCATAACACTTAGTGCACGCTATACTAGCTTGTTTACTTGCGTACTGGTTTATCATCTCTGACCCCTACTGTTGCTACTGGACTGTATTCTTCCTGAGGGCAAAGACTGTGTCTCTTTGTTGACCAATGTATCTACAGTAGCTTCCACAGTGCCTGGCAGGTAGTAGGTGCCCCATAAAATATTTGTTGAAACAATGAACCTATCTAATGAAATTCGTTTTTCTGAACCTGTTGTTCCTGGTTTTTTATTGTCAAAATATATCAATATTGTGGGCCCCAGAATGAAAATTCTGTGGTTGACATGTCTTGGTGTTTTAGTCTTCCTGAAAAGAAATTCTACAGCATTATACTTGCCATTTGGGAGTAGGAGGGTTATTCTGTTCATATGTGTCAGTCAACAAACATTTGTTGATTTTGTTCTGTGTGCTGGGCTAGGCCTTAGAAATGTCCAGGGCAATTCTGGACCCGAGAGACTTCCATTCTTAGTAAAACACTGATTTCCTGGGAAATGAATTAAACGCTGGAAAAATATGCTTTGATTCTGCAAAACCCAGACTCTCAGTTTCAGACTTCAGGATAAAAGTGATTGGGACGGGCTTTGAAGAAAAAATCAGGATTAGAAAATTCAGCACAAAGTCCTTTCCCCTCCCAGCAGCCATTTGTGGCTCACCACAACTTTTGCTTTTTACTCAGACCTTGAAAGGACATGACAGTGCTGCTAATGAAGGGAGGTGCTGAATACCTGCATGTCCCTGGCGTTTGGGGGCCCTCTGCCCCCCTCCTGTAATTTGGGGTTGTGGGGAGGCCCTCCTCCACTTTCAAAGGCAGCTGCAGAAGGAAAATGTCCCTCTAATCACACTTGACGTCTTTCCAGACACCGCACCAAGTGGTAACTGGCTTTCACATTACTGTTCTGATGGCTTCCCTGTGGACTGTTGCCAAGAGTGTTAAGTTCGTCTGGACTACTGTTCTGAAAACTCTGGCCGCCTCTGTGCTAATGAGCTCGGGCCGGACAGGGAGAGGGGTCTTTGTCACATGGACAGGCCATGGCTTCTCCGGAATCACCTCCAGCGGTAATGCTGTGAGGAGCTACAGTTAAGAGACATTGTTGGTATATTCAAGTACATGTTTTTAAGGAGAAGGGTATTCATGATTACACAGTTATTTTGCTTATATGGTTGTCCCCTTGTTGCTGAGAGAGAGGAACGTCTGTACAGATAGACAGCCTGTGGTGAGAGTTTCCAGTTTTATTTGAGAGAGCACAGTTTTTGATCAAATCCTTAAATTATATTCATTTGGGTCCTAAGGAATTGTGCTCCAGTTACTACCAACCAAATTCTGCTGCAGTCCCGGGGCGGACTCGCTGCCTTGCAGGAGCACCGGGCCGTGGGCACCAAGGGTTGGCAGTTTCGTGGAGCTGAGTCCTCGGCAGGCAGGCCGAGCACGGAGGGCCCGGTGCCCCTGGCATTGAGTGCATATTGATGCCCTGAAGAGGAACGGATGGGCATGGAGCTGTTTACAGCCCATCTTTTTTCAGGACAGGAAGGGGATGTATAGGTTATTTGTGAATTTATTTTGTTTTACTTCGGCAACGTTATTTGTTTATTTTTTAAAGGCAAAAGATTTATTCTCTCCGAAGAGAAACAAGAGCATAGCAACATTGTTTTAATATAATTTTAAACTTGAAAAGTTGCAAGTTTAGAATAAGGTACTCCTGAATACCAAAGCCAGATTCTCTGATTGTTTACATTTGGTCCCATTTGCTTTATACACTCCTCTCCCCTTCATCTCCCTGTATCTCTGTCTCTTTATATATTTATATGTAGACTGTATATACATACATATGTATTTAGCATATGAATGCAAATTACTTCCCTTCCTACTTGAGAATGAGTTGCAGACGTTATGTCCCTTTAACCCCAAATGCTTCAACTCAGTGTGTGTTTCCTAAGAACAAGAGCATCCTCTCACACAGTATTGCTATCAAAGGCAGGACATTTCGCCTGGACAAGACATATTAACTCCTCCACCATTTATTTCTTAGATTCACCACTGTCGCAGTAATGAATTTTATAGCAGTTGTTTTTGCTGGACCAGAATCCAGTTCAGGATCACGCACTGCATTTATTGTCATTTCTCTTTATCTGGAACAGTTTTCCAGACTTTCTTAGTGTTTCTTGATTTTGACAGTTTTGAAGAGTAGAGGCCAGGTATGTTGTACACTTTTCCTTGATGTGGGTTTATTAGATGACTCTTCTTGATTAGATTCATAGCATGAATTAAAAAAATTATCTAGAGTGATGGGAGAATACTGTTTTTTCAGGCTGTGGCTAAGGCTCTGTGGTCTTTCAAGATAGGAAAAGGCAGGAACACAAATGAATGAAGAACTGAGAACTCTCCTTGTAAAATCAGGTTCCCAGCCCGGTCAGTGTAGTTCAGTGGTTAAGCATTGACCTATGAACCAGAAGGTCAGGGTTCAATTCCCGGTCAGGACATATTCCTGGGTTGCAGGCTTGATCCCCAGTGGGGGCGTGCAGGAGGCAGCCGATCAATGATTCTCTTTCATCATTGATGTTTCTATCTCTCTCTCCCTCTCCCTTCCTCTTTGAAATCAATAAAAATATATTTTTAAAACTCAGGTTCCCAGTATAATCACATATGAATCTGAATTGTGCAGTTGAATCATCGAAGTTGATTGGTTCCATGGAGTAATTCTCTAGAAATTAAGTAATTATTTGGACATTCCTTAAACTATATGGATAATATTTTTGCTGGTTGGGACTTCAAACTATTGCGTATGGGAATTTTTTTTTTAAATGGGAGTTCATGATGTTGTTAAAAAAAAATGAATAAACAAATAAAAGAGGGCCAGGGGAGCACCAGTATTAATAAAGTTTTATGAACCAAGCTTGTGATTAATCTAATTCAGTGTACTTGAGACCCAGTAGAAAAAAATAAAATAATTGTCATTATTAGAGGGCTAGAGAAAAAGTGCTCTGGTTAATTTGATTTTGTGCTTTTGTCATATCCTGTTATTGAAAATCTTTGTGACTGTGAACCCCCCTTATCCCATTTTAGGTTGGTGCACATAATGAAGTTTTTCTAGAACAGTCTTTCTGGGAAATATACCTGCCAGCTGTCTGCCCCAAGTAGACAGGTTTTCTGTCTTCTCTCAGCTCCTTGGCCTTGAGTGTTCTGAAGGGAAGAGCGGTCTGTAAATGTTTGTGAAATGACAGTGACTCTGGCTGTTGGCTGTCAAGGCTGATGGTGGCTCAGGGGGGGTGGGGTTGGGTCTGCTCCTCCTCCCACTTGCCTGGTGGGATATGATTTCCTTCCCACAGACGAGGAAGACCTTTCCTTGGCCAAGAAGAACTCATCTCTGCTTCCAAACTAGCTATGGGCCCCATGTTCAGTGGCCAAAATCAATCACTGGGGCTTTTCCTGGCTTGCCAGAGTCAAGTTCATGGGCAGACTTTCACACATGTTAAATATTTGCTCCATGGTTTTCCCCTCTGGTGGCTGCTCGCACTTGCTGCCACTGCTGCTGTTGCTACTACCACTAATAGTGGGTACTTGAGTGGGTACTGTGTGCCAGGCATTGTGCTGAGCCCTTTCCCACATCAATCCATTTAAGTCTCACAATAACCTCTGTATTCCCCTTTTATAGATGAGGAAACAGGTTCCAAAGGGTGAAGGGATGTGCTTAAGGTTCTACAACAAATAAATGGCATAACTGGCATGCGAACCCACCGAGTCTGACGTTAGGGCCCACCTCGCACCTTCAAACCTCAGTTAATGACATCTGAGTGCAAAACCGCCTATTTTGTTAGTTAAGATTTTTTACCAATAGTTCAGAGAGCACCATGATTTCCAGGTTCTCCACCCCGTGAGCACCTTGAGAAAATCTAGAAAAGAACAGTGCTCCTGGATGCTGTAAAAAGAGAGGATATTTTTTAAATAAGGAGGAACCCCCCCCCCCAGCTGTGTATTAAAAATGGAGTAGGGGGTCCTTCTCTCGATTCTCCTGCTCACCCCTGGAGCGTCAGACAGGAGAGAAACAAAATGTGGATCCTTTCCCTGCTCAAAACGTGAGTTTAGCGAGTCAAGTTCCAGGTAAGGGCAAGTACAAAACACAAAATGCTTTCGCTAATCTCTCCCCGAAGAAGGCACAGATGAAAGGCGAGGCATCAAAGCCTCTGAAACCACCAAAGCTGTTTGCCAGCAGAGATAAATCAAACGGGTTGGCGTTCTGGTTTGAATTTATTAATTATAAATGACTAATCAGGGCAATTGGCTGTCAGGTCGGGCCCTGCACTCTCTCCCTCAGTGCATCTTTGCTGCTCTGGCCACTTTGTTATTAAATAGAAAAGCCCTCTGATTAAATAACAGGGCTGTTCCAACGCCAGCCACTTCAGTCTCGGCTGTTGAAGATGGCCAGGCTCGCATTTGTCCTGTCTCTGTGAAAGAAGTGGGAGCAACACGCAGCAGACGTGACTGAAGGTATCCAGAGAGCATCCATTTCCAACCCTGTGTGACATGGGTTAGAGGAGGGTCAGGCTGCACCCCAGGTCTCCTTTAGGACCCCCCCACATCTACAGTTATCCACCCTGCCTGCCTCTCAAAGTCATATAACAACAGCACAGCAGCCGTAATAGTAGTAATGGTAAAGATGGTAATAACCACAGTAGCAATAATTATGACCATTTTTAATCTTTTCCATGTGCTTGGCCCTGTTCTAAATATCTTATCTCCTTTAATCCTGGAAATAACCCTATGATGGAGAAACCAACGCTTATAGAAATGTTTTATAGACACATACATCCCACACACGGAACTTGGCCCATCATAGATCCTCAGTAACTAATTGTTGAGTGAATGAAGGGATAAAAAAGTAGTTTGCTCAAGGTCACACCAAGTAGCAGATGGATTTTGAACCCAGGTCTGTCTCATTTATGCTCTTAATTTCCTTGAAGTATGTAAGTAAATTCATTGTCAGCCTTTTTATATTGTTGTCAAGCACATTGTTTTAAACAAATATTTAAATTTATTTTATATTAGTTTAATATATTAATTTAAATAAAACACATATTGTTTCGAAAAATATGAAAAGAGAAATAGCATTGTATGGCAGAAAGATGAGTAGTTTGGGAGTCAGGCCTAAGGAAAAATCCCCTCTTCAGCATTTACTGTTTGTGACCTTGAGCAAGTCAGTAAGCCTTTGAGCTTGATTGTCCTCTGTAAAACTAACACAATACTTACTTACACTGGACTAACAAGGAGCTTAAAGACCGGTCCTCTCAACTGTGAGCACACTGCATGCCTCACTGCAGGTGCTCTGGTCCCTCCACTCGTGAATTGGGAGGCACCTGGTGATTGTCCTTTGATTCTAAGACACAATGTGAAAGGACTCCAAGATTTGGATCTAGGGAGAACGGAAGCCGAGCCCAGGGAGGATGAGATACTCAGTTTTGGACCAGGGCCAGCTCTCCTAAAAATCGATCAGCAGAGATTTGGGTCAGTGCTTCTTCAGACAGCCTCACCCAGAACAACGGAAAAAGCCGTTGTTCATGGACCATTTGCTAATGAGATTTAGATGTCTGCCCTGTGCTGTCAGAAGGTAGCCAAGCCTGAAAGGAGACAGCCATTGTGTGGCCCCGAGAACAGTGACAAAAGTGGGTTGGGAAGAAGACAAGTGGAAGCTTAAAGCTGAGACAGCAGGATGGAGGCACCAGTGATGAATCCCAGAGTCCACCTGGTCTGTCCAGAGGTACCTGTATCTCCACCAGATCTCACATCTGAATATACAGAGGCCTTTGCTCTGTTCCAAAGTAACAGAGGGCCTCCTCCTGGTTGTTTTTTGATTGGAGAAGCATGAGAGGGTTTTCCCAGAAACCAAACACTTTTAGAAATTGTCTCGATCGAATATGTAATCGGCAGGGCTAAGGAATCTGATAGTTATGTTCCTTTGTTTTCAGAAATTCCCCTCTGTATCTGCCTTTCCTTCCTGCCCCAGCGAGGCACCTTGGGTTCAGACAGAGGGCTCAGGTGCCATTTCAGTTTATTTATGACTTGACTCAGCTGACTGTTTCCATTCAAGTGAGGTATGATCAGTCTTGGATTCCTTGCTCCTAAAGCACAAGGGCTGAGTCCCATGCTCTTGTTCAGGACAGCGTATGGATAGACACCCTGGCCATGGGTGCCTCACCCTTGAACAGATCTGACTTTCCTTCTCATAGGAGCAGTGGAAGTTACAAATGCCCCATGTGGACCAATGTCTGAACAGCTGTGATCTCTTTTCACCTGTCTATGTATTTTAAGGAAAACAAATGCCCCCACTGGTAAGGAAAATGCTCTTTCTTATTTGAAAAGCAAGAACTGTAGCCTGAACTTGCAGGTTTTGAGTCTCCAAGGAAATTTGAGGCTGAAGAATTGCAGCCTTCAGTGATTTTGCTTTTGAGGTTTTGATTTAATTTTGGCAGCCAGGTGGTTAGCAGAAAGGAAGGGTGTCACCCCAAGAACACGGGCCTCCTTTATTCATCCTTTTAGTCACTCATTCAGAAATTATTCACTGACCTGCCACGCAGGGCACTGGGGTTTCAAGTTATGTGCTCAAATCAGAGAGCGCAGACTAAGGCACAATTGTTGGGCTCACCCACGGTGCTTTGTTTCCATGGTTGAAAGGGAGTGGACCGTGCATTGGCTTCAGTAAATTTGACAAGAATAACAGGGTGTGTCTTCCTCAAATTCGCTGAGAACCTGTGAGACCAAGTGTGTAAATGCAGACAGTTCACACACAGGGTCCTTCCTGCCCAGGAACTCCCCCAGGTAAGCTGTGCATGGCTTCTGGTGCACAGGGGAGGTAAAATGGCTCATTCACTAGCCTACCCAAGACCACAGAATGGTATAGGTTATCCCAGGGGTGGGCAAACTTTTTGACTCGAGGGCCACAATGGGTTCTTAAACTAGACCGGAGGGCCGAAACAAAAGCATGGATGGAGTGTTTGTGTGAACTAATATAAATTCAAAGTAAAGGAATGGAGGGGAGAGCAAGAGAACCCTCCGCTCTTTCGGCTCCGCGGGCCAGATAGAACAGCCAAACGGGCCGCTGCGGGCCGTAGTTTGCCCACGGCTGGGTTATCCAGTCTAAATAGGTATTCTGTCTTCAAGGCCAATTCTCTAGTAAAATCCTATATAATAAAAGGCTAATATGCAAATCGACCGAATGGTGGAATGACTGGTCGCTATGACATGCACAGACCACCAGCGGACAGGCGCTCAATGTAGGAGCTGCCCCCTGGTGGTCAGTGAGCTCCCACAGGGGGAGTGCTGTTCAGCCAGAAGTTCTGAGCTGGGCTCACGGCTGGCAAGTGCAGCAGCGGTGGTGGGAGCCTGTCCTGCCTCCGCGGCAGCATTAAGGATGTCCAACTGCCAGCTTAGACATCCCCCGAGGGCTCCCAGACTGTGAGAGGGCACAGGCCGGGCTGAGGGGATCCCCCCCCCCCCCATGAGTGCACGAATTTTGTGCACTGGGCCTCTAGTAGAGTTATAAAGATGTTTCCTCCAAAATTCCTTCACCTCCTCTGCAGGTGTGATGCGCTCTCCCAGACTCTGGGACAGGACAGAACAGTGGGAAAGCACATAGCTTGAAGCCAGGTAGATCTAGGTTAGAATCCAGGCTCTGCCACTTGCTAACTATAGAACACTGGGCAAGTCCCTGCCCCTCTCTGAGCCTCTGTCTCCTCCTCTGCAAACTGGATATAATACTTGTCCCTACCTCATGGAGTGATCATGAGGATTGAATGAGATCATGCATGTACGGATTTAGTTCTGTGGTCAATATTTAGTGTGTGTTTAACAGACCAAAGCTGGCATTCTTACCAGTCCGAGTATTATCATTATTAATAGCTTTGGGGAAGTTTAAAGCAGAGCCACACCCTGTTTTTGGAGATGCTCATTTGCCTGTGTCTCCAGGGCTTAAATTTCCTGCTGGTGATTTATTCCAGGAACTGCTCTTTAGATTATTGCCATGAACGAGCTCCCCAATATATTTTAGAAAAGTCCGAGGTGGGATTTAGAAGTTCCTGGGTGAGATGTTCAGCACCAGCATGGGGCTATTTCACGTGCGGGCTCTTCATCACGTGGGTTGGTTATGCTGGCCAGGCTGTTGGAATGGGTGCCCTTTCCTCTCCACTCCCTCCACCTGTGTCCTCTCTGGAGTTGGGTGATTGGTGACGAGGACAAGTTTCACAAAGAAAGCAGGACCAAGGGCATTAAAAATATATAAAGAAATATTCTTCTGGGGGCAGTCAGCCATGTACCAGGCACTACACCGGGTTCTAGGAAGATGACCGTGACAGACCAAGTCCTGCCTTCATGGGCTTCCATCTCATGAGAAGGTCAACCAAAAACTATAAAACAAAACATTGAATTAAATTATCTTTATGAAATGGATCTCTCCTGCTACTCTCTGTCTCGGCATCTCCTCTGACTCATTCACAGTGGAGATCACAACCGAATTATTCTTTTTTCTTTTTACTCCCAATTAGTGAGCATGGATCATGCCTGGCTCACAGCCCAGGGCTCAGAGGAGGGCTTTGCACACCAGAAGTGCTTGGTGAACATAAAATGAGTGGACAAATGATTAAGCGATGCTTTGGGCCAGAGTTTAAACTTCAGGTTTCTTCTTTGTGGCTGGCAGCAGCCAGTCACCACCCTATGTAATGGAAATAAATTTTAAAAATCCACTTTGATAATCCATTCAGCTTTTATTGCATAAGATTTAGGGGTTTCTTATGGAGATCATTCTGTGCCAGATTAACTGGCCATGGCTTAGTGAAAAAGGCCACTAGAGGACTTTTGTCTTCTGGATTGAACACTTGCGCAGAAGTGTCTGGGGTGAGGGCTACTCAGAAGACTGGGTTTGAGCGCTGGGTAGTGTGTTGAGTCGGTCTGGAGAGGGCTGCATGCCATGAGGAAAAGGGCCTCTTATTATCGCCTCTCCTGTTACTCCTCTTGGGGTAACAGGCTACTACTGTTAATGTGCCAAGTTGACAGCATCATTGAGCCCAGGGAATGGAACTACAGCAGCATAAAGTTCTGTAACCTGACAGTGCTAGGTAGCTGCATACATCTGCATGGCTTACAGTGTGGGTAATATATAACCACTTATTGTGCCCCTACTATGTGCCAGGATTCCTTCCAGGAACCCTACACAAATCATCTATGTGCCTCACAACTGCCTGACTGGTAGGCATCATTTCCACTTTACAAACAACATCCAGGAGCCTCAGCCCCCTCTTGGCATTTCCCAAGATCCCAGGTATAATACTGTAGCTTCTCATGGCAAGAGCAGCTGGACTCAGGAAGGACCCGAGTGGTCCTGGGCCACAGGACACCAACACGGCTGTTCCCCACTCATGCACCCCAGTACTAACTGATCGCAGCCTTCTCCCATTTGCTGTGCTGTGTAACGCTGCTCAATACAGCCCTCCAGGCAGAGGCTACCAGACATTCCAGATGGCAGATGAATCCTAACCTATTTGCCAAACTTGCTTTAAACGGTGTCCTGGATTCAGAGTGTTACACTGCAGCTGTGTAACTTTGAGCAGATTGCTTATTTCCCCTGACCTGTTTATTCACCTGTGGAGGGGAACTCTCCATCACCGTAATTGCCTCTTGCCTCCAAAGTCACCGTGTAAGGATAAGCCAGGGAGTCGGCCTCACTGCTACCACCACGCCACTATCATTGTAACTGGATACGAATCAGTCAGGGTCAGGACCCTCCCCAAATATGAAGCATCCTCAAGAAAGGTAAGGGCTAGCAGCATCTTCTCAAGGCTCCCCCCAAAGTGGAGTATTTGACTCCCAGGAACCACTTGGCCAGCTTGATGCAGGTTCCTGTGCACCATCGCAGAACGGCTGGTTTCGCGTCCCGGCTCCCGGCACTGGATCTCTGAATCATTCCCCTGCTGGAGTGGAATAGGACCCCCCATATTAGAGTTGAGAACGGGTGACTCAGAGAAGTGAGGTGACTTTCCCTAGACTGTTTGGATCTTACTGCATTCGAGTTAATCATGTGAGCATCTGTCCCTCCTACGTGCATGTAAATTCCTTAACCGTGGGAGCTGCTGATCTTCGCCTTCCCAGGAACAAGCACACGTCCTGGCACATAGTGGTGCACAACAAATCTTTATTGAAGTGAAAAAATACTGGAATAATTACAGTAAGATGGACAAGGACAGCCCTGGCTGCTTTCCAGTCTCTGCCAGTGTTCACGCTCGGGGCCTGATAGAGGAGAGGAAGGGGTGGACTTTTTGGGGGGTCGAAGGCTCCAGATGGCTATTGACTCCACTGTCACTTCATGCCAGTGATTCTGGTCAGTTGGTAGCTTTCTGTCAAGTCGGAGAGGGAGACTTAGCAAGTCACAGATTAGGGACTCCAGCAATACTTGCCTGGTTTGTTGAGCTGGAATGCAGAAGAGAGGTGAGTGTATCTTGGATGAGCCTTTATTGTGGTGTGAAGATTTGAGTTTCTGTTCTTTTTATAAAGTGGAAAATATATTTTTCTGCATCTAACCTCGCAGACTTCTTTGGTCATAAGTTCATTGGAAGTACAGTTCTCCTCAGTTCAAGTAATGACTTTTCTGAATCTCAGTATTCATGTCTATAAAAGAGGAAGGTTGGAGACGGTGTCTAAGGTTTGTTCCAGCATTCTGGTTCTGCAATTACATCAGGACTCTGGATGAGGTTTAGAACAAATTTAAATTACCCTGGTACAAAGCAGTTCTAAAAATGGAATGTCTTTAACTGAATTAGATTTTCTCTCCAGTCTAGTTTTTTCTTTCATGTTAGTCAGAATCTGAACTTTGTGTCTTAAATTTCTAAACCTTGACATATGAAGAAATTTAGAGGGAAAAATACAGATAAACAAATTTTAGCAGCATGAATACAAATAACACAAAGCAATTATTCTAGAGCAGTGGTCAGCAAACTCATTAGTCAACAGAGCCAAATATCCACAGTACAACAATTGAAATTTCTTTTGAGAGCCAATTTTTTTAAACTTAAACTTCTTCTAATGCCACTTCTTCAAAATAGACTCGCCCAGGCCGTGGTATTTTGTGGAAGAGCCACACTCAAGGGGCCAAAGAGCCGCATGTGGCTCGCGAGCCGCAGTTTGCCGACCGCGGTTCTAGAGCATAATAGTTTCCCGTACTTTCTTAGAACTATTCATGTACGTTAAAGGTTTTGGGGAACAGGTTAGAAATGACAAGGATTGCATGTGCTGCTTGATTGCATTTTTTTCTTTCTTTAATCAAAGCCATAATCCATGTTTACATCTGAACTTTGTTTTATTGTTTGTTTTGCAGCGAAAACGGAAGCAGAGCGCCCAAGATGAAGATGCTGTTAGCCTATGTAGTCTTGACATCGGTGTAAGTACAGCACTCCCCACTGCCCTGCCCTGGGAACACCTCTCATTCTCATCTATTTGTTAACCTGCTGTGCACATTACATGGCTCCTAGGATCTGACTATGGAAGTCGTGACCTGGGAGGAAATTCTTTTTAAACAAAATATTTCATTTTACTGAAGGAAGCTGTGTGGCCAACCTAAACTTCCAAGCCAACTTGTACACCACTCGTCTTTTCTCTCATAAAATGAGTTATGAACTCAGTGCATCTGGGTAGAATCTAGAAAAAGGCCAACGCGCTAGACCCAACACAGGCAGCTGGCGGCCCAAAGGCCAGAATTCTCCAGCAGCTGGCGGAGTGAGGGGCTTTGGATTCAACTGACGGTAGTTTAAATTACGATTCTTACTATCTGTGTGACACCTTTCCTCACCTCTGAGCCCTCATCTGGAAAACAGGGGTGAAAGGACTTAACCTAACAGAATTTTTATGAGGATCAAATAAAAGTGAGAATACGATGCACATTACCTAGCATGTACTAGGCACCCACCAAATATTAATATTAATTAGCCTTACTGTGTTTTCTTTAAAAGAAGTTTGCAAAAGCTATTTAAGTGACATGGTAGTGGAGTGCTGGTGATGATAGAAGTAAAAAGCTTTCTTTCTGAATCTTCATAGAACGTGGATTATTGGGTTCTCATCTGACAACATTTATTTGCTGGTGTGAGCAAAGCTCTCTTAGTTATTTTTAGTTCTTACAGAGTTTTCTGTGATGCAGACAGCCATGATGGAGTGAACTTGAGCTGTCATCTAATTAATGAATTTGCACATGTTTATTTCTCTATATGGTGTTTGTTTCCGTGTTTAGGCTATCATTAATGAAGTTGGACCAGTTTACTAGGTTGCCATGGTAACAGGAAAAAACCCGGTGTGCTTCTTGGTTTTACTTGACTCACTGAATATTTTGTTATTGACAGGTGAAGTCTATGGAACTTCCATTATCACCAGCAATTTCTTTATGTTTGAATGCTTTAAGTTTTGTGGAAATTAGTAGACTCTTGGCTTTCAGAATTTAAGTCACCCTTAGCCTGTCCCCTCACTTTGTCAATGAAGAAATAGAAGTCCAGGGAGGTGTCGTGATTTAGGCAAGACTTTAATCTAGGTCATTTCTAAGATCATGCCTCATCATTCATTTTTCCTCAACTGTATTTATTTTTTAGAAAAACATGTCTCTAGTAGCTTTTTATCAAAGAACCTCTAAACTCTTTTGTGTGAAAGATTAGTATTTTCAATTACAGATTGTGATTTTTTTCTCTTTTTCTCCTTTTAAGCATCTCATATCATGTTTTGTCATAGTAAAGAGACTTTTTTGATACTTCGGGATTCAAGTATGGCCACACTCCTTTCTGACTGCCTTACAGATTCTGGAGCCTGGGCAGAGTTCCCTCCAGATATTGTCACATTATTATAAAAATTGTAAAAGTTGGAAGAATCCCAGAAGCTGTTGCAGGACACGAAAACCGATGTTTTGCAGGTTTACTGACAGTTCTTGTCACGTGGAGGTGGCAGGATGTGTGACAGGTTGAGGAAGTGGTCCTGATGGTCAGTGCCTGGCGCCTCGCAGGCACTCAGCAGAGAGGAGTTGAATTGAATGAAGTGGGGGGTGAGGTCACCTTTGAGAAAATGTTTTGCCATAAAGGCAACAATGTCTAAATAAATATGAGTCCAGTAAATTAACCATCTGATAAATAAATGGCCTTTGAAGGTAAAAGGCTTTCTTTTTGACTCTTCATAGATTGTGGATTATTGGGTTCTGATCTGACAACAGAGTTTTCTGTGATGCAAACAGCCATGATGGAGTGAAGGGGCTCTTAAGTGGGGATACGCAGTCGAGTGACAGTCCCCTTAACTAACAGCATGACTGCAGAGTTGTTTTGAGCCTGTTTCTATGTGTCGTGGAAAGTAGCATCTAAGAAAGAGGTGGGTTCCGATGGGTGACTCATACTGGAGGATGTGAGGGTTTGAGAAAGTAATATTAGTAACTCTCGATTTTGATTCCATTAATAAGTGGAAAGACATTCACCAGATAACTTTGAACAAGAAGTTGCTAGATGAGGGGAAGGAGTCTTTTGGGGATCATGCTCAAGTTTCTGTTGAGTCCCAGCTGAATGCTGCATACACAGTGAGCTCTTGGTAAATAGTTATTGGCTGATGAATCTTAAAAATTAAAAATAATGAGCCCCCCAGTTTATGTGGAATTCAGCACCCTTTTAAAGGAATGTATCAGTGACATGAAATGGGAAATGTTAACACAGATGAAATCTTCTCCCTTGGATTAAAAAGTATGCATAGAACCCTAGCCGGTTTGGCTCAGCGGATAGAGCGTCGTCTTGCAGACTGAAGGGTCTCGGGTTCAATTCAGGTTAAGGGCATACACCTCAGTTGCAGGCTCCTCCCCAGCCCGGGCCCTGGTCAGGGCTCATGCAGGAGGCAACCAATCAATGTGTTTCTCTCACATCAATATTTCTCTCTGTCTTTCCCTCTCTCTTCCACTCTCTCTGAAAATCAATGGACAAATATCAAAGGTATGCATAGAGCCCCTCCGGGTGTCCGAGTGACATTCCCACTGACGTCGTGCTTTCGTTTAAAGCCTCAGATGACGATTCTGATAGCTGCCAGGGAGTTTTCTACACTGCTCCCCAGCCCCTTACAGAACTTGGGCTTAGAGACCAAACAGGAGTGGATACGCGAAGAAAAGAGCTTATTCTTACAGAGCAGGGTCCTCCATTGTTTGGGGGATCACAGACTCCTTTGGGAATCTGGTAATAGCACTGGGCTCCAGAAAAATTTACAGGATTGACGTGTGATTTCATGGGCCCCCTGGAGCCCAGCCAAGACTCCATGTTAAAAAGGGTTTGGAAGGGTCCAGAGGCACAGTGATGTATCTCCAAAGAACTGTCCTCCCACCCTTCACCCCCAGCACTTGGTGAAAAATGAATTGTGACTGGTGAGCCCACACGATGTGATGATATAATTGGTCTTTATTTTTTCCCATCACTTTACCCAATCCACTGCTGAGCCCCCAGCTTCCTGGCAGGATAGAATAGAAACTGTTCCAGAAAAATAAAAAAAGAGCAACCTATACTTTTGAGAACAATTTGCAGAATAGAGAATGCTCCCAGCAGCCGCCTACAAATCTCCCTCGTCAGAGGAAATGAGTGGGATGATTTCAGGGACATTGCTTCCCCACAGCACTTTTCTAGTTTAAGTTCTAATGGATGAGAGACACCTGAGTGAAGAGCGGGGCTTCATGGTGCCCCAGGAAAGGCCCTCGTGGAAGAGCCAGGTGTGTCCCAGTGCAGGGCACTGCTCAGCACCAAGCATCCTTTCTAAAAAACAAATGAGGTTTTTTTTTTGGGGGGGGAGGGGCAGAATAAAAATAGTTTCCAATGACAAAAATAATGTAAAAGACAAAAAGGAATATATGTTCTTTGTAGAAAATTTGGAAACTTTGAACAATAGAATTCAATAAACCCATCATGAAGCAGTAGCTATATTTTGGTGTATTACCTTCCTGGCATTATACACACACTCACTTTAAATATTTTTCATTAGGAAATAGTGCAGACATACAAAATGGTGTAAAGGATAATATAAAATTCCATGTAGCTATCAATGCAATTGAAGAAATATGCCCTTAACAGCAAAGCTATTTATTGATTTCTGTATTTTTCATTTACTTTACTTATTGAGATCATGTTACCACATCTTGAAACAGTCTTCAGGGGCATTGTTTTTAGTAACTTTACAGTACATTGTCAAATGGGGGCACCAGATTTCCTTAACCCATCCTTCATTGGCTATTTAGATAAGTTACAACTTTTTCTCTATTATAAATAACACCGGTGGGTGTTCTAGAGTACCATTGCGTAACCTTTTATTAGTAGGATAAAATGTGGATCTGGCTAAACGAGTATGGATATTTTCTAAATCCGTGAACAGGTTTGTACCCCTCCTGGCACTGAGAGGTGGAAACGCAGTTCAGAGCAGTTGAGTATCCTGTACGGAGACTCGGAGTGGGGATAGTGTTCAGGTTTCTCTGGCCCATCGCTCTTTCAGCTATTTCTTTGGTCCCTTGCTAATCGGTGACTTTCACATGGGACATTTGCTTACACCCCCTCTTTAGGAGGAATCCTTCCTGCTTCGTCTGGAGGGTGGCGGGGGGGCCTGGAACTTTTCCAGGGTAGCAGGTTGAACCATGATTGGGGGTGGGGTGAGATCCATTTAATCTCATAACTGTCCTATGCCCGTAGGTGTTATCATACCTTTTTGAAGATGAGGAAACTGAGGCTCAGAGAGATAAGCAATTTGCTTCAAGTCCCAGCTCATTGTAGATTTAAACCCAGGATGGCTGGGTTTCACTGCTTCCCCACGCTGCCTCCAAGACAGGCAGGAAAAGAAAGTGTTTGGCTCCGTGGCTTCTGGTAGTGGGTGACGGGTCTTGATGGCAAACCACCTTCGAGGTTTATGACATACATCCTCAATTTCCATACTGTGCTTTCCCATTACTTACCCTGTTGCGTGGATGCTCAAATCACAAGTGTTGATGTCCAAGGGGAAAAGCTTCCTGTCTCGATTAAGCCAAATAATGTTTCCTTGCTAGGATATGTTAAACCAGACACCGAGTAGCAGCAGGGGTATTTCATCTCTGCTCAGCAGAGTCCAGATAATTTAGAAAGATACTGTTTCTGTGGTTTTTTCTCTTGGTCTGTTCTGGAACTTGCTAACTGGGCAGAGTAGTCTTGCCCCGGCCAGCGTGAGGCCTCGATGAATTCCATGGATTTCAGTAATGCTCTTATCGCTGAGGAGACCAGGCCTGCCTCTGAGATTGGGTCTTCATTAGCACATGCTTATAGTCAACCTGTTGGCATTTCTTCCGTTTTGGATTTACGATCTGCCCTTCTTTTGTTCAAATTTTCTGCAAAGAACATATATTCCTTTTTGTCTTTTACATTATTTTTATCATTGGAAACTATTTTCATTCTCCCCCTCCCCCGGTCCCCGCAGAACTCATTTGTTTTTTAGAAAGGATGCTTGGTGCTGAGCAGTGCCCTGCACTGGGACACACCTGGCTCCTCCCCCAGGGCCTTTCCTGGGGCACCATGAACCCCCACTCTTCACTCAGGTGTCTCTCACCCATTAGAACTTAAACTAGAAAAGTGCTGTGGGGAAGCAATGTCCTAAGGAGGTGGCGACCCTATGTTGAGTTCAAGGTTGTTCTCACGCTGCCATCTCTGATGGCAAATTTGCTCGTTGTTGACAGACACATTACATTTTGCCTTTGCCCTAATTGATTAGGTGGCGGACCGTACTAATTACTGTGATCTTCTTCTCTCTGACCCACCTCTTCAAAAGCACAGTGGCAAAGAGATTACAAGGAGCGTCAGGACACATGCTCAGAAATTAACGATGTAGCAAAGTGTCAGTCATCGTTTCAAGGTGACACCCAGGGGCCATGTTAAATGAGGTTCTTATGCTCCAAGAATAGTTGTTTGAATTTGTCATCAGAAATGCAAACTTTGGGAGCTAGAGACTGATCACCATTTGAAACCTCAGTTTCCTCAACTGAAGCTGAAACTCTAACAGTGCCCCACCTTAGAGTTGTAAGGATTAAAATTAGTTAATTCCTGTAAAGCACTCAGGACCCGGCCCATAGTAACCACAAAAAGTACTAGCTATTATTGCTGTTTGTTTCATACAAAATCAACTATGGGTAAATTTGAGGTACTGATTGTTGGCATCAGTGTTTCATAAATAGAACTGATCATGAAATTTTTAAAAACACCAGTATCTGAGGAGACATATGCAAGGAGTTTTACTGCAGCATTTTGAATAGTAGCCAAAAGCTGGAAACAGCATGAATATCCGAATTATATAGACTTGTAAATATATTTTAAAATGTAAGTATAAAACACTATTATAGAACACATAAAATACAAAGTATGCTCCTAGATCAGCCGTGGGCAAACTACGGCCCGCGGGCCGGATCCGGCTGTTCTATCCGGTTCTCTTGCTCTCCCCTCCGCTCCTTTACTTTGAATTTATATTAGTTCACACAAACACTTCATCCATGCTTTTGTTCCGGCCCTCCGGTCCAGTTTAAGAACCCATTGTGGCCCTCGAGTCAAAAAGTTTGCCCACCCCTGTTTGTCCATTCAAAGGAATAAGCACGGAAGATCATACATTGCATTGGGGTTAGTGGTTATGTTAGGAGAATGGAATTACAAGAAGGGATGACTGGGTTCCAGAGGTCATGACCTTTGACATATTGTGAAACCTAGGAACATACCTTCCCCCAGAAGACTGTTTATATATACTTAAAGTAAAATACACAAGATTACAACAAAACCCAGTTATATTGAAATATGGTTATCCAAATATTTAAAAAACAAATTTGTAATAAGAGTTATGTATGTGCTTCTTAATCAATGAGTTAAGTAACAAGATCTGGCAACAAGTCTAATAACTAATATACCTAATAGGAGATAGAGTAAATGATATTTTGAAATACCCACATCAACCACACTGTGATTTAAGCACATAGTGATTTCTATGGTGACAAACTCATTGGTCTGCTAATGCAATTTGCCTCCTGTACTCACCCCATCTGGGGCTGGGTCTCGAACCTGCAACCAAGGTATGAGCCCTTGACCAGAATGGATCCTGAAGCCCTTTGGTCCACGGGCTGACACTCTAATCACTGAGCAAACTGGCCAGGGCTGTCCTTATATTTTTAGAGATGAATACTGAAGGAGTAGCATGTCATGATATCTGTAACTTACTTTTGAACACTTTCACATACTAGTAAAATATAAAGTGAATATTTTAAAAAGAAAAAGAAACATTTTCTTTTTAATTACTCACTAACACTACATATATCCCATCATTTAAAAAAATCAAACAACAGAAATAGAGTTAACAGCCCTTTGACCACTGCCCATCCCACTCACCTCCTCAGGTATAATCCCAGTTATCAGCTCAATCTCCTCCTGGATATTCAGACAGATAATAGGTACAGAAATAAAAATTAGTTTGTGGCGGTATTTTAAGGACATAAGCGTTGTCATCTTTTGTTTTACTTTGTAACTTGCTTTCCTTTTCTTTTAACTAATCTTTACTTTTTTAGAGCCATCTTAGGGTCACAGCAAAATTAAGCAGAAATTACAGAGTTTCCATCTACCCTCTGCCCTCATGCGCACACAGCCTCCCCCTACTATCCACATCCCCACGAGAGTGGTACGTTTGTGACGCCGGGTAAGCACACTCATCATAACCACCCAGAGCCCGTAGTTTGTATTAGTGTTCACTTGGTGTTGTGCATTCTGGGAGTTTTGACAAATGTGTGATGACGCGTATCCACCACGATAGTGCCTTACAAAGTAGTTTCACGGCCCTAAAAATTCTCTGTGCCCCACTTGTTCATTCCTACACTCTCTCACTGGCAACACTGATAGTTCTATTGTTTGCAGAGTTTTGCCTTTTCCAGTCTGCCCTACAGTAGGTAGCCTTTTCAGACTGGCTTCTTTCACTTAATTATATGCATTGAAGTTCTCCATGTCGTCTTGTGGCTGGAGAACTCCTTTTTTCTTTTTTTTTCAAATCACTGAAGTAATATTCCATTGTATGCACATAGCACAATTTACTTATCCAGTCACCTAGTGAAGGATATGGTTCATTGCATGGCTGCCCGTTCATGCACAAAACCAATGAGTCATAGTTTGCTTTGACCTGATTCTCCATTGGAGAGGCACTTTTGTCGTTTCCAGTATTCCCCAGTTCCAACAATGACCGTCCTCATCCCCCAGAACCAGTAGTAAGGTCGATGCAAAAAAAAAAAAAAAATGCCTGTGGACACGTGCTCTTTTACGTGAGTGTGAATAGTAGTAAGTTGCCATTGTTAAAGTTCAGATTCCTGTGCTGAAGCAGAAAGCAAAGTGTTACCAAATGCAGGTCTGAGCAGGCTGTTAAAATTGATGGAGAAGGAAAGTTTTGTTTCCATCATGTATGCTTCACTTAAATAATAGTGTGTGTAGCTCTTAGACTTAGATATCCAGAAATAGCATCTGTGGTTTAAAAAGAAAGAAAGAAACAAGAGACTGTCCTTGCGAATTCAAAGAATAAGTTTGTTATATTGGCAAAGTTTACATCTCAACTGCCTTTAACATCTTGTTGTTTATCATTAATTCTACTTTGAGATTATTTGCAGTAAAACAGTCACTAGAAAATAATTGTTCACAAGTGCTTTTTCTGATTATTTCTTTTTCTAAAAGGTAGCCTGGGTCTGTCCCCCTGAAAATTATGTAAATAATCTTGGTTAGGAAGTTCCATCCAGGCTTCCGTTGCCAGATAAATTTTTTCCCAAATGACTTATGTAATTGCATCAAGCCTCATGTTTGATCTCATTATATATTCCTGGTTTCAATAGCAGAAGTTTTTGGTTTTCTTTCTTACTTTTCTTTTTCCCTTGACATTTAAATTCTTGGGTAACTTTGGAAAAAGGTCAAAATAATGGAGTGTCCAGGTGAATTCTCGTGTCTTCCTGCACCTGCTGTCTAACTGACACTGCTGTTTTCGGATCATGTTATGGAGAAAGTCAACCCAGTATAAGCAGGTGGTTTCTCTATAAGCATCACTTCACGGCCAGTATTGATGGTGAAGCATTTGAAACAGAATCATCTGCTTATCTTCAGTGGTCAAAATTGACAGCACCGTCCTGCAGGGAACTAAAGGTGTTTATTGTGATGCTTTCATGAGCAGATTGACCTCTTCCTTTGATGTTTCTATAAATGAGATTTCTTCTACTCCCCTCACACCTCAAAATATCAGTTTCTAAAATTGGAATCTTCTAGGAACACTAAAATCAATAAATTTAAAGTGTTTTCTTTGCCTTTCCTTGGCAGGGCAAAGTGATTTTTTGCCGGCCAGGTCTATATAAATCCCATCCAAGGGTAATATTTATTACTATAGAATTAATGAACTCATGTGTTTATTCTTTAGTTCATTCATTGCATGCACTAATTCAATCAAGCAGTATTTATTGAGCTGTACCCTGGGTCAGGCGCAAGGACACTGAAGGAAGTGAAACTTAGGACTCATTCATCTGCAGAGGAGTGGAAATTGCTCTTGATTTTGTCACAAGTTAACCAAGCACGGAGAAGGCACATCTTAATGCACCCAGTGCTGGTTTTCTGCTTTCTGTAAGGGAATAATTCCACATTGTTGGTTGGTTTTGAAATAAATAAATTTTGCTATATATTCTTCTGGTAACATTTTTCTACCTTAGAATTTCCTTGAAATTGATTTATTTTCTTCCTGCTGGTCAACCTGAAGGTTCGACTGAGGAAGCGCTTCACAGTGTTTTATGGAAAAGCTGACCTTGAGAAATTGTACTGTATGGCAGGTGAGCTTTACACCTGTGCTCTCCTTACTGTGAGCTTATAGGATTTGGGAGCACTGGGTTTCAGAGCAAGATCTCTCAAACTTTTAGACCTGAAAGGGACCTGGAAGAGAGTGTCTTGTTGAATGCATTTCATTGTGTAGCTGTGGCAATTGAAGCTGGGATAAGTCAAGTGTTATCCTGCCCAAAGTGACTGACGATGAGTGAGAATACAAGTCTTGGGCCTCATGTTCCGGATTGGACCTTAAACCCCAGAGGAAGTAGAAGCTAACAGTTCTGGTTTTGACGTTGTGAATACTGGCCTCACCACTCCCTACCTTTGTGACCTTGGACAACATATTCAGATTCTTCTGTGTTATGGTTTTCTTGGCTGGAAAAATACAGATGATAATAAGGTTGCTGTAAGGACTCAATACGATGATACAAGTAGAGCTGTGGCACAATGTGGCAACAGGTAAGCATACTTACTATTGATATTGCAAAAATAATCCAGGACCATAGAACAGGGATATTGTCTATTTTAGGCAATAGTGTCTCCCTGGTGCCCAAGAAAGTGCCTGGTATATATCCAACCATTAGTTAAGATTAGTTGAATGGATTTTTTTCTAATGTGTATTTGGTAATTCTGATAAATACATGATATCAGGAAAGAGAAAATAAAGATGTTCATATGCTGCTTAAAACAAGAGGGTTGTGGAGGTCTGTGCCTTTTTAGGTGGAACGAGTTTGTTTTTAAAGAGGTATTTGACAAAGCTATTGATTTCATCCTGCAAAGCTTCATTCAGATCCAAGCAGTCTCGATCAATAGGTGACTGACTGATAACAGCAGCTCAACTCTGCCTTTCAATAGAGCCAGAACCACGCTATGACCACCTCCAGTGGGACCACCTGTATCAGGCCCCCGTCATCACAATGGCTGGATGATTCCAGGGGCCTCCCACCTGATGGCCCTGCATCTGCCTTTGACCCTTTGCTGTCCACTATCAACACAGCAGCTAGAAGGTTTCTTTTAAGCCTAAATCGCATGCTGTCTCTCTCATGTCTCCCTCGTCACTCAGTGGCATTGCCACATCCTCCTAGTGGCCCTTGAGATTCTGGACCCCTACTCCCCCCCCTTTCCCTGGGCTCTCACCACACTGTCCACCCCTTATTCTCCTGCGCTCAAACCCCGGGCCTTAGCAATTGCTGGTTCTAAGTGGAGAGCTCATTTACATACCCGTGTGACTGACTTCCCCCTTTTCCTTCTGGTATTTCCACAGATGTTCTTAAAGGTGCTTTTTCTGTCTCCCTATGTTGAAAATCATCTCCATTTCCAGACTCCACTCCATCTCTGCATTCCCTACGCCTCTTACCCGACTTTATTTTTTTCTTCATAATATTTACCATCACCTGCCACATGATGTATTTTCTACTTATTAGTGTCTGTCCACACTAGAATATAACTTTTATTTTGTTCTTCTGCCATATTCCTAATATCTGGGATGGTGTCTGGCACGGAGTGTGTCGACTTAACATTTGTTGGATAAATGAGTGGCCACTGTAATGTTCCTATGTTTCATGCTGTCTTTAGAAGGTTATTGTAAACATGAGCTGGCTTTATCTTGGCAACACTTTAAGGATGTCTATCTTCCTCTATATATGTATGTGCGTTCCCTCAATTTTTAAGAAAAGCCATAAAACAAGAGGCAAAACCAAGGCCTACCTGACGAGACCTTGTACTATACAAAGCAAGATAAGTGAGCTTGCTGCCCAGCTTTTACGAGCTCATAAAATAAATCAGCCCGGACATAAGAAGATATAAGCAGTGTGGAATGCACCCGGGATTCCTGCAGATGTGGAATTGGTAATGCCAATGCTTCCACATCTAGCCCAGCCGGTGCTGCAGGAATCTCAGGGTAATAGTAGGAACGGAAATTTCCTGTTAAAATGAAAACCATCCCCCCTTTGAAGTCTCCATTTCTTTCCATTTAATTGGCATTTATTGAGTGCAAAGCACCGCTCCGGGTGCCTGCCATGTGGTGAGAGAAGGAGAGGTGTGTGTAAGGAGCTGTCAGTCACACTCATCTCTGGGTGATCCGTTGAATGAAAAGGAGTATATGCCAGGCCGTTTAAAGCGGTGGGCTACCAGGACATACATCATCTGTATCTCACCCTGGAATGTGTTCTGGTGATTACATTGAAATGTGAGCATGCCCTGAATTCTTGAGCATTTTTGAGAAAACAAGAAAGCTACTTTGTAGAGACCCAGCTTTGTAGGGACTAGAATGTTCTAGGTTATCCCAGCGGGACCTGGGTGGAATTCTTCCCCGCTCACCCTCCCGGACTGGTGGGGGAGCCTCACCTGGGAAGGTGATGCAGGGTGCCTCCTCTTTACCTTGTGTGTTTAGCTTCTCGTACCTGGAGAAGGTGAATAAGGCTGTGGTTTAAATGCCTTTCATGGACTATAAGCTTCAAAGACAGTGGAAAACTACGTAAGAGGAGCTAAATGGACCCCCAAATGCACCTGATGATTTCCTCCGCTTAATTATGCTTATAACTTAAAAGAAAGAAGGGCTTTTTAAAAGTTATTACCCAAAGGCAGATGGTTCAGCTATCGCTAACAGAGGCCACTGCTCACAGATGGCACCTCGCCAGCCACCTGTCTAAATGCCATCAGAGCCACTAAATTCCATTGAGGAGGCAGAAGAGAGACAACATCTTAACGTGGTTTGGTTTTCACAAATGTGAACGTTATGTTTAGCTGAAAAAACTTTGGCTTTAAAAATTGTAAATTATCTTCTTATAGTCAGTATTTCACATGGTGTTACCTTCACGTGGAAAAGGGCGTTTGCTTGTGAGTATGCTTCTGAAGAGCCTTTTGCACAGCTGCTGACAACTCTGTCTGCCCTGCTCTTTGCCATGGCGGGATCATTCTTCTTTCGGGTTAATCCATGCTCCGTCACATCGTGTCTCTGCCACATTGCTGCTTTAAGTTTTGCTGTGTTTCTCCATGATGGTCTCTCTCCCTAATACAACCCAGCAATTGAGGCTGAAATTTAATTTAAATTATTGTCATGTTGCGGAAGTAGGCCTGCCAGGGGCATGCTGCCCCCATGGGGATGTGGAGGAGTGTCTGAAATGAGAAATGAGCTGGCTGCTGGAGACAGTCATGAAGAATGTGTCTGCAAACAGGGATGGCATGAGGGAGGGTTATCTCTGTGTGTTCTATAATGAAGGTCATGATTTATGGGCTCCCGGGAAACCACGGTAAGGAGTGAAATTGCCATTGGCACCTGGAGGTTTTGTTTAGTTTGGGAGCTTATGTTTGACTGAGTGTCTTGTGTTGTTGAAGCAGTGACATTTTACTGAGTACACTTTGAAATGTTGTTATATCTTACTAGAGGCCCGATGCACGAAATTCATGCAAGGGGCTCGGCCCTCACAGCCGCAGCGGCTTGCCTCAGCCCTCGCAGCCCTCGCTTGGTCCGGAAGGTCATCTGGAAGGATGTCCAGAAGGACGTTTGGCTGTCTGGTCTAATTAGCATGTTACGCTTTTATAGATGTGATGTGGTCTTGTGGTCTTAAAGATGCGAGCATGCTTTTGAGAGAAGGGTGTCCAGTAATTTCCCTCTTCCTAGAAAGGTCTCTGTTAAGTGGCATTGATCATGGACTAGCTTCCCATAGTGTAGGTGATTAAGAAGACATGTCTAGTCCTCGATCAAGGGCCTTATGTGTATGTTTAAATTCCTTTTCTCATTTATTTTTTCATTCATATTCATATTGATTGAGCATCTCCTATACTTGCACTGTATTGATGGTGAGCAGATAAAACAGTGAACAAGCCCTGGCTGGTGTCGCTGTGTTTAGAGCAGGGGTGGGGAACCTTTTATCTGCCAAGGGCCATTTGGATATTTATAACATCACTCGAGGGCCATACCAAATTATCAACTTAAAAATTAGCCTGCTATATTTGGTCAAACATTTAATTAACTTACCCCTAATGCCTTGGCAGGGCCAGACCAAATGATTTTGAGCTTCAGTTTCCACATCTATAAAGTAATCTAGTCAGATCACATCCTTTCCAGTGCCCAAATTCCCTGTGTCCATGATGTTTTGGGTACCAGGGGTTTTTCAGGTAGATGACTAAAAGGTAAATACAATTAGATGCTGGTTAATAATGGGAAAGCAATATGTAAGTTTGCTCTGTAACCACCTTGCTTCAGGTCTTTCTCTCCAACTCCTTGGGATGGCGGAAGCAGTTAGGGGCCACGAATGTGAGCTTTTCCATTTCTTATTATAGCAAACGCAAGACTGTTCTTTAATCAGGATGCTGTCTTAGTCACTGTAGGTCGCTATAACAAAATACCGTGGTCTGGATGGCTTAAAGAATAAATGATTATTTCTTAGAGTTCTGAAGGCTGGGAAATCCAAGATCAGGGTGGCAGCAGATTCAGTTCCTGGTGAGAGCTCTCTTCCTGGCTTGGAGACAACCACCTTCTAACCTTCTCGCTGTCCTGCCTGGTGGAAAGAGAGCTGTGATCTCACTTGCTCTCCTTATATGGACATTAAGCTCACCATGCCCCCTACCACTCATAAGCCTAATTACTTCCCAAACGCCCCAAATTACTTCCAAAATACCATCACAGCAAGGGGTAGGGCTTCAACATATGAATCTGGGGGGCCGGGAGAGACGGACACATAAACATTCAGCTCAGAACAGATGCCTTTTTAAAACACACCACATGTGTGATTCATTAGAAAAACAAAACCCTTCGGATGAGGAGGGGTGAAAGCAGAGATTCTAATGAAGCTGCCCAGTGTACACAGCCTAAATGAAGTGGAAAAAGCTAGAGGAGTTTTTGCTAAGGGACTTCATTTGACTCTTCCGTCCTTTGATTTTGGAATCCTTTGTCAGCAGTTGTAACAGGCACGCTTAGCTGCCCCCACAAACATTTTCCAGTGGAGGAGTGTTGATAACGTTTCAGTGACCTAAAAAAAATCTAATGACAGGGCCAAAGGAAAGGCAGGAGGTGTAATTTGCTGGTCTGCCTTGGTCAGCTGCCCACAGCAGCGTGGTCCTGTGTGAGTCTTTAAACGAACGTACATTGCCACGGAGATCCCCCCGGGGCAGCACGATTTAGCCTTGGCCTCCTAGAGGAGCTGCAGATTCAAACAAGAGCAGCACTGTTGGCCTTCAGACTACAAGCGGACTGCTTTCTTTGTGACATGTCGCCCAGCGAAATAATCCTGATAAAAGCTTTTTGTTTAGCCCTTGGAACAAGAGCAGGGATTTAGGGAAGGAGTGTTTCCCCACCCTCGTAAAAAAAGTGGTTTGATGTTGGCTCAGCAATAGCTGTTCAGCAGATCTGGATTCAAAGTGAGCATGGGGGTGGGGGGAATTGTGGTGTAGAGAGGTTCTTGGGTGGCTCTCAGGTCATTTGGGGGGCTCTCACACTTAAAGACAGACGAACTGCTACCGCTCCCAGTCCACTCGCCATGCCTTTGCCTCGGTGCTGTTCCTTGTAGATTCCATATGGCGAGGAGGCCAGGGACTTAAGCCCCATTTCAAGCTATGGGTGACAACCTGGGATTTTGACTTTGTATCAGACTGGCCAGAGGAAACCCCGCATTTTTAGTGCACTCTCTCACTAACATATGGGTTGATACCTAAGGACATCGTAGGTTGATCTATTTATCTAAATCCTCTTTTCGAGACCAATTGAATGTTTTCCATTTATTCTACCTAATTTTATAGTTGGCTTTTTCTAATAGTGCATGCAAAATTTAATTTAGAAGTATTTAACCAACTAAGGTTTTGTATGCAAGGCAATTAAAAAGCCAAAATTAAAAGCAGCAACTTTTTTTCCCCCCTTTTCTGGGTTGCCTCAACCCTTATTCACCTCAAGGATTTTTAAAGAACAGCTCAAGTAAAGTCATGGCCTGCTACTTAAAACAAGGGGTTCTGAGAGGAAGTCACCCAAGTTCACCAGGTGCAAAGCAGGGAGTTCGTGGGCACAATGGCCCTTGCTGGTACCTAGCACCAGGTCCTGGTTCGCAGGGTGGTTCTGGGTGGGCTAATTCAGAATCCTGCTGAGTACGCCAAGTCAATGGTGAAAGAAATGTCCAAACATGTAGAGAATTTTTCAGAGTGTATTTGAGCCAAATTGATGACATGTGCCAGGGAGCAAGATCTCAAATGCCCTGGAGAATAAGTTGTGAAGTTTCTTTTATGCATTTGAGAGTAAGGAGGGAATGAAAGGAAGAGTACAGAAGGTAGGAGGGAGCAACTCAGGGATGGCATTATAAGATAGTTACGATTAGGGGTGGCCCCGCTGGTGTGGCTCAGTGGTTGAGCATTGACCCATGAACCAGGAGGTCATGGTTTGATTCCTGGTCAGGGCACATGCCCGGGTTGTGGGCTCAATCCCCCCAGTAGGGGGCTTACAGGAGTCAGCCTGTTGACGATTCTGTCTCATAATTGATGTTTCTATCTTTCTCTCGCTCTCCCGTCCTTTCTTCCTCTGAAATCAATAAAAACATATTTTAAAAAAAGATTTGGGATGGCCAGGTGGAGACTGGATTACAGGTAGTTAAGATTATGTGCTCTCCAATCAATGATTCTTTCTCATCATTGATGTTTCTATCTCCCTCTCTCTTCCTCTCTCTGAAATCAATTTTAAAATAAAAAAATCAAAATAAAACGATTATATGCTCTCTTGAGGGTGATTATGTTTATTTCAAAGGTGTGTTAACCTAGATGCACAGAAACAATGACAGGGCTTGCTTAAGGCAAAGGTAAACCTTTTACTAAAAAGTTATGTGCCTGGGGTATAAAGACCCACCATAACCTGCCAAGTTAAGAATTTATGAACAGATCACCCTGTGAGGCTACTTTTCAAAAAAACCCTTTTTTCCATCCACAGTGATAACCACTTTGAATGGGTTCTGATAGGAACAGTTCTAATTATTTTCATTTTTTATTTTTTCAAATACCTGGGCCTTTTTCTTCTGAAAAAAAAAAAAAGTTTTAAAATTATTGCCTTGTTATCGGTCTGTGATCTGGCAGCTTAGGAAATATGGCCCATGGCTGTAGCCCTGGATGCTTATATAACAGGCTTTGGTCCCCATAGTTCCTTTTAAAGGGAGAATGTGTGTCAGAGATTTGAAAAGCTCTAATGTAAATTTTTAAAGAAATAACATTGCTTAGACCTTACTGAGATTATAAAGAAACAAGTAGTTGACCTTGGGAGGCAGAGCAAAGCTTCTAAACAAGCTCTAGAAATGCTGTAGATTTTTTTTAATTCCAGTTTTATTACAGCAGAGGGGTCAGCTGCTATTATGATGGAGGTAGGCTAGAATTTTCACTTTGGGAAAATTCTAAAACAGAAGATACAAGTAAATGAGAGGGGATATATTAGATTTGATGACTTAAGAATCCTTCAGTCCTGCCCTGGCTGGGTGGCTCAGTTTGTTGGAGCATCGTCCCGTACACCAAAAGATTGCAGGTTCAATTCCCAGTCAGGGCACATCCCTAGGCTGCGGGTTCCATCCCCAGGTGGGGCACGTACGGGAGGCAGCCCATCAATGTTTCTCACATCAATGTTCCCCTCTCCCTTTCTTCTTCTCTAATATCAATAAAAACATATCCTTGGGTGAGGATTAAAAACAATAATAACCCTTCGGTCCCATGTTGGTATTTGAAGGCTCTGGGGTAAAGGGCTTGAGAAAGAGGTTATTCCTCCCCTTATCCCACACTGCTTTTGCTGCCTAAGTTATGTGTAATTCACGTGGCTTGGTGCTCTTCCATGGTCACCTCCCTTTGGAGATGTCTTCCAGGGATCCAGATGGGCTGGTTGTGGATTCAGATCATCCAGCCCCTGGCAGACATCTCTGATGGACACCAGAGTAGGCCGCCAGCCCCACCATCTCCTTCCTCACCGTCGAACCCTCTGGTCTTTAGAATAAAACTGAGTGAAGTGACATAACTGGGACACTTTGAAAGCCAAATAGTGAAATTGAAAAATGACACTTGTCTTTTTTGTAGTTTTCAACGTTAAATTTCCTTTTACTCTAGGGGTAAGGGTAAATATTTGGAATTGCCACCAGTGATGGCATCTGTCATCCATCCTCTGGGCCGCAGATTTGGGAGGGTTCTGGCTCAGCCTCATAGCTTTCCCCCTCTGGTGCTGTAGTTGCTGCTGTCAATTAGGGGGAGGCAGTCCAGAGGACCTGATTTTCTATCAATAAAGGTCCATTGGTTGCTACCAAGAGGAGATTTTTTTAAAGAGTCAGAATCCACTCTCTTGATAAATCATTTTATCATAAACTCTGGATAAAAATGGGCACAGTCCTAGCCAGTTTGGCTCAGTGGATAGAGCGCCGGCCCTCGGGCTGAACGGTGCCAGGTTCCATTCCGGTCAAGGGCACATACTAGTCCCTTGGTTGCAGGCTCAATCCCAGCCCTGGTGAGGCGCGTGCGGGAGGCAACCAATCAATGTGTCTCTCTCACATCGATGTTTCTGTCTCTCCTTCTCTCTTCCACTCTCTCTAAATATCAATGGAAAAATATCCTCAGTGAGAATTAACCAAAAAAAAAATTTTTTTTTAAATGGGCACAGTAATTTTGCTTGACAACCTTCATCTTTCTCATCATAAAGAAACCCTTTGGTGGCTTGCAGGCACCTCTCCATCCTACCCCTCACCTTCATCTCTCTCCTCTCCACTCTCCTCAGCTCCATTCACTCTGGGATCCACTCCAGTCTGGATTCCTCCCCTACCCCTTGTAGCCGCACTCCATATGTTGGTGTTGAATAAATGACCCAACTGCCGTGGCCACATGTAATGAGGTCTGTTTTTCCCTCCTGACCTCTGCTAGTGGTGTGGCTGACCCTTCCTGGTCAAGTCCTCCCTTCCACTACCTCTGGACCACACACTCTCCTATCCACCCTCACCTTTCTGGACACGCCTGCTGGGATTCTCTGGTGGGCACCTCTTCCTGTGGGAACGGCCATCGGGTCCTGAGGGAGGCCTCCAGGACAGCTGCATTTGATTGTCTCCCCAAGGCTTTATACTTAACATGTCTGAGCTGTGACTCCTTTCCTCCCCTCACTCCACCAAACCCATTGCCCTTTGACGTATTTGTGTCCCCCTGAATAGTACCTCTCAGTTGCCAAAGCCAGAAACCTGGGAGGTGGCATGGCTTCTTACCTTTCCCGCAAGTCTTCACCCGTTTGCCTCCGCAGTATCTCTGGAATCCTCCGGTTTTCTCCACTCAGTCCTTGGCCTGCGTTCGCGCTGGCACCTCGGAGATCAGCCCACCTCCTTCCTCCCCTCAGACCCATTCCCTCATGAAGCCAGTGGGATCTTCCCACAACACAAGTCAGGTTGCTGCTCTGTTATTTTCACCTTTGCCGACTCCTCCTGTTCCCTCTAGCGAAATCCTGAGGATAAAGCCTAGTTCTTCAGGTGGCTTTCAAGAGGCAGCCCCAGCCTGCCTCTGGGGTTTCACCATTCCGCGCCCCACCCCCACGCTAGCTGAATGCACTGTCATTTTTTACCATAGTCCTGCCCACCTGCTGGTCCTTCTGCCTGGAATTTTCTTTCTTTCGTCCTCACCCCTGCCTGATCGTTCTCAGATTTCTGCTTTCTCTGTAACTTCTCCTGAGAAGCCCTCCCTGATGCTCAAAGAGAGTGAGGTACCCCTTCTGGAGGCTTCCACAGAAGCCTGCATTCACTTGCTATGACGTACCCACAGTGCCTGGCACAACTCTTGGCACATAGTCTGTGCTTCACGGATACTCAGCATGGAGGGGGAAAGAGGCTCTGGAAAGTTTAAAGCACTCATTGATTTTGTTTCTTAACAAAAGTCTCTAATGAAAATTCAACAAGAAAACCTTGAACCACAAGGTAATTCAGTGAGATAGATATATATATGTTTTTTTTTTAAGCCCTCACCTAATGATATTTTTTCCATTGATTTCCAGAGGCAGTGGAAGGGAGGGAGGGAGAGAAAGGGAGGGAGGAAATGAGAGAGAGAGAGAGATTGGTTGCCTTCTGCACGTGCCCTGGGGCAGGAATGGAACCTGCAACCCAGGTATGCGCCCTTGACTGGGAATTGAACCTGTGACCCTTTGGTCCGAAGATCCAGCACCCAAACCAGTGAGCCAAACTGGCTGGGGCACTCGGTGATATTTTTGAGGGTGGAAGATGGAAGCTTCTGACTTGTCATCTCAGCTTTTCCTCTGACAACAGTGTCGCCTGTTCTGTGACCCCTGCACCCCGTGCTCAGGTACTGGAGGGAAGTAAGTGCCGTTTTGCAGGAAATCAAAACGAGGTGCAACATATGTACAGATGTCCATCTATGGATCAAATTCAGCGTTTAAAAATCTCCTCTTCCTGGGAGGTCTTGTTTTCTTAAACAGAAAATCTTCTGAACTTCAAAGGGAGACTCTCAACTGAAGCACTGGCTACTTTTAGCCCACTTTCTCCTCTCTGAGGCGCAAGCATGAGCTGTGCATCCATCGAGCAGCCAGCCAGGCTTCCTCTGTGGGAAGTTATAATTCTCGTGAGTCAAGGGAATGGTTGAGAGGATAAAGTGGACATGTCAGGTTGAGGTTTGATGAATCAGCCACTCTAGCCTGAAGCTGGAAAGATTACCAGCTGCATACTTCACATTTTCTTCTCCAATTTGACCCTTAAGAATGGCATATTATACGAGTGGGGTTTTTTACAGCACGTGAATCAGCTTGTGACAACTCTGTAGGGTTTTTTCCTTTAATCCTATGAAACAAAAGAGAATGAGCCATGGTTTTGATTTGCAGAAGTAGGGGGAAAGGGCCCAGTCCTGTAGCTTTCTGCTGATGCATTTATGCATTTCAGAAAACAGCAATTTGGGTCTTGGGGTGTGCACAAATGTGTACGTGTGCGTGCGTGTGCGTGCGTGCATGTGTGTGTGTGTGTGGGGGGGGGTGGGTGTGTGTGTCTTCCAAAGGTGATGTTAGCATGCAGGGAGTCAGGCTGCTCGCCAGGTTGTGCCTGCGGGGCACTGGTGCTGTGATGGGATCAGGTCACTGGCAGTCAGTGTGTGGGTCCAGAGGTCCCCTTTTTTCATGTCTCCAACATTTCTGGGCTCCGATTCAACTCAAAGAAACTACAAGAGGAAGAACCAGGAAAGAACACTTACTCAGATCCTCCCTCCTGTGAGATAAAAGCACTCCAGATATAAAAAGGGCAATGAATAATGAAATAGGATTAGACACCCAGGGGGCCATGGGCCTTCAGAGACCCCATGTGGTAGGGTTCTTGGGAGGGGGCGGGGGGAGTTTCTGGTTTCTATACTAAGGCAGTTTTGTTGCAGTGACCCACAGCTCTGCTCTGTGGTGGGCTTGCTCTGCACAAGGAGGAGCCTTGACAAACTAAGGCTGGAAAACACTGGTGGGAGCAGAATGAGTAAGACGGGATGGGGAGACTCAGAGGTCTTTAGGGCCCGCTGGACTCTCCCAGGGCAAATGAGGTGACAGCAGGCTCCGGGCCAAATCGACCAGGCTACACTCCACCTAGAACCACTGAAGGTGCGTTTTCTCCCCCACAGGTGATGGGATCCAATCAACTTAATAATACTGAGTCACTGTAAAAAAGTAGATTTCATAGATAAATGTTGGTGTATACATTATATATAAAAAGAGACAAGATAGATCTGAAATGATTTCATGAAAAGTTTATCTCTGGAGACAGGCTTTGGGTGATTTTAATTTTCTTCTTTTTGCTTGTCTGTAGCTTCTAGTTTTTCTGCAAAGATCATGTGTTACTATACACTAAAAAAAAAAAAAACAAAAAAAAAAAAACCAAAAAAAAACAAACAAAAAAAAAAAACACCCCACACTAATAACAAGTTTTGTTTGTTTTTTAAGAAAAAAGTATTGAAGGAGCCCTGGCCAGTGTGGCTCAGTTGGTTGGAGCATTGTCCTGTACACTAAAAGGTCCCAGGTTCAGTCTCCAGTCAAGACACATACCCAGATTGTGGGTTCGATCCCTAGACGGGGAGCCTGTGGGAGGCACCTGATCAATGTTTCTCTCTCTCTCTCTCTCTCTCTCTCTCTCTCTCTCTCTCTCTCTCTCTCTCTCATCAATAAAAACATATCTTTTGTGAGGATTTAAAAAAAGAGTATTAGAGGAAAGACTGTGGAAAGGTAAGCCCATTAGGAGGTATAAAATAGTCCAGGTGAGGCATGACAGGGTCGGAAGGCAGGAAGTGGGTTTTGAAGTGGAATCCAGTGTGCTAGGAGACAGACAGCGGAGGGAGGGCAGCAGGGGAGGCCTTAGTGATGTTCAGTGGCCTTCTGTCAGTCACTAGAGCAGAGATGGATGGAGGAGGAAGGGACAGGAGTACCCAGTAGGCATAGAGGAAGTGGGAACATGGGGGACACGGGCTCCACCCCAGCACACAGCTGGGGACCTCAAGTGGAATTTGAGGGCATCTCCCCATGGAAAGGCCACATGGTGGACAAGCAAGTAGATGAATCTGGGAACCAGACCACCTGTCTTCTTGGGCTTCACTCTATCACTTACTAATCACATGACCTTAAACAAGTTCCTTGACCTCCCTGTGCCTCAGCTTCCCCCATCTATATATGGGGATAATAATAATACCTACCTCATATGGTTATTATGAGGACTAAATGAGTTAATATTTGCAAAGTGGTTAGCACAGGACCTGGCATTCGTAAGCTCTATATATAATGACTGATAAGTAGAAACTAAAATTGGAGCCCCTTGAGGACTGTGACTGTATATTTAATTGGACCTTCTCCAAGTGCCTCACATAGTGATAGGCAGGTATATTGTAAACACTATGCATTGCATATAGTTGTCAAATAAATAAACACGACAATTCATTTTTTAATAATTAGATCTCAGATGGCTTTGTTTTCTGTGCATGGGGCGGGGGAGGGAGGGCGGGGAGCGGAAACCTCACTTCATTTCAAGTTCCAAATAACCAAGTTTACAAAGAAATCTTGGTACACAACTGTTTCATCAGATGAGGACTGCTTGCCTGTATTTTCAAAAATTCCAGGAACCACAGGGCCTGTCCCTACATATGATGGATGATGTGGAAAAGCATCAATTAAACAAATAGGGCTTAAAAACTCTGTTGAGCGGTGTCTGGCAATGCATTACTGTGGTGGGAGAAGCACTGCTTAAAACTCAGAAAATGCATAAAGCAACTTAGTTTTGGATCTTGGGCCAAAATTGATAAGATCTAAGGCACGGGGCTACATTTTGTAAGGCATGTTTTCCAAAAGGCCCTTTCAGCTGTCATGTCCCAACTGCAGTGTTGAGGCAGCCTTCGAGGGGGGGTTGGAGAGAGGCAGGCACGGTATTTTTAGAATACATTGTTCCCTGAATTCTAGAAACAGCCAACCTAAGTTGAAAATGGGATTTCAGACACACTCTTCCACCCTTTGTGCTACTTTAAGATTGGTATCCAGAAATAGAAAAAAAAAGTGTGTTTTCTTTGCTAAGTTTCTTATTTCACCCAGAGGTGGGGAGGGACCATCTATCTTGGGCTATGGGAGTTGGCAAAACATCATCTTTAAGGTAACAGGCCACAGGCATCATGGGATGGAGGGATGATTCAATGTGAGAACTTTCTACTGAGGTCATGGTACACGAATAATAAAAGCAGCTAGTCTGCATTGAACTTTTACTGTATGGCTTAACATCTCCTTTCTCCTTTACACCTTTCAACAATCCTGAGAAGTTGCTACTTATTATTACTGTCCCCATTTTACAGATGAAAAGAATGAGGCTGAAACAGGTGGAGAAACTTGATCAAAGCTGTAACTCTGCATTGCTAGAATGAATCCAGAGACTATCCTAAACTGTGCTGTATGTATTGTCAAAAGAGCCTCCTTGAGCATGCGTTATTTTTATTTTAAATAAATCAGAGTTCCAGTTTTCATGCAAACCTGAAAAGAAGAATTATGTACATTTCTGGTGAAAGGCCATATGATTCTATAGGTACAGGACACTTAGGTGATATTTTGTAGTCCCTGGGATGTATAGGTTGAAGTCGCTTCAGAAAAGGCTGGCTCTCATGTCTGTGGGAGGTGAATGAGGCTTGGCTCACTGCAATTAAGATAAAAATAAATCTCTTTTATGGTTTTACTAAATAAAGAACTGGATACCTGCTGATAATAATTATGGTTCAGTCCAGCCTTTTTTAGAAGCCACCTGCACAGCATGTGTATTAAGATGTCTAAGTGGGAGAGCTGAGTGCTGTTCTCTCTCACCCTCCCCCCAGATAACTTTTATTACATGATAACAGCAGAAACTACTGCTTGTTGAGCTCCTCCATTTTTTTTTTCAGAAGTGGTACCAGATCCTTTACATATATTTTATTATTATTTAAATCTCAAAAAAGCCCTCTAAGTGAGAGCATATCATAGCCATTATACATTTGGGGAAACTGAGCCTCTGAAAAATTAAGTGAATTGCCTGAAGCCACAGAGCTAGCAAATGGCACATCTTAGACTTGATTCTCCAAATATTTTATTTTTTTGTATTGTGGAAATGCTTAAGCATACCCAGAATTCAAGAGATTGGTATGATGAAGCCCCCATAAACTGATTTACCCAGCTCCAATAGTTACTCATTGCTTACCATTTTTTTTTTTTACCTCTCCCCCATTCACACATTCTTTCTTTTCTTTTCTTTTTTTTTTTTTTTTGGTAATCTTAATCACATTCAAGCATCATATCATTTAATCCATAAATAAAACCCAAAGGTAGTTTAAATGTCACAACACCAATATTTTTTGGTTGCAAAGCTGCTTCCTACTCAGTTCAAGCCTTGCTTTGCTCCACAGTGAACTTTTCTCTCTAGTTCACGGTGTTTGTCGCGGTTGTGATGTCTCTGTGTGCTGTTTCCTGTGCCTTACAGCCTCCGAGGGGGCAGCCCCTGTGTCATCCTTCCCCCTTCCCCACCCACCCCCACACTGCACCAAGTCGGTGGGGCCCAACTCCCATTTATAAAAATGAAAGGTAAATGCTCTTAGAGACATCTCAACTTTTCAGAAAGTGGAGGGTCACCATTTTCAAGCAATCCTTGGAAAACAAGAGACTCTTTGAAGGAAGAAATGAGAAAATGCTGCTGGGAACCCCCAGCCTGCTGCCTCCCGCGGAAGCACCTTACATGTGTGGACAGCAGAGTTGGCCAGTAACTGCTTGAGGAACTGAATTGAAGGTTCAAAACAAGGCTGAATTCTGGGATGAATTTGTGAGTTTGATTCTTAGAATGATGCCGCAATTTAGGGGTGAATTGGCTGCAGAGCAGAAGAAATTGCTTTCATGGAATAAATTTTGGAGCATTGGGAAGTTTTCCCCATAAATTGAAATTCTTGTGAATCTTTCTGTCTATAGTTTGTGACTTGGTGGGAGTAAAGGAAGCTAGGAATGTGGAATCAGAAAATCTGTGTCCCCCTCCCCTGTTTTGCCTCTGACTCACTGTGTGACCTTAGGCAGGTCACTTAACCTCTCTGAGCCCCTGTTTCTCAATCCATCTATTCAGTAAATACAACTGAGTGCCTACCATGTGCTGGGCACTGGGCATCAAATAAGATGGTGTATGTGACAATCATTTGTCAATAAATTTTGTAATAATTATGGTGTTTTCCTTGTTAAAATCTAAGTGCCTATGAAAAGGAGCACTTTGAATAGTACTGTGTCCTTATGAATGAGTCTTGGCTTTTTAGAGCTTTGACAGGGAGGGGAAGGAGACAGGATATAAGGCCCTGGGCCCACTAAGGATACATTTGGTCAAAGACTGGCTCTGAAGAGGGGTGACTGTGTGTATGGGGAAAGGTTATGAAGTTAGTCCTTGAGCAAGCCCTGTTCCAAAGGAGCACCATATAATGTCTGGTGTACAGAAGAGCATTCAAAGCAACAAAACAGCAAATCCAACAGCTTACACATACTTTGAGCCCATTGACAGCAATTTCTACAAATGTGTACCTTTTGAATAAACACCACCTGGGCCCGGAAGGTCTCTAGTCATTTTTACCCTAACAATTAGCTCTTGTTAATTGTTGCTGACGCGACAGTCCACTTTCAGTATCAACATACCTCCATAAGCTCTGAGACCATATGACCTGGTCTTTTCATTCAACTCCTGTTTCCTCCAGCCCCATTTTCTGATTTCCACATTTCTGTTCAATTGTGTTTGTGTTCTTATGCTCCTTTGAGGTATGAAGGAGAGTAAAATATAGCAAATGAATGGCATAAATAAAAGTCCCTTGGATTGGAGTGAAGAGGGAATTGTTATGGACCGAAGCAGAAGTTTACTAGTAATTGTTAAACATCTATGTATATAAAACCCTAATATGCAAATAGACCGAACAGCAGAACAACCGAACAGCCGGTCGCTATGGCGTGCACTGACCACCAGGAGGCACGCACAGAACATGGCAGGTGTTGGCAGCAGGCGGCAGAGCGCGGAACATGGCGGGCATTGGCCACAGCGGGATGGTGGAGCAGGTCAGCGGGGGTGCCAGACCAAGGTGGGGCACCAGTTGCTGTCAACGGGGTGAGCCTCTGATGGTTACTGAAAATTCTTTGCTTCCATGTGCTGCAGTCCCACCAGGTGCTCGGATCTGCTGCCAGCACTGGCCCCACTCACACCTGCTGCCAGCACCCAGCACTGGCCCTGATTACTTGGCGCCGTCAGTGGGTGCAAGCGGTGGCTGCCGGCCCTGATCACCCCTCAGGGCTTTTCCACCTCCCCCTGCTCCTGAGGGGCGATCGGGGCAGCAGGCACCACTCGCACCTGCTGACAGCGCCGGCCCCGCTTGCACCTGCTGCTGGTGCCAGCCCCAGTCGCTCTGCGCTGTCAGCGGGTGCGAGAGGGGCTGGCGCTGTCAATGCATGGAAGTGGCAGCAGCAGGAGCAGGGCTGCTGGCAGAAAGGGGATCAGGGGCCGTGGCGGGAGGGGCTGGGCAGGGGCACAGAGGATGGGCCGAGACCCACCCCTGTGCCCACTGCAGCCTTGTGGCCCACAGTTCCTTTCAAGGTGCACGAATTCATGCACTGGTCCCCTGGTAATATTATATAATGGATAGATTGATGACCTTGGGCAGGCTGGATTCATTTACACTAGTGCAGACTATCAGAAGTAAGGAAACTCAGAGATCCTTAGAGCCGTGGAGAGTGATGCTGCTTTTTTGTTTCAGCCTCACATTAGAGGTTTAGGGGCAGCTGCTACATGGCAAGAGCTGTGCTGGGCACTGGGGAAGTGAAGGTGCATGAGATACGGTCTTTGGCGTTGAGCAATCACAACTGCAGTGCAGTGTGACAAGTGTTCTTCCACATGTCTTTATTCTTTATTTGCTCAACCAACCTGGCCTTGGGGCCTTGCTAGCGAGTTTGGCTCTGATTCTGCAGGCCGTAGAGGCTTTGGAGGGAGGGATATGATCAGATTGGATTGGTCTTTTCAGAAGGTCAAGGACTGAGAGAGTGGCTTAATGAAGTCAGGACCTGGCAGCTGGTAAATCAATTAGGAAGTCAGGGAAATCTCCCAGGGAGATCGCTTCCTCATGGAGTTCTATGTGTTAAAATGTATGTTGTTCTGTCTCACTGTGAACAAAACAGGATAAGTCAATGAACAAAGAAACACAGCATATAGCACCAGTGTTTGCAATAAGTCTCATTTCTATTCAGGGATTATCAAATAGACCTGGTAGCTCAATACTGCTATAGATTTTTTTTTTTTTAATTTTTTATTTATTTATTTATTTTTATTTTTTTATTTTTTATTTTTTTTATTAAGGTATTATATGTGTACATATCTTACCATTGCCCCCCCATTCCCACTCCCATACATGCCCTCACCCCCCAATGTTTTGCATCTGTTGGTTACTCTTATATACATGCATATAAGTCCTTCAGTTGATCTCTTATTTCCCCCACCTCTCCCTAACCTTACCGCTGTAATTTGACAGTCTGTTTGATGCTTTACTGCCTCTGTATCTATATTTTTGTTCATCAGTTTATAATGTTTTTCATTATCCCAAATGAGTGAGATCATGTGGTATTTTTCTTTCATTGACTGGCTTATTTCACTTAGCATAATGTTCTCTAATTCCATCCAGGTGCCTACAAATGGTAGTAATTCCTTCTTTTTTATGGCAGCATAGTATTCCATTGTGTAGATGTACCATAGTTTTCTGATCCAGTCATCTGCTGATGGGCACTTAGGCTGTTTCCAAATCTTAGCTATTGTAAATTGTGCTGCTATGAACATAGGGGTGCATATATCCTTTCTGATTGGTGTTTCTAGTTTCTTAGGATATATTCCTAGGAGTGGGATTACTGGGTCAAATGGGAGTTCCATTTTCAGTTTTTTGAGGAAACTCCATACTGTTCTCCACAGAGGCTGCACCAGTCTGCATTCCCACCAGCAGTGCACGAGGGTTCCTTTTTCTCCGCATCCTCGCCAACACTTGTCGTTTGTTGATTTGTTGATGATAGCCATTCTGACAGGTGTGAGATGGTATCGCATTGTCGTTTTGATTTGCATCTCTCGGATAATTAGTGACTTTGAGCATGTTTTCATGTGTCTCTTGGCCTTCCTTCTGTCTTCTTTCGAAAAGATTCTATTTAGGTCCGTTGCCCATTTTTTTATTGGATCATTTATCTTCCTACTGCTATAGATTTTTGCTCTCTTATTACTGGTGAGACTAGGCTCTCTATGGTTTCACCCCTGGGTTCAGACGGAGGAGCGGAAGCAAATGTGATGTATTAGTTATCTATAACAATATTACCACCAATTTAGCAGCTTCAAACAACCCATGTTGTTTTTTTTTTTAATTTAATAAATCTTTATTGTTCAGATTATTACAATTGTTCCTCCTTTTTCCCCCCATAGCTCCCCTCCACCTGGTTCCCACCCCACCCCCCTGTCCTTACCTCCCCCGCACTGTCCTCATCCATAAGTGTACGATTTTTTTCCAGTCTCTTCCCGCAACCCCCACACCCCTTTCCCCCCAAGAATTGTCAGTCCACTCCCTTTCTATGCCCCTGATTCCACTGTATTCACCAGTTTATTCTGTTCATCAGATTTTTTTATTCACTTGATTTTTAGATTCACTTGTTGATAGATATGTATTTGTTGTTCATAATTTTTATCTTTACCTTTTTCTTCTTCTTACTCTTCTTAAAGAATACCTTTCAACATTTCATATAATACTGGTTTGGTGGTGATGAACTCCTTCAGCTCCCTCTTATCTGTGAAGCTCTTTATCTGACCTTCAATTCTGAATGATAGCTTTGCTGGGTAGAGTAATCCTGGCTGTAGGTTCTTGCTATTCATCACTTCGAATATTTCTTGCCACTCCCGTCTGGCCTGCATAGTTTCTGTTGAGAAATCCGCTGACAGTCGTATGGGTGCTCCCTTGTAGGTAACTAACTGTTTTTCTCTTGCTGCTTTTAATATTCTCTCTTTGTCTTTTGCTCTTGGCATTTTAATTATGATGTGTCTTGGTGTGGTCCTCTTTGGATTCCTTTTGTTTGGGGTTCTGTGCACTTTCTGGACTTGTAAGTCTGTTTCTTTCACCAGGTGGAGGAAGTTTTCGGTCATTATTTCTTCAAATAGGTTTTCAGTATCTTGTACTCTCTCTTTTTCTGGCACCCCCATAATTCTGATGTTGGTACGCTTGAAGTTGTCCCAGAGGCTCCTTATACTATCTTCATATTTTTGGATTCTGTTTTCTTTTTGCTTTTCTGGTTGAGTGTTTTTTGCTTCTTTGCATTTCAAATATTTGACTTGATTCTTGTGATCCTCCAGTCTGCTGTTAGATCTCTGCATAATATTTTTTATTTCAGTCAGTGTATGCTTAATTTCTAGTTGGTCCTTTTTCATATCCTCGAGAGTCTCACTAAATTTATCGGCCTTTTCTAGGAAATTCTTGAAAAACCTTATAACCGTGGTTTTGAACTCTAAATCCAGTCGTTTGCTTTCCTCCATTTCTTTCATTTGTGACATGTTTCTTTATCTCTGCATTTTGGCTGCTTCCCTGAGTTGATAGAGTGGCTTTGTGTGCTAGGTGTCCTATAGGGCCCAGTGGCTCAGCCTCCCCAGTTACCTGAGGTGGACACTCTTGGTGCACCCCTTTGTGGGCTGTGTGCACAGTCTTGTTGTAGTTAAGTCTTGGTTGTTGTTGGTATCACTGGAAGGAATTGACCTCCAGGCCAATTGGCTGTGAGGATCAGCTGTGTCTACGCTGGGAGAACTTCTGTGCTGGAGACACCCTTATGGGAGAAGACTTGCAAAAGCCTCTGTGCTCAGCTTAAATGCAGTGGAGTCTCAGGGCGGAGCAGACAGCATTGGTTTCCTGTCAGCCCTGCCCTGATAGGCCCCTGTGTCTCAGTGTCCCGTGGTAATCTCTGCAAGCACCTCTGAGAGAAAGCCGCCCTCGAGTTTCGCCCACTGCCAGACAGTCCAGTTTCTCCCTGAATGAGTCTGGGTCCCCAGAGTCTCCCCCGAAACTGGAGTTCAGAGCTCTCGGGAGCTTTTGTCTCCCTCCCAATTGAGAAAGCCAGCCTTGTACTCAGTTGCCAGCCCTCTCCGTGCGCGTGCCTTGATACCTCTGCCTTCCGCAGTTCCTCTCAGTCTCAGTGTGCTTTTCTCTTTCCTGACAGTCCAGTTTCACCCTGTATGAGTCTGGGTCCCCAGAGTTTCTCCCAGAACTGGAGTTCAGCGCAGTCAGGAGCTTTTGTCTCCCTCCCGCTTGAGGAATCCAGCCGCGCACTCAGTTGCCAGTCCTTTCCTCGTGCGCGTCTCAGTACCTCTGCCTCCTGCAGCTCCTCTGAGTCTCAGTGTGCTTTTCTCTTTCCTTCTAGTTGTAGAATTTCCACTCAGCCAGCCTTCCTGTGGTTCTGGATGATGTCTTTTAGTTGTAGTTTTGAAATTGTTGTGCGAGGCAGCAGTTTAGGTGTTTACCTATGCCGCCATCTTGGTTTCTCCCCTAACCCATGTTTATCATCTCAGAGTTTCTGTGGGTCAGGAGTCTGATGTGGCTTATCTGGGTCCTCTACTTTCGGTTCTCAGAAGGCTATAACCAACCTGTTGACCAGGCTGTGGTCTCATCTGAGGTTGGCCTGGGAAAGGATCTGCTTGCAAACTCACGTGGTTGTTGTCAGCATTCAGTTTCTTGTGATTGCAGAGCCACATGTTTCTTATTGGCTATTGGCCAAGGCTGCCCTCAGTTCCTAGAGGCTGCCCTCAACTCCTTGCCACCTGGGCTTCCCACATGACCTCTTGCTTCTTCAGTGCCAGTAAAGGAGAAATATGGGCCGTACAGTCTTACACATAATCATGTAATCACAAACACATAGTCATGTACATGCTGTGACTTTGCCATATTCTATATCTCTGGAAGCAAATTAATAGGCCAGCCTCTACTCAAGGGCAAGGAATCATTCAAGAACATGAACACAAGAAGGCAGGGGTCACGGGGGCCACCCCAGGAGGCTATCTGCCATCTGTGATGTTCAGTGACTTGGTAGAGGTGATGGAATGGATAAGAGGGTGAAGGGACCACAGCCTGTAGGTCTCCCAGAAAACATTGCTGTTGTCACAAGACCACCTTGGGAAATTGGTCCAGAATCCCCACCAAATCTTTCAGGCTGATTATTTTAGTCCCATCCTGGTGGCAGCAACAGTTGGTATTGGTTTTATTTTCCTTTTTTGTTTTGTTTTTGTTTGTGTTTGTGTTTAAATAAAGAGAAACATCAATGTGAGAGAGAAACGTCGATTGGTTGCCTCCGGTACAGACTCTGGGGATTGAACCTGCAACCTGGGTATGTGCACTGACCAGGAATCGAACCTGCCACCTGTGTGAACCTGCACAGGATCACACTCTAACCCAGTGGTCGGCAAACTGCAGCTCGCGAGCCACATGCGGCTCTTTGACCCCTTGAGTGTGGCTCTTCCACAAAATACCACGGCCTGGGCGAGTCTATTTTGAAGAAGTGGCGTTAGAAGAAGTTTAAGTTTAAAAAATTTGGCTCTCAAAAAAAATTTCAATCGTTGTACTGTTGATATTTGGCTCTGTTGACTAATGAGTTTGCCGACCACTGCTCTAACTAATTGAGCCACACCAGCAGAGCTGTTTTGTTTCATTTTATAAATATTACCTTCTTTCCCTGAAAGATGTTGCTCCTTTTAGTTGTTCTTAACTCTAACTTGTTTAACTCAACTAATTTGAATAATAGTCATTTAAGGAAAATTAACAGAGGCAGGCAGGATTCCAGATACATGCTGAGAAGGCTTCAGGTAGCAATTTCAAGCATTATTTTATTAATTTAATGATGAACCATAAGTAAAGGAACTTAATAGTTCTTAGAAAGGCTAATCCTGGTACCATGGTGAATCTATCTTGAGTGTAGTTTTCTGTCTCAATTTCCCTACCTATAAATCCACAAGGTGCAGTATCCATACTAATAAGATATTCCAACAGGAACTTGGACATAATTTTTTAACATAAACTGGAAATCTTACATAATATAAATTGATTTGCATTCTTCACTATTGAGCAGAACTGTGCCATGAAGCTTTAAATAATTGTCATACACTAAGTGCTTGCTTTCTTGATTTCCTTTTCTTAGACAGCCTTGACAGTGACCTTGACAAGTGAATATTATCTTCATTTTGCAAATTATGAGTCTGAGATTCAAGGATGTTGTTTAACAAGACCACGAGTTAGGATTCTGCCTGACTCTGTATCCTAACGTGTCATTGAACCAGGAATTACAGAACTCAGGTTGATCCCTCATTCAGATTGCTATCCATGTATTATTTTTCCTGAAATGAAGTCTGTGGCAGTTGTTGTTTGTTTGTTTTTTGGCTTAAACAACAGACATTATTTTCACACAGTTCCAGAGGCCAGAAGGCCAAAATCAAGGTGTCGGCAGGTTTGGTTTCTCCTGAGGCCTCTTTCCTTGGCTTGCAGAGGTTCGAGTTCTTGTTCTGTCCTCACATGGTTGTCCCACCATGCCTGAGTGCCCCGTAGGTCTTTCTAGTGGCAGTTTTTCAGGAGCCAGAAACCATAGAACTTAAAGGGGAGTTTCTGCTTGGGTCACTGTTCTCTAAGAAAAGTGTTATATGCCCTGGCCGGTGTTGCTCAGTTGGTTGGGCATCGTCCCATGCACCAGGAGGTTGCTGGTTTGATTCCTGGTCAAGGACACATGCCCTTGTGTGGGTTCAATCCCCGGTAGTATCTCTGCCCTCCCCCCCATTCCTCTCTCTTTAAAAAATAATCAATAAGCTATTCTTTAAAAAAAAAGTATTATAGAAAAACCAAGGGTTGAATTGCATGATATTTTCACCTTTTAATATATAAAACATATATACACACTATAGAATACAATACAGCAATTTTATAAAAGAAATGAAAGGAAGGAAAGAAGGAAGAATGAATGAATGAATGAATGAATGAATGGGGAAAAGAAATGGGAAAACATGAGGTAGGTCTGAGGTGAAAGATTGCCAAGATATATTGGTATATTTAATACATCAAGTTACAATAAAAAAAAATCAAGTCACAGAAATTTGAATATGATGCCATTTGTGTGCTAAACTAAACCACATAAAAAGATAAAAGCAATTCTATTTATTTCTAAACTTTTATTTATTGGTTTTATTTTTTAGAGAGAGAAACATTGATTTGTTGTCTCATTTATTTATGCATTATTGATTGATTCTTGTATGTGCTCTAGGGATTGAACCTGCAACCTTGTGATGCTCTAACCAATTGAGCTACCTGACCAGGGCTAAGTCATTTTATTTTTTAAAGATAAACTAATTGAGAGCATAACACCCTGAAAGGTAACACCCTAAATTTATTAAAATGAGAATGGGGTCCGGTATTGGACCCAGTGGCAATCTGGAGTAACTTGAGTCTTATCTTTAATATTTTAAGTTTCTACAAGGAGAAAATATTTATGTGTTACTTGTGTAATTAGAAGTTCCTTTTGAAATGGTCGAGTATAGAACACAAAGTCAGCCCACCGCATGACGAGCCCAGCCAAAACTCGCAGTTATTTATAAGTCATTTCAACAAGTAGAAAAGGATGGACTAAAAATACCACATCACCATGAGGACTCTCCCCGCCCCCCCCCTCCACCCCGCCGCCACCACCGAGATTTCTAAATCAGCTAGGTCTTTGATGTCTGGCCATTGTCTGATTAGAGCCCTTGCTCAGGAGTTAGCTATGGCCACCCTGGGGAGAGTCCTGTGATGAGCCGTTCGGGACAGAGATGAGCGAGCACGTCGGCTTCCTCCTAGACATCTCTGTGCTTCATCACTTCACCTTATGTTAGGTAATCTTCCAGGGCCAGATGAGTCTGTGTGTTGGGTAGGCGGGGGAGGGGGCGGGGGGAAGGAGGGATAGTTGATGGAGAAGAGAGGGCTAAGAAAAGAAACTCTTCTTTGAAGGTAAAGTATTGGTTCTAGGCATCTACTAGGAATCATTTAGTGTCCAGACAGATGAACTCAGTTGAGAACCAGTCTAATGAGACTGGTATGGACTCTATCTCTTTCATCGCCAGTCACAATTCGATGCAAAAAAAGACTTTCTTTTGTGCTGTTGAAGCACCATTTTACTGATGACTTTTTGGTTTTCCATTTGTCTTTCGTTCAGTTGATGTGGCACCCATTTTCCTTCCTTTAAAATCTTTCCCATTACTTGTAAGCGATCAGAAATTGTTTGCTGAGCAACATTTAATCTTTCTTCAAGTTGTTTTTGAGTTTGACACATATCTTCATCCAATTGTAATTCTTGGTCTTCAAACTTTTGCGGTTGACCTGGCTGTTCTTTGTCTTTCACATCAAAATCATCACTTTTAAAGTGTTTAAACCAGCATTCACAAGTATCTTGAGATGGAGCATGTTCACCATAAGCTTCCCGAAGTATACAATAACTTTCAGCAGTACTTTTCTTCAAAATAATGAATAAAAACTTCTCGCACATGCTCTTTTTTTGGCACGAAATTCGACATTTTTAAGTGTAAAAATATCTATGATGCTAACACCTTCAGAAAATTTGACATATGAAGTTTTGAAGCCTGCTGTTAATACAACAAAAGAGCATAACTATCAAATCGGATATATATCAACATATGTGTAACTCCATCTATTGAAAAAAATCCGCATTATTAACCGGTACACCTGGTATGTAACTTATGGTCAATTAGCTCAGTCCTCAGCATTAAGATTCAAGTTAATTGAATACTTTTTTTTCCTTATCTGCATTAAAATAAACACATTTTTAACTATTAAAAATCTGTTTATCCATGTGCATCTTCATATGATATCTCTCAATCTGCTAGTGTGCATGGACCATGCTGGGGGAAACATTGTCAGAAGTGTGATGAGCTTGGGCTTTGGAGAGGAACTGGGTTCAAATCTTGCCTTAACCTTTTTTTTTTTTTTTTAAATATATTTTATTGATTTTTTACAGAGAGGAAGGGAGAGGGACAGAGAATTAGAAACATCGATGAGAGAGAAACATCGATCAGCTGCCTCCTGCACACCCCCCACTGGGGATGTGCCCGCAACCAAGGTACATGCCCTTGACCGGAATCGAACCTGGACCCTTCAGTCCGCAGGCTGACGCTCTATCCCCTGAGCCAAACCGGTCAGGGCTTGCCTTAACCTTCTTAGACTCAATTTCCCCACCTCAAAGTAGGCTTACTTATAGTAGTGTCGTAGAGTAGTTGTGAAGATTACATGAGCTAATATCTATAAAGCATAATGTGTAATACTTAAAAACTATTAGCAAAAGAAAAACGTCTTTGCAAATAATAAGACAAATGCGAAGGACTTGAGTAAATATAACATCTATACTAGTAAAAGATGCTGCCATCCTTTGGTGATGATTCAGTGCTAAACTTCTCATTTTGGAAATTTGTACATATATGTGGCGGGGGGGTGGTTCTCTATACTATTACTTTTTGGTCCTCTTTGTGTTAACATTTTAATGGAATTACCTATTTCAAATCAATCTGATGGCTGAAAAAGGTAAAACACAGACTCTAAGTGATTACATAGCTTCTCTGAAATGCATATACTCACACCCAAGAAATTTTCTAATAAAATGGTCTTTGTGAAGGTGGAGTCTCTAATAGAGTGGGGCAAAAATAGGTTTACAGTTGTTCATATGGAAAATAATACAATAATTTTTTTAATTTTTACTGACTTTTTTTAGAGAGTGAGAGGGAAACATCAATCAGTTGCTTCCCACATGCTCCCTGACTAGGGATTAAACCCGCAACCTGGGTATGTGCCCTGACCAAGAATCGAACCTGCCACCTTTTGGTGTATGGGACTACCCTCCAACCAATTGAGCCACACCAACTAGGGCAATATTACAATAATCTATAATAATAAAAGCATAATATGCTAATTAGACTGATGGCCAAACAGCAAAACGACCGTCCAGACGACCTTCTGGACAAAGCCAGGCGCCGTGGCTGCGAGGGCCGAGGCAGCTGCCGCGTATGTGAGGCCGAGCCCCTTGCATGAATTTTGTGCGTCAGGCCTCTAGTTAATAAATAATAATACAAGAAAAAACTGTTGTTTTGTGTACTCACAACTGTAATCCTACTTTTGTCCCAGTCTATATATGTGCTCTCTCTCTAGTGCTTGCTTGCTAGTTAATTTTGTACTTAGGAAAGTGAAGTTTACTCAGCTACTCAATATATATATTGATTTTAGAGAGTAAGGGAGGGGGAAACAAATTATGAGAGAGAGTCATTGATCACCAGACAGGGTCATGTAGGAAGCAGCCAATCAACGATTCTCTCTCGTTGAGAGAGAGAGGCTGCCTCCTGCACGCCCCACACTGGGGATCGAGCCCACAATCTGGGCATGTGCCCTGACCAGGAATAGAACCATGACCTTCTGGTTCATAGTCAATGCTCAACCACTGAGCCACACCAGCTGGGCAGCTACTCGGCTTTCAAGTGATCGTCTTGATGGAGAAGGTGAGAGAGTGTGAACCTTACAGAGTTGATGGCAGCTAATTGGTTAAATTGTGCCTAAATGGAGGCCTTCAACTATCTCATGTAACAGAGCAAATGGGAGTGTGCTATAGCTGAAAAGGTGATTCAATTTGGGACGCCCACCTGTTAGGAAGCCCCCAAGTTCTCTTCATCACTTCTTTAGAGCTTCTGCCTCATTAGCTGATGGCCTAAGTTTTTCCTGCCACTGCTACTCTAGGCAAGACTCAAGCCAAGGTCGATCCTTCAGACTCTTGCATTGAGATGCCAAGTGCGTGGCACATTTAGGGATCTTCATGTTCCATTCTGTTTTACCCTGAACCTGATTAGTACAGATGAGGAGCTGGAAGTACTCATCTATTGGGGATGAAGAAAAGGGGTTTTCAGCAATCTTAAGGTCAGGTAGATATATTATGGGGCAAAAGGCTTTCTTTAGCAATGCCTTCACTGTGTATATGTTAATAACAGGAAGCTTTCTATTTCTGTCTCACCATTTTTTTTAAATTTTAAATTTTTATTTTTATTGATTTTAGAGAGGAAGGGAGGGGGAGAGATAGAAACATCAGTGATGGGAGAGAATCGTTGATTGGCTGCTTCCTACATGACCCTGTCTGGTGATCAAGCCCGAAAGCCGGGCATGTGCACTGACCAGGAATTGAACTGTGACCTCCTGGTTCATAGGTAGATGCTCAACCACTGAGCAACACTGGCTGGGCTGTTTCACTATTTTTTAAACCTTTTCTAGCTCAGTAAACCTTCCTACCTATGAAATTTAATAAAGCAACATCATAGGTATTCTTACCTTTTAAAAAGAGGAAAAATACTACTTTAGTCTTTATCTAATAAAATATTTTTTGAAGTTTTGAATATATGGTATTAATTTCATAATATATCACCTAGTGAATTTCCCTTGTACTCCTGTCTGATTTTGCATCCTTTCAAGAGTAAGATTTGGCCCTATCTGGTTTGGCTCAGTAGATGGAGCGTCGGCCTGGGGACTGAAGGGTCCCAGGTTCGATTCCGGTCAAGGGCATTTATCTTGGTTGCGGGCACATCCCCAGTAGGGGGTGTGCAGGAGGCAGCTGATCGATGTTTCTCTCTCATCAATGTTTCTAACTCTCTATCCCTCTCCCTTCCTCTCTGTAAAAAATCAATAACATATATTAAAAAAAAAGAGTAAGATTTGTCTTCTCAGTGTTAAAATTAGGTGCAGTGAAGAGGTCTCTGGGAATATGAGTCAGGGCAGAGCTGGACTTCCAAACTTTTATTGACTGCTGCTGATGCTCACTGTGCTAAGCCCCTCAGCAAGCACACACTTTTAATCTCATGTGAGAGACGAACGTGTAAACAATGAACTGTGGCTCAGGGAATGTGTGTTGTAATAGAGATATTTTTAACAGGAGACGTCTGATGGGAGCATGCTTGGACTCCCAACCTTCTTATCTGTAAAATGTGGGAACTGGATGACATCTCTGTTCCATTCCTGCTTTGACTCCCTGTGAGCCTGTAGAAACCCAGACCCTATCTTGTCCTAGGACGTTTGTTTTTACATGGTCATTGAAGAGCAAGTACACATTGGACACGGTAATATTTATGGCCCTCTGGAGCAGTGTTTTTTCCTGTTGCTGACCATTGGCTGCTCTCCTAAGCACAGCCTGGGTTTTTCATTATAGTTTAGCAGAGAAAGTCTCCACCTCTCCTGTGCAGAATGTCTGAGACAATCTTGAAAAGTAACCTCTTGCCCTGCCGGTTTGGCTCAGAGGTTAGAGTGTTGGCCCTGGGACTGAATGGTCACAGGTTTGATTCCAGTCAAGGGCACGTACCTTGGTTGCAGGCCCGATCTTCGGCCCTGGTCAGGGTGCGTGTGGGAGTCTCTCTCACATTGATGTTTCTCTCTCTCTGTATCTCCCCCTCCCTTCCATTCTCTCAAAAAATCAATGGGAGCCCTAACAGGTTTGGCTCAGTGGATAGAGCGTCCGCCTGCGGACTGAAGGGTCCCAGGTTCGATTCCGGTCAAGGGCATGTACCTTGCTTGTGGGCATATCCACAGTGGGTGGTGGGGTGCAGGGGGCAGCTGATTGATGTTTCTCTCTCATCAATGTTTCTAACTCTCTATCCCTCTCCCTTCCTCTCTGTAAAAAAATCAATAAAATATATTTTTTAAAAATCAATGGGAAAAAATATTCCTGGGTGAGGATTAACAAACAAAAAGAAAATAACCTCTTTGCCTCAAAGTACTAAAAATGTGCCCGTAAAAACAAGGTGAGCTTCTGGAGCTGCCGCTCATCTCCCACTTCCTCTTAGCAAAATGCAGAGGCTGACACAGTGCCAAGATGAGATAATGCCTGGATCTGGTGGTTTAAGTCATCCCTAAAGGACTTCCTGTCAGATGAAACACTTCTGGGCCTGAGGGTGCCAGGATCCTGCAGCAGAGTTTGCAAACCTGGGGACCAGTCCCGTGTTCTTACTACTCTGCTCACTCCTTTTCTCAGGAGGGTAAAAGTTTAAAATGTGATTCTTTGCTAGGAGCTGTCAGATTGTAAAGAAGGTAGCCTTCTAGAGTTAAAGGGTCCTTGCAATAGTGTCCGCAAACCCAATCAGTAAAACCTCAGCTATTAGACCCCTTGAGATTTGGGGAGAAGGTGCAGGGTGGAGAAATATGTCTGAATAACCAAGCCCTCATTCTTCTTTGTTTTTGTAATCCTCACCCAAGAATATGTTAGAGGAAGGGAGAAGGGGAGAGACAGACAGACAGAGACAGAGACAGAGATTGATCGGTTGCCTTCCCGACAAGCCTCAACTGGGGATCGAACCTGAAACCTGGCTATGTGCCCGACTGGGAATGGACCTCATGATCCTTCAGTGCATGGGATGATGCTCTAACCATCTGAGCCACACTGGCCAGGGCTATTTTGTATTTTTAATAAACTTTCATTTTGGAATAATTTTAGATTTATAGAAAAGTTGCAAATATAGTACAGAGAGTTCTTGTATGCCCTTCACTCAGCTTCCCTTAATGTTAATATCTTACATAATCTTGGTTCATTTGTCAAAATCAAGAAAGTAGCATTGATATAGTACTGCTAACGAAAGTACAGTCTATTTAGATTTCATCATACATTCTTCTTTAAAAGCCAAGATAATGAAACACACCCACACACCAACATATAAATATATAAAATCCCACTTTTAAAATGTACATTTGAAAATACACAAATTATCCAGTTACATAAATAGATGTTATGTCCCCCTGCCTTTTGACAGGTGAACATAATTATCATCTGCTGTTTCTGGGTGACGACCAGTCATTATGCTTTGCTGTGTGGCATTGGCTTCTTGATGTTTTAGGGCTGTTTGGCCCCAGGAATTTGCGCTTTTTGAGTCCTCTGGTCAGCTCGCCACAGTTTTTCTAGCTCGTGTCATATTGCCAGGCTGCTAGCTGTTACTTTCCTGCCGTCAGCATTTTTGTCTGTTACAGACCTCCTTCTCACATCTATATTTCAGCTGCTAACCTTTAAAGACTTTATAACCAGGTACTTGGGCTTCCTAGAATTACAGGAGGAAAAATACTTATAACTGAGGGACATGGGCTATATTAACGTGTGAATTATGTCATTTTTTCAAAAGCCCTTTTATTATCTTCCCAGTTTTTGACCAGATTTTGATAGATAACAATGCAAAGTTCAGTGATAATTTAATAGAATCCAGATTGTACTATGTAGATATTTTTTTTAAAAATATATTTTATTGATATTTTACAGAGAGGAAGGGAGAGGGATAGAGAGCTAGAAACATCGATGAGAGAGAAACATCGATCAGCTGCCTCTTGCACATCTCCTACTGGGGATGTGCCCGCAACCAAGGTACATGCCCTTGACCGGAATCGAACCCGGGACCCTCCAGTCCACAGGCCGATGCTCTATCCACTGAGCCAAACTGATTTCGGCACTATGTAGATATTTTTACAAAAAAAAAAACACCCCAGTATTATGTTCTTTCAATGTATTTGAATTATCATTCCACTACGTAACCACTGACCTATGTAAAATTTTTAATTATTTTCCCCCATGGTGTTTTCCACATGCTTTACAAAAATATTTGTTTATTATAGAAAACCTGGGAAACATTGATAAGTTTTTTCCTATATCTTTATTTTGAAAGGCTACATAACATTCCACTTTATGGCTATATTTAGCACCTATAGAATGTCATTTAGGTTGTTTCTATTTTTTAAAGCATAAATAATCCTGTTATGAACAGTCTGGTAGTTATACTTCTGCAAACATCCAAGAGGCCTTCTTCCCAGGAGTGACATTATTGCGTCAAAACCATACACTTTGAAGGCTCTGATAGCCCACATTGACCAGAGTTAACAATATGCAATTTTCCGGCTGCTGAAGGAAGTGTATAATCCCGAAGTTCCAGAGAGGAGCTGTTTGAGCCACTGTGCACATACAATGCAAAGGAAACAGCCCTGCCTCCCCCAGAATCACTGCTTGTGTGTTCACACTGGATGAATTCACAGTCAGAACTAAGCCTTTTCAGGGGACTTACTGACTGCTGGGAGCAAACTGTTTGCCGAGACCTGTTGCAGTTTGTTGTGACCTCATGGGCTAGAGGTGATGGCCTTGCAGTCCAGGGCTTACAAGGGGCAGGTTTCCACAGGCTCTGCCTCCACAGCATTTCCTTGCCTGCCAGCTTCAAATAGCTTCATGAAATAGCCTCTTTAATGAGCAGTCATCCTCTTCCCATTGGTAATTATTGGACCATCTTTTATCCTCATTTTTTTCCGCCTGGTGGACTGTCAGGCAAAACTTCTTGGCAAGGTTTCTAGCCAGTTAAAAAGGGAAGACTAATTCCACTGAGCAGTCAATTCCAGTCAGCTTGGCTGATGGGACTGTGGAGGTAATGCTGGACCAGGAGGCATGGGCTTGATCCCCCACGAACTCAGGTGGTCACACTGCTTTCAGAATACGGTAGCAGAAGTAGGAAAATGTCTGGATTCTTTGCTTGCTCCCTCCCCTCCCTTTTAAACAAAGTCTCTTTCAGTGAAACTCTTCTCTGGGATATAGGCATCAGCACTCTTTTTAATTAACAGTCTTTTCAAAAGCTAAAAATAAAATTTCTGATCTTTCTGATTCTGATCCTGACTCTACTCTTTCTTTAGGAAATCATTTGTTTATCAAATAAAGCATACTTTCCGCAGGCTCTGCATCTCTGAAAGCATGAATTCATGTTGAATGTCTGGAGGATGGGCCTTCTGGAGAGAGTAAGGTCTACATAATGCAGGCTAATTCTTTGCATCGTTGCTGACCCTTTCACAGTGTCTTTTTATACAAGGTGGGACAAAACCTAGGTCTACAGTTGTTTATATGACAAATAATACAATAATTAATAAATGAGAATATAAGAATAAGCTGTATTTCATGTACCTCCCACTGTGAACCTACTTTTGCTCACCTTGTATCTTTTCTAGTTGTCTTGTGTCTCCAGACAGATGTGGATCATTCATAATGGGGTTGGAATCACATTTGTATCCCCAGGCACAGGGTCGTGATGGGCCCGTGTAAGGTCTCTGGGTGGGTGAGTGAATGAATCATTGAATCAATGAAATCACTGAATGAATTGAATCAAATGAATGGGTGTCCCAAGTTAATTAGAATAATCCCATGGTGGGATTTATAAGGTTTCAGAACTAACTTGTAATTTAAAATGTCAACTATCTCTCATTTCCCCCCAAACAGTAATGGATTGAAGTTAGTGTAACATTTCTGTGCACAAAGGAAGTATGAAGGAATCTTAAAAGCAAAACAAAACCCACTCTAAACAAGGCTTCCTTCCCTGTAGGTAATAGGTGACCTTTATTCCTTTAGAAACATTTCATCAATGACTTATCAAAAACAAATATCTGTTTTTTCCCCTGGTTCTTCCTAAATTTGCTAACTTGGCCTCATGCAAACATCGGGCATTACCTCTTAAGCATAGAGGATGGGGGAGGAGTAAGGAAACGTGATCAGAGGGCTTGCATTAATCAGATATAAGCTTGATGCCTTTGCCAGCTGCACCGTGTCAAGAAGGTCAAAAATGGCCCTAGCCGGTTTGGCTCAGTGGATAGTGCATTGGCCTGTGAACTGAAAGGTCCCAGGTTCGATTCCGGTCAAGGGCACATCCCTGGGCTGTGGGTTCGATCCCCAGTGGGGAACTTGCAGGAGGCAGCTGATCAGTGATTCTCTCTCATCATGGATGTTTCTATCTCTCTCCCTCTTCTTTCCTCTCTGAAATCAATAAAAATGTATTTTAAAAACATCACCCCAATCATTTCCCTTCACTTTAAAAATAATTAAAAGTCTTTATTAAATTTATAAAAATGTGCTTCCTTCAGAACACTGGAAAAAATACCAAACAGTAAAATCACCTCACAGCCTCCATCAAGGTAACCACCATAAGTACTGTGGTAAAGTCCTCCCACATGTCTCTCTCTCTGTTCACTGCTATATAAATAGCATAGGTTCACTGACTTTGGGGAAACTGAGGAAACATAGACACGAGTCATTTCTTGATTCTCTGAGCAATTTTTTTGCACAGGAGGTCCTCCTGGAGGTGCATGATTGGTTTCTCCCTCCTTTTTCCTGGAGGTCAGGAGTGAGCTGTGGGTGATTCAGCATTTTGTCAGGCCGGAGGTGTGCTAGCTGGACCATCCAGGTCATTTTGAATGTGTATGAGAAGGGGTGGGGTAGGGGGAGTGGCATTATAAATGGCTTTGTTTTCATACCAATGAAACACACAGTCATAGAGAGATGGCTGTTGGTCCTCTGCATCTTGATTTCTAGAAGGACTTCATGTGTTATGGAGATCAGAGCTTTCTGATACGAGTTTGTTGTTTGTCTTTTGACTTTGTTTATGATGTTTTATTGTGTTTGCCATGTAGAAGGGTTCTTGTGTGTTTTATATTTTGTGATATTTTGATTTATTAATGTCTTCTTTTCCTCTGGACTTTGAGTCATAGTTAGGAAAATCTTCTCTACACCAGGAAATTTGCCCGTCTTTTTCTAAAACTTACTTGTTTTCACATTGACATTTAAATCTTTGATCCATTTGAAGTTTTTCCTGGTATACCGTGTGAAATATGGGCCTTAAAAAAAACTTAAAAAAACACTTCAAAACATTTTTGGCTGGGTAGCTCAGTTGGTTAGAGCGTCGTGCTGATACACCAAGGTTACGGGTTCAATCCCTGGCCAGGACACATACAAGAATCAACCAATGAATGCATAGATAAGTGGAACAACATGTCAATGTTTCTTTCTCTCTAAAAATATCAGTCAATAAAAATTTTTAAAAAAAGAAAGCAGGTATATTGATGTTACCGTGATAAGTAGAAAGTTATTCACAGTTCTAAGTAGACCTCTAGCCTGAAGCTTTGGTAAGGATTTTCCTGTCTGCTGTGATGATCAAGTGCAAGGTGGTGGACAGCTGAGAGAGGATAATCAGGCAAATGAAACTTTTGGAGGGAGCTTGGGATACTCATGAGACCCTGGTTCCTCATGCCATCAGCTTCCAAAAGCTCACCTGTGACGCATCCTTCATGTTTTCCTACATTCTTCTCTTTGGCTTTCTTACAAAATGATTCCTCAGCCACCCTAAGTTTGGTTTTGGCAAAAAGTGTTACTTTACCAGTAGGTTATCACACTTGTCTGCTAGTTTCAAGGAACTCACAATCTCATTGAGGGAAGTGAGACTTAGATATGTAATGTAAATCCTGAATAATGTAAGGGAGCAAGAAGGCAAGTACTCATTTATATGGTAAAGACCTTTGTGTATGCATTTGAATTGAAACTTTTCCAGTTGCAAATAACAGAAACACAACTCAAATTCCTTTAAGCAAAAAGGGAATTTATGCTCACATAACAGAAGAGTTCAGGATTATTGCCTTCAGTCATGGCTGGATCTAGGTGCTCATTTTCCTCAGGAATTTCTCTCTCTCTTTTCACTTCTCAGTTTTTATTTCTCTTTGGTGGTTCCATTCTCAGATGTGTCCTCCCTTCCTGGTGGCAATATGGCCTCCAGCAGCTCTTAGCTTACCTGCTTCTAATTTCCAGCTGCTTTCTGCTGGGATTCTTTTCCCAGCCTTACAAAGGGTTCAGCATTCTGGAGAAAGGGGCTGCGCATAGATGATTAAGAAGGAGTCCAAGGACGAAAGGTATCTTTGAAAGGCATTGGGGGTCAGAGGAGCTTCAGCTAAAGGGAACTGAAGACTCTCCCTTGACCAAGGACCCGTGCTTTTATTCTAACACAATTTGTCCCAAGGCAAGGTGGAAATATACACTTCAAAGGGTACAGTATCAAAGGGTAGAATACAGAAGCATTATCAGTTTGGGGAATAGCCTACAGCTGTTCAGGTGTTTGGCCAACAGGAGGCAATAAATGCCCTGAGCTGTCTGGCAGTTAACAATCCTATTCAGATTTGGGGGAAGTGCCGTTTAGCCCATTTCCAACAGGTAAACTATATATGTGGCTCACCCTTGTTGAGCCACCCAAGTCCCATCAACCTTTTGGCGGAACTCTTATAATTATCACATGCTGGAATTGGTTCTCGGCAGCTTTCTTGCCCAGTTCTTCCTGCAAAAATCTCAAGCCTGATTCTCAAGCTCTTTCCTGAACCAACTGCTGTGACCAGCAAGAGGGGCTGCTGGTTGGCCAGTCCTGAGTCACATGTACTCCCAAGGGGACTGACTGGGCATAGATGATTAAGACAAGCACTGAGAGAGAGGCAAGTTTCCCCAAAGAAAATGGAAGGACTGTTATTAAAAGAGGGAGGGACTGATGCGGAGCAAGTCAAAGCCCCAGAGTGCCCTGCAGCATGAACTTCTTGTTCTAAGAATCTACTCCAGGTGCCAAGAACATAAGCAATGAAAGTCATGACTGGAGCAGTTGGGCTTGGTTAAGCCTATAAAAATGAAGGCTCACTGAGTTATGTCATATGATGGTGAAGAGCAATAGCTTTTGTCAGTTCTCACCAGCATTACAAAAATGCCCAAACAGAAAACGTTGCTGCCTGTCAGGTTTCCGAGTTTCTAATTGAATTTTTTGGAAAAGCTACATCGGGTATTATCAGTGTTTGTCAAACACCAAAACCCAATAGAAAAAGAAAACATACAGAGAGTACTGTTTTTCTCTTCTCGACCACTGACTATGTTTTGGGGAAATAACAAGGTCTTGAATTGGTCAGGATTCTTTTTTTTTTTTTTTTTTTTTAATATACTAGAGAGGAAAGGAGAAGGAGAGGGAGAGGGAGGAGAGAGAGAGAAAAAAAGAGAGAAACATCAATGATGAGAAAGAATCATTTATCAGCTGCCTCCTGCATGCCCCACACTGGGGATCGAGCCTGCAACCCGGGCACGTGCCCTTGACTGGACTTGAACCCTGGGACCCTTCAGTCCGCAGGCCGACGCTCTGTCCACTGAGCCAAACCGGCTAGGGCGCAGGCAGGATTCTTGATTGGTGCTTTTACAAAGTCATGTACTCATTCCACTCCCGCATGTTCTACGTCTTGTGAAGAGTGTGGCATGAGTGCAGGGGTCTTTGTCAACTAAGTGGTCCGGCTGCTTTGTTGACTGCCAAGAGCAGTAGCTGACATTGTGTCCAGCACCGTGCTCATGCCTTCCAGGCATCACCTCATTCAGTCCTCACAACAGCCCCGTGTCCTCTTTCCACCCCCATTTTATAGGTGAGGAAACTGAGGCTCAGAAAGATTTACTCACCCAGGATCCCAGAGAAAAGGTGAGTCAGAATTCAGACTCAGGCAGCTGGACTCCAGTGTCCGGGCTCCTAAGTGCTCAGTAATGAGCTGGCTGTGGAACCCTGACCTTGTCACCTCACAAGGTTTTCGCATTCCTTTTTAGAGGTGAACACTTGGGTTGTTAGGAGAATCTTTAAACAGTGATGCCACTAAAGTGTTTTACTCTGAGAATCCTGGTGTATAGTTAGTTACCTCTTGATAATGATGGACCACCTATAAAAAAAAAATTGCCCAGATTTTCCTAATTGGTTTCCTCCCACCTTTTCCAGAACTAGCATTCCATTCCTTTCCTCTTATCTTTAGGAAGGAAGGCAAGGAGCCAGAATACTGACCAATTTGGCCATCAGCTCTGAATTTTAGAATTATCAATGATCTTCAAAAAATAGAATGATCTGTAAGATCTGGTAATTATATATACCTGTGTGTAAATCGTTCAAAGGCTGAGCTTTTAAACAGATCTGAGTTTGAATCATAGTCCTGTCATTGTGACCTCAAAGCAGTTGTGGAGCCTGTCTGAGCCTCAGGTTCCTCATCTATAAAGGGGGTCATTAGTAGGTCTGAGCTCACAGGGCTGACATAAGGATTAAAGGAGATGACGCTTACAAAGTACTCAGCAGTGCTGCCCCTAATAAGTGGTCCAGAAGGCCAGCTGCCAGGAATACAATCATTTATTCTTACAATTACTGTTATTATTTGCGACTATGATTATTTCTTATCCTCACCCGTCCCCCCTCTGAAATAAACTGCACGGCAACAAGAGCTTCATTTTTATCACTGGCATTTAATAAATGTCTTTTCTTTGCAGTGGTTTGCAAAGCACCTTGCAATTTCCTCTCTTCCTAATTCCTGGAATTCTGTTTGTTTGAACTTGAATTGTTTAAGGCTTTCTGTTCAGCAAATTCTCTTTTGTGTGTTTTTCCCCTCTGGTGTCCAGTAGCTTTTCCATAATCTTCAGCAGAAGTTGCGCTAACTCCCTGAAGGGTCGGTGGCTATCGCTCAGTCTTCGCTTCCAGCTGGCTGTCTAGCTTGTTCTGTTTCCCTTCTTTCCCCAAGTCTTTCCTCTTTGTTTAGCTTTTCTAAGGGGAATATCTTGCAGGGCTTTCTCTGAAATATTCTTGCCTCCTCCATTCAAGATTAAGCTGTTATCTTGGTGTCAGGTACTGATAAATACCACAGAGAGTTGCAAATGGTCGTGTGGCTTGGCTCACAGATTAGTGCGTTATTCCAGGTGATAATGATCCCCAGGGTCCTGCAGAAGCTTTGTCATAAAATGTTGATAATTTGTGGCAACCTGATTGTCCCAGTTAAAATAACCCAGGGTCTAGTTAGTTGTTTTTTTCCCTCCCAAGGAACGTCCCTGGAATTCATTTATGGCCAAAGAAACACACAAGGGCACATATCAGATTTTTAATCAGGATAACCTCCCATCTGTAGAGCATTTCATAGATTCCAAAGCACTTCCGTGTATGCAATCTCACCGTGAACTTGTCTCTGGAGCAGATCGGATGTGCCTGTCTGGGAGGTGAGGGGGAGGAAGAGGAGAGAATCCAGGATGCTGACGGTGAGATGGGATTTTGAGGTGATTAGCAGTCTGGTAGATGCCGTGAGGATGTGCCTGGGCTGGACCATGATAAGATGGAGAACTGGATCTCTGTTTTCTGGTGCTTTTCTCAGTCATGCGAATAATATATGACCTGTGAGAGGATTTCACAAGACTCAGAGGGAACCTCAATCATAAAACAGTCCTTTGTAGATTCATTTACACTGTTGTCTTTTTTTCCTCTTGGGCTATGTCTAAGACATCTATCTTATCTTGTAACATCTTACTCGGCCTCTGCTGTAAGAGGAAACTGCTGGATAATTCTTGCTTCCTGATCAAAATAGGTGAATTCCTAGCAGAGCTCATTGGAAAGATATTTGGGGGTGGGGGGAGGGGAGGAGGAAAAGAATATTTCTTTCTTTAATTTTGGTAGACTTCCAAAGAAGAAGGGGAAAAAAACTTACATGAAGAAACTGATGGCTCACAATATTTATGGAAACCCCGCTACCAAAATTGTTTGCATCAGCAGTGGTCGCGCACCTCAGCTCAGTAACCTCCCCTTTCATTATTTTCATTATAAAAATAACATAACCACATGGCCCATAATTGGGAGACTGCCCTTCTGATGCCACCAGGATTTTTATTTTGTGTATTTTCCCTGCCACGCTTTTCCTCGTGTAGACAGGTTGCAGAGGTGCCCTAATAATCAGTCTTCTTCCTGCCTTCTTAACCTAGCATTTTCCACGTTGCTTGACTTCATAAGGAGACTTGTTAATGTTTACACAGTGCTTATCCAGTGGCTGTCCTATAATTTAATTAAACATCCTCTGTTGTTCGACATTGAGATTTCAGGGTAACTGCGTGCAGGGCCTGGAGCCAGCCTGACCCATATTTCCTGCTCTGCCACTTCCTAGTTGTGCCTCTTGGGGATGTAACTGGGAGAATACTTTGCTCAAAGGGTTGTTTAGAGGAGAACGTATCTACAGCATTTCACGTAGTTCCGGGCACATAGTGTATTCTCCATATTTAGCAGCTATCCTATTATTATTTCTAGTTCATCACTATTAAATGACGAGGCACTGAAAATATTTTATTTTGGTTTGTTTTCTTTTGGTAAATTCACACATGTAGAAACACTGGGCCGAAACATTTGCACTTTTGTGTTGCTCTTAGCGTATACTAACATCACTTGATGTGATAGTTTTTACTGTCACCAGCAATGGTAAGTGTGCCATTTTCACTACACCTTCACCAGCATTGGAAACTAACTTTCTAAGGTTGGCAATTTAGTATGTTAAACATGACACCTTATGATCTGCCCACTTTAGAGAAGTAGGGAGAATAGTGAAATTAGCACCTCCTTCCCCCCAACATCCAGCCTCAGCAATCTCACCACACTGTTTTGGGGGGTACTTTAAGCAAACCTCAGTCCTCATATCATTTTAGTTGTCAGTATTTCGGTATACATCTCTACCTGATAGGGACATTTTATTGTTTTTACATAACTACCACACTTACCAAGACTACTAAGAATTTCTTAGTATCATCAATTTCCCCAAATTCAAATTTGCCTTTGGACTGCATCGTAGGTGATATTGAAGGATTCTTGTTAATTTTTCTCAAAGAGGTTCTTGTACAGTTGGCCTGTTTGAATCAGGGTCCCAGCATGCTCCACCCATTTCTTATGGGTAATATTCTGTAAAACTCTGCCTCCCTCTCTTTTCTCCCCATGCTATTGATCTGTTGTAGAAACCCGGTCATTTGTCTTGTGAAATGTTTTCTATTCTGGATTCAGGGATTGCTTTCTCCCAATATGGCTTTACTTTTTCCTCTATCCTCCTATTCTCTGTAAACTGGTGAGTAGAACTAGAGGTTTGATAAGTATTTTCCTTAATTTTTAAGGGGACAACACATCCTTAAAGTCCTTCCCTCAGTAGAGTTTTACGCAATTGACCAGCTACCAATTGTAACTGGCCTTCCCAGCAGCAGGAGAACAGCACAAAGGTTCAATTGACCATGAAACTAGTTGGAAGAAGTTGAATAGATTAGCCATTGCTCTGGAAGTCATTCTTTCTTTCCTCCAGTGCCCTAAGAAGGGATCTAGAGGTAGGTGTGGGAAGGCCCTGCCTTCAGGAGTTCTAGGTTGGGAGATAATAAAAAAAGTTATGTGACTGTAGAAAGTTAAGTAATTTCAAAACTTGCCACCTGGCAGAACACGATCAATGAGTGGTGGTAGTAACGATTGTTAAAACTCAAAAGGAGGAACCATCTCCTGTGGGCTGGTTGATTTGGGAAGGCTTCTCAGAAGAAAAACTTGGTCTAGGATTTGAATAATGGGTGATATTTGAAAAGGCAGGGAAGGGGAGGGAGGGGCTGTTCTGGACATGAGTTCAAAGTTACATAAAACTTTTTAAATGTCAGTCAACAGTCAATCAATCCACTCATGTGGGTGGCCTTCGGTACATATCTTCTGAATCTTTTTCTTTAATTTAGTCAACAAATATGTATGGAGATCTTATTATGTGCCAGCCTGTGTGTGTGTGTGTGTGTGTGTGTGTGTGTGTGTGTGTGTGTGCACGCGCGTGCTGGGAACATGGCTCATGAGGCTACCTGGTTTCATGGAAGAATCATCAGCCAGGAGTCAGATGAACTGAGGTTACTCTGAAATCCTATTTTTAGAATAAAAGTACAAAGAGAACTCCTGTCGGTTGTTACTCCTGGTATCTCAAGATGGAGACATCAGCAGGTCTGAGGCTGGGGCATATTGCCACCTTTCCAGGGAGGACAAGACTCTGCTATTTTAATTTTTTAAAACGTCATATATATGTGGCTTAAGTTATTTCGCTCTCGTATTTTCTTTCCTTCTCTTTCTTTCTTGCGGAAGCACTTTATCCTTTGAGCTCTAAAGCTAAGCTGGAAACGCATGAAACAATATTTGTCACTACCCTGGGCAACGATACAATTGAAAATGAGAAGAATTCTTCGCTCCAGTCAGCTCACCTTTGTTCGGATTCCAAATGTGTGGGATAGAGGCAGAGGGAGGGTTTACCTGTGGTTATCCCCCTGGGAGAGGCGTGCTCATTCGAACAAAAGAGAATTGATCTTTAGTTTGAAAATGGCTTATGGTGGAGTGGGTGGCTGGGAACAAAAGAAAGGCATTGCTGTTAGTATTTTTGACATATTCATACATCTTCTGCTGCAGCTCAGCTTCTGTCAGTTTGATCCAGATCTGTTTTCCTTTGAAGTCAATTCTATCTGCATCTATTGAGTGTTTGCTGTGTGCTGTAGGGATCATTTCAAAAGGAGAGATTTAGCTTTCCTTCCCATTATCGGCACCAGCTCTCTCTACCCCACAGCATCCCAAATAAGCTAAGTATGGACAGTGTGGTTGGTATGTAAACACAGCGTCAATGTGAGCCCCCTGCAACCTTCCCCATGATTCCTGTGAAGTCCTCTCTTCCCTTTTCTCTTCCTCTGTCACATCATATTCAGTAGAATTTCAGAATTTTTAAGATGAAAGGGAATTGAGGATTTGTGCTTGCAAATGCATTCCACTACTTCCCCCAACCAGGATATCACAATACAGGGTCAGCTCAAGCCTTGACCCCTTCATCCCTGACCTCCTGGTTATAAAATGAATGTGGTTAATATTCCACAAGACTTGGAATGGAAGACTCTAATCCATTACATTCTGTTTGATCAAAACAGGATCCAGGAACATCAAATGATTTGTCCACAGAGACTCTGGCTAAACAGAGACTAAAACCCAAGGCCGCTTGAGCCACACACACCCTACATATAAAGCTACCTGCCCATGTTGTGGAAAAAGATTGCTTCCCTGTGGACCTGGGCCATGTTGAGGCCAACAACATTCTATCCTTGGGGAGGGGGTGCAGCTGTGGATAAGGCCATCAGTGTTCCTAGCAGACTGAGTTCTAGTGTGGATCAGTAGCTGTGTGACCTTGAGCACATTACTTCACCTTTGTGAGCCTCTTTGCCCTCAGCTATAAAACAGGGAAAGCACAATCTTCAGCAGGTTGCGAGGACTCGGTAAGATAATACGTGTCACAAGGGCCTGGCATAGAGCAAATGGCAGCTAACATTATTTTCTAGCATTTCAGCACTCACACGTGAACTCCCCAAATCACAGTGGTTCCTTTTTGTTCTATCCAAAGTCAACTCAAACCTGTCTGCATTGCTCCAGTTTTTGAAAGAGAGTCCAATACGGAATTTTTGCTCTGGGGATTCTACTCGTAGAAATTATTTAAAATCCTGTGTCCACACTGTCTTTTTGATGGGTTGGTTGGTTCAGGGGCTTTGAGAAGATTTTTTTCCCTCCTCCAGACTTACCTCGAAGCTCTCTTTGGGACCATAATAAACCTAGTTACTGTTTATGAAATTGCTGCTATGTTTCAGCCCCTTACCTGGCTTCTCTATAATTGTCACCTCCACCCTTTGAAGTAGGTGCTATTGTATCCTAATTGCAGATGAGGGCACCGAGGCCCTGGAAGATTGAGAAACTTGCTTGATTGTTGAGGATATTTTGGTGGTTCTCCCTTGTTGGAGGATGGAGGAGCACACTTGTGTGACCTGCAGTTGTCTGGATGTAAGGGTGTGTTTAGGGTGAGTCTAGCATTTGGGATTTACAACTGTCAGGGACCTGAGTGACCATCCAACCTCGTATTAACCAGCAGGGGAAACTGGTGAGCAAATAGGTCACAGGACTTGACCAAAGTTGGTGTAGGAGTCCAGGGCTAAGGTTTGAATCCAGGTCTTCTGACTGTCGCTTGTTCTTTCCAACATAGCTAATAGGCTCCCATCTTTGACCCTCAGCATCATGATCTCTGGCATTAGGAGACCTGCTAAGTTGCAAGACTGCAGAAATTATGTTCCACTTCATCATTGGAACTGCAGGTTCTGAAGCAAAGTACTTGCATTTAAACCCCAGCCCTGCCACTTACCAGCTCTAGAGTTGGGTCAGTTTGCTTAAGCTCCCTGTGCCTCAGTTTCTCCTTTAATAGATGTCCCCACCTCATTGGATTGTTGTGAGGATTATCTGAGATACATCCTGTAAAGTCAAAGAACAGTGCCTGGCAGAGAGCAAACCCTCAGTCAGCATTAGCTATGGCCATCACTGATTGAGCTCTGGTCACTTGCCAGCACTGGGGTTACAACTGTGAACAAGAGTCATGATTCTTGCCCTTAGGGAGCTGACAGTCAAGTGGAAGACACAGAATAAAGAATAATGAAGCGTATGGTTTGTTGGCTAATTCTGGTTCCATTTGTTATCTCTAAGGCACTGTTCAGACGTTGCTGCAATGCATCTTTGTCTTTAGTTCTGATTTTTAAAATGTGTGACATCGGTGTTAGTATTTTGCATTGGCATCTGGCCTGGGTGCACAGGGCCCTCAGCCTTGAGAAGCCCCGGGTGCTCAGCTCTCGCCAGCAGCCGTCTGTGTGTTGCACTCAGGAGAGAACTGGCGGCAGCCCTGCTACTTGGACATAAGCAGAGCCTATCCAAAGGCAGAGAGGAAGTCATGCCCGGGGGCAGGGGGATCCACACAGCAGCAAGACTTTGTCACTGAGGGAACAGAGAGCTCTCACAGTCATCACAGGCCTGTAGGAAGAGGACACAGTAGGAACCAAATGTTGTCGTACAGATAACACGGCACCATGCGGCCAAGTGCCTATTTTTAAGTGACAGTGTATTTTAGGCCTGTTCCCTTCCATTTTTAGTCTAGCTGCATTTTCTCTTCCGTGTTTCATTGGTCATCATTGATCTTACCCCTGCTTCAATCTTGTTTTCTTGGCCATTTGATGTTAAAGAAATCCATATGCTTATGCATTTCCTGACAAATGAGGACATCGAGCTGAATTTTCTAATGACCCCTTATGAAATAAGATTATACTGAACCGACCCAAACTGTGGGCTGTCTATATCAAACTTGCTGGTTTTAAGCAAGGATGCTTTCGTCAATAGCATTATCATTGTTATTTTCTTTCCTGAAATAAAACAGCATAAAATTTAAACAATACTTCATGTATACATCAGCTGTTGCTATTTTATAGAATCACAGAGGATAAGCATTTTTTAAAAATATTTTTTTTTATTGATTCCAGGGAGGAAGGGAGAGAGAGATAGAAACATTAATGATGAGAGAGAATCATTGATCGGCTGCCTCCTACACACCCCCCACTAGGGATTGAGCCTGCAACCCGATCATGTGCCCTGACCAGAAATCAACCATGACCTCCTGGTTCATAGGTCGAGATTCAAACACTGATCCACGCTGGCTAGGAAGATAAGCATTTTTGTTTAAATCTCCTTGTTTTATAGTTCAAGAAACTGCACCTCAAAGAGTTTAATTGCCTTGCCAAAGGTCACACAGCAAATTCAGTTGTAGAACCAGGATTAGACCCCATGTCTTCAAAGTTAGGTCAGTTCCACTCTTCACTGTGCTGCTTTTATTATGTATGTTCAGTAACTAAATCAGCATTTGAAACCATTGGTTTAAATTAAAGAATTAACCCCTTTGGAAGCAAGGATCCCCAAATCCCATCTTTTCCTCTCTAACTCATTGAAACAAAAGGGAGTGGCATGTTTTATATACTAGAAAGGTAACAACAATATGGATTATTTGTTTACCTTGTATCTAAAATGCTGACATATGTATTAACTCATTAAACTATTAATACTTTATTAAAGCCTTGAAACTCTCATATCCCCATTTCACAGATGATTAAACTGAGGTTTGGCCCTGTTAAATAAATTGTCCAAAGTCCTATAGACAGCAAGTGGAAAACTTGGTATTTGCATCTAAACTTCTTTTTCTAGAGCTTGTATTGTCCTGTATCCTATCAGGTACTAAAGCAGTGGTCTCAACCTTTTTAATGCCGTGACCCTTTAATACCGATGGTCTTAGGCAACCCTGCTAGATATTTACATTACGATTCATAACAGTAGCAAAATTACAGTTATGAAGTAGCAACAAAAATAATTTTATGGTTGGGGGTCACCACAACATGAGGAACTGTATTAAAGGGTCGCGACATTAAAAAGGTTGAGAACCACTGTACTAAAGGATGAGGTGTTGAATATTCTATACATTTTTACTTTACAGCCAAAAATTAATGTCACAAGGCAATGCATTTATACTATTTTTCAGTTTATTGGAGCAGTCTGTATGGTTTTGTTTTTTTTCACTTTGTAACTTTGCACCTTCCATATTAAAAGTTTCTCTAGGAAATGAAAATGAATTTGAGGGAAGGAAGCCTCCATTACTCCTGCTTCCAGCTGGTACAGGTGCTTGGTCTCTGGACAGGTAGGAAGGCGAATGCTGGCCTCTCTCTGCTGAGCCCATACACTAGAGAAGTGTCTAAATTCAGGAATGATGCCAGGTTGGGTAGGGGCAAGGAAGGGAGGAAAGGGATGTGGTGTTCAGAGCCCATAACTCAGGAAATGTGATGGCACCTAATTTCAGAGTGGTCGGAGGCAAGCGTTTAGGAAGAGAATAATGAGCTATTGTTGTAGGCTTTTTTCTTTGATGGGTGGGTTGTTTTTATAAAGTTTTATGAACAGGAAACTGCAGCAGAATGCTGATCCCTTTGGTTTTTGAGCTCTGCCAGCATCGTTTTCAATTTTATTTTTGAGTAATGGTGACAGGCACTTCCTTCAACACTTCTGGGGGTAAAGCAATAACAAGCTGCATTTCAGAACCACAAGAGACCCGAATGAAGACCTGGAGTTGCGGATCTTCTTAAGAACATCATGGGACAAATCATATCCCCCCCCCACTCCCAGGGAGAAAGACAGCTCTTTCAGAAACCAAGGCAGTCTGCAGAGTGTTTCCTTTACAAACATTCTAGAAAATGTGCCCAACATGTGGAAAACCTCTAATGTGCATTCAAATGGGTCTTGCTGTGGCAAAGAAAATACTGATCTAATTCCCCTCCTTCCTTGAATCATAAAATCCAGCCTCCCCAGCTATTGTTTGCCCTGGACGATGACTTCATCTAAAAGAAGGTGGTCCTACCTGTTGTGCGTTTTGGATGCACTGAACCAACGTTTCAGGCATCTGGCTGCCAACTTCGGAGATGTTAAAGGCTTTTTGTTTCTGGAGGGCATTTATTCATTGCTTACCTTGTAAAATTTATGTCTTATTGCATTTTCCTGGCACCAGTGCAATCCTTGTCCCTACCCATTGCATTTGGTTTTTCTGAGCCTGCAGGCAGGCAGCACTGGGTTATTAAAGTTCAAGAAGGAAGCCACGTGATGTTGGCTTTACAATTTTAATTCTCTCTTACCTCTACCCTCCCTTCCTCCCACTCACTGACAGATGGGTTTTGTGCAGCGTGTACTGGGTTTAAATCAAACTGAGCTCTCGGAGCATGTAATGTTCCAAGAAGGCCAGACGGGAGACCATGGTCGTCCCTTAGTAGACTAGCCAGCAGGGCAGTTTCCTTGGGTTAAAAAGTCCTTGAGTCCATAATTGCCCATCAGTCTGGGTGCTTCAGATAAGTGCCATGCTTAATCTTGCAGAAACAGGCAAAAATCTCCCCTACCCCTTTAAAAGTCAGTCCCTCTGGGCCCAACTCAAGAGAGCAAAGTTTAACTCAGCCAGCGTGGCTCCAGCCAGAGTGGCTCTGGTTGAGCTTTGACCTATGAACCAGGAGGTCATGATTCGATTCCCGATCAGGGCACATGCCTAGGTTGCAGGCTCCATCCCCAGTGTGGGGTGTGCAGGAGGCAGCCAATCAATGATTCTCTCTCATCATTGATGTTTCTATCTCTTTCTCTCTCTCTCTTCCTCTCTGAAATCAATAAAACTATATTTAAAAAGCACTAGGTATGAGCATGGCAAGTTGAAAAGCAAAAAAAAAAAAAAAAAAAAAATTATAGTTTACCCTGAAATAAAAGCAGAGCAGGAAAAGGAAGAAAGTGCCTTTGGAGGAAGGAAAAGGTTCAGATGAACATATTACATGGTGTCTCTGAAAACAAACTATTTGACATACCTTTGCCACCAGATTTTCAGTCTCCTGGAAAGCCCACCTTGTTCAGGAATTAGTGTAACTGCCGGGTGTGTATAAGAAGCCCGGGGGAACTGGAAGCTCAGTAATATCTGAGCGGGCCCACAGCCTACACCCCAGGAGCTGGCTCTCAGAGTGCTTTCGGTGAGTCTTGGACTCTTCAAGAAGATAAGCGTTAGGGACCCACGTGTGCTTTTCAAAATGTCTTTTAGCTGTGGTATTGTGCATATGACTTCTCATCCCATCTCAGAAACTTCTGTTCCTCGCTGCAAAAATTCTTCTCTGGATTTGCCTCCTCCACAATGTGTTCTTTGATTAGCTCCATTTCAATTTAATTTTTATTGAACAATTATGGGTCCTCCTACCATGTGCCAGCGTGATGGAAGGAGCTGGAGTCTCTGTGGTAAGCAAGATAGACACGGCCCCTGTGCCCTGGCAGCTCGCTGCTGTTGAGCAGTGGAGACACATCAAGTCAGTCCCTGTGAGCAGGATGAGTACTGGGAAAGAGAGGCACTCAGCACTGTGGGGCACAAAGCAAGGGTTCTCCAAGCCTGGGCCTCAGGGACAGCCTCGGTTGAGAGGCATTAGCCAGAAAGCCATCTGGTGGTTGATCTCCTCATGCCAAAGAACTAAATGACCAAAGTTGGTGAACCAGAGGCTGATGCTTGTGTTCAGCCTTCTGTTGCCAAGGCTCTTGGTTCAGTCAGAATTGTGGGCATGGGAGACGTGTGTTTGCTGAGCTTAGTTTTGGATGTGAGATGAAAAAAAATTCAAATACAGCAGAAGCGCATGTAAGTCAGCTTAACCAAAGTGCTCAGTGAACCTGCACCTCCTAACCCCTCTGTAGTGTTGTCGGACACCCTGGGCTGGAGGAACACTTCAGCTAATGGGCTGCTCTCTCTAGCACACCCCAGCCGACTTCCGCTCCCACCAGGCGAGTAAGGCATATGCTTGCTGGGAGACTGCTTCTGCTAGCTCAGTGGTCGGCAAACTGCGGCTCGCGAGCCACATGCGGCTCTTTGGCCCCTTGAGTGTGGCTCTTCCACAAAATACCACATGCGGGCGCGCACGTATGGAGCGGTGTGATTGAAACTTCGTGGCCCATGTGCAGAAGTCGGTTTTCGGCTCTCAAAAGAAATTTCAATTGTTCTGCTGTTGATATTTGGCTCTGTTGACTAATGAGTTTGCCGACCACTGTGCTAGCTGAACTTGTTGTGTAGTTAAGTTCCTTTACACACACCAGCCCCCTCCCCACCTCCCCACAGCCCCAGGTCTTGTTCAAGTAAACATCTCAAGCCAACTACCCTCCTCCCGTTCTGACTGCTACAGCTAATTTTTTAAAAACTTAAATGCCGTCGTGCCCCCTGGCTATGAAGATAAGCATGTTTTTCATTGGAGCTGGATACTAGATTGTAAATCAAGTCCCAAGAGCCAGAACACATCTGCTGGTGGGTGGCTCAGTTGGTAGTTTACTTGAAGTGTGGACTTGCATATTTTTCATTGTATCCCCCAATGCATCCATCATATGTAGCAGCCTGTCTAGCACATAATAGTTTCTCAGTGTTGGATGAGCAAATAAGCCATTCCCGTGCCCATTCTGGGTTTTGATGCTACCACATTTTACCCCTGGGCAGCTCTGGCTTGAGGATCTGCAGTCAAAGTGTTTCTGAAGGAGGGGGCCCAGGTTCATTATTGGACTTCCTGATAATTGTGATCTGAATTTCTGGAGTCCACTGCTAAAGATTCCAATTCCATGGACCCAAAGTGGGGCCCAGGGATATGGATTTGATAAGTTTCTTGGTTGATTTCATTGAAGGTAGTCTCTGGAATTATTGTTCCTGAATTCCCAGAAGTCTACAAATGTGTGTTTCAAATCCCAGCCAGATGGATGAATACTGTTACATTTTATTTTATGCACATTTGCTCCTCTTTTTAACTCCTCTGGAATTGATCACGTGTTATAATTTAATTGGCAGCTTTTTTTTCTTTCTTTCCTGGTAATACATAAAATAATACCACATATTACAGTCTGTGGTATCTTAGGTTTGATGAAATATGGTACTTTGCTGAATTTGTAGTTGATAGAAAACACTTCCAATATCCAAAGCTAGACTTTATACGTTTTGGATTCTAATTTCTCCATGCAACGATTAGTATTTTATGTTTTGTTTTGTTTTTTAAATATATTTTATTGATATTTCACAGAGAGGAAAGGAGAGGGATAGAGAGTTAGAAACATCGATGAGAGAGAAACATCGATCAGCTGCCTCCTGCACACCTCCCACTGGGGATGTGCCCGCAATCAAGGTACATGCCCTTGACCGGAATCGAACCCGGGACCCTTCAGTCCGCAGGCCGACGCTCTATCCACTGAGCCAAACCGGTTTCGGCATGCAATGATTAGTATTTTAAAACGTACACAATGCATACATTAGCTGTAGTTTACGGGGAATAAATAGTTTTGGGGTATAAACAAATTTATTGAATTATTGGTCAAAAATATTAAAGACTCTCAAACAAATGCAGACTATCCATAAAGTTCAAAGACCCTCTAGTATTATACAGAAAGTGGTCTCAGAGATGGCTTGGATTCTCTAAGCAAAACAAGCTATTGATAGTAATCAGCTAAAATTGGAGAAGGTCAGGATTCTTATTGCAAAATCTGGAGCGAAGACAAGTTTCCCATCACACATGCTGTGCAGCCAAAACAATAATGAATTGAACTCTTTGGCGTTTTTATTTCATCACTGAGATTGCATTTCTGCCCCCCAAAACAATTAAATGTGGTGGTAAAGATTGTTTTGGGAAAGACCAAGCTTTGGAACATTCCGTGCCCCTCCCAAATTTCTTCTTCAAGTATTGTCTTTCATTGAAACTTCCCTTTTCACTGATCTTTTGAAGCGCATTTTCATATCTGAAGCAGTTTAAGACATTTTCTATACCGCCCCCAGCCTTCCTTACTCCCATATTCTTCCTTATTCTCTTGTCCATTTCATATGTTATGAAATCTGTCATTCAGTTAAGGGTCAAGTTTGGGCATCAGGGAAAGATTCTAGGCATGTCAATATTCTGAGGCTTCTTGACACTCAGCCTTTTAAAAAAATTGATTAGAGAGAGAGAGGGGCAGGGAGAGCGATAGAGAGAAATATCAATTTGTTGTTCCACTTATTTATGCATTCATTGGTTGATTCTTGTATGTGCCCTGATCGGGGATTGAACCCGCACTCTTGGTATGTCAGGACAATGCTCTAAACAACTGAGTTACCAGGCCAGGGCTGGCACTCAACCATTGTTTTCTTTACACCGCCATGCCTAAGCTAACATTTGACATCAATCAGTGATCAAGGTCTAAAGTGAAAATATCCCTGAGGTCAAATTAGAAGATTCTTCTGGCTCTGATGCCATATTTCAGCTTTACTCTATCTTTAATGCAGTGTTTCTCAACAGTGGCACTGTTGGCATTTTGGACATGTTAACTTTGTTGTGGAGGGATGTCCTGTGCATTATAGGAAGTTTTCTAGCATCCCAGGCCTCTACCCATTAGATACCACCTGCACTCTCCCCCAGGGACAATGGAAAGTCTATCCAGACATTGCCAACATCACCTCCGGAGTTAAAATCGCCCCCCGTTGAGAATCACAGCTGTAATGAACCAGAGCCTAGAGAATGCACCTGCGTGTGCATATCAGGGCAAGACAGATATTCATTCCCCTTTTTTCCCCAAACATAGAGTCTTGATTATTTTTGCATTAGTTAGTAATCCACAGAATTAGCTCAACCCTAGGAGAAAGAGAAAAATTCTGTCACTTAACCAGTTTTTCAGACTTGTTTCAGAAAATGAGATCTTTAAGAGAATGCAAGAATGAAGCCTTCCAGCTTTAAAATATCTAGGGATATATTTTCATAAATCTAGCCTGGAGCCAGTAGACATATCCCCAGGCAGAGGGAGAGTAATAATACTGGTATGATCTTAGATATCGTCAGTGCTTCATTTGTGCCATTTTTACCTGTCTGGCAGTAAACCATAGTCCTGATCTCTCAGAATTCACTGCCAGAACTTCTGCAGACTTTTTAAACCCCCCTCTCCCATCAAGACTGAAGTTGCAGAGAGGAGAGGGAGCTGGGTCATTAACTGGGAATGTCACCCAAATGAAAGGGGAGGGGAGAGGTATTGGTACACATGTGTGTCTGACATGTATCTACATGACCATGTCAGACTAGCAGGGACAGAAGAGATGGCTTTAGATGCCAGGGAAGCAGGCACGGGTCTAAAGGTCATGCTTTGGAGGATGGGCTACTGTTACTTGAGCTGCTTCTGCAAGTGCATACCTCTCTGCAGAGGTTACCATCGAACGGCCAGGTTTTACAGTCAACATGTTTCTTGAGCAGGTGTGTATTCCTGGCTTAGAGGTTCAGGAATGGGTGGAAAAGAGGGGAGAAATGTAACTAATTGAGCACTTGATCTGTAATAGGCATTCTTACTTGATGAATGAATGAATGAATGAACGAACGAAGGAACGAATGAATGAATGAACAAGTGAGGCTTAGGAAAAAGAAGAACACACTAACCCTGATGTTAAGTATAATGCTGACAGGACAAAGCATCGTCCCCTTGGCTGAGAAGACTGTCACAACCACTCTAACTTCTTAAGTTTTAGCCCCATGCTGAGCCTGTTCTGCTCACAGTCAAGGCAGTGGATTTGAGGAGTTGATTGATGGTCTTCCAGCCATGCCTGGCTGACTGTTCGTCTGAAAGGAGCTCATAATCAGTGGTGGGCTTATGAGTGGAGACCCACCACTCCACCAGCAGCACAAATGAGCCCTGCTCAGCCCAGGCGAGCACGCAGGCCCTGCTCTTGGCACCAGTCCTGGAAATGCAGAACAGACTTCTTTATTCCAGTCTCCAGGCTTCTGGCTAGCGAGGAACACTGCCCGGCTGTGAAGCGTTTTATAGGATTATAAGGGGTTTTGCCAAAGGCGAGTTCTGAAAGGCACTTTGTGCTGTTGCTTTGAGTGAAGCTGACTGTTAGGGCAGTGTTGTTCCTAAGCCCATAAACACACACACAGGCAGGATGGGGAATGCCGGGCTCCTGGGGCCCGCTCAGCTGGGCAGCATTGCAGAGTTGGGCGGCTTCACTCAACTGTGACACCAGCCTCAGGTGTGTGCTTGGGAACCCTTCTGTGGAGCAGCCTGCTTTCTGACAAAGTCTTTGGTGACAGACACCTCTGGTTGGAATCCTAGGCAGATTTCCCAAACCCCAAATCTGCTAATTTGGGAGCAGCACATCACACACTGAGAAGGTTCTGAAGTCAGAGCACAAGATGGAAATTGCGTGGGGTCAATACCCTTGAAAATCCTTTAACTGTTTCAGGCCTCCCAAGAAAACTCCAGATTGCCATCTGTCCCTTCACATTCCTTTTGGGGCCTATTTTCGTTTTGTTTTGTTTTGTTGGCAGCACTATTTAAATTGTTATTGGCCATTAGCTATAAATCAATTCTCCTCTCCTCTCCCTCTCCTCTTCCTCTTCCTCCAGTTCTCCCTAGCATGGATAGTAGAAAAGATGTAACCTTGCACATATGTTGTGTGGCCAAGCATATTGGTTGATTTTTATGGATCAAAATCTTTGAAGGAGGGGCAAATAAAAAACGTTATAAGAAAGTGAATATGGAAGCGTTCTCATCAACCAATGACTATGCTTTGCTCTGTGATAGTTGTACTTAAACTTGAGGTTAAAGTGCCCTCCCTTCCTTAGGCTTGGTTTATTACCACGCTGGATTTCATGGTGTGTCAGATTTCCTGCTTGGCCCTGCAGACCCTACAGTGAGTAGTCTAATCCTAGGGCTGTCATAGTTTGCTGGGTCACTCTTTTCTTCACCAAATGCTGGACGTACCCCTCCCAACTGGAGGACAAAGCCCAGCAAGCTCCACCAGGGATCAAAGCCCACCCCCAAAGGGCTGTTGCTGGCAGAGTCCTCTAGTTCAGCAGTCGCCAACCGGTGGTCCGCGGACCACTAGTGGTCTGTGAGGTCCAAAAGGTTGGCGACCGCTGCTCTAGTTGGGATGGCGGGTCCGTGGGAGCCAGAGAGCAGGGAGGGAATGAGGAGCAGCTACAGGTGCTTCAGCTCATGTCCTTGGCAGCCAGGGCAGCCTTAAGTGAGGCATCTCCCTGCCTCCTGGCCCTGCTTTGGCTGCAGAATTAACCAGGGGCTGCTTTAGTTAAGGTGCCCTTGGAGATGGGGGTCCTCTCACTCGCCCACCAAGCTTAGCCAAGCTTGTGGAGAGCACTTTTGTAAGCACCCCATCCGCACAGCCCAGGCTAAAAGGACAGAGTTGTGTTCAGGAGTACAGGGAGGAAAAATCAGTGGTCCCACCCCACTTTCTTATCACTAACTACTTTATGGTCCACGTTTGAGAGGAAACAGGCGCTCTCTTCTGTCTCCGTTGGAACCCACTCCTTCAGGAGCCTCCTTCACGTCTGTGGCAGCAGTGAGGCTGCAAAGCTGAGCCTGTTTCTCCCTAGAACTCCTTCTGGAGGCAGTTTATCTTCACTTGTTGGGCAGGGAAGTGGGTGAATTTAATGCCAGGGTGTGGGCTTGGTACCTGAGATGAAAGAGTCCTGTATCCTGAGGTTTCCTGTCTGGGAAGTGGGAACTGAGGATTCTGCCATCAGCTGGAACAGAGAACATGGAAACAGGGACTACATACTTCCTTTCCCACTCCCCGTGCACACGGAAGAAGTCGAAACCACATCTCCCCAAACCACACTCACTGTGGCCAGGACTCTGATAAGGAGGGGGTAGAAAAGCCAACAGTGCAATCTACAAAGTAACTTGAGGTAATGATCATTTTAATTTTTAAAAACTAATTTATAATTTCCCAAGAAACATATGACTATATTTTTCTTGTAAAAAATTTAAGAACAGCCCTAGCCAGGTGGAATATTGTCCTGTATACCAAAAGGTTGCGGGTTCGATTCCGAGTCAGGGCACATATCTAGGTTTCAGGTTCAATCCCAGATCCCGGTGCGGTGCGTATGGGAGACAAGTAGTCAATGTTTCTCTCTCTTTCTCTCTTTCTCCCTCTCCCTCTCTCCCTCTCTCCTTCTCTCCTTCCCCCCCTCTCTCTCCCTCCCTCTCCTTCCCTCCTTTTCTCCCTCCCTCCTCTCCCCCCCCTCCTTATCTCCTCCCTCCCCTCTCCCTCTAAAACTCAATAAAAACATCCTTGGGTGAGGGTTAAAAACAATTTTAAGAGCATTAGCTATACTTGTAGTCTCCTTTGTTACCTTTAATCCCTTAATGCCAGGTACCCTCTGGTACTGATTGCCTCCCCTCAGCCCTAAGAACTCGTGATATGAGTTTGCTGCAGAGCCTTCTGGATGGTTTCCAATGGTACTTACCTTCAGATATCTATAGAAAATATATGGTATTCTTTTGTAAATGTGTTTTTACACAAATGGCATTATACTGTGCTTACTTTGTAATTAATTTTTAACCGAACCTCATACATTAAAGATCTTTCCACTCCAGACCCATAGACCCATCTCCTTTTTGACTGCTGCTGAGGGGTGCTCCATAATGAGGAGAGTTTATTTAAGTATTCCCTGTTGATGGATATTAGCTGTTTGCAGGTGCGACTTGGTTTTTACTGCCCAGACTGGGCTGCAGCAGATGATCTGGTAATTGCCTGCTGGGCGTTTGCAATGTGTTTTTTTCTAGTAAGGTGAGGTAGATTGATTGCCTTGAGACTGCAGAGGAAAGGGCTCCTGGGAACTCTCTGGAGGTGGTTACAGTGTTTATATTTGCCATCACTTAACTGCTGTACACTTAAAATGGGCGCATTTGCTCGGCCGGTGTGCTCAGTGGTTGAGCGTCCACCCACGAACCCGAGGTACTCCGTTGGATTCCCCGCACGTGCCAGGGTTTCAGACTCGATCCCCAGTGAGGGGCGTGCTGGAGGCGCTCATGGGTGTCTCTCTCTCATGGATGCTTTTGTCTCTGTATCCCTCTCCCTTCCTTTCTCTCTCTCAAATCAATAAAACCATTTTTTAAATGGGGCGCATTTTACTGTTTATGGACTCTGTTATAATGGCGTTCATTTTTTAAAAAAATGTGTGTGAGGGGAGCCTGGCTGGGAATAAGCAAGGTGGGCTTTTAAAGGCTTGCTTCCCCCCGGGGCATTTTCCCTCGCCCGGCTTCTTCCCGGGCCTCCCCTCCACCGCCGCGGCTTCCCGCCAGGGCGTGCGGGGTCCAGCGCAGCGAGGCGTTTCTGCGGGGCGGCACCTGGGGCTCCCGGGACGCCCCGCCCCACCAGGTGGGCGTGCCCTGCCGTGGCCCCGCCCCGCCAGCCGGCGCGCGGGGTTGGGTGCCTTCGGGCTAGAAGCCGGCTGTCAGTCTCCGCGTCGCCGCGGCGCCCGGCACCGTGGAGCTGGGGCCCCCTTTCGCCTGGGAGTTTTGTACTCGCATCGGGTCAGCGGTGACACCCCAAAGGGCAGGCCCGGCAGCCGCCATGGTGGCCAAGGATTACCCCTTCTACCTCTCGGTCAAGAGGGCGAACTGCAGCCTGGAGGTGCCCCCGGCCAGCAGTCCGGCCAAGGACGCCGAGGTAGGGGCTCCACCTGGACTCTCCGGTCTGGCTCCGTGTCACTGTCTCTGTTTCCACTTCTCACTCTTTCCGTCTCTCACACATACTCCCCTGGCTCTCTCTCTCACTGTCTCCCTTCTGTACTCTCCCTGTGGATCAAGCCTGCGCCACCTTCTTCTCCCTGTCCCTGTCCCTCTCACCAGGGAGCAGCAGCCTCTTGCCCCTGCCCCTCCTCCCCCAGCCCTTGCTTCCTGCAAGACTCTCAAACTCAATCTTCTGTCTAGACCTGGCAGAGGGACTTCCTACTGTATCAGCAGGCCCAGTTCCGGGAAGAGATACTCTTTAAGTGTTCCTTTCCTCTTGCCGGGGCTGGGGGAGCAGGGGTGGTCTTGGGGACCCTTTAGGATATCTCACCTGTCAGGCTTGGCAACAAAGGCTACCGCACCTCTGCATGTCACCTGTGGCCATGGGTCAGTCAGCTAGTGGTCTGGGGGCTAAATGATCATTTGAGTGCCTCCCACAAGGGTCCTGAAAATGAGTTAAAGTCTCGGGGGCAGGGGGAAACTGTCTTGGAACATTAGAAATATTTCTCTTCCTGGGAACTTGCCTGTGGATCTGTACCCTCCCTGTGGATCAAGCCCGTGCCAACTTCTTCTCTTGGCAAGCTATGGTGGAACTCACAGGGCCCAGCTCATCACTGTTGCTCATGTGTGTGAGTGGGAGATTGACATTCACCACCACCCGGACCAGGGAAAGTATGGAGGCCGGTGTGCATCGGCCTTCGTGGGGGTCCCACCCACCCGGCACCCTACCCTTGGGTCTGCTCCACTGTGTGCGCTTGGCTCACTGAATTACATATATTCAGGAGGACAGCGTGGAAGATTCATTGCCTCCAGTGAGAACTGCTCTAAGCTGACAGGATTCCAGTCTCTAGTTGTGATCAGCCGAGGCCAAACTTAACGTCTCCCCCATCCCCACTTCCCACCCCAGCTCAGTTGTACATCTTCACAAAGAGTTTTTGTTCCCAGCAGCTGTGGAAGTGTTATGGCCCCAGTGGTGTTTGGACTCTTGTTTAAGTTTTGACAGGACGGCACCTGCATAGGATTCAGGTTGTTCAGGCTTGGGATGGATAGAATGGTTTTTCAATGGGAACTTCATAATTTAATGAATGTAGGAGCAATGAAGCTAGTGCCCCTCAAACTAGCTTCCTTTTGGAAGGAAGCAAAGCATAACCGAGTTTAATTAATAAATTGAATTGGGTCACATAAAATCACAGTGAAAATAGCTCTGGGCTCTCACTAGTTCCTTCTTGCTATCACGTATTCCTGTGTGTTTTAGGAGTTTGGTGAAAGATGTGGGTTAAAACTCATCTGCTTAGTCTTTTCTTATTCTTATACTAGAATGTAAATATATCTGTGTGTCACAAATGTGATGAAAGAAAAGTATCACCAAATGTCAAATATTTTCCTAAGGGATCCAGATTATATAATGTAACTTACTTTCATTTTATGAAGATGTCCAGGTGTGGGAGTAAGGATGGGGGAGGAACTATTTTATTTCAGAAGTAGTTGGTAAATGTTTTTCAGGTATCACCATTGAGAATTTTTTTTAAGGTGTGTAAATCCAAGTAGAAGTATCTCTTATGCTGACTATACCTTGAGACAGAGGTGCCCAGTCCAGTATAATTCCAAGCTTCATTGATCTGGCGTATCACTTCCTGATAATGATGATAGGCAAAGTTGGAAGAAGAAACCTAAGTGAGTTTGGGGCTAGTTTTCTGGTTTCAGTATCAGTGCAAAAGACAGCTAAGCCTTGTAGGCCCACTTCTCCATAAGCAGTTAATGAAAATATATTTTCTACCAGCAGGTGTCATCAGTATTTGTGTTTAAAAATCAGCATACACTAGTTGGCCTTTTGAAAACATGATTATATACTTGTTTATAAATGAGAGATTGTTAGTTTCTATGAAAGTAATTTCTTAAGATTGATCATTTTCTTTGCAGAAGGAATGTGGTTATAATAATAATTTAAAAAACCTGGCCTTTCTAAAATCCTTTTTGACCTTCAAAGGTAGTTACAGCAAAGCACCTGTGCCCTTTAGGTGTATAATGGCTATTCCTTCTGCATTTGTTATGGGGAGGACAGGGGACAGTGCTGAATGGGAAAGTGCCTTCTAGTGTTTGTTTTTGTCGTTGCAACCAATATGCTAGGGAAGGCCACTTAGGGAAAGGCTCATGGGGAGGGGCAGGTGTCATTGATGTGCATTTGATATCATACATTTAAGTTAAAATGTCCAACAATAAAGATTCTCTTAAAAGAAAATCATTAACAAAATTTCTACTCAAGATTTACCATAAGTGCTTTGTAATTTTTTTTTTTATTTCAATGATGGTACCCAATGAAAGGAAAAAAATGGCATATTTTGAAAATATATTTTCTTTAAAATATTTTAGACAAAAATATTCTGCATGGATTATGACATTAATATAATACTGCTTATTAATCTAGTATTTCTTATGACATGGGTGTATGAGTTGGGTTGCAAATGTTCAGTTTTAATATTCATAACCAGGTAGGTCCTTCCGGCTTTAATGGTTAACTGTGAAATCTAAGGAGCTTATTAGTCCGTGGCTCTAGACTTTCCCTGAGAAACATGGTATCACGTGCGCATCACTAAGCTTATTTCTTCTGATCATTGATGCAGCTTTGCTCAATTGATCTTTGTTTTTATATTTATTGGGTGCTTACTTCCCATGCCAGGAGGGACTGGTGCTTGTAGCATGTTAGATGCTCCGAACACCTGACCAAGTCATTAAAAGGAAAGCTGTTAGGCTCACGAATTATACCAATTGTAACTTAAAAGCCACTGTTACCCCATGGGGATGTTTGCTCTTAAAGAAAAAAGACTCAAATGAGTGACTTATGTTGGCTAAGGATTCTGGAGCCTGGTGTAAGGTCTTAAGGGTTTGGGGTCCATTTCATTTTTAATGAACATACAAAGAGGTGTTTCTGTTGTTTTCTTTCTAAGAATTACCTGACAGTTTGATGGACAGCTTAGTTTTGGTTTTAAGATTCACTATCTCAGATATTGGTCAGGATTAAGCCAGATTTAGTTAGTGGTATTTGTAGTCATTGCCTTTGTCCTTTTGTCTCTGATATGTTCTGGTTTTGACTCATCCAGTAGTAGCCTTGTGTGGCCCTTGGAATGACACCTACTGAGAAATGAAGGATTTCTGGTTCTTTTCTAAGTACCATGTCTAGTGTCTCACTTGAGACTCAGCCATGCTCCAAGGTTAACATAAAGCACGTGTTATCCTCTCTATGAATAAAGACACTGAGGGGAGGCGACTTGCAGAAAGTCACAAAGAAAATCAGCAGCTGAACCAAGATCCAATGCCTGGTTTAGTCCCGAGTTTAATACCCGTGTACCTAGTGGCATCTAAGGGTGTTTATCTCTGTGAAGAAAAATAAAGGGGAGGGGGTGTAAAACTTAACAGACATGTAAAATGCTTTCAAATATTTATTTTAAATATAGAATTTTGAGTACTTTATGTAACTGAGAAGTACCTTTAAGCTTTAGCTCTAAAGAGTAAAGTGAACCCTATGCCTCTGTCATAATTTATGCCCCAATCAGTCCACACGTGTATTTGGAAATTGTATGCACCTGGGGCTGTATTCCTTGCATGCCATTGGAGAGCTAAAAGAGTCAACTGGTTTCCAGTAATTTATACATTTTTTGAAATCTGTATCATATAGTGTTGAACTGACAGTACGTACAACCAACTGCATGGAAATAGTTCCAAGGAGTTATTGCACTAAGAATCCTGGGATTTCTTCAAATGACTAACTAAATAGACTCCATGAATCATGTGACCTCAGATCTTGCTGCGTGAGGAGCCAGGTGGCGTTACACAGGTAAAAGCTATCCCTTGCTGATAGGATTTGGTTATGGCCATCCAGTCTTGTTCAGATGGAAAATACCTTGGGGGTCTTGGGCCTCCAGGATGCACATGAACTAGGAGTAGTTTATTAGAGGAAAATATGGTGACGTTACACGTGTACATTTGAGGTCAAGGCATCCACTCTGGAATAAGACTGCCTGGGCCCCAGTGCCACCTGCTAATGGTGTGGCCTTGGACAAGTTACTGTGCCTCTCTAAGCCCCTGTTTCCTCCGTGAAAATGGGGATGAAATAGTTCTACCTCCCTGGGACCATAGTGAGGGTCAATGAGATGATTCATGTACAGTGCTTAGCACAGTGCTTGACACATAGTAGGTGCTCAATAAATATCATCATCAAGACCTCTGCATCTCAAAAAGATTCCTAAAACAATTTTAAGAAACGTGACCACCATCTTAATTTCCTGATGCTGTTTTGAGCACAGCAGTGCAGTAGGGATCTTCCTGTAGTCTTCTAAACATCCTCACTCTCTGGGGTTGGTATAATTGCCCCTTTTTGTAGAAGAAAGTTAGGATTAGAGCTTGGTAATGGGCCTTTCCAGGTTGGCTGAGCTAGTAGGTGGAGGAGCCAATACTCGCACCCTAGTCTGACCTTGAAGTCCTTACTTTCCCAATCACAGCACGTTGCCTCTAAATGACTAAATCACTGGTCTCCTCGCCACATAACACAGGAAGAATGAACCCCCTCATGGTCAGAGGCCCATTTTTTTCCTGAGTGTCTGGATGGGAGACCTCCCCAGTAGTCAGTACTTCAGACTGGGACCCACAGAAGTGGAATTTGCAAACCTCTCTTTGGGGGTAGTGGGGGAGCGTGGGGGACAGGCGGTAGGTTTCCATAACTTCCGTTTGTGTTTCTCAGCAGGGAGCTGGTCTTTGGCAGAATTCTGCAGGCTCAGCTCTGTGGAGGTGATACCGTTAGTTCTGCAATTAGTCACTTTGCTGATCTACATTAACTGCCAGCCTTCTAAGTAAACCAATAGCAGGAAGGCCCCGACTGCCATATGGATATTTGCAAATTGTGTCATTTTCTCAAGACACTGCGAGTGCCTGTAAGATCCTGGACCAGAGCCACTGTTTTCATAACAACTGAATGAAAATAAATTACTGATCATATCCTAATTTCGCAAAGCCCTGTGCGCATGTAATTGTTATTAATGGCATCGGGTGTATATCTGAAAGGGCGACTTCATTTGTGATGTATGCATGCAGTTGCCTTCCATAATCTGTCAGCGCTGGTAACAGGTACAGGTCACACAAAATGAGGCCGTGGCTGCGATTGCATTGCCATTTATTCTTGTTGTGTTGACTAATGGACCATTGGAGTGAAGGGCAGTGGCTTTTAATGCCTTTCATTCTTTATGAATTGACACCAGTTATTAGCTTAGAAGAGACGGTGTCATAAATTAATCAAGAAAGGCTTCTGGACCTTTGACTGGCTGGAATAGGAGTGGGTCTTTTTAAGTCTAGAAACACTTGTGCCTGGACCTCCTGTGTTTGGGCTATTGTGTCCTTTTGCAAGAAGGCAGCTCAATTATTACTAAAGGTCAGTTAATTGAAGCTGAACCAGAAACCTTATGGTAAACCCACTAAACTTTTTTTCTCTTGGGCTCTAAGATGAGGAGGAAAGGAATAACAAAACAAGCTTTTTGTTCCAGGGATTTATGAAACAAGCAAACAAAACTAGCCTCCAGGAAATGACCCAGGGTCATTTCATTAGAGAACCTCAGAGTGGGAAAGGCCTGTTGAGAATATGGAGCCCAGTTTGTATCCCCTGCTCAATCCATTCAGTCTGCTAAACACCTGCAGGGACAGAGAGCTCATTACTTTCAAGGCTGTACATTCTGTCTTTGTTCAGTGTGGATCATGAGAAACTTCTTTCTTTGTCGTAGTGATGCCTTCTGGAGCTGAATATTACTTTCTCATGGGTAATACTTTCTCATGGGTTATTCCCTTAAATATCTGAAAACTCTTCTCCCCCTGCAACCCCCTCCCCCACCCCTCAGGTGCTGGTCTTCTCCTGGCTAGACTCCCAGTTCCTCTAACAGTTCCAAATAGAACATGCTGTCCAACTTATTTTTCTTGCTTGCTTGTTTCTACTGGGCATCCCCAGTGTGCTTGGAAATCTTGAGTATCGATCAGCCCAAAGACACTGTATGATGCTGTACCAACAACAAGGTTTCTTTTATACTTAATGTGCTTCCTTAGACCAGGGACGTAGACTAATACATTGAAATAGATTTTTGAAATAGAGATGACAGACTAAAAATTAATCTTTGACATATAAATAATTTATACACATGTAAAAGAACACTGCAAGATGTCCAATGACAAATGTGCAATTCGCACACAGCAAATAGCAAAGTAACATTATTTAAAATATTCAACCTAATAGAAATATAGAAATAAAAAAGGCAAAAAATAATAAGATTCTATTTCATACTTAATTGATGTCACAAATATCTGAAAGACATGATAAAACCCAATGCTGGGGATGTTGCAGGGAAATAACAGACTTGTGGAATGAGGGAACTTGTCAGTGCACGTTAAAAGACAAAAAAATCTTTGGGCCCAGTATTCCAGTTCTGGGGAGGGAGAGCTGTTTGTCCAAAGTTGTTCATAATGATATCATTTGCAATAATGCTCACATTTTATGTTTGTGCATTTTATAAGTTTCAAAGCACTTTTATATTCTTTGCCTCACCTGAGTATATCTTCATATATATATACTAGAGGCCCGGTGCACGAAATTCTTGCACGGGGGTGGGGGTGTCCCTCAGCCCAGCCTGCACCCTCTCCAATCTGGGACCCCTCTCATAATCCAGGACTGCTGGCTCCCAACTGCTCGCCTGCCTGCCTTCCTGATTGCCCCTAACCGCTTCTGCCTGCCAGCCTGATCACCCCCTAAACACTCCCCTGCCAGCCTGATTGATGTCTAACTGCTCCCCTGCCAGGCTGTTTGCCCCCAACTTCCCTCCTCTGCCGGCCTGGTCCCTCCCAACTGCCCTCCCCTGCTGGCCATCTTGTGGTGACCATCTTGTGTCCACCTGGGGGCAGGATCTTTGACCATGTGGGGGCAGCCATCTTCCGTGTTGGAGTGATGGTCAGTCTGCATATTACTCTTTTATTAGATAGGATAGAGGCCTGGTGCACGGGTTGGGGCCAGATGGTTTGCCCTGAAGGGTGTCCCGGATCAGGGTGTGGGTTCCCTTGGGGTGTGGGGTGGCCTGGGCGAGGGGCCTGTGGTGGTTTGTAGGCTGGCCACGCCCCCCGGCGACCCAAGTGGAGGCCCTGGTATCTGGGATTTATTTATCTTCTACAATTGAAACTTTGTAGCCTGGAGCGGAGCCAAGCCTTCTGCTCCCTCCATGGCGGCAGCCGTTTCTGTTGGGATTTATTTATCTTCTATCATTGAAACTTTGTAGCCTTAAGTGGAGGCCTGGGCCAGCCAGGGTGTGCGGAAAGCTTGGCTTCCTCCATCACCAGGGGCAATCCTAGTCTCCTGCTCTCTCCAGCTCTGTGGCTGCCATCATTTTTGTTGGGATTTGTTTATCTTCTATCACTGAAACTTTGTAACCTTAAGCGGAGGCCTGGGCCGGCCAGGGTGTGCGGAAAGCTTGGCTTCCTCCATCACTGGGGAAACCCAAGCCTCCCTCCTGCTCTCTCTGTGGCTGCAGCCATCTTGGTTGGGGTTAATTTGCATACTCACTCCTGATTGGCTAGTGGGCGTGGCTTGTGAGTGTAGCAGAGTGATGGTTAATTTGCATATTACTCTTTTATTAGATAGGATATATTTTTTAATTGAATTTCAGAGAGGAAGGGAGCGGTAGAAGAGGGTAGAAACATCAATGACAAGAGAGAATCATTGATCAGCTGCCTCCTGCATGCCCCACACTGGAGATTGAGCCCACAATCCGTGGGGTATGTGCCCTGATGGGGAATTGAACCATGACCTCCTGGTTCATAGGTAATGCTCAACCATTGAGCCACACCAGCTGGGCTCTCTTCATTTTAAAGATGAGGCTACTAAGAGTCAGAGGGATTCAGTGATTTCCCCTGGATCACACAGCTAGGAATGGCAGAGCTGGACCTCTCGAAGTCCAGTTGTCTGATTCCAGTCCAGCACACTCTTGTACTTATTTATACTCGTCAGAAAAGCCAACAACCTCCCTGACCTATAATGGAGGAATGGTTCCATGTACCATGGCCTCTGGCACAAGAGTCAGGGGCATCATTTGAGCCATTGCACACTAGTAAACAGATCTACCCTAGAGTTCCTGGAAAAAATAAAGAGGAAAAAGGTTGAGCATAATTATATGCATGTGTAACCAATCTGAATATATATGCATGAACATGGAATGTAGAGAAGTGGGGGGAGGGATGTTTCAGACAGAGCACCTCCCTTTCTCATCATGCTCGCTAAGTTCTCATTCACAGAAACGCCACCCAGTATTCAAATAGCAGTTGGCTGCTTTCACATGCATTATCTCCTTTGAACCTTGCACCAGCTGAGGGAGCTGAGCAAGGCAAGGACTGTCTTCTTTGTTATCAACAGAAGAAACAGAGATTCAGAGCGATTAGAAGGCAGGGCCAAAATGTTGGTCTCTCCTTGCCTAACCTTGACCTCTTGGCATAACACAATGTTGGCTTAAGCCAGGCATGTTCCTGAGTGAGGTCAGTTGTAAACAGCACTGTTTTTGGGGTGTTCAAAGTGAACCCTATAAACTTGGCTAGAACTTGCCTTGGGGCCAGTGGACTGGTGGGCCTTTCCCTTGGCATGTACTCCAGCAGATCCAAGTGAAAGGTTTTTATATTGGATGTGAAATCCCTGTTAGAGTCAACAAAAAGCCCACAAAGAATGGATAGACCCGCCGAAACCGGTTTGGCTCAGTGGATAGAGCGTCGGCCTGCGGACTGAGGGGTCCCGGGTTCGATTCCAGTCAAGGGCATGTGCCTTGGTTGCGGGCACATCCCCAGTGGGAGATGTGCAGGAGGCAGCTGATCGATGTTTCTCTCTCATTGATGTTTCTAGCTCTCTATCCCTCTCCCTTCCTCTCTGTAAAATATCAATAAAATATATTTAAAAAAAAAAAAAAAAAAAAAGAATGGATAGACCCAAACTCCTTTTTTTCTTTTTTAAAATGTATTTTTATTGATTTCGGAGAGGGAGAGAGATAGAAACATCAATGATGAGAGAATCGTTAATCTGCCACCTGCACGCCCTACACTGGAGACCGAGCCCACAACCTGGGCATGTGCCCTGACCTCCTGGTTCATAGATCGATGCTCAACCACTAAGCCACGCTGGCTTGGCTAGACCCAAACTTCTATCCATGTAGATGACATTCCTTAAAATGATGTCTTACTGAGCTCTGCAGGTCTAGTTTGCAGCAGAGGTGATCATTAAATGATAAGGAGAAATAGAGCCTTTCCCTGAGGGTACTGTTTCTGTAGAGACATCACTAGAAGTTGGCAAACTGGCTAAAATAAAACTGAGATCCAATGTCAGGATCTTGGAAAAATAAAGTTAAATGTTTAGCAGGTACCACACATTGAGGAAGAAGCCAGAGAAGGGGAAAAGGAACCAACTAGTGGTTGGAAAGTGATGGAGTTGGGCCCATGGCCAAGGGGGCTAAGTGATAAGGCATCCTTTTGTGTGCTTTTTGGCCCTGACACAAGGCCAGTGTAAACACCCTGCTCAAGTGTGTTATCTTACATTGAAATGCTAACATTCATAATCCCCACTTGACACAGGCATGTCAAGAACAACCCCAAGCAAACAGAGGGGATAATTAAAGGTCACTGACGAAGACTATTCTTATTTTTCACTTCACACATGTGGGGGAGGGGTGTGGGTTGCTCATCAATATCCTGCTAGGTTTTGACAGTCTTGGTTCATTTTCACACACCTCTGTCAGCCATCCTCCTGCTGCTCGGTGATTGCCTTGGGTGCTTCTGGGTGTGGTCTTGCAGGAGGGGGCTGAAACTGCTGAGAAGAAGGAAATAGATTGTTCAAAGAGGAAAAATTGATGGTAGCTTAAGTGTTAACCACAGACACGAGGTGAACAGTGACCTCCTTCCGCCCCAGCTGTTTGATGGTGTCTTATCGGCGAGTTTTGAAGGAGAAATATCATTAAATATCATTCCTCTTGTTAGTCTCTGAATGTCGTATGTCCAGGCTTTAAGAGTCTAGGGAGAGTGAGCTTTGTTCTGACTCAACATGGAATGATGGGAACTCACTTCGGAGGACTCTTACTGGCTCATCTGAGTTTCTTTACCAGCATTTATTTCTAAGTTGGTTCGTACAAGAGTCTCCCTACTAGTTGGGGACAGGGCACAAGTAGACTCAGCTTCTTGAACCCTCAGAGCCTTTGTTTCTGGAATGAGCAGACTGGGTTAGATCATTATTTCTCAGAAGGTGAGTTTCATATCTCTTGTGATAGCTCAAGTGACACAGGACAAGGTGATACAGAGGAACCAGGTAGTGGTTGGAAAGAGATGGTGTTGGGCCCAAGACACAAAATATGTATATTTTTTATCCTCACCCAAGGATATGTTTGTTTTTTTTAATTATTTTAGAGAAAGAAACATCAACGTGAGAGAGAAACATCGACCAGTTGCCTCTCATACACACCTCATCTGGGGATCAAACCACAACCTGGATATGTGCCCTGGTGGGGAATCGAAACTGTGACCTTTCGGTGTACTGGACAATAGTCCAACCAACTGAGCCACATAGGCCAAGGCAAGGCATAAAATAATTTTGAATCACTTTCTCTTTCCAGTTCTCTACCAATCCTTCTGATTGTGTTCAGGAGAAAGTCTCAGTTTGCAGCTAGTATACCTGCTGCTAGTGTATCCTTAACAACTCTCTATCACGTGCTAATTTTCCTTTTTAAGGAAGTGCAGGCTTCAGGCTCTGCATCCTCCAGGCAGGAGTATCTAACAAGAATTTAACAACAGGACTCATTTTTTTAAAGTTAGTTTCTAATTATGGCAAGTGATAGTGATTCTCCCTGTAAGGCAGTGATATTGTTTGTTTTTACAAGTTTGCTTAAGCAAAATGAGTTACTTAAGAAAATATTAACTACACAATAGCTCAGGTGATATGTACATTTTGCAAAAAAAATTGTCATGATGGTATCAACTGTTTAGACACAGTGCCTTAGGAGTGTTCTGAGGCCATTCTGGAATCAGAACTCTGTCACAGTAAGTTCTCAAATTTGGGCACAGCCACTTACAGGCTAAACTTGAAATTTGGACTTTGAGCATGGGACCCATATTTCAAATACTAAAGATTTTTAAACTGATAAAAACTGACCTTAAAAAAAAACAAAAACCACTGGTCTTAATGTATTATAGGTAATTATTCTTGACTAAATGTTGGCCAATTGAAAAATAAATAAAACTGGATTTCTGTTCTAAAAACAAAGATCTTTCTTTTTTTCAAAGCTTCAAAGTTAGTTTCCAAAGTTCCAGCTGAAATCATTTAACCCGTCTTCTTTTGCCCTTCACCCTGAGGGAAGGATTGAGGAAGATTGCGTTTTAATTTGGGGCAGCCATCCAGTGAAGTGGTTAGGAACTTGGGTTTGAGGGTCAGACTGAGCTGTGTTTGAATGGCCGCTTGTGAGTCACGGGACCTTGGACCAGTGACTCATCCTCTAAGCCTCAGTTTCCTCGTCTGTAAAATGAGAACTTGCGAGGGAATCCTGGAGATGAAATGGGCATGCAGAGGGCACCACAGAGCAAGTGCCCACAGCTCACTGGTGGCGGCAGCAGCAGCCTCTATTTTGCATGTATATTCCTAGAGAGGAAGCTTGGATGACCAGCCCTGTCTGTGGTCTGCTGGGAGGTCACTTTCCTTTTAGGAAACACCCACCCAGTTTCCCAGGGGTTCGCATTGGCACTGGGCACTATTTTTTTTAAAAAAAAACAAAAGATGTTCCAAGCTCACTGGTACACTTCGCATTCATTCCTGCCAGGTAGGATGAAAAATGTCTAGTGTGGTTTTCAACTGCTCCCATGATGACTTTCACACAGGAGGTGGGGTTTGGGCTCTGGGTGGAGGCACCCTGGTCACAGGAAATGAGGAGCATGTCATCTGTCCTCAAGGCCAGCTCCCACCTGACAGGCTTCATCAGGAAATCTTAACCACGCTCCTAGCGAGGACACAGACCCAGGGAAGGTGAGGATGCCCTATTCATTAGCGGGGCACTTTAATTACAAGTGGATCCTGTGATAGAAATGTGGGGAAACTCCATAGTGTGATGGATATGAGTTGGAGAAGAGTTAGACAACTAAAAATGACCCCTAATGCTCTTCGATTGTCAGTAAGTATTTACTGAGACTAGACTCCAGCTAGCATTTTTCCTCCTGCGTTTAAAAAATAAGAGAAAGGCATGCAAGAAACTTCTACTTGAATTTGACCAACTCATTTACAACCCTAACATATAGGCAGTAATTGTCAGTCAGCAGAAGGGGTGTAGGGGAAGCAGGCAATCTCATTGGGGAGTTTGGCAGACTGGGAGGCGGGCAGTACTGGGAGGTGGCCATCCAATGAATCTGCGATGCTGGATGGTAACCCACCACTTCCAGGTGTGCCTTTAAGGGGGAACATTGACTGCTGGGGGCGCATGAGCAGGCACCTGTGCACCCGGCTGGCCATTCACAGATGCTGAGGGAGGAGACAAGAGGGGTTATGGATTCCAGAGTGACAGGGCTCGAATGTTGGAAGAACAGCTTCTACTTTTCCACCCCCTGCCTCAGTCTCCACCGCCCTTCTGCCTCTGCAGTCTTGGTTTCCTTCAGGCTTCCCACCTAGCTTAGGAAATGAGCAGCATTGTGGTTAAGTGCCGAGGCCTTGCTGAGTAAAAGCCTTGGGGCTCACTCCTGGCTCTGCCACTCATGCTATTGGCTGTATAACCTCAGGCAAGGTTCTTAACCCCACTGAGCCTCAGTTTCCTGCTTTGTGAAATGGGTATATTAATAATACTAACTTAAGAGAAGTCAAGGAAAACAGGCACAGAAAGCACTTTGGCACAGCTTGGCATGAAGTCATCCTCAGTGTTATTGCTATTATGTCATTTATGTTAGAAAAGGAGGTTGTATATCCTGGGAAGCCAGTGTGGGGGTGGCAGGGAAGGCTTTCAACTCAGGTAGATTTGACTTTGAATTTCAACTCTGCCAATTAATTGCTGGGTATGACTTGGGGCAAGTCGCTTCACTTCTCTGAACACCTGCCTCCTCTTCTATAAAATGGAGTGATGGGGGTTGCTATACCAAATAGATGAGTGTGTGTGTGTGTGTGTGTGTGTGTGTGTGTGTGTGTGTTTTCCTATTTATGTGTGCACGTTCCTGCTTATGTTCCAGCCCCAGGTATGGGGTAACTCCATGGCTCTTGGTGCCTCCTCCTTCATACCCAGGGGTCCCCATTGTCTATACAGCACTTCCTTCTCTACTTGTCAGGCAGTCAGAAGAATCACAGCTGGGCGATTTCTCTGTTTCTAGAGAATTGCTAGAGTCTGAGTAGATAGGGGCCCTGGCAGCATTTAATTTAGTAGTTCAGAAGTCGTTGCATGCTCAGGCAGCCTCCTTGCACCCCACTTCTGCTTTGCAAATTCAGGAGCAGCCCAGAGCCTGACTCCTAAATTGCAGAGCAGAAGGAGGAAGTGCCTGCCAGGTAAATGAGCCTTTCCCTCCATCCCTGGGGGCCCTTGGGGAACCTTGTCCAGGGAAATTGTTGCCTCGTTATCCCCCCTGTAGTTTCCTTATGGATGGCCTGTGCTGGAAAACTCCTGGGAACTTTGCCCCTTTCTGCCACTTTACCACAGGAATAAATAACTTTTTTCTTTTACCACAAAACTGCCTTTGTTTCTTCTGGAAACTTTTATTGGCACCCCTTAGCACTGACTCTCCAATGGCTTAACCAACATTTTTCACAAGAAACGTAACAGTCAAATCACAGGTTTGTATTTACTTCTTTTCTTTTAAGTCAACTGCCATTGTCTATTCATTTTCCCTCTGGTGTCTTTGTAATTGAAATGAGCCGCGAGTGACTGGGGACTAGAGCTGGCTCTCTGAGGCTTCTGCCTCCTTTGTCGTTGGCGTGTGATACACTCTTTTTCAAATTCACAGGCTTCTGAATTTTAATAGACTGTAGATAATGATACATCTGGCTGCATATTAATTGCTGAGAGTTAGAAATAACACATAATCACTGTGTTTCAAGGTTGCAAATGTACAGTACTGAGAGCCAGTGTTTTTTATGAGCCTTTGGAAAAATCCATTGTTGGTGGGCATTTTTTAATTCCTGTGATTAAAAATGTGGTGCAAAATGAAAACTATCTCAAATAAAGTTAATGTTGTGTTCTGCATGTTCAATTTCCTGAACAGCATGCCTTGTACCTTATTTTTCCTACATCTCATTCATAGGTCAGTGAGTGGTAAGATACGAGCTGAAAGCCACACACAGGAAAGTTAAATTTTTTTATTTTATACTCAATTCAATCAGTCACTTGTGCTGTGTGACTGGTAGCTGTTTCCATTTTGAATAATCAGGCTTCAGTGTATTCTGTTCTCAGCTGAGAGCAGGCTGTTCTAAAACACCCAGGCGCAGAGTTTTGGGTCCTAATGCAGGTGCGTGCCGCTGAGGGTGCGTGTGGACCAATGAGCTGAGGAACACGGTGTGCTAGGAGAGAGGGCCAGGTGCTACCAAGGAGCACGGCAAGTGTCTTTAGTGTTCCATCTTTTCAAGGCTTGTTTGCTCAAAAGTCATTATTCTCAGAAATAGACGTTGTCTGGGGAACATGCAATGCGAGTCCGTGTTCTCCTACTGCAGACCCGGGGTCCTTGGACAGATGTCCTTGTAGGTTTTACCCAGCAGCTGAATGTGGGACCCCTGTGCCAGCCTAGTCCTCAGTCAGATGGCAGACCTGGCTGTCAGCATTCCTTGCCTGAGATGTGTTGGATTGTACCAGATTCTGCTGGAACAGGCTGTTCTTCCCTTGGGACATTGAGATTAAGATCTAGGCATCCTTTGTCATCTTTATCATTTTTTTCCCCTCTTCTGGGAAGTTAAGAGAATGCTGAGCTTCAAGGAATGACAGGTGGGTGAGAGATAGAGAACATGTCAGTGGATCTGTGCGGTCCTTTCTGGAAGCCAAAGGTAACATGTTATTTAGGGGAGACCTTCCACCTTGAACATCTGGCAGGGGTTGAATGCATATCGTTGAGTCAGTTGGTATCCGTGAGTTCCTATCACTGCCTAATCCCAGATAGTACTGGGATCAGGCAAGATTGTAGACCAGTTTTTCTAGCCTGTAATTCAGCAATGTGGGGTGCAGTGGAAGGGGTGGAAGCAGACCTCAAGCCCCACCTACTTGGATTCCCTTCCCCCACTCAGGTTTTAATTTTGGGATTTCAAGGCTAAAGTTTTTCTCTCCTCAGGACATAGCCTTGGATCCTGCCAAACCACCCCCAGGTTTGCTCTTATCTAGCCAGAGCTTGGCTAAACAGACGGTAAAGGTGCAGGAAGAAAGGGAAGGCAGGAATGTGAAATCAAAATACTGGTCTCACAGCCGCTGGGCCTCGGTGTTCAGAGCATGTCTTTGGTGAGATGGTGGCAGGTGACTTGGGGCTCCAGCGTTGTCCCTGGGAGGCCAGGGGAAAATCCAGAGCAGAATGGACAGGGCAGGAGAGAAGGCTGGGCCACTTACGGGGCAGGTTTGTTCCAAGCACATTGCAGGCATGATCTCTTGCCCGTTTCCCAGCAACACTGTGAGGGAATAGGAGAATCACCTTCACTTCACTGGGGAGACAAAGCCCTTGGAGGTTACGTTTTTGGCCCAAAGTCAGGGTGTTGAGACCATAGGATATTGAGCTCAGAAAGGTTGTCTCCTATTTTACCCTTAAGTCCTGTGCAGAGAATCAACATTCTTGGAGCCAGAGTGATAAGAACTTGGTCACTTGCTATACAGGTTTTCGGAGTATTCCTAAGCTCTGGGGAAGTCTCAGCAAGTGTCTTTAAAGTACCCTTGGTGTCTGTACACAATAGTTCCCGAACCCTGAGCAGGGGTGGAATGCCCAGTGGCATTGTCCTCCCCCTCCCCCTCCATCCCAGCCCAAAAGGGAAGCCAGGGAAGCCCTTTTACTGAGATAAACAAGTACAGCATTGATATCCCACCTCAGGGTTTCCAAGAAGTCAATAGGAAATGACCTGACTGTGAAACCCCAGAACCGCAGGGCCTTCCTCTGGGCCCTGTGGCTGTGATTAGGCCACCACTGCCACCTCCAGGGGCCTTGTTGGCATCTTCCCCCCAGGGATGTGCAGCTTTGGCCCCGTTTTCCAGACCTGGGGATGGTTGTGGCACAGTGGTCACATCCCTCCTGTGGCATTCTTGCCCAAAATGCATAGCCTCAATCTAATCATGAGAACACATCTTCTGGGCCCAAGGCTGGCCCTCCTGGTAGCCCCGGCCGCTGCTGGCAGCCCTCACTTTTCAGGAGGTCAAGCTCTTGAAGTGCTTACAGCTCTGATCAGCTGGCCCTGCTGCCTCGACAGAGGAAGAGCTGTGCTGGCCTTTCAGAGGCAGATGTGAGCCAGGGACCGCAGAGAGGGCCAAATATTCCACTTCCTCTTTCTCCGAAGGTCTGTAGTGCCACGTCTGGGCATGACCACGATGAGTTTCAGGCAGTGGGCTGGCATTTGCTAAAAGGAACTTATTGGGGTGTGGGTATGCATGTCTCCTTCTGCCCAAGGTTAAGTAATAGTAACATCCTGTGCAAGAGAACTTGAATGTGGTTTTCTACTAAACTCCAATATTTTAGGGCTGTTTATTAGATGTGTTTAATCTTGGGCCAATTTAACCAGTAGCAGACTAATAAAATAACAACTTTGGGCATGTTGCCAGGACAAATGTTGACTTACCCTTATAATGTTGACTGAAATGAATAACTTTGAAAGTAATTGAGGAGTGAAACCTTAGCCAAAAATACAGTGTCTGAAACAGTGGTTCTGTTTTATTTTACTGGCACAGCTAAGAGATTACACTCCATAAGCTAGGCTGCTGCTGCCTGCTGCAGCTCTCAGAGTCCTGCCTTTTTTTTTCCTCCTTTTTTTTTTTTTAATCCTCACCCAAGGGTATTTTTCCATTGATTTTTAGAGAGAGTGAAAGAGAGAGGGCAAGTCAGAGAGAAAAATTGATGTGAGAGAAACACATCAATTAATTGCCTCCTGCACGAGCCCTGATCAGGGCCCTAGCCGGGGAGGAGCCTGCATCTGAGGTACAGGCCCTTGACCTGACTCGAACCCAGGACCCTTCAGTCCATAGGATGACGCAGTATCCACTGAGCCAAAATGGCTAGGGCTCGGAGTCCTACCTTTTACTGAATTACTTCCCAAGGTTCTTTTATTTTTTTCAGCGTACAAACCATCATTCAGCAAAAATGAATTTCCCTGTGGAAGACAAGTAGGATAGGTTACTTTTCCCATGTGGGAGAAAAAAAATTCAATGATAATGAGAAGAATAAAGATAATAATGTGCTTGAGGTCTTTCCTCGAAAACAAAATGGCATGCCCTCTGAGAGTTTGTAGTAAAATTAATTGTTTCTCTAGGGTATGTATACTGGATGAAATCCATCTAGCTCCCTCCACACCCCACCTTTCCTTCACTTTGTCATTTGGTTTATACAGATGTTAGAGAGCTATACTGTTTTTCTAGCATGTTTTGGACTTGAAGGAAACAGGGAAGGCCTGGAGGAAATGATGCCAGGATGACCACAGAAATTGTCATGAAGTGCGATTTCTCTCAATCCTCCTTTTCTTCCTTGCACTATACAGGAAGCTATGTTTGGGCAGGGACTGAGCAGGCTTTCAGAGGCTCATGCCAGCATTGTCTGAGCTCAGTCAAATGTCCCCCTGATGCCTCTCCCTTAACCAAGGCTGCCCTAAAAATGACCACCACATAGACTGACCTTGACCAGATGCTGGAGATGCTGACTGGACTCTTTGTGCTGAATGACTGTCCCAGGCAAAGACAAACTCACTATGCAGGGAGTAAGTCGTAATTTCTCCAACCTTAATTGTGTTCAGTGGTGTGCCCCTGAGGTTTGATTTTGTGGATTTGCCCAGACCATCTTGTGACACCTCCATCATATGCTTTTCAGCATTTCCATGGAGGCGTGGGAGTGCCTAGACTCGAGAAATTATCAGATCTTCAACACAGCAATCTAACACCCTGTCTGCAGCAGCGCGGCCATGGGACTGAATTAAGCATGTTCTGAGATTTTATTTAGAGCCAGGCTCTCCTTGACACACACACACACACACACACACACACACACACACACACACACACACACCACCCCCCCCCCCCCCCCCCCGCACTTGTTTTTTCTTTTAAAGAAGGAAGGAAATTGGGATGTTTTCCTTAAAGGGTCCGGTAGGGAGAGAGTTGGGCCATATTATCAAAGAGGAAATCAGATCTCCCTTGGGTGCTGGAGCAAGGCAGCCTGACTCCTGGAGAAAATAAACAGAGGGGTGTGGCCTCCGTCTTTGAGGGGAGCCAAGACAAAGGTCTCAGGCTCCCTCGAGAGCTGTTCCTGGTGTTTATCTACATCCACAGCGCCTGTACTCCTTTGTTGGAATCACTGATAAGCATCTCTTGGGGAAAATTACAGTTCTGGATTTGAAGATCTTTTGCTCACCTTATGGGTTAGAAGTCAATAATTCTGAAATGGGTTTGGTCTAATCAATGAAGCCAGGTTTCCATTAGATGTGGGACTCGTTTTTTTTTTCTTTTCAATTTCTGGGAACAGATGCCAGAAGAAAGAAAACAGAAAAAAATATTTTTCATGGAAATTTTGGAGTTAGAAACCATTATTTCTTTACTGCTTTTTTTTCCCTATTTCCTAAATAAATAAATAAATAAATAAATAAAAATAAGGTGAAGAGTCACTTTCAGGCTCCAGAGAAGCTCCCCTTCCTGTTTCTGCAGCCCCACTGCTCTTGCTCAGGCTCCTCATTGCTGCCTCTCTGCCCTGCAGCCACTGGGGATGCCCTGCCTGATGCCCACATGCCCCACTCCTTGCCCGCTGCAGCCAACACTGACTCTCCTGGGCACTCTGCCTGGACCAACCTCTGGCTCTCCCTGTTCACTGGGAGAAGCTCTTCCTAAGGTGACACCTGTCAGTGAAGCCCACTTTGCAGGTGCTGGGTAAACACTAGCAGAATTGGATTTAAAAGGATGCACATAGTCACAAAGTCTCTCTTCCAATATATGAATTCATTACAAAGGGAGTGCAGTAGTTCTCCCTTATTCACGGTGCAATTTTGGTTACCTGCTGTGTACCACACTCCAAAATATTAAATGGAAAATTCCAGAAACAAACAGTTCATAAGTTTTAAATTGCACACTGTTCTGGGTGGTGTAATGAAATCTCGTGCTGTGCTGCTCAGGACATGAATCATCCCTTTGTCCAACAAATTCATGCTCCACGTGGTCCCTGCCTATTAGCCAGTTAGTAGTGTCTCAGTTATCAGATCTCTTCGCAGGGTACCGCAGTGCTTGTGTTCAAGTCACCCCTACTTCACTTAATAATGGCCCTAAGCACAAGAGGAGTGATATTGGCAACTCAGATATGCCAAAGAGAAGCGTTAAAATGCGTCCTTTAAGTGAAAAGGTGAAATTTCTCTGCGTAAGGAAAGAAAAAAACTTGTATGCTGAGGTTGCTAAACTCTACAGTAAGGACAAATCTGTGAAATTGTAAAGAAGGAAAAAGAACATTGTGCTAATTTTGCTCAAACTGCAAAAGTTATGGCCACAGTGCATGGTAAGTGCTTAGTTAAGATGATGAAGACATAAAACTTTATCATAGGTATGTATGTTTAGGAAAAACACATTGTATATATAATTCAGTACAGTCCATTTCAGGCATCTTGGAAGTCTTGGAACATTTTCCCGGGGAAGGGGAGGCGTGGCTACTGTGCTAGTAACTTTACAATCAAGAAATCCAACAGACACACCTGTATTCCTTTCCTAGGGCTGCTGTAACCAAGTACCACATGCTGGTGGCTTTGAATAACAGAAATGTATTTTTCATGGCTCTGGGGACTCGAAGTCCAGAGTTAGGGTCTCAGCACAGCCATGATCCCTCTGAAACCCGTGGGAGAATCCTTTCTTGCCTTCCTAACTCCTGGTGTTGGCTGTCAGTCTTCGGTGTTCTGTGTGTTGTAGATAAATCACTCCAGTTGCTCTCTTTGTCATCGCATGGCATTCTCCCTGTGTCTCTTATAAGGACACCAGTGATTGGGGTTAAGTCCTACTGTAATCTAGTGTGGCTCCATCCTAACTTGATTACCTCAGCAAAGATCCTATTTCCATATAAGGTTATATTCATAGGTTCAGGGGTAGAAATTCATCATATCTTTTTGAAGGGACACAGTTCAACCCATAACACCACCTTATCCAACAGGTCAAAGTTATCATCAGCAGTAATAACATATAGTGACATAATGCACCCCCAATATGATGCACCGAGAAGGGCATATCACTCTGTTGTTAGCTCGTTCTTATTTAATAATGCTAGAGCTCCTCAGTTATGCTGAGGTTGTAACTTCCTTTTTAACATGAAGGTGATAAAAACATCCTAGAGGGTTACTGGGTGGGTGAAACGTGACCCCTGGGTGTGCAGTTCCCTGCACACCTCCTGTTACACAGATGGAGCTCTCCATAATGCTTCCCTGGTATTTCTAAGCATTGGAAAGGCATTTTTTTTATGACTCCAGAAACTCATGGGCAAAAGCGTTTGCTGGCACACTTGATTCTCCTATCCCTTGCTCCTGGCCAGGTGCAGAGCAGGCAGGAGCAGTGCTGCCTTGCAGCAGAGCAGTCTAAGTCCCGCACCTGTGTCTGTGCTTCTGGGCCCTCTGGGCTGTGTTTATGGCCCAGTGAAAGTAGTCTCAGGGCAGCTACAACTGTGGTGTGGACGACCCTCCTACTGCTCCCAGCCCCACTCAGGCTGCAGCAGTGAATTGCAGGGAGAATGAATGGGGGTTTCCTTATGTCATGCCTATTAGAATGGAACTATTTTTGAAGGAATAAAAAATTGTGCTAGCCCTGGCCAGTGTGGCTCAGTTGGTTGGGCATCATCCTATGCACTGAAAGGTTGCTGGTTTGATTCTCGGTCAGGGCACATGCCTCGACTGATGAAAAAAATATGACCTCCATGCCTTTCTTCATTCTCCCCTTCCTCTTACCCCTCTCTTCTTTTTTCCCCTTTATTTTTTTCTCCCTTGCTTGTCCTCTGAAAAAAGAAAAAGCATTTGATAAAAGTTCATATGGATTCATGATAACAATTCACAGCAAACTTAGCATGAAGGGAACTTTCTCTACTTGAAAAGGGTTGTCTTGTCCATGCTTTCAAGAAACATAATACTTAAGGATGAAATCTTCATAATAATCACTTCTGATTCAGGAATTAGACTAGTGTACACACTAGCTCAGCTTGTAATCAACAGTATATAGGTGGTCCTAGCCATTGCAATAAGACAAGAAAAACAAAAAGCTGTAAGGCTGGAAAAGATGCAACAGAACTGTGTTGTTATTCAGAAAGTGCTGCCTACACAAAACATGCAATGCCTTTTACTTTTCTTCTCTTTTAACCTTATTTAGTGTGCTGCCCTTCTGCTCTGTCTTAAAATTGCATGGTGAGGGCGGTGTCTGCACTTGAAACAGGACACCTTGTTCTTGGGTTTAGCATGCTAAACCTGCCCAGCTTGGTCTGGCCGTCGAGTTGTTGGACTAAGAAGCCTCTGCAATGAGATGTATTTTGTCATCTTTCTATAACGCCCGGAAGCAAACCTGGTATTGCATTTGCTAGTTCTGAGTAGAGCTGTTTAACTAGAATCTGGGAACATTTTCCTTGAGGGCTCTGTTTAAACAGCAGTAAAATGTAGCTGGAGACATACTGACCAAATGGAAAAGAAAAATCAAATTAGGCCAAGTTTTTTTTAATCGCCTATTCTCACTGAAGCCTTCCAGGAGAACAACGTAATTCATACTTCACTCATGTCGGTCATGCATAAAACCTCCTCCGTGGACCAGTAGCCTGGTTTTAAAATCGCACCTGCCTGCTTTGCTGGACCACAGCACTAAGTCACGCAACCATAGTTGCTGGTTCAGTTGTTCCTTACTTGGGAATGAGACTGGCAGAGAGCAGCCCGATGTTTACTTTCGCATGGTCAATGCCTTAGGAAGGGAGCTTTCATTGCCGTCTCATTAGCAGCACTGCACAGCCTGCAGCAGAGCTGGCGTTCGCATCACATGTTACATTCTGTAGCTGTCCAACTGGGTCGAGTAAAAGGACAGCAAAGTCAGCAGAACCTCAGAAAAGATGACACAGCAGGTGGAACAGAGCTGAGTCTTCTCCTATCCTGCCAAGCGTGCATTGCTCCCTGCCCCTTTTTAAAGCGAGAGAACTCAATTGGCATTTGCCCTTCAATCTCCCCATTCTGACATAGACTCTGTGACCCAGCCGCTTTAGCCATTAAAGAAACAGGGGCCCAGGAGTCTCCAGGTGCTGAGGTGGGTGCAGGATTACTGGAGAACAAGTCCTGGCCCCCACCCCAGGAAATCTCTCACCTCACTTGCTGCAGTGCAGTTCATGCCACCAAAGGTGGTGATATCACAATTCTGGCATTGCCAGCCTAAGGCAGCACCCACGTAGAGGAATTCAGGGGGTGCTCAAGAGTGTGTGCGTGCACGTGTGTGTGTGTGTGTGTGTGTGTGTGTGTGTTCATTATGCCAGTGATGCAGCTCTTACGTAAAACATTTTTAAAATCCTCCTCTGAGGACAGATGCTCAGGAGCCAGGAATTGGACGGGGAGCATCCTGAAGGGCACTGTCACCTGGAGCAGCAGAGCTGTTGGATCTTCCCCTCGGTCACATCAGGAATTAGAATGCGAGGTCTCTTTCACTGAGAGGTTTATCTTTTGAATTTTGGAGCTGAGCCTTCCCAGTGTTGGGAGAGTTTCCCGCTGTCTGTTCAGCTCAGCAAGCCGAGAAGCTGGAGAGGTAGCCGGCAGCCTGGATTCGTTCTCTGTCTTGGAAAAGTGCTTCACTGCTTCGAGAAACCGTGACATCACTCCTGGCCACAGTGTAGAATTGTTCTTGTTTTTGTATTTAAATGCCAGAAAAGTTGGGTCTGTGTCAAAGAAGGCTTCTGATGGCTGAGGCTGGCAAGGGCATAAAATGACATGAGGGTTTCTTGGCAGAATTCCAAATCCAGACAAGATTTTCCCAAGCACCTACTATGTTCAGAACACCCTGCAGGGACATCCTGGAGAAGCAGAAGTTCTGGCTTACCCTTCGAAACTTTGAGAGAAAGCGATGGCTGAAAAAGAAAGATGAGCATCTTGAGACTCCCTCTGGAAATGATTGAGGTTCGCCACAACGTTTGTCACGTTTGGCCTTTTCTATTAAAAGCTGGTGTATTCATGTGCTGTCCAGCGTCCACCGCAGGTCAGATGGAGCTTAGGAAGACAAGGGTAACTGTTCTCTTTGTCCTTGCAGGATGTGTTGTCTGTCATCTCCGTCTTTCAGTCTGCTCTTTTATTTGTGTAATTCTTGTCTGCAAAGTCACTGGAACGGATAGGCTCCCTCTCGCCCATCAGCTTGGTTTGGGGTAATGTGCAGATTTGCCAGTGTTTTACGTGGAGGTGATTTTCAAAGCTTACGGTTGTATATAGTATAAAAACGGATGCCCAAGGCAGGGTTTCCTCTTTGTGCATTTTCTTCTGCTGTCTGGTTTTTCTTTGTAAGTATTAATGTGTACATTTCAAATATACTGATGATGCAAATATGCTTTCTTAAGAGCCCAGGAATAGAAGAACTTCTTTAAAAAACATTTTTTTTTAATTAACTAAAAGATTCCTTGTGCTTTAGAAAATCCATTGCATAAAGAAAAGTGGAGAGTGGCTTTAGGCAAGGTGAAAAAAGGGTTTTTCAAAAGAAGAAGCCAGAGGTATCAAAGGCAGCAGCCTGACAAGGTCATTGGATGGGAAATCTGAGGCAGCTTTTCTCTCAGGAGGGTTTGGGAAGAATGATTTTACTGAGTTAAAAACTGGCAGATATTGGGAGTGGGGGCAGGGAGCAGATCTGGCCCATTAGCTGTGTGCTCAGAGGCTGCTTCTGTTGACATCTGGCTGCCATTGCTCCTTCGGGCTCCTAAGCCAGGTCACCTCCGCGCAGCTGGAGTGAGACAGGGTACTGTTTGCGTTTCACAGATCCGTGTGCAAGCTCATGAGTGGGACAGACTTATGGTGGAGTTATGTTTTCTTCGTAATTGACTTGACATTTTCATTTCTTCTTCTTTTTTTTTATCCTACAGGAGCCTAGTAATAAACGGGTCAAACCCCTTTCCAGAGTCACATCACTAGCAAACCTCATCCCGCCCGTGAAGGCTACACCGCTAAAGCGCTTCAGCCAAACCCTGCAGGTAAGAAGGGCACAGTGGGCTCCTGTTTGCAGAAAACCATGTGCGGGAAGGGCGTTGCTGTTTTACCGAGAATCTGCCCTGGTTTCAGACTGACCTGAATCAAGGTTTATTTCAATAGAAGGGAGCAAGGGAGGGGACCGAAAGGAAGAAAGAGGTATTTCAACTTGTAAACGGGGGTCAGGCAGTGTCCTTTGAGAGGGGTAACTTGAGGAGTCATCTCTGTCCCGTCTTTTCTCACATTCGTATTTCCGAGTTGTGTGCCCCATTCAGACGCCTTCTGACAGGTTTCATTCTAACATGTCTCCGGGCCTTCTAAGGATGTGAGTCAGAGGGCAAGAGAGCCTCGTGGTGTAGGTCAGGATCTGTAAACTATAGCACGTGGGAAAAGATTCAGCCCACCTCAGTCTTCTTATGGCCCACGAGATAGGGATGCTTTTTCCTTTTTTTGAATGGCTGAGGAAAAATTAAAGGAGGAATTATATTCCACCACACATGAAAATGATTTGAAATTCTAATTTCAGTGTCCACTAATAAAGTTGTGTTGGGACACAGGTATGCCCAATATTTATGTCCTGCTTTTGTCTATGGCTTTTATACTATAGTGGCAGAGTCTAGTAGTTGTGACAAAGACTATATTGCCCACAAGGTCAAAAGTATTTGCTATCTGGTCCTTTGTAGAAAATGTTTGCTGACCCCTGGCTTAGAACAGGGACCCTGGAAATGAAATATCTTAGCTCTGACTTCAGCTCTGTCACTCAAATACTTTGTCACCTTGGGCAAATGATGTAACATCTCTAGGTCTTGCTTTTATTCCTAATGGGTAAACTGGGGTTGATGCCACCAGCTCCTTTATAGAATTGTTGTAAATATTTACAAGATAGTGCATTTAAAAGGCTTGGTATAATGCCTTGATCCTTAGCAATCACTTATTTACTAATTAGTTAGCCAGGAAGTAAATAGTATCTACTGTAATAATTCTTTGCTTAACAAGTGGTAGTAGTAGTTCTTGTTCTTAAACTCCTGATAAAGTTTATCTTTTAAAGTGAAAACTGAGATTTGTCCAGGCCTCCAACCCAATTTGATAATCATAAGCGTCCTCTTGTAGGCTGAAGCCCGCAAAAGTCATGCCATGAGAAGGCTCATCTTGTTTAGCTGAGAAGTTGACTTGAGTCTGCCTTTTCTCACTTGTCCTGAACACTTTTCTTTGTAGTATTTTTTTTCTTGACTTTGTGAGTCATTAGGAAAATTGTGGACTGGAACCCAAGGCTTGTCCCATGCTCTGATAATCTATGACTTGAGAATGATTTGAATCTCTCTAATCCCCTCCTGTCGCTGCTTCCACACCATTCAGCCAATGTGCTATGACTCCGAGTAGCCCAAGCTGTTCTCGCCACTTCCCTAGAGAAGCCGTCCTCTCCGGTGCTTCTCCCCTGACGTACCCATTCCTCTGTTAACTCTGCTAACAGTGTCTTCTGGATGAATACCTCAGCACATAGTTACCTATAGGTTTGGCTCTGGTTCTGTTGGTGCTGGGGCCTCTGGGTACCCCAGGTCCCCTTTGTGGGAGAGCAGAGGAGGAAAAAAGAAGGTTGTCTGGAGGAGGCAGATGAAGGACTTTGAAGCTAGTGGAGAAAAATGTGTTTACCTTCTCTCCCCCGTGACCAGCCCCTCAGCCCTCTGGCCAAGTTCATGGCAGGCTTCCTCTGGAAGATTCATCACCGCCCTAGTCCTGCACATCTGGTCTTTTGCTGAGTTCTGCTTTTTGGAAATTCTTTAGCTTGTCTACTGCTATTTCACCCTTTCCTTTCCATCCCAGCGACTGTGGCTCAAGTTCATTCACTCTGTAGTTATTTCCCCCCTTAATTATGAGACCCCCCCATGTTGCCAGCATCTCTTCCCATTGTCTCCTAGGACAGTCCACCCTCTGCCCAAGGAAGGGCCTCACTCATCCCCTCGTCATGCACCAGGCCCTACTTCCTGAGATCATGTTGCTTACATTCTAGATAGAGTTGCTTTCTGACAACTTCGTGGCCACATCTGGCCCTCAAGTTGTGTTTTGTTTGGCCGCACAGTGTTTTGAGCTAACAATTAAAAATCAAAACAATCTGTGTAAGGACCTGGCCTTCTGACTCCTCTTGAGGAAGTGGAAGGCTTGGTGGTGCTGGGCCTCTGTTCCCACATGGCAGTAAGGAGCTGGGCCTGTAGCCAGCCAGCCGTCACCTGCAAATGTCCCCATTGTCATACCTTCAGAATCTTTTCTTTGGCTTCCCAGGCAACCTTTATTTCTTTTCTCCTGTTTCTGCTCTATGCAGATCCTATGCATGGAACGCTGCAGGAAATATTTGATCACCTTGACAATTTGCATTGACCTTGAGAACTGGGGCAGAAAAAAATCAAGCCATGTCTGAAATGCAGCAGATGAGGCCAAGCAAGGATGAGAAAGCCAGACCCGAGGGAGGGATCTGACATGCGGAAATTAGTTTCTAAAACCTGAAAGATTTGCCCTAGCTGGTTTGGCTCAGTGGATAGAGCATCAGCCTGCGGACTGAAGGGTCCCGGGATCGATTCTGGTCAGGGGCACATGCCTGGGTTGTGGGCTTGATCCCCATTAGGGGACATGCAGCAGGAGGCAGCCGATCAATGATTCTCTCTCATCATTGATGTTTCTATCTCTCTTTCCCTCTCCCTTCCTCTCTGAAATCAATAAAGATATATTTTTAAAAAATAATATAAAACCTCAGATTTTTTTGTAGCAAAATAATTTTTATTTACTTTTTTAAATATCATGGTTAATGGCTAACTCCAGGCTCCATTTATGGACAGAAACAACCCAGCAGAGTTATGCATAATGGTTTTACACGTAGACACAGAGAGAACTTGAGCAATGTGCTTATGCTGTGAGTGTGTCCTTGAGAGGTCAGCAAATGGAAATATGCTCCTGTGGTTGTATGCAGAGTTCAACAGCCATGTTTGCAGAGGAACCTGTGAAGCACCCCCAAATATTTCCAACAGTCACCTTGGTGCATGCAGTGCAAATTCTGCAAAATTATTTCCAGTCGTAGCATCTCAATAATCTCATGTCGTTACTGCTTCCTGCACCAGCTAGAATGGGATAGGATGCTGATGTAGCCCGAGAAGCAGGGAGGAGGAGGGGGATGGGGAAGTCCCAAAGGGGGTACTCAGTGGGCCAACCTCAGATCCTTCCCCATTTTGCCCACTGTGGCCTTGATGCCCATTCTAAAAGGAGAGAAACAGAGAACATGGAGGGTAGGGGCTGCCTCTCAGCATTCATTTCTTACCTGTGTGTATATATTTATACCCTTTCTCCTTCCAAAGGCAACTCAAGGCTGTGATTGAGCAGCCTGATTCTCTGCCACAGTACCCCTTGCCTTTGGTTCCTGGCACCTTAGAGCCATATATATATATCCCTTTGGATGTCCCGTTGTGTCTCTCACGTTGGGCTCCTTTTATTATAGGAGAAATGAGTGAGGCCCAAACACCCAAACATGATGCTTTAATCAATAATGGAGCACTTAGCAGTCCGTCCTCTGGCTCCTCGGGAGGATATCAGGAGAGTGTGGGGCTGGCAGCCTCTTCCAAAAAGGTTAAAACCCCAGTCACCAGTGGAGTGGTGCTTGCAGCAGCTCAGCAAGACACTGCAGGCCTTGTTCTCTCTTGCCTCCCTTGTGCCCCACATGGACTGGGGGCTCGGGCCTCAGCACAAAGGCGGCATTTGTGGAAATCAGAGAGGGACAGCCAACTGCATGGTGCTCCGTCTGCTGCTGACCAGGGAGGCTAGCACTGCTGGTAGATGGAGCACAGATGTCTGGATCCCTCTGGGCCCGTAAATCCTCCGCTGCCCTGCCCGGAGGACAATCCAGCCCAGCTCCAAGAGGGACCTGCATGCACTCCTGTGGAGTGAGGAAGGCGAGCTCGCCTTCCGCCCCTTGGCCAGTCATCCCGTCACAGCTGTGCACGCCTGGTGGACTCATTTGAGTCCAGCATGTGCTGTGGAATGCCGTGTTCATTACAGTGTGATTGAGCCCTGCCTCCTCTTTGAACGTGAACTTTCTTTTTTTTCCATTATAAAAGTGTACATTCATTGCAGAAAAATACAGAAAAGGAGAAAGAGAAAAGGACACATAAAGCCTTTCACTCTAAAATAACCTGTTAAGATTTTAATAATTCCCTTTCAATGTCATTCCAGGTAAACTACATAACCTACACACTCCTGAGACAAATTTGGGGTTACTCCCAGTCTATCCAGCCTTATGTTTGTATGATCTGTTCACTTTTGGATGAGCCCTCCCACAAAGACAGTGGGTGATTGGTTTTTTGTGCATCTCTATTGGTCTTGGCCTCACATATTTCCAAGCTGTGCAGTTGGGTACTTAAAGGTTCCTCTTCATCATTGTTACAGCCTCTTGGGGGAATTATACCTTTTATTAAAGTTAAATAATTCCGTTTATTTCTTGTAATGCTTTGTGGTTTTTTAACTTTAATTTTTTTGCATTTTGCCTGGTGTGTTTTATCTCTTTCATTCTTATTTTCCCTTTGTAATTTAGCTGGATGAGAATTTTGTTATGGCTTAAGGGAAATATTATATCACAGTTATTCTTGGAAATATGATCGTAATTTAATGGACTGTGCATATATATTCTAGTGTGTAGATGTGATTTATTTTATATAACCAGTCTCCTATTAATGGATATTTAGGCTGTGAATATTTTTACATTATTATATAACTCTGTATGGAGAATGATTTTTGAAGGTGCTTGTTCTTTTTCTTTAAGTACCTACCTTCTATTGTGCTTTCTTTTCTGGTTATATAACATCATTAAAAAATAGAAAAATATAGAGAAGTACAGAAAAGGGAATAAAAGTCCCTCATAATCCCATCTCCTATCACCACAAAACTTCTATTAACATGTTGGCATATACTCAGGCAATCTTTTTTTTTACTATATATTTGCATGTGTATTTTGTTAAACAAAATTATAATCATATTATAGCACTATTTTTAACTTGCTTTTGTCTTAACAGTATAAGATAACTTATAGTATGAGAGTATATATCGAAGTTATTAAATATTTTTCACAAACCTGATTCTTACTGGGTATATATACTGTTTCATTAAAAGGGTATACCAGTTTATTTTATCATTCTTTTGTTATTGGATATTTTAGTTGTTTTCATTTTTCCATCATTATAAACTGCTTTAGACATCCTGATCTCAAATCTTTACCCCACTCTGTAATAATATATTACCTTTGCAACCAGATAAAAATATTTAAGACTTGAAAATCTTATATGATGAGCATATTAGAGAGAGGACGCTTAGTGCAGTGGCCTGGGACAGGGGTTGAAGGAAGGGCGGGAGGGCTTGTGTTGGGCCTGGAATGGCTCAGAGGTGATGGGGATGGAGGGGAGAAGGGGCATTTCAGATCTGAGGAACAACTGAGAGAAGACTGATGGCATCTCGCTTTGGGAAATAAGTAGGAGGAGAACCCAAGCATATTTGCTTGCTTTCCATGAGCTGGAAAGCATGATTTTCTTCTCCAAGGACCTCACATTTAGTCCCCTGGTCCAAGGTGACACACTTTCTACAACTGACCAAAGTCCTTGGTCCTAAGTTATTTGGCAGATACAGGAACAAGCTTGGTGCGTGGGTGCGTGTGTTTGGAGGAGCCAGAAACCATACCGCCTTTCCATCTAGAAGGCAAGGGTATAGCTGAGAGGTGACCTATATTCCATGTCAAGGGGAACTCCTGACCTTCTGCCAACCTTTACTACCCTACAATAGTAGATAAACCATTGTAATAGTTGATTATAATTGAAAACTTGTCAATTTTTAAATAGGGATCTCCCTTCTCTTACTTAATTCTGCATGTGAGACCTTCCCATTATCAAGTTTTTCTCAAAAAGAATGTTTTTAGCGACTGTATAATGTTCCATTTTACAGTTACACTGTAATTTATTTCATCCCTATTGTTGGTCATGTTAGGCTATTTCAACAACGCTGTGCTGCCGAGGGGTTTTCTCCTCCTGTAAATTATCCTAATGAAGGTCCCCCAAGGTGCTATTTGGTCCAAGTAGTTCCGAGATGCCTGCTGTTTGCTAATGAATGAAAACATATAAATAAACACTGATGGTGGCAGTGCAGATGGTGGAGTAGTAACAATGATAGGTAACATCCATTTCCTACTGACCATGTGCCAGCACTTGGCTAAGCCCTTGACATACTTTTTCTTACCTAATCCTCACTACAACTTTGTGAGATACTATTACCACACCCCTTCCACCTTTAAGGAAACCGAGACCCAAAGGGATTAACTTTCCCAAGGTCCCTCGGCTTCCGGGTGGACTTGAAGCCATGTCTGTTTGACCTCAAAGCCTGTGTTCTTTACCTAAATCCATGTTGTGTAGCCAAAATACTGGGCACAGATCCTATTCCAGCACTTGCCTTGTGCCAGTCACTTTAGTCCTCTGGTACTTAGATTTCTCATCTATTAAAAGGGAGCATAATATAAGAACCTGCCCCATTCCTCTCCCAGGATTAGCATGAGGTTCGGATGTGCTGGAGGCCACACAGCAGGAAAGTGTTACTTGTCGATTTAAGTTAAATGTTCTAATCAAGCCTTACGTGAGACACTCTTCAACTGGGCTGTTGGAGAACATTTTCTGGTCCCAGCCGTAACCACTGAACATTTTGGCTTAACCCATTGTAGTAGCAACATAGAAAAGTGTTTTCTTCCTATAGCCCCTAGCTTCCAGTCCATTTAATAATAAACTATCTGTTACAAAATAGCAATGGGAGGCATCAAGAAGTTCCTGGCTGGAGCTCTTTTTTTGGAGCATGTTGTCTTTGGCTGGAGAGACCTTCTGTTTTTTGGAAAAGGTGAGGGAGCACCCTGCTGAACAGGCAGCATTAACAAACCAAATCTGTTCCATCGCGCCTCACCTGCTGGGCTTACATTTCCTCTGACACATGCCCCCACCTGACAGACAGTCCCCTGTGCACCTGCAGCATCTTTTCCACATACCAACTCGGCATAAACACGAGCACCCATTTCCTCAGTCTGCATTATCTCTGCCTGTTATGGCCATTGTTATTGTAGCTGCTCGTAGTTACGAGCTTTGGGTTTTTGGCTCACTTGCTAGGCAGCATTCCCTCATGGAAACTCTTGCTTGTCCTGGAACGTTTTTCATTCCAGGCCCAGAACCTCACCACCATGCCAGGTGGGGGATCTCTATATGTGTTTCTGTTTTGTATGCAATTCCTCCCAAGGCTGGGTCCCTCTTTCTGAAGTAAGCCCCTCCTGGTCACCATAGACCACTGTTTCTCACCCCAGGGGACAGCCAGCAATGTGTAGTGATGTGTAGGTTGTCATAACAGGGGCAGGCACTACTGGCATCTAGCGATTAGCGGTAAGGGTACTGCAGGACATCCTATAATCACAGGACAGCCCCTCACCAGAAAGAATTTTCTGGTCCAAAATGTTAGTGGTGGCAAGGGTGAGAAATAGCCTGAAACTCCTCCGTTTGGGTACATGCACCCCACACTTGAGTCTTACCCTAGAGCTGTGGTCGGCAAACTGCGTCTTGCGAGCCACATGCGGCTCTTTGGCCCCTTGAGTGTGGCTCTTCCACAAAATACCACGGCCTGCGCGAGTCTATTTTGAAGAAGTGGCATTAGAAGAAGTTTAAGTTTAAAAAATTTGGCTCTCAAAAGAAATTTCAATCGTTGTACTGTTGATATTTGGCTCTGTTGTTAATGAGTTTGCCAACCACTACCCTAGAGGAAGCAGGGTAGGCTATTGGTTAAAAAAATGGGGGGAGGAGAGGTTGGACTGAAATAGACCAGACCTAGGTGTCATTCTGAGTTCACCATTGACCTGGGTTTAAATTCTGGGGTACTATTCATTAGCTGCCTGACCTTGAGCAAAGTGTCACCCTCTCTGAACCTCAAGTTTCCCCATGTGCAAAACAGGGGTAGGATTCCTTACCTTGGGGGTACAGCAGGTCTCTACAGCTCCCCTCACAGTGCCCAGCACATACCGCATGCCATTCATTCATTAGGCACCCTCTCTGAGCCTCAATTTCCTTATCATAAAACTAGAGTCCTGGTGCACGAAATTTGTGCATGGGGGTGTGTGTCCCTCAGCCCAGCCTGCACCCTCTCCAATCTGGGACCCCTCGAGGGATGTCCAACTGCCCGTTTAGGCCGGATCCCAGTAGGATTGGGTCTAAACAGGAAGTCGGACATCCCTCTCACAATCCAGGACTGCTGGCTCCCAACTACTCGCCTGCCTGCCCTCCTGATTGCCCCTAACCACTTCTGCCTGCCAGCCTGATCACCCCCTCACCACTCCCCTGCCAGCCTGATTGATGCCTATCTGCTCCCCTGCCAGCCCGATTGCCCCTAACTGCCCTCCCCTGCCAGCCTGGTCACCCCTAACTGCCCTCCCCTGCAGGCCTGGGTCCCCCCCAACTGCCCTTCCCTGCAGGCCCCCAACTTCCCTCTCCTGCAGGCCTGGTCATCCCCAACTTCCCTCCCCTGCAGTCCTGGTCACCCCTAACTGCCCTCCCCTGCAGGCCTGGGTCCCTCCCAACTGCCCTTTCCTGCAGGCCTGGTCGCCCCCAATTTCCCTCCTCTGCCAGCCTAGTCACCCCTAACTGCCCTCCCCTCCAGGCTTCATTGCCCCCAACTGCCCTCTCTTGCAGGTCTGGTCCCCCCCAGCTGCTCTCCCCTGCAGGCCTGGGTCCCCCCAACTTCCCTCCCTGCAGGCCTGGTCACCCCCAGCTTCCCTCTCCTGCAGGCCTGGTCCCCCTCAACTGCCCTCCCCTGCAGGCCTGGTGCCCCCCAACTGCTCTCCCCTGCATTCCTGGGTCCCCCCCAACTGCCCTTCCCTGCAGGCCCAGTCACCCCCAACTTCCTTTCTCTGCCGACTTGGTCACCCCTAACTGCCCTCCCCTACAGGCTTGATCGCCCCCAACTGCCCTCCCTTGCAGGCCCGGACCCTCCCAACTGCCCTCCCCTGCTGGCCTGATCGCCCACAACTGCCCTCCCTTGCAGGCCTGGTCCCTCCCGACTGCCCTCCCCTGCTGGCCATCTTGTGTCCACATGGGGCAGCCATCTTTGACCACATGGGGGCAGCCATCTTGCGTGTTGGAGTGATGGTCAATTTGCATATTACTCTTTTATTAGATAGGATGGGAATCAGTCCCCACCTTGCAGGGCGGTTGTGAGGATCAGAGAGAATTCACCAGAAGTGCTAAGCGTGGGAGGCACATAACGGCCCGTGTGTGACATACACGGTGAACATCATCCATCATCCTGTCCCTTCCTTTTAGTACCCAAGCCCAGCAATCACCAAGGAAACACAAAATGAGGAATTCTTAGCAACAGAGCTCACCTGGTATGGCTCACATCTGTTTTTTTTTTTTTCTTCAAACTGCAACAGAAGAAAATCTCCAACTCTCTGGGAAAGTTTTCAATAAATACATGAAAATATGCCCAATCTTACATTCAAAACATGAAACAGAAATTAAGGAGGTATAATTGTTTTTCCTGTTAGGATGATAATAATGTCCTGTTGCTGAGAGTCTGGAAAAAGTGTACTGACGTGTCATACACCTTTCTGCGACAGACTGTTTGGAGGTCACCTTGGCAGTACATAGCAAATGTTAAAATGTTGATTTTCTTAAACAAGGACTTCTACATAAGCAATCTGCCTCACAGAAATGCCAGCACAAATACATAAAGGATGTTCACGGAGGCACTTTCTGTAATAGCCAGACACGGGAAAGGATCTAAATGTCCATCAGTTGGAGTTTGTTTGCATCCATGTGGTCCACCCAGATATGGGATACTAACTCGGCAGCCATTAAAAAAAAGAGTGAGCTCCGGCCAGGTGGCTCCGTTGATTGGAGCATTGTCCTGTACGCCAAAAAAGCTGTGGGATCAGTTCCTAGTTGGGGCACATACCTAGATTGCAGATCCATTCCTGGTTGGGGTGCATACAGGAGGCAACCAATTGATGTTTCTCTCACATTCTCTCTCTCTCTCTCTCTCTCTCTCTCTCTCTCTCTCTCTCTCTCTCTCTCTCTTCGTTTCTCTCTCTTTCCTTTCCTCCCTTCCTCTTTCTCTAAAATCTCAGGTGAGGATTAAAGAAAAAACAAAGAATTAGTCACTTTGGGTGATGGAATGTTTTGGAACTACCGGTAGATAAAGATGACAGTTGCACAACATTGTGAATATACTAAAGGCCACTGAATTGCTCACTTGAAATATTGTTCATTTTATGTTGTGTGAAGTTTCACCTCAATAAATTCTTCTTATTAGTATTATTTTTGGTAATCCTCACCCAAAGATACTTTTCCATTGATTATTTTAGAGAGTGGAAGGGAGGAAATGGAGGCAGGGGAGAAACGTCAATGTGAGAGACACCTCAATTGGTTGCCTTCTGCACAAGCCCCGATGAGGGCAGGGGATCGAACCTGCAACCCAGGTATGACCAGTAATCAAACCCGAGACCCTTCAGTGCAAGGGCCAACACTAACCACTGAACACACCTGCTAGGACGATAAATTATTTTTTTGGAAGTCAGTCTTTTATACTAATATGCAAAGACATTATTAAATGAAAAGATAAATTTTTATGTTTTCTGTGAAAGTTAGCAACTGGGAAGAAAAGGTTTGACAAGATCTAGAACAAACTTAATAGCATTTACTTCTGCTAAGTGGACTTTAAAATTGAGAGGATTTGTACTTAATTCTTTTGTTTTTTTTTTGTTTTTTACACTTTTCTTTTTTTAAAATTCTTTATTGTTGAAAGTTTTACATATGTCTCCTTTTTTCCCCATTGACCTCTCCCAGCCCGCTCCCACCCCCCAGCACATGCCCCTAGCCCCCATGTACTTAATTTTATATACTTTGCAACGTATGAAAATTTAAAGTTAGCATAAATTACTTTCAAACTGTTGGTGGGGAGGGGGATTTTGAAGTTGGTCAGGCACTAACAGGTGGGTGGTTGATTTTCTCAAGTGAAAGTGGAAAATGTCTTTCATTTGAATCTGCTTTTTTGTGTGTTCCTCTCTCTGCTCTTTAACTCTTTTTCCCCCCAGGCGGGGATCAGAACCACTGACTGAGATGAGTGGGTTATTTGATGACTCACTTTGCTTGTTTTGACCTTTCCGTGCCTGTGGCTAATTGATTCTGCGTGCTGGGGATCTGCAGCATTAGTCCGCGCCCTCTCTTAGAGGGCCTGTTTTCAGGAGATCACAAGGATTCATGAGATACCATTAGGGAACTGCGTATTTGGAGCGAGTACTTTCTTGACCAGCCCGGGGCTGGTCCAGCAATCGTGAGCTCGAGCTGGTTAATGAGCCCAGCAGCTCCGGGATGCCATGCCAGCCTAAGGAGCTGTGTTGCTACTTGCAGGCAGAACTGGCTTCCTGCTGGTAACACCCTGAGGCCCCTTGGAAATTTTTTTTACATTTTTTCACTTACTCATTTTTCTTGAATTATAAAAATTTGTAAACTAGGATAAAAATTACCTATAATGTAGTCAGGTAAAAAAAAATAGCGTTTTGTGGCATCCTCTTTATATCTTTGCTCATGTGCATTTTTTTATTATCATAAACTGTTCATATACCGATTTAAAAATTTTTTTTTATAGATTTCAGAGATGAAGGGAGAGAGATAGAAACATCAATGATGAGAGAGAATCATTGATCAGCTGCCTCCTGCATGCCCCACAATGGGGATCAAGCCCACAACCTGGGCATGTGCCCTGACCATGAATTGAACTGTGACCTCTTGGTTCCTAGGTCAACACTCAACCATACCAACCGGGCTCATATACTGATTTAATCTTGTTTTTGCATAGAGGGATTTTCAGCTGTTAAAATTGTCTGTTAAATTAGCTCAGAATTGTCTTAATGACTTCATAATATTCCATTAAGCAGATGAGTTATACCTTATTTAGCAATGTCCTCATGTGAATAGTTGTCTAAAAATTTCTTTTGTAGCCCTAACCGGTTTGGCTCAGTGGATAGAGCATCGGCCTGCAGACTCAAGGGTCCCAGGTTCGATTCCAATCAAGGGCATGTACCTTGGTTGCAGGCACATCCCCAGTAGGGGGTGTGCAGGAGGCAGCTGATTGATGTTTCTCTCTCATCGATGTGTCTAGCTCTCCCTCTCCCTTCCTCTCTGTAAAAAGTCAATAAAATATATTTTTTAAAATTTCTTTTGTAAATTTTGTTGAATCTCAAAATACTTGGAAGCTACCTCATAATGTCTTAGTGAGGATGACACATATGTCACATATAAAATCAGTTCTTGCCCTCAGTAAATCTATAATTCAGAGCAGGTGACCACTAAGTATAATAAAATGTGATTGTTACTATATCAGCAATATGTCCAAATTGCTCTAGGAGAGCATGGGAGAACATTGGTAAAGGCTTCCTAGAGGAGGTGTCTGAAGACAGTCAGGAATTAATTAGGTAAGAAATGGAAGAAAAGCTTTCTAGAAAGAAAAGACTTCTTGAAAGAAGCACAGAAGATGGCAAAGCATTATGCATTTAGGGAATGGCAGATAGTCCAATAGGGCTAGAGATACCATACTAGGGCTAGAAAATTGGTGAGTTGCAAGAAGTGATACTATGTACATGTATGCTCTGGTCAGATTATAAGAGGCATTCTGTACCACACTGAAGAGTTGGAAATTTATGCTGAAGGCCGTAGGTATGTGGCCACAGTCAAGGCAGGGAGCACTTGCTAAGTAAGAATGTGGGGTGTTTTGTTGTTGTTGTTTGTTTGTTTTTTAATATTTTTTACTGATTTCAGAGAGGAAGGGAGAGGGGGAGAGAGAAAGAGAGAGAAACATCAATGATGAGAGAATCATTGGTCAGCTACTTCTTCACACCCGCTACTGGGGATCGAATCTGCAATTCGGGCATGTGCCCTGACCAGGAATCAAACCGTGACCACCTCCTGGTTCATAGATCAATGCTCAACCACCAAGCCATACTGGCCAGGCAAGTATGTGGTTTTTGAGCACAGCAACACCTCATTGCTTTAGCAAACTTTTTAATAAATGTGAAATCTAGGCTGAAAGCTGAATATGATGCACATAGCTTTCTTCTTGATCATTTGTATTTTTCGAGAGAAAGCACTGTGGTAGCATGTTTCAGCCATAAGGGTGCACTTTGGGTGGTTAAACCACCCCAAAGTCTACTGGGACCTCTTTGGAAAATAACTCGGGGGCAGGCATCATTGCTTGATATTTAGTATGTACATTAGTTGGTACTTTTAAGTTGACAGAACCTTAACTGAGATGAATGCAAACAGAAAGGAGGATGTATTAGCCCCTTAGTCTAAGACTGGCTCTTCCTGGCTTCAAGCACAGTGGGATCCAGGCACTCTCACTGTGTGGGTAAAGCTTGTTCCCTCCTCCCCTCCCTCGATTGGTGTCTCTCTCCATCCTTCATTCTGTGTCCCTTTATTCCTTCCTATATCAGACCGACTCTTCTCTGTGACCAGAGAGAGTAGCTTCAAAAAACTTCTGCTTATGTTAACTCTTGGAGCTCACCATCCCAAAAGAATAGAGAGTCTTTCACTCTTTCTCCCATGATCCATGAAATTTCAGGGAATCACAAGCCCTTCCAGAACCAGGGTGGAGTACTCTGACTGGTCAGGTCAGGGGGAGCCCAGCCACAGTAAGTGAGACAGAATAGCAAGGAGAGTGGGATTCTGTTCCTAGAAGGAGGAGGAGAGTGGGAGTAGAATTCTTTAAGGACATCTACTACGGTTAATTGCTGTTCTTCTGAAGAGCGGAAATGTTTAATGGAAAGAAGTAGACCCATCGCTTGTATGAGAGCTGCCTTTGTGCATGTTCTTGTGTTTATACAGATCGTGGATACTCCCCGCATGTGCGGGGAAGTGGCCCCTTGCCCAATTTTTCTTAGCACGTAGGCTCAGGACAATGCCCTCCTTCCCAAAAGGCCTCTGGCATTGTCCTCTCTTTCTTGCAGATGTCTGATTTATGTTCTGTCAGGGACAGGAAGCTGCTCAAGTGATCCACCCAGTCCTGCTGCGCCCGTGACGGTTTGTTTTTCTTATTGTTCAGCGTTCCATTAGCTTCCGCAGCGAGAGCCGTCCTGACATCCTCACCCCCCGGCCCTGGTCCAGAAATGCCGCCCCCTCGAGCACCAAGCGGCGAGACAGCAAACTGTGGAGTGAGACCTTCGACGTGTGCGTCAATCAGATGCTTACATCCAAGGAAATCAAACGTCAGGAGGTAGGCTTGGGGCCCACGGAGTTGGCCCTGTGCCTGGCGGCAGGTGCACTGCAGGTCTACACCCCTCCTTCAAATCAATTCTCCTTGGCATTTGTAGAAGGAGGACAAATGGGGGTGTCAGACCTTTTAAGGAACCGAGAAACCAGCATTCAGCTGGGTGGGTGTGGCCCCCACTTGAAAAAGAAACTGATGTGAACATCTGAATTTACAAAGAAGGTGAATTGGGATGTGTCTATTTTGGATCCTAGAATTCACAAAAATAATCATAATCATTTAGTAATATTTTGATAGCAACTTCTATAATATTTTAAAATATTCAGTTAATGAAACTTTGATTCAGTGTTGTGGAAAACTCTTCTAGGGAATGCAGTTAATTTCATTCCCTCTAAGTTTTCTGTATCAATAGCCCTAAATGGCTATGATCATATTACCCTTTATGGAGAGTTCATCCCTTACCAGGCTGTGCTAAATACTTCAAATGTGCATCATCTCGTGAAATCCTTAGAATTTCTGTTTTTGAGGCAAACTTGACCTTGGAAAAGGGAGTACTTGAAAACTTTCTAGGTTTTTGACTCAGCAATTCTTTTCTAGGAATCTCTCTGCCAGGCACACTTATGCACAGATGGAAAGATGTATATGTGAGCTTATTCATCACAGTAATGTTTAGAATAGTGTCAGAAACAGCCTGAACATCTATTACCAGGGACTGGTTAAATAATGAATGTCCATACATGGAATTCTGTGTAGCTGTAGAAACACACAAAAAGTGCTGATATGTATGAATGGCTAAGTGGATAAAGCAAAGCACAAAATAGGGTGAAGAGTATGCTACTATTTATGTGAAAGAAGAAGGAAGGAAAATGTATGTGTGTAAATGTATTTTCTTTTAAAACCATAAAACATAACCCACACCTGTAACCTATATGTTCGTGTTGATCAATGTCACCCCAAACAATTTAATAAATAATTCTTTAAATTTAAAAACACACAGTATAACATTTCTGGAAGCAAGGAACACAAGGAACTGGTAACATTGTTGCCTCCTTGGAGGAGAACTGGGTGGTTGGAAGGAGTTGAGAGGGAAAAGTTTTCAGCAAGTATGAATTTGTGCACTCTAACTTTTGAACCTAGTCAATGTATTATCTATTTTAAAATGAGTAAATAAAGCATTTATTTGCACTTAAAAAGTCCTGTGAGGAAATATGGCAAAATCTTAATGATGTTTAAGTATCTCCTATGGGAATTCAAAAAATTTTTTCTTTATACTTTTCTGTGTTTTCCAAGTGTTACTAGTGTGCATGTATTATTGTACAGCCTGATAGTGGGAAGGAAGGAGGGAAGGACTGATTCTGCAGGTGAGGAAATTAGCAAGGCACAGTGGGCACCAGAAAATTGCAGAGCCAGCTTCTGAACCCAGGCCCTGTCCTGTTCCAAAGCCCTCGGTCTTCACGGTGACACTGTGTTGCCCCCACAGATAACTGACTGTGGCCTATGCCCTTGTGGAGTTCTGTGATTTTCCTCCTCTGGGGTCACATTTGGTCAGACAGTCAGGCTATGGACGTGAGCCCTAGTAAAACAGGCGTGCAAGGTGAGGAAGGCCCAAATAAAGGCTAGTGAAGGATGTTGTGCCAGTGCACTTCCCGGTTCTGTAGTTATGTAAGATGCCACCATTCGGGGAATCTGAAAGACTGTGTACTGGACTTCTCTGTACTATTTGCTTAACTTCACATGTGAGTCTGTATTTCAAAATAAAAGATTAAACAAAATAGAGTAGCAGGAGGGCATGGCGTCAAGGCCTTACTGGGCCTCGGAGGGACACCATGTACTGGCCCCCAGCGAGTGTCCAGCTCCACCAACCCCAGGGATGGAGGGGTTCTCCACCCTGCTCACTTCTGCCCTGTCGTTTAAAAGAGATGTAGGAGTCCCCAAGCTAGCACGACAAACATGCAGTCTTTTCATAATGTAATGTTTGCCACCGTTTAGACTCCCAGAGGAGAGTGAAAGAGCGTTCTGCACACCATAGCTTTTAAATTAGGATGGCTTAATAGAGCCAAATTAGACACGGTCCCTTTACGCACTCGCCCGCACAGCCGGCTCCTGTAATTTTATTTATTGTACCGTGTAGGGCTGCAAAGTAATTGAGAATGAATTAACTTCACCAGACATTTAGAGCGATAAAATATTAGACTCTTCCTATAATTCCAGCCTCAGGACAAGTAGCTGATAGGGAAAGCTTTCCGTTGAGATGCACCTTATGTTGAGTAGAAGGAAGACAAATTGTGACGGCCCAATTAATAACACTGCCACATCCATCCCTGAGAGCAGGCCCTGAATCCTTCACTATGATTGCCACTGACAACAAACTCGTATCCATGGCTCAATCTGTAATTATTTTACCTAAAATAGTTCCCTCTTGTTTGGCTGCATCAGAGTTCTATAACATGAAAGACGACTTGTTGGATTGGAAACATATGTTGGAACCTCTTTATCCCACAGATAAGCACATTATACAGAAGTTTTGCAAAATCTTTCCTTTGTAGGTTTTGGCCACTCGATATATTTGCTGCAGGTCAATTTAACTTTTTAAGAATCCTTTAAAAATATTTAAGAAATAAGTAGATTTGGAGCTTTGAGCGCTGGAACCAGCAACGTTTGAATTTGGTCTCGTAAATGAGCTATTTCAGTGGGTGTATTTTATCTTTCCTCGCAGGCGATCTTTGAGCTTTCCCAAGGAGAAGAAGACTTGATAGAGGACTTGAAATTGGCAAAAAAGGTAAATTTAAATCCAGTGGTCATGTGAATCACCTCATGTTTTTCCCCTCTCACTTCACAATTCTAAGGTTGTCTTTCTGAGCACTCTTTTTATGACTAAGGTCATCCAAAACTGAGAAAAACCTGCACAAACCAAGCAGTGGGGAAAATGGCTCAAAACAAGAAAGCCCTCTGGACCTGGCACCTTTAAGGGTTCTTCTCTGCATGCTTCTAGTGCACTTCAAAGAATACTCCAGTTTAATCAGAAAGTTGGTGGAGGCCTGGCTTTACATATGTTTTGTTGTCCTAGAAGTTCCACGTGCAGGGCCTCCTTATCCACGGAGAGAAAGTGTAGATGGTCTGAAACTGGAATTGTGTGTTAGAAATAGTCATTTGAATCTCATAAGTGGATAATATGGTTAAGTGAGTCACTTGTGTACTATCATGTAAGTTAGGGTCTTTTATATGGAAATTTGTTTTTTAATCTCATTGTGTGTGGGAAGGTGGATGAAACCCATGTCTTGTAGCCAATGTAGTTTTTGGGTTTTTTTTAATCCTCATCTGAGGATATTTTTTCCATTGATTTTTTAGAGAAAAAGGAAGGGAGGGAGAAAGGGGGAGAGAGAAAGAGAGAAATATTAATGTGAGAGAGACACATCAATTGGTTGCCTTCTGCACCTGCCCCAACTAGGGCTGGGGATCAAACCTGCATCCAGGTATGTGCCCTTGACTGGGAACTGAATACAGGACCCTTCGGTGCATGGGCCAATGCTCTAACCACTTAGCCACACCAGTCTGGGCTTGAACTATTTTTTAAACATATATGTAACTTTCCATGTGTTTTTCTTATCTTCCCAATTAACTTTATAAATCTTGAAGGCAGGGACTGTGCCATCTGAGTCTTTGTATTCTATTACAGTACCCTGGAAATAATTGGGTGTTCTTGTGGGTTAATTATCATTAATAAGAGGTGGTAATAATATTAAATTTTAAAAAATACAAATCAAATCTGCTCTATATTTAGGATTTGTGCCCTTTCCTAGATGTATGATACAGGAATAAAAAAAAAATCTACTTTGGTTTATCAACAACCACAAAAGACTCAAGGCAATGCTGGACTCCCATCTGCTCCAGCCACACCCATCTGCTGTTTCTGCAGCATTATGGGAGAACTTGTTGGGGAGAGCCAAATATTTTGTTATTCTCAGGGCCTCTCAGAAGCCATTTACATTAACAACTTACTTCCTCCGAGTTTAAATGTTTGCTTCCATCTCTTGTGGTTCTTGCGCAGGCCTATCACGACCCCATGCTGAAACTCTCCATAATGACAGAACAGGAGCTGAATCAGATTTTTGGAACACTGGACTCTCTGATTCCTCTACATGAAGGTATAATTTTGTTCCCAGGATGAGTTGTGACTTGTAGCCTTAATTGAGCTGCCTTATATAAGTCATGATTATGTAATAATGTGAGTAACCCAGAACCTACCTCCAGCCTCCTTCATATTTGAGTGCCTAACAAAATAAGTGTTCTGTTTGTTTACCAGAGCTCCTTAGTCAGCTTCGAGATGTCCGGAAGCCTGATGGCTCAACTGAACACGTCGGTGCCATCCTCGTGGGCTGGGTAAGAAAAGTTCTCTGGTCTTGATTGAAGATAAATTTCAATCATTTAAATGGAGTTTCATATTAGCTAGACTTTTCTGATTATTAGCAAACACTGATTTCACACCAGAAACAAATAAAACAGCAAATTCCTCTTAAAATTTATCATTATAGTTAGGCTGTATCCCTTCGAAGCAGGGAAACAATTTTTTTCTTATTACACATTTACTGCATTTAAAGATAACATGCCCTTTTTTTTTCAATAAAATAAAGTAACATTAGTTAATGTTCTATTCAATCCAATTATAATATAATTATTACCAATTCTATTCCAGTACAAATTTAGGGACATATTCCTATCTATCATGATAAAAAAAAACTTTTAAATATATTTTTAAAATATATGTTTATATTGATTTTTTAAGAGAGGAAGGAAGGAAGAGAGAGAAACATTGATGTGAGAGAGAAACATCCATCAGTTGCCTCCTGTAAGCACCCGATCAGGGATTGAACCAGAAACCAGGGTAGGTGCCCTGACAGAGAATCAAACCTGTGACCTTTTGGTTCATGGGTTTAAGCTCAAGCACTGAGCCACACTGGCCAGGGCCTTAATAAAGCTTTTATTCAGGCTGTCAAAAACTTCTTATAGCCAAATGTAGTTTCATAAACAAGGTGATGACTAAATGTTGTTGTTTAGTATATATCTGATTCTAAGTGACTTTTTAGGAGAGCTGGATAGAATGCTGACCTTCATCTCAATACTGTATAACCCCTTTCCTTTCTGAATTGAAGAGATCACCTGTGACCTTAGATCAGGGCTTCTAAATTCATGGTCCTGGGCTGAATGTGTGTTTTATTGGGTCCGTAAGGTGGTTGTTCATTTGGCTGATTTATTTTAGACCAAGCATGTACTCTCTCTTTTGCCACAGTCCCCATCACTCCTATGGCATGCTTCTGTTTCTGTCTGTGAATGTGTGAGTGTTCTAGCCCAATCCCAGGTTTTTTCCATTTGTTATGAACCAGGTAGTGAAAGCAGAGTACTCTGATGACTTCTTCCAGACAGGATTAGATCTCTCATCCTTCTGATCCACACAATGATCTAGAACAGGGGTGGGGAACCATTTTTCTGCAAAGAGCCATTTGGATATTTATAGCATCATTTGCAGGCCGTACAAAATTACCAACTTAAAAATTAGCCTGCTCTATTTGGTCAAATATTTAATTAACTCACCCCAAATATTTAATTAAATCATTTGGGCCAGACCAAATGATTTCGAGGGCCTTAAAGGGCCCCCGGGGCCGGATGTTTCCCACCCCTGATCTAGAAAATAGGCAGATACTGCCACAACAGCAAGTATTAGGGTCATCCACTGTTGGGAGAATGTTGTGAAGGTTATGAATTCTACTCTCACCATGTGAGTTCTCTTTATCTAGTTCCATTTGCATTTGTGTTTTAGCCTTCCTAAAACCTTCTGGTTCCTAAGTTTTGACATTGACCTCTTATATTAACTTATGCTTCTCAATTACTGCCTTGATCCAGAAACTTTGAGGGTTTCTTGACTTAGCTGGCGTTAGTTTGGGAGTCAATTTTAGCAGTGAGGCTGAAATATCCCAAGGGCATCTGAAAGGCAAGTAATGTTCTCATATGAATAATTTAGAAAATGTGCTTTAATATTTCAGGAGAGGTCATTCATCTTATATTTTTTACTTTCATTTTATTATAAGCTATGGTAGATGTTTTAACTTCTTTAGCCCACAAAGAAATTTCTCTAAAGAGAGCCAGACAGCTGGAGACAGAGAAGGTGCGATGAGAAGAGAGGGTGTGCTCACTGTGCTTACACTTCTGAGTCTGCGGGCTGCTTTGATGGGAGCTAGGGGGCCAGGGAGACCCCACTCCAGAATCAGCGTGGTGACTGCTGTTCCTGATGAGATGGCAACATAGAACTGCACGGTTTCCTTAGACACCAACATACAAACTGTCAGTTTGTATCAGAAGCGAAAGTACAGGCATTTGCCTTGTTATTAATTTTTTTTTTCTGAAAGAAATGTTTGTCACTTTTATTAGAAAATTGGTTTGCTCTAGGGGTACCTTTTGCAGACCTTTCGGCCCGTTGCTATCTGCATCCTTCAGACATCAAGTGGGACTTGCATCTTGAGGAGCAGCCTAAAATTAAACAACTGGCCCGTTGTGACCAGACCTCATAGAAACGGTCCTTGTTTCTCAGGCCGACGAGCTGTTAAATGTTTTCCCTCCTTTAACTGCAGATGTGTCCGTGCGAGTGGGAACTGTAAACCAAAGGGTACATCTGTTTGAGTTCTGGTCTTTTTAACAGAACAAAATAAACATCTTAGTGGACTTTGAATGAGAAAAGTCAGAGCCCATTTGACCCATGAAAAATTGATTTATTCCCCCCAAAAGAAAAAGAGGGGGGGGGGAACCCTTTTAAACAAGTGAGCCTGCCAAGTGGGTTAGCCCTGACCAGTCCTTTTGACCTTTGAATGAATCAATTACTTTTACTTTGAAGGCCTTACAGAAGTGGTGGGTTGTTTTTTTTCTCAGGGAACCTCCCTGGGTACTGAGGATCTGTCTCCCTGAGGGGTCAGCCTGCTCTCATCAGCCTCCCCATCATAAAGAAACAACTTCCCAAGTGACTTATCTTCACACTAACGCTTTTTTCAGTAATAAAATAATTTATAAGCTCTCCCAGGCACAAGTTCTCATGTTAATTTGGGTTCTAATTCAATTTTAATTCCAAGGAGGACAGGGCACATGAAAGCAAAAAATATAGATTTGTTCTGTGTCACTTTTCACAATGTTAGGGAGATGGAAGAAATTTCTTAAAAAGTGAGCGTTTCTCTTATGAATTCTTTCTTGATCATCTATTTAAAGAGATGGTGAGCTCAGAGCTTTGCAGGTGGGATAGGGAGAGAACACACTCAGACTGGTTTTGTCTCCAGCTGAGCATGCAGTCTTGCTTCTCTAACCCACAGTTTCTTCCATAAAAATATTCTAGGGATAAATAATAATAATAATAGCTGGTACTTACTGATTCTTAACCAGGAGCCATGTTCGTGCTACACTGTTTATCTGCTTACTGAACTAAAGGAGAGGAGGACATTAGTCTATGCATTTTGTAAGTGCAGAAACTGAGGCTCAGAAGGGTCACCTGACTAGTATCAGCCTGAGTTAAGGCTTTGAAATGATTCTCCCCAATCCAAGTCTGTCCTCTTCACCACTGTGTTGTCTGTCACCTCTCACATTTCATATAGGTACACGTGTATGTAATTGGGAACCAAGATGTGTACATTCTTCATTTCCTATCTAGCTATAGATCACTTGTGGCCTTTTCTAGTCAGTGGACTGCGCCAGAGAGCCTTGCAGGTCATGCCCAGGAAATGAGCACCCTGTCAGGTGTGAACACAGGACCAGAGCTTGATTTGGTTGCCATGGCAGCAGGGGTGGCAGGATCACAGAGAGTAAGGGCTCATTGGGCAGTGAGCAGCAGTGTCTTTGGGGCCTCCTCACGAGTTTACATGCGATGGTTACTGCTGATTCCTTTCTCTGTAATGACCACATTAGGCATTTCCAAGTCTCTTTAAAAGGCGAGGAAGTGGAAATGAAATTGAGAGGGCCTGAGGCTCCTTTTAATTAACTCTGAAAATCTAAATTACAACCCACAAACCACATCTGCTGTGTGTGTGTGTGTACACACGCGTGCGCACACCAGTTATCATTACCTTCACATACAAGGTTAAGGAAAGAATATCTGCAACTCGTATTAACACAAATAGAGGTTTTTCATAACATGTAAGGAAGGTAGACATTTCCAAGGAATGTTAAACTCAACAGTGAACTTTTTAAACATTGCTTCCTTGGTATCTTTTTTTTTGTTTCAGTCACTGAAAAAATAATTTCAATAAGAGGGGTAAAAGAAGCAGCAGAATATTTAAACTTTGACCCATGGTTCAGATGCTGCCACAACTTATTTTTAAGCTGTGTTCCCAAACAATCAAATATTTCCTAATCTGGTAATCCATTAAACACTAATTTATTTGTTAATTCAGAATACAAACTGCTGTATAGTAGGCCCAGTGCAAAGTGCTGAGGATACAGAAACAAAAGACTCTCTTGCCCCTGTCTTGCACTGAATCCCACTGCAGAGCAGGTGTCGTGGTGAATGTGGCTTCATAGTCCGAGAGAGAGAAGCACACAGCAAGGCCGTTGGCTGCATTTTATTGCCTCCAGGAACTTTCTGGAAGCTGACAGCCAATGCATTAAGATGCATGGTATAGGGTGCCCCTTTGAGGGAGAAGTGGAAAAGGGAGGTGAGCAGCCCTTTCCCTGAGTCTCTGACTCCATGTTTGCACGATTGGACTGATGGGACGTGTCAGAGAAATTAGTATTTGCTGGAAGGGGACAGTGGGGTTGAAGTGTTCCAAGGTCTTTAAGCATAAGTTGTGTTTTGCATGGCAGTGTGATGTTAACCATTGGGTAGAGCCAAGAATGATTCCTGGCCTGTCAGAACTAATTTAAAAGATTCTACTAAATGCTTCTTGCATCAAATTTTTTACTTATTATTACATTTTTGCTTTAACTTCTTGGAGTTCTTTATAATCTGTCCACCTTTGAAGCAGTCAACCTTAAACTAAAGTTGAGGTGCTTTTTCCAAGCTCTGCCAAGGGCTGGCTGCAGAGTCTGGCTGCTTGCTTTCTTTTTATGCCACTAAGTCTTCTAGATATATTTCTTATGAATAATTTTAAAAGAAAAATTTTAATAGGAGGTTCTTCCCTCACCAGATACTTTGGGAAGTTTAGGAAAATTATGAACTATACGCATATGCAATAATTTTAGTTCTTTTGTTTTTAGCTTAGATTGTCAGAAATGCAAACAAATTTGAAACAGATTTTAATCAAAATAAATTAAATTGGTCTTAACAATCAAGAACGGAAACATGCAACTGAGACAGTTACTTTGTGCAAGCAAATCAAAGCCAAAAAACGTTGTTCCATTGTCATCTTGAAGATTCCATTGGTCTGTGTCCTTCAGCCTTTGCAGATAAAGGAATGTGGGCCGGGCCAGGCCAGGAGACCAGTTAGGTTTTGTTCAGTCCCAGCAAGTGATGTTAACTGTAGCTCCAGTGATTGTAACACTCCAACCCTCTTCTCATGTTCCTTTCTTAGCTGCCTTGTCTCAGCTCCTACGACAGCTACTGCAGCAACCAAGTAGCCGCCAAAGCTCTGCTGGACCACAAGAAACAAGACCACCGGGTCCAGGATTTCCTTCAGCGATGTTTAGAATCCCCCTTCAGCCGCAAACTAGATCTGTGGAATTTCCTCGATATTCCAAGAAGCCGCCTGGTAAAATACCCTCTGCTCCTTCGAGAAATCCTGAGGCACACACCAAATGATAACCCAGACCAGCAGCACCTGGAAGAAGCTGTAAGTTTCTTTCTTTCTCTCCTGCCTTCTTATTTTCCCCCATGGGATAGTAGAGGATTAGGTGATGGGTGAATGAAGGGTCCCTGGGTACATGGGCGTCAGCAAGCTTGGGTTCTAGGCGTGGCTCTGTTATCAACCATATTTTTTTGATTTTGCAAGTCACTTCTCCTCTCTCAGTTTCCTAACCTATAATATGTAGTGTTTATTTGCAATGCTCTCTAAGGTTCCTTTGATGCTACAATTTTTTGATTCTGTAATCTGTTTGTTACCATTGCTGTGAGGGTCAAAATCTCTGTGGTGATTTTAAGTTGAATATCTTTGCTTAGTTAGCAAATTGGAGTTGCCTTTTACCTGAGCCCCAAAGCCCATTTTTGAAGTCAGCACCCACTTAAAATGTAGCTCTCTTCAATCAATTGGATGCAGGCCTCCAATTGCAGTGGGGGCCTAGTGCTGCTCACCAGTGGTGGTTTATCAAGATGGGGGGAAATGGAGTCTGCATCAGGAGAATAACGTAAACTGTGAGCATTCTGCCCAGAGAGCTGGGTTCTGATTGGGGTACTCGGCGGGGCAGGCAGGGGACATGGCAGGCTGGAGGAGCAAAGGGCCTGTGCAGGGTGTGAAGATGTGACAGAACAGGTCCTGCCTGGGCAGAGGCCTGGAGCAGTCAGACAGAGGTTGAGGATAGTCTGAGGAAACAGTGGGAGAGGATGAAGAGGATGGGGGTTTATAGCTGATTATAGAGGATTTTAAATGTCAGTTTGAGACATTTTCTCTTTGTTGTGTTTTTGTTTTCTAAGTTTTTGTTTCCATCGCAACAAACTGTGTAACCTTGGACAAGTTACCTCCGGTCTGTAGGACGGGGGACAGAGGAGGAGAGACTAGGGACAGTCTCTTGGTGCAGCTGCCCAGGTGTGCAGTCGTGGGAGCCTGCTCAGCAGTGGCAGTAGGCGTGGAGGCTGAGACTAATTCATAGGGCTCGTTCCCAGACTGGGTCTGTGACAATAACAGAAAGAGGATGTGCATTGGTGGTTTGCAAATCAGAAACCTTGAACCTGCTGAGCATCCTGCCCATCTCCTCCCAAAGAAGGGCTTAATAATAAGTAGTAACAACAACACTAACAGTAATACCTGCAGCCGTTTCTTGAATACCTAGTAAATCAGCTCTTAGTTCATCTGCAGAGTAGTCTACGAGATAACTTCTTGTTAGGACCATTTTCCGGATGAGGCTTGGAGGGGAAAACAGTTTGTCGGGTCCAGAGCCAGCAAGGGATGGGGCTGCTGTCTGAACCTGTCAGTGTAGACTGCAAATCCGGGGCCGTTTCCACTTCCTTGTGATCCTATACCATGGAGCGGAAAGCCTGGCTGCTCTGAGCCCTGTTGCCTTTGGAATTACAGGAAGCTGTCCACCAAGCTTTGTGGAGAGGCCTCACTGGTGCAGAGCTGGGCCAGTGCCTCCATGTAAGGACAGAGAAGAAAGAGAAAAGACTCTCCTGATTCATGAGGTGTCTGGCAGGCCCGACTCACACAGACCAGGCCCGCAGTCGAGCACGATGGGGGATGTGGGCACCAGGGATGAGGCCCATCTCACTTCATCATGTCTGTTTTTATTACTGGGGAGTGTGCAATAGAGTTGCCTCCTTTCCATATTTCATCCCAGCCAGTGTGTGGTCTGCAGGAATGAAAGCAGGGAGCTCACGCTAGTCTAAATAATTACTTTTTTAAAGCACACAAGCTTGCTTACAGTTTTATTGTGAAGATTTCTTCTTTTTAATATGCAGCATGAAAGAATAATACTCTGTGTATAAAAAAACACCCAGTGAGCTAAAGCTTGAACTAAAAGCCAGGGAGATAAGAATATGATGGTTTGCACCAATTTCCCTAGTGCAGAAAATGTGATGCCCTTCTCCGAGGTTGATTCTGCACCTGGTAATTCAGGCAGATTTGTGCACGAAGCATGGGGAAACCCGCATTGGAAAATGTCTGCAAAGCAAGTCCTCTGAATGCCCACTTACACAATGTAGGCACAGCACTTTTTAATCTTCTTTTCAAAATCCTTGTGGCATTACCCTAGATGAGCAGAAATATTTAGCCCTGTACTCTTGGGTGCATGGTGAATGTTTGATAAACATAAATGTAGCTTAACTTACATGTTCCCTGAATAAATGTTCCACCTATGAAAATAAAATAAAAATAAAAAACAGAGAACACTAAGTAATTTGCTTCTATACCAAGCATCCAGTCCTGACTTAGATCTAAAGAAAGTCTTGCTGCTAATGCAATGCAGCATCGTTATTAGAATTTCTTAACAGTGTTTTGGAGGCTTGATAGAAATTTCCCCCAAAAGAGAAATTCTTAAAATAGGACTCTGTATATTCAGATATTCCGGGAGCTAGTTGTTTAATGTTTTAAATTCTCAGGATGGTTCCAGCCAGACGATGACCCTGCAGACTGTCTCTCCTCTCTGCCCATCACTGTTCCCCAACTCCTATAAAATAAAATCACTGCAATCAGTGGGAAGAACAGTCCTGCTTTTGATGCAACAGCAGTGAAGGCTGCTATTGTTGGTTCGTGTCAGGAGCCTGTGAGGAGATGCTATTACCACCCAAGGGACTAGGCAGACAGGGCTTTCAGATTCCACTTTGAGGATGATGGATCCACCATATGTGGGCTTAATTCCTGTGCAGTTACCAGGTATCGCTCGTCATCTCCCTTTACCAGTCCCTTCCCTTTGGTTTGATGAGAGATGCAACAATAAATTTAATATAAATGTACAACTGCCATGACTGTTTGCTTTTGGCCGTCTGCTATATTTAGCTTTGTTCCTCGATGAAATTCTACAAAATAAATTCCTCTCAGGAACCAGTGCAGAGAGTAGACTCGGACAGTGTACCAGTGGATATAAATACAAAATAAGATTTTTAATAAAGCAGACCCAGAGTTACTACTATAAATGTACATATAGAATATGGAATAACACTGATGGTTTCCATTGTTTTGTCTCTTTATACTTTCAAACACCAGAGGAAAAAAGCACCTTTGAAAGTAGTCATAGCTGCCTGAGGAACCACCGTGGTGGTTGAGTTTATTAATCTTCATGTGATATGCCAGCTCTTCAGTTCCTGAGTTAAATTAGGAAGTGAACTCGTCTTTATGCCTGTGGTGCATCTTCCTTCTGGTTTCCTGGACACTTGCAGGAAACTCAGAAAATTGACTCAAGTACTGGTTAATGTCAGCTGCCCAGTTATACTTAGTAGTAATTAACTTATAAGATGAGTCATAACAATTAATGCCAAGATCTTAAAAAGCAAGGAAATATATGGATTCTATAACATATTAAAAATGTAACAAAGTAAAAGGATAATAAATCAGTGGCTCAGATACCTCCCATATAATATTTTTAAGCTTCTTGAGGATAGAGACCCTCTCATTTCTTTGAATGCACCCAACCTATGTTAACAATGAACAGATGCTCAACAAACATTAGTTTAATTAAGTTAAAGGATGAGTCATAGCTGTAGCATATTCTGTGCAATTTCTTTTTGTTTGTTTTTTAAAGTAGCAGTAAATAATCATCTTTGAAAACCAAGAGGGGAGCCTGGCCGGTGTAGCTCAAAGGTTGAGTGCCAATTTATGAACCAGGAGGTTATGGTTTAATTCCCGGTCAGGGCACTTGCCCAGGTTGTGGGCTCCATCCCCAGTGTGGGGTGTGCAGGAGGCAGCCAATCAATGATTCTCTCTCATCATTGATGTTTCTATCTCTCTCTCCACCTCTCCCTTCCTTTCTGAAATCAATAAAAATATATTTAAAATAAACAAATAAATAAAAATAAATAAATGATTTTTGAAACTCTTAATAGCTACAAAAGTATACAGATTGTGCATCTGTTCATAGGCTACCGTCACCAGGCTTTATCTCGGAGCTGTACGCTTTTCTGTCACACTCACGTGGACGTTCCAGTTATAACTGGTAGAAGTTTTCATCCAGTTGCTTTGAGAAGAAGATCATTTCACTCGCATGTGAAAAATAATCACTTAACCATCTTAGAAACAATTCACTACCACTTCAACACGTTACAAGACCTGGTAACTTTTTAAGCTCTTTCAGTTAACACAACCGCAAGGCAGTTGAGACTTTCAGTCTTTTCACTATTAGGGGACAAAGGAAGTCATTACTCTGCCTTTGATTGGCGTCTTAGGAGTTTTTATTCAACTGATTTCTTGTTCCTTTGTTTTCTAGTATTTTCTAACTTTCAGATGGACCTATGTGATAGAACAACACATCAGAATTCATGCCCACTGATCATGTGTCAGTGCCGTGCTGTTTTTGTTTTGTTTTACTTTGCTTCATTTTGCATTAACAGCATTGCATCCACCATTGCTTTGAAATCCCTCTACCCCCTCACTTGTTCACATGTGCTGAGGCTTGGGCCTAAGTGTATGTAGTAGCTGTGAGTCCTGCATATTGAAAACGGTACCTTATATCTTGTCCTCTCAGATAAGATTATTCATCAACATTAGTTTTATATATAATACAAACATCTGTATGTGTGTACAAATAAATGTATGTATATATATGTATAAATACATGTATATGTCTGTGTATGTGTATAGATGGATAGATAGATACAGAATATTAAAAGCATTATATTTGTCCCCTTTCCCAAAGCAGCAACTTAGATAATAGAATCTCAGAATTAGATCCAGGTGTATCATGGCGACCTTCTAGGCTGAGCCCCTGGGACTTGTTAGTGTGGGTGGCTTGCTTCCATTCCCCATACTTTTTTTGTTTCCATAGATAAACATCATTCAGGGAATCGTAGCAGAAATCAACATCAAGACTGGGGAATCTGAATGCCATTATTATAAAGAACGGCTTCTTTACTTGGAAGAAGGCCAGAAGGACTCCCTGATCGACAGCTCGAGAGTGCTGTGTTGTCATGGCGAACTGAAGAACAACCGGGGCATGGTGAGTGGTTACTCCCCTTCGGTGGTCTCTCCCTGGGCCTCCCCCAACACTTAATCCATTTGATGCTGAGCCTCCTGTTACTATGCCTTCCCTACCCAGAATCACGTTCTTTAGACAAAAATGGCCTCTCCATTGTCTTTTATATCAGAGACTCACATATACATGGATATGTATAATTATATACATTTATATATTATATGGTTATAATTTATATATAAGTAACATATATTACAAATACATGTTTATATTTTATGTATACATATATTTTATTAATTTTATGACCAGAACATAGAAAGAATTTTGGAAAACAACGTAGAGTTGCCAGTGTTTTATTTTGTTTGATCGTAACCTTCAAAAGCAAACACAGAACAGTTATCTCCTCCCGCTTGGATATCAAGAAACAGCGGATGATCTCAGAGAAACAGCTCTTACATGGAGTGCATTTAGCATTGTGAGAAACTCTCTTCTTTCGTATGGATTGGTACCCATCTACAGACTGACATTTTGAGACCGATGTTTTGTTTTTTTAAATAGTAACCTACCTTCCATTGGCTGTATATCTTCCTCTGACCTGTAGATACTTCATTTCCTGGCTTTTATTCCTGAATAGATACTGAAATTGTTCTTCCTCTCCTATCATGGCAACTTGGACAAATCTCTCCTGGAGCGCTTACTGCAGTGGGTTGCAGTTCTCCGCCTCTCTGTCAGTATCTCCCATTATGCCATGCTCTTTGAGAGAGGACTGTGCCGTGTCAATTCCCAGAACCTATTATAAGTGAGTGAATGAATGAATGAGTGAATGCTTATATAAAGAAAGGATGAATTTGAATTATATGAGAGTTCAAAATTCATTCAACTGACCAGGCTATTTTTATGTATAGTCAGTAGAAAATAATGCTAATATATGTTATAATTTTTATGTTATAATGTAAAATATATTTTATATAATACATAAACTTTATTATCTATACTATATATTTAAATTCAGTGTTGAGAAAGAGTCTCCACTTTTACTGTATTTTATCTTCAATAACTTGGAATGAAAGCCAAAACTATATTTATATTTTAAATATATTTGTATTGATTTCAGAGAAGAAGGGAAAGAGAGAGAGCGCACGAGAGAGAAACATCCATGATGAGAGAGAATCATTGATCGGCTGCCTCTTACACATTCCTAGTGGGATCAAGCCCATAACCCAGGAATCGAACCTCCTGGTTCATAGGTCGACGCTCAACCATTGAACCACGCTGGCTAGGCAGCCAAAACTATATTGGAGAGTTCTTAATCAAGCTGTGATAACTCAAGGGATATCCTTTTGACCTGGACTGTGAAATGGCATTTAAGAGCAGGCTTGGAAACGTTACTTGAAATCACTGAATACATGTCACAGCACTCATTATCAGTGCTGCAGTGGAGATAATGAGACCTGTCGCAGACCACTGCTTAAACGGTGTTTCTCTTTGACTAGGGAGTGACCGATGGGTAGAAAGCTGTATTCTGCTTCTTGCTGGTTTTTGGAAAGCACTGGTGGACTTCTAACACTGAATGCTCTGCTCCTTGACCACACATTCTTAGGAGCCCTGTGGGAAATAGTCGGGAAGAGGCACTGCTCCATGGGATGAGGGCCTATTCTCTTTCTGTCCCTCAGTCAAGGACTGAGACTGGTTGGATGGGTCTAGGGCATTACAGACGAACTCTAGTTCATATGGCAGGCAGACAGATTTTTGAGAACAAAGATAGTAGTTGAGATGGGAGGTTTGTTTTAGTTATCCTCCCCCTACCCAGTAGAATTGTAGAAATCATTATGAACAAAATCTTGTGTCAGGAAAAGAGCCCAATTTCTTGAGGGCAAAAAGAAGCAGAAAGTAAGAACAGGAGTCCTCAATGAGCATTCATAAGTAAGGGATAATAAATCTTTGTAAAGATTTCCCAGATACAGTATAGAGTTTCCTCAAAAAATTAAATATGGAACTGCCTTTTGACTCAGCAATCCCCACTTCTGGCAATATCTCCTAAGAATCCCAAAGCACCAATCAAAAAGACTATATGCATCCCTGTGTTCATAGCAGCATTATTTATAATAGCCAGCATCTAGAAACAGCCCAAGTGCCCATCAATAGATGAGTGGATAAAGACTCTGTGGTACATTTACACAGTGGAATACTATGTGGCTGTAAAATGAAGAAGGAACTCTTACCCTTTGTCACAGCATGGATGGACCTGGAGATTATTATGCTAAGGGAAATAAGCCAGTCAGAGAAAGACAAATATCATATGATCTCACTAATATGTGCAATCTAATGAACAAAATAAACTGACAAACAAACAGAACCAGAGGCATGGATACATGGAACAGACTTGACAAATGTCAGAGGGGAGGCAGGTTGGGGGGACTGTGTAAAAGAAGGTGGAGACAGTAGCCAAAGAACATACATCGATAGGCCTTGGACACAGACAACAGTATTATGAAGGCCAAGGGAGGGGGTGTGGGGACTGGGTGGAGGTGATCAAAGGGGTAAAGGGTTGGGGGCATCTGTAATAGTGTCAACAATAAAAAAATTGTTTTAAGAAGAAAAAATATATATTTCCCAGATAATCTGAGTTCAAACTGCCTACTGTGGCTATAAGATTGATTTAAGTAGAAACAGCATAAATATCTCTGACTAGGGAGTGACCGATGGGTAGAAAGCTGTATTCTGCTTCTTGCTGGTTTTTGGAAAGCACTGGTGGACTTTCGTGTACCTTGAAAGGAACTGTGGGCCACGAGGCTGCGGCAGGCACAGGGGCGGGTCTCAGCCCATCCTCCGTGCCCCTGCCCGGCCCCTCCCACTGCGTGCCCCCCCCTCCCCTCTCTGCCGGCAGCCCCACTCCCACTGCTACTGCTCCCATGCACTGACAGCATCGGCCCGTTCACACCTGACTGTGCGGAGTGATTGGGGCTGGCGCCAGCAGCGGGTGCAAGTGGCGGCTGCTGCTATGATTGCCCCTCAGGAGTAGCGGGAGGTGAAGAAGCCCTCGGGTGATCGGGGCCAGCAGCCACTGCTCGCACCCACTGATGGCACCGAGTGATCGGGACCAGCACCAGGAGCCAACAGTGGGTGCGAGCGGGGCTGGCTCCAGCAGTGGGTGCAAGCAGCAGCTCTGGTGCCGGCTGTGGGTGCAAGTGGGGTCGTCACGGGCAGTGGGTGCGAGCGGCGGCTCTGGCACCAGCAGCGAGTGCGAGTGGGGCTGGCACCGGCAGCAGGTGTGAGTGCCAGGTGGGACTGCGGCGCATGGTGGCAAAGAATTTTCAGCAACCACCAAAGGCTTGCCCCAATGACAGCGACCGGCACCCCGCCTTGGTTTGGCACCCCCACTCACCTGGACATGCCACTACGGCTGACGCCCGCCATGTTCTGCGCTCTGCTGCCTGCTGCTGACAACCCCTGGTGGTCAGCGCACATCATAGTGACCGGTTGTTCAGTTGTTCTGCTGTTCGGTCTATTTGCATATTAGGGTTTTATATATGTAGATAATGTTTAGTGTGTACAATGATGACCAATCCCTTCTCTCCTTGTCCACAAACAAAAAGTTTTAACACATTTTTTTGTACCACCTCTCCCCTAAAAAAGCCCTTCACTTGGTTATTTTGTGCTTTACTATGTTTTTAACTATTTTGAATGCATATTTAGTCATTTTGATAAACATAAACTCTCACTCCTCAAACCTCTCCCCCCCACCCCCCAATACAGAATCATCATTTGTGTTTCCACCAGCCAACATTTGGTTGAGCTATAGTTTTTGGTGTGCACGTGTGTGTGCATATGCATGTGTGTGCATGTGTGCGTGTGTCTGTCTGTCTGTGATGGGGTGGGGGTAGGTCTCATTTCTCCCAAATATGAAAGTATCTGAGAATGCTGAATGTGCTCCTCTGCCCCAAATCAAGATTCTAGATGGGTAAGAAAGGTGAAGGGGAGTAATAAGTGCAAAGTTCCAGTCATAAATTAATTACTTCACAGCATGTAATGTACAGCACAGGGAATATAGTCAATTATATCATAGTAATTTTGTATGGTGACAGATAGTTACTGGACTTAATATAGTAATCACTTTGTAAGATACATAAATATCAAATCACTATGTTGTATGCCTGAAGGTAGTGTAACACTGTGTCAACTATCCTATCTAATAAAGAGGGAATATGCTAATTAACCATCACTCCATCACAAAGATGGCTGCACCCACAGCTGAGGCCAAGTTCCCATAAGGAGCCTTAACAAGCAATCAGCAGGGACCTGAGGCTATGCCCTCCCCCACCCCCATGGGGCTTGACAGGGGACCTCAAGCCACGCCCCCCACCCTGGCATCAGGCTGGGGACCTCAGGCCGCACCCTCCGCCCCAGTACCAGGCCAGGGGACCTGAGGCCATGCCCCCTACCCAGCGGGGCTTGACAAGGGTGTGACTGGCTGGGTCTGGATCTAGCCCAATGGGGGTGGGATGGGCGGCCGGGTCTGGGTCTCACACAATTTTGAGGTGCATGTGGGTGGGCGGGGACTTGACTCTGGGTCCCGTGGTGCGCCCCAGACTCTGACAGGAGGAAAGTTTTCATATACATTTTATTAATTTTCTTTCATCTCTGACACTTCTATTATAGAGAAAGGGCAAATAGCAATATTATTTCCTCTAATGAATCCCCTTTTAATGTGCACGAATTTCATGCACCGGGCCACTAGTACTTTAATAAAAAAGAAGATAATAAGATACTACCAGGAACATAAATTTGAAAAATTGTTTTAAAAACTGACTCATGAAGTAAGAGAAAAATACATACTATTCTATAACCAAAAAAAAAAAAAAAAACATTTTTTTCAGTGTGAGTTTCTACCCATTTCCTTTTTGAAAATTTTAAGTTGACAATCCCAAATACTCCCAAATACTAAAAAACCAAAACCCAGCTGCAAAGTGGTGCATCTCTTCACTTGACACATGGAACTGAATGGAGCTAGTTTACCCCTCCTCCACCCGGCACACTTGCTTTCTTGATGTGGTTTGACACAAGCCTTTATTTTTGAGATTTTCTTTTGCCCATAGCACACACATCAGTCATCAGTCTTTTAAACACAACCTCTTCAGAGAACTGAGGTTCTGATGAACTCAACTGAGAAGGACAACGTCTTTGATCTTTTTTCTCTTGGCTGCGGCAGCATGCTCTGCTTTCCCTGGGAATGGGCAGTGTTCTGAGGGGGGATGCTTGGATGAAGCTGATAATCAGCTTTGTGGTTGAAGGAACAAGTGTTTGTTTTTTTTTGAGTTTGGGAAGAAGAGATTAATAATAAGCTTTGATATACCAGTTTTATCCTTTATAGACTACTAGAGGCCCGATGCATGAAATTAGTGCAAGAGTAGGCCTTCCTTCCCCTAACTGCTGGTACCGGCTTCCCTCTGTCACCCGGGACCCGGGTTTCCCTCGCAGCCCTGGCTTCATCCAGAAGGTCATCCAGAAGGATGTCAGGTCTAATTAGCATATTATGCTTTTATTATTATAGATAAACTAGTGTCCCGGTGCACAAAATTCATGCACATTAAAAGGGGATTAATTAGAGGAAATAATTTAATATTGCTATTTGCCCTTTCTCTATAATAGAAGTGTCAGAGATGAAAGAAAATTAGTAAAATGTATATGAAAACCTTACTCCTGTCAGAGTCTGGGGCACACCACAGGACCCAGAGTCAAGTCCCCTCCCACCCACATGCACCTCAAAATCGCATGAGACCCAGACCTGGCTGCCCCCCCTCATTGGGCTAGATCCAGACCCAGCCAGTCCCACCCTTGTCAAGCCCTGCCGGGCAGGGGGTGTAGCCTCAGATCCCCTGGCCCAGCGCCAGGACAGGAGGCGTGACCTGAGGTCCCCCAGCCCAGACCAGGGTGGAGGCATGCCTTGAGGTCCTCCATCATGCCCCGCCAGGGGGAGGACACGGCCTGAGATCCCCTGTCAAGCCCCGCTGGGTGGGGGGCATGGCCTGAGGTCCCCTGTCAAGCCCCGCCAGGCGGGGGGGCGCAGCCTCATGTCCCCCGTCAAGCCACGCTGGGCGGGGGTGCGGCCTGAGTTCCCCCAACCCAGCAATGGGGGTGCACCTTGAGGTTCCCTGTCAAGCCCCGCTGGGTGGGGGGCATGGCCTGAGGTCCTCTGTCAAGCCCCGCCAGGCAGGGGGTGCAGTCTGAGGTCCCCTGTCAAGCCCCACGGGGCGGGGGAGGGCGTAGCCTCAGGTCCCTGCTGATTGCTTGTTAAGGCTCCTTATGGGAACTTGGCCTCAGCTGTGGATGCAGCCATCTTTGTGACAGAGTGATGGTCAATTAGCATATTCCCTCTTTATTAGATAGGATTATTCATTTTGACCTCTTAGAATTATATTGAGTAATGTATACCAAAGTCAGGGAGGTACCCCTCCCCACAACCCCCTTTTATTCTGTTCCCCTTTTTCATATGGGAGCTGGGGCCATGTGTGTCTGCACAGGTTCTGAATTGCAATATGAAGGCAGTCCTGCCTGCTGGTGTCTGTAGGCAGAAAGGCCTGCACAGAGCCCTGGGGAGGCTCCTATAAGAAAGGCAGTGGGTGCATCTGGAAATGCCTGGGACCTGCCTGACTTCTGTTTACCTGGAGGTGGATTTGAGCCTGAGGTGTATAATCCAGTGTGAACTTGGTACCTGTGGACCTCTTAGTCCAGTAATCAACTACTCATTAGATTGTTGCTTAGGGACATCCTGTGAATTCTTCTCTTCTAGAAACTGCACGTTTTCCTGTTCCAAGAAGTGCTGGTGATCACTCGAGCCATTACCCACAATGAGCAGCTCTGCTACCAGCTGTACCGGCAGCCGATCCCTGTGAAGGACCTCCTGCTGGAAGACCTGCAGGATGGAGAAGTGAGGCTGGGCGGCTCCCTGCGAGGGGCATTCAGCAACAACGAGAGAAGTATGACGACAGTTTGTTTTGACCTGTTGAACGTTTAGTGCAGTGGTCGGCAAACTCATTAGTCAACAGAGCCAAATATCAACAGTACAACGATTGAAATTTCTTTTGAGAGCCGAAAACCGACTTCTGCGCATGGGCCACAAAGTTTCAATCGCACTGTACGTGCACGCCCGCACGTGGTATTTTGTGGAAGAGCCACACACAAGGGGCCAAAGAGCCGCATGTGGCTCGCGAGCCGCAGTTTGCCGACCACTGGTCTAGTGCAATGGGGGTTCAGAGGGAGTGGCTGGCGGGTGAAAAGAGAAGAGCCATGGCCTTGGAGTTGAACTGCATCCCAGAGCTATCCCATTGCTTACTGGTTGTGTAGCCTTGTTCAATCTCTGTGAGCCCTGGTTTTTCATGTGCCCAGTGGGGATGCATGCAGACCTACTCCATAAGGTGGTTTTAAGGGTTAAGTAAGATACTGCAAGTGAACCTGCCTGTATGTAACTGAACTGGTGCTTCTTAAGCTCCTTTCTCTCTATCTTTCTGTTGTATAAAAGCGTGCTTAATACCAGATAGTCCCTATGTGAATATCAGTTGCATAACAGTGCCTTTTGTAGTTGAGCTGGCAGACTTATCTCTAAAAGAGACATAAGAATGGTCAATTGGGCTGCGGGTTCATTTGTACCTACTCGAATGGGCTTCTCTAACTTGAGACTGAATAAGCAAAGGCGTTAACTAAGGGAAGCTAAGATAGCCATGTCTATCGAGTATCTTCCATGTGTCAAGCACTCTTCTAGGCACTAGTACACCCTGGTGAACAAACAGTTAAATGCCTTGCCCCTATGGAGTTTACATTGTGATGGAAGAGATAGATGAGAAACAGATAAATATTATGGGTGCTGTTAAGGATACTAAAACCAAGTAAGGGGATAGATGGGGATAGCAGTAGGCGATCTGTTTTAGATGAGATGGTCAGGGCAGCCTTCTTTGAGAAAGTGACATTTTGACTTTTGGGGTAACATTGGCATCATATTGTCAGAGTAATTAATATGTACTACCTCTTAGCTACTCATCAGTCCTCCACCCTAGTGATGGTAGTAGTAGTAGTAACTTCTATTTCTCGAATACTGGCTATGTGCCAGGCATTGTACGAGGACTTCCGTTATTCCTCATAATAATCTCATAAGGCAGATTCTCTTTGTTTCCCTCATTTTACAAATAAGGAAACTGAGACATAAAGGAGTTAAGGCACCTGCCTAAGACAAAGAGTGGAGCCCAAATGTATCTGAGGAGGTGGCTCCCAGTCTTGACTACAGGGTCATGCAAGGGAACTGGCTGAACGCAGATCCTTCTTGAACCAAGTGGTGTACGTGGCATGTGGGGCATTAAATGCCAGTTGATGTTGTTATTAAACTAAATAAAATGTCTTTCATAGTGTGCACCGCTGTTTTTTAAATGCACATAAATTCCTGTTGAGATCTTAAACATGTAATTTCATTTTTCAATGAAACTGAATTTGTAACCTCTCTACGTCATTACATATCTTCTCAATCACTGGATACTAAATGAAAAGTTCCATCGTGGAGGCTCATAGGCATGTTTTGATGTTACAAAGAGCTTCTTGAACTTGAAGCACTCTCCAGGTGAGGAAATTGTTGAAATTAAAGACTACCAGGCACACCTTAGACCTAGTGATTACGAATCTCCAAGGATAGGACCCAGGTATCTATGTTTTTAATAAGCTCTTCAGGGCATTTTGATAACGCAACCAGGTTGGGTGACCAGTACTCTGGGGTCCCCTGAAACATGAGTTAGTTTTTCCGGGCTGATACCATTTGCTAGCTTCAGAGGGCAACTGAGAGCTAGACCTGTGTCAACTCTGGTTGACTGATGGTGGCTGCAGGGCACTGCTGAGCCATGGATCCTGAATCCGTGGGACACATTTTGTAATCAGTCAGTGATGCCTGTGCCATGGGGACCTGGGGTTAGTGTCACTACATGTATTATCTTGGCCTGGGAGAATATCTGTCCATTGACCTTCTTTCATGTGTTTTCATTTCTAGTTAAAAACTTCTTTAGAGTAAGTTTCAAAAATGGATCCCAAAGTCAGACCCACTCACTACAAGCCAATGACACCTTCAACAAACAGCAGTGGCTCAATTGTATTCGTCAAGCCAAAGAAACAGTGCTGTGTGCTGCTGGGCAGGCTGGGGTGCTCGACTCCGAGGGATCATTCCTAAATCCCGCCGCTGGGAGCAGGGAGCCGCAGGGAGAAACAAAACTTGAGCAGATGGACCAATCGGACAGTGACTCAGACTGCAGTATGGACACAAGTGAGGTCAGCCTCGACTGTGAGCGCATGGAACAGACAGACTCTTCCTGTGGGAACAGCAAGCACGTTGAAAGCAATGTCTGACAGAAGCAAGTACTTCTTGGAAGTAGCCCTGTGTCTTACCTGTACAGTATTTGCATTCCACTCATGGAACAGTTTGGAGAAGCACTTTTTAATATGTTGTGACCATGTTGACCCAGTCTCTTGTGTCTGTATCTTTGTCCCTAGTACTGTAACTGCCAGTCTGTCTGTGTAAGCTGGAATCTGTGGCCTGTTCTCCTGTATTGTATTTCACAAGTGTCTGGATGGATGAAGAGGTACTTGAACAACTTATTCTCAAATGTCCTGCTGGATTTTAAAAAATAGAAAAAGAGTCTCTAAACTACTGTTTCATGTAGATTCTTAGAGTCCGTCCATGTTTTCTAGTGCTTTTCTAGCTCTTTGATGTGGTAGCTGAAGGCACAGAGGTTAGGGGGCCTTGCACACAGGGCACAAGGAAGTCGTTCATGTGCTATGATGGCATTCGAAGGAAAACTGGGAAAGATCAATCCTGGCAGTGAACTTGATTCGATGTTATACAACCACAAAGCATGTAAACATCCCTGGGGGCCCTGGAGGCTTCATTTTGCAAAGGAAGAAATACCCTCTTGACCTTGTCATGTCATCCAGTGCAAATTTGATGCAATAATCTTAGGACATGAACTAGAGTCTGGCCTTACCAGGACCAGCACAAAAGCAGCTGTCAGCTCTGACTCTTGAACTGAAATGTGCATTTCACCCGGAGTCTCTGTCATCATTGCTGGCTTGCCTAGGAGAGCCATTTCTAGCCTAAAACATCAGAATAAATCTCAGAGCACCTGGGAAAACCTGGCAGGGTAGCAAGGAAGCCCATCTCCATTGTGTTTCATCTGCCAAGGTCTACTCACCTGTTAGAGCAGGGGTGGGCAAACTTTTTGACTCGAGGGCCACAATGGGTTCTTAAACTGGACCGGACGGCCGGAACAAAAGCATGGATGGAGTGTTTGTGTGAACTAATATAAATTCAAAGTAAAGGAGTGGAGGGGAGAGCAAGAGAACCCTCCGTTCTTTCGGCTCCGCGGGCCAGATAGACCAGCCGAACGGGCCAGATCCGGCCCGCGGGCCGTAGTTTGCCCACGGCTGTGTTAGAGCATGAATGAAGGGATGAGGGAAAAGGACAATCTGAGTCAGCAACTCTGTTTATAGAAACGTGAGAAGAATTTGGAAGAAGTGCGTTCATCAGGACCTTATGCGAGAAATAGTAAGAGAGAAAAGGTCCAGCACCCTTCTGGATGCAGCCAGAGCCTCGGGCTTTCCTGCTCTGCCTTTGGGTCCTGAGGTTGCCACCTCTGGCTCTGTACTGGGAATCACAGTTACCTTCTCCAAAGGCCAACTTAATTAACTCCATGGTTAATTAGGATCAGGTAGCCAAATTAGTATCTCTTTGTCCAGCCTTGATTTACAGCGCAGAGTGGGTCATAGACCTTAAAAAAAGTTAACCGAATACACAGAAAAGCTCCTGTGAGTGTAAATATTAGGGGTGACCTGTGCGAAGTTATACCCACACCAGCACTAGTAGTAATGATGCTAAATTATTGCCAAAAAGGTTTTTTTTTTAATCTTCTGTGTCTTTCAAGTTTACAGAAAAGAAAGCAGTAAATACTATGTTGTCATTTTATTACGTACAGCTATCATGTGCATTCAGAGAAGCTGTGTGACAAGATTTATCAATATAGAAACAAGGTATATTACTTATTTTTCAAAAACAAAAAATATTGTGGTCAATTTTACCCTGTAAGCTTATTTCTGTATTTATAGATCTTAACCATGGTGAATTTTTTTTTCTATTGCAAGTTTATTTAAAACTGCTTCGTTTCTCAAGTTGTTATTGATTTGGGGAGTGAATGAACCTTGCTGCAGATAGAAGCAGAGAGAAGGTGTTTGATGGTGGGAAAAAGAATGACTTGTTCTTTGCAGGAGCCATTGGACACTTTGGCCAGTGCATCAAGAAAAGAGGTCTGTCAAGAGCTGACCTTTGGGAAGAAAGTCAATGAATGTTCTGATGAAATGAATGTTTTTGTATTATGGCCTTAAACTTTCTGGGAGCATTTCAAATAAATTACCTTAAAATGTTGTCCTCTTTGTGTACAGTCTATACCAGGGGTGGGCAAACTTTTTGACTTGAGGGCCACAATGGGTTCTTAAACTGGACAGGAGGGCCGGAACAAAAGCATGGATGGAGTGTTTGTGTGAACTAATATAAATTCAAAGTAAAGGAGCGGAGGGGAGAGCAAGAGAACCCTCCGCTCTTTCGGCTCCGCGGGCCGGATAGAACAGCTGAACGGGCTGGATCCGGCCTGCAGGCCGTAGTTTGCCCACGGCTGGATACCCTACAAACATCAAATTTCAACTACCTCCCCGGGAGGTTCTTTACAAAATTTTTGCTTGTTCCCAAATGCAAACTTTGAAAGAGGGTGCAGGTTGAAATGAATGCTTTCCTTTGATCTATCAAAGCTTTTGCATAACTCAGTATTTCTAAGATCATTCTCTGCTCACCCACTTATCCATTTATTAGTTTTTAACAACTATATCTTAAATCTGTACTACCAGTATGTGTCAGGTGATAAGTCAGAATTCTTATAGAAAAGAAGTGTTGGATCTCACTGTTAGCATAGGTGACTGTTGAAGAACTCGAGACGAAACAATGGAAGGCAAATTTCACTTTGAAATTCTTTGGTTAGTTTTATAATAAAACCTTGATATAATGGACTAATTTGAGTGGGGGGTGTCCATTAAAGCTGAAAGTACATTTTACAATAAAGTTGGTTTTCTGAATGCTTATGTTAAAAAATGGACAAATGAGTTAGCTTACCTGTTTTTACAAGGTAGACAGGTTTGTGTAATTAACATTAAGTATGTAGGAAAAGTTTAATTTCACAGTTTTCTACATGTATTACAATAATTTAAAATTTATACCTAAGAGGTCTAGTAAATGCTTGCATTCACCATCCACCTTGAGTAAACAAATTCACATGGTTGGGGCGTGGCTTAGGGCATGTCCCTTGGGAACTGCTGCAGAAAGTCATGCCACACGTGACAATACAACCAATTACCACATGCCTTGCAGAATCTCAGAGGGAAGGTGGGGGAGGGTGGGTGGGAAGAGATCAACCAAAGAACTTGTATGCATATGTGTATAACCCATGGACACAGACAATAAGGTGGTGAAGGCCCAGGGTGGGGGATTGGGTGGGATGGAAGGGGTCAGTGGAGGAAAAAAAGGAGGCATATGTAATACTTTCAACAATAAAGATTTAATTTTTTAAAAAATCTGAGGTCCGTTAAATTGAGGTCCACAAAATTGAGGGTTTATTCCCCCAAAGAAGGGTTTTAGGGTGAAAAAATTAAACAGTTTTAAGCTACTGGTGACCAATTGTCAATAGCATGCTGGCCCAATAAAGCTGGTAATTGGTCTTATCTTTATAAGAAGCTCTTACCATTTTCTTTAACATACTGTTAATTTCCAGAGTAATCAAAATACTCACATAAATTTAACCCCAAATATTTTTCCCAAATGAAAACTCACCCCTCCTTGTTCTTGTCTCCTTCCCCTCCTTCCTTTTCAGCCTTCTTGTCCTTCTTCCGGGCCACTTCTGCTCTTCTTCCACTTTTCACTCCAGGACTGCATTGCCCTCAATACTCTGTACTAGCATGTTAGAAAACATCTTTACTGACAATAGGTGGGTTAGTACAAATGACTAAAGGCAAAATGGTTTTCTCCAGTCTACTTTCAGGATGTTATTTGACACACAACTAAATGTAATCCTCACAGTCTAAATGAAGTCACAAGCAAAGAGAAGAGCCACAACGAGCAGTTTTGTGCAAAATTAGAGTGTGGTTTCAGCTTCTGGGTTGTGGTCACCACCACCGACTGCTTTTGTTTCCATTCCTAGCACAGTTTGCAGCAGCTGAGACTGAAGAGCTCTTCATAACAGTCCTTCTTAACCATGTCTCTGTGCTTACAGGAAACAGCAACCCTCCATCTTGGCGAGCTAGCCACTCAACTTTTCATTTAAATTCAGTCCATGCCCACCTACAAATTCTCTACCAGCCTGAGGACTCTAGAAGATTTGATAAAGAGAACGTCTGACCACTTGGGCTCCCCTTGGCATGGTAGAAAAGGCCGTCCTATTGATGCAGTTGATTCATTTAAATCTGCTTCCATCATCCTTCCTGCATCCACAGCCTGGGGACTGCCTCTAATAAAATATCTGGGATGGTTGTAAAGCTTACCTTTTGGTTTCCTTCCCTTGGGAATTATGATCCACACTGCGTGTTGTCTAATGTCTGAATATGATTGTTTTATATATTTTGGCCAGTTGCCTAGTTGTTTCTAGTGGGAGAATTAAGTCTAATCTTTGTTATTCCACTATGACTGAAAACAGTATTCCCAAAATTATTTTATAAATTCCTGTTCTAGAATATACCAGGTATCTACTATAATAAAAGTGTAATATGCTAACTAGACCGGACAGCCGGACAACCTTCCGGAGGAAGCCAGGGCTGGAAAGGCTGAGGCAAGCCGCCACAGCTGCGAGGGCCGAGCCCCTTGCATGAATTTTGTGCATCAGGTCTCTAGTATATACATAACATGTAATATTGGTGAGCCTAAAAAAAGGAATGAAATTTTGATACATGCTACAACATGGATAAATCTTGAGGCCATTATTCTAAGTATATAAGGCAATCACAAAAAGACATACTGTATGATTCCACTAATATAAGGTACCTAGAATAGACAAAATCAGAGACAAAGTAGAATGGTGGTTACCACTGACTGGCAGAGGGGGAATGGGGAATTTTTGTTTAATGGGTATTGAGTTGCAGTTGTGCAACATGGACCCAGTTCTGAGAATTGGTTATACATAATGTGAATGTTCTTTACTGAACTATACACTTAAAATGATTAGGATGGTAAATTTTTTTTATGTATTTTTGCCATAATTTAAAAAAAAATAAAACAGTGAACCCTTAGTGTTCCACTCACTTTACATTTAATCTGCCCAACAACCCCTTGTGGTTTAGGTGCAATGATCTTCATTTTACAGATGAGGAAACTCAGGCACATAGTTAGAACATATTTTTTTAAAAGAAACCCTTTGTACCTTAAACCACAATATTTTTTGTAAAAGAGTTGGCAAACCGCCAGCCAACGACCCTGTTAAGACATTAAGACATTGTGGCCCGTCCTGGCTGGCTTGGCTCAGTGAATGGAGTGAATGGTCCCGTGTTCGATTCCAGTTGGGGGCACGTGCCTGGGTTGCAGGCTCGATCCCCAGTGTGGGGCATGCAGGAGGCAGCTGATCAATGATTCTCTCTCATCATTGATGTTTCTATCTCTCTCTCCCTCTCCCTTCCTCTCTGAAATCAATAAAAAATATATTTTTAAAAAAAGACATTGTGGCCTACCTTTGTTTCTGGAAAGAAATCTAGTCTGCCTAAACATAAGTGCTACAATTTCATGATTACTATAAGATAGACTAATTCATATGCTATCTAATAAAGACAGAATATGTAAATTGACTGTCACTCTGCAACCAAGATTGTGGCGCCCAGAGCCAATAAGGAGGGAATATGCAAATTGACACAACAAAGATGCTTGCGGAACGCCCCGCCCCGGCCACTCTGGGCCTCTGGGCAGCGCGCGTGCAGGTGCGGAGCAGCCAGGGTGGGATGCCTGCTATTGGGGGGTGGAGAGGGCAGAGGGTGGAGGGAGCTACAGGAGGGCGGCAGGGCCGGAGCGAAGGCGGAAGGCGGAAGGCGGCGGCCAGAGCAAAGGCCCAGGTCCAGGGTGCCGGAGGGAAGCCAGTGCCAGCAGCTAGGGGAAGGAAGGCCTATTCTTGCATGAATCTTTGTGCATCAGGCCTCTAATACATATATAAACAAATATGTTCACATGACTCTTCTGCTGAATAATATTGTAGTAACTATGTCTGGTGCCAGGTTGGGACTAGGTTTATCATGATGATCATTTTGTAAGGTATATAAATGTCTAATTACTATGTTGTATATCAACTATAATTTAAAAACATAAAATAATTGTTAGGCAATATAGAAAAGCTGCTAGGGGTTTTTAAAAAAACTGGTTAGTGATGTTTTGCTGCTCTCTGCTGGACTGTTTGTGTATATGCTCCTAAGGGTCTGTGTTTTTTTGCAAAAAAAGGGAGATTATGAAGTGCCAAACTAGTCCAGTGTTAGATTCTTTTCTCAGAGCCTTAAGCTTCAAGGAGATGTCTTAGATATTCTGCAAGTGCTTGCTTTCAAATTTTATTTTTAAATGCATTTAAATTATTTTTTTACATTAAAAACAATATTGTACATTTAAATGTTACGGAGCCAATTTTGACACCCCAGATACTGCCTGAAACTAGTCTTAGAATGGAAAAAGAGTATCTTAAGCCATTCACTGTGAGAGCAGGCAGGAAGTGATGGATTACAAAGTACTTTATAGGAATTCACTGGTGACTTCCTGGGTATAAGAATTCACAAAGTGGAAAAGGTCAAATGTGACTATGAAGTTTGGAATCCGCCTGGTTAATGTCACAAAAGAAAGAGCCAAATCAGAAGGAAAGTTGGTGGTTGGGTGAAGTGATGAGAAGATTAAGTTTTGTTACATACATCTTTTTTTCTATATTATAGTGCTCAGCTATACATGCTAAAGGCCAGTATAACCCCAAAATATAGTGAGTTCATAATTCTTTGCTAAATGGGATATTTTTAGACAATAAACTGCTTACATGTTCAAATGCAAGTAATTTATTTCACTGTGACTTGGCTTATTGTTACTGAATAAATCAACCAATAATTTTAAAAAGAAAGAAAGAAATATGAAGCCATTCAGTCTTCTCATTATCACTCCATTTCAAACCCTGTGGTCCTCTGTTAAATAATTCCAATAGGAAAAATTACCTATAATGCTTTACAGGGGATTAAAAATTGTGAACTATTATAAGTCTTCTGCATCTGAATTACGAATTGGAAGCGTTTCCATTCTTTATATGGTTTGTTTTGAAACACCTGGCAGCATCATTTCATGGTTTACTATTTGGTCTTTTCAGAGAATTTAAATTACTGACACATTTAAAACAGGATTGTGGTGGGAAAGAGGACAGCAATAGCTTTCTTCAGTAGCTATTATTGATTTCTTCCACCTCTTTCCTTCTTCCCTTTTGAAATTCTCTTATGCTGTAACACAGCCTTGTTTGTGTCTAGGCTGACAATGACCAAGAATAGTGAAGTCCCAAGCCATCTCTTGCCTAGATTTTTGCAACAGTCTCCTAACTGGTCTTCTTGCTTTCAGGTTATATCCCTAAAACCCACCTTCTATAACAGAAACCAGAATGATTGGTCTAAAATGCACATCTGATTGAATCAGCCTCTACCTAAAGTCTTTATTTTTACTTTTATTTTTGTTTTGGTAACAAGGAAATATTTATTAGTACTTCATTACTTTAAAAATGTATTTTTTCATTTATTTCAGAGTGGGAGAGAGAGAGATAGCACTGGGGATCGAGCCTACAACCCAAGCATGTGCCCTTGACTGGAATCGAACCTGGGACCCTTCAGTCCGCAGACTGCTGCTCTCTCCACTGAGCCAAACAGTTAGGGCTAGCAGGCTAATTAAGCTGAGAATTTTGTATGGCCCATAAATGATGTCATAAATATCCAAATGGCCCTTGGCATAAAAAAAGGTTCCCACCCCTGTTGTAGAGTAAAGCTAATGTGTGATATGGACCCAACATCCACCATCATACGTATAAACGGAACCTTAGGAAACACTTGTTGGGTGCGGTGAAGCATAGTAGCAATCATCTTGGGTAGAAACTACAGTTTAACTTTAACCCTGCTGTTTTGGCTTCTGTACTTATTGGCTTGCTAAAACAATAGAAAAGTTACTTTGATTTACTTACGTATGCTACCCCAATCGATTGAATACTCCATTGTTGGTGGTTTGAATATACCCTTGATTGTGATCTTACTGGTCATCGAAACACATTCTTCTGTACCTAAAGACCAGGACTCTAAATTGCCTCAGGGGCTCCAGATAATGTGTTTCAGTTGATTCAGTGATCCAAAGACCCAAAACTATAATTAATCCTTGTAGATAACTAACTTGCTCAATTTCGCTTCTGTAACTGCTTTGTGCAAACCAGGTTCCTCATTCCAAACCCAAAGATGTAATCGATACCTTCGTGATATTCTGCCTATATAAGCCTGATGATGCCAGCATTTTGAGGCTGCGAGATTTGGAGTGCTATTGCCCCCTCGTAGCTGCCGGCTTTTGAATAAATGACTCCATAATTCGACTTCTTGATTGAGGTGTCCTTTGTGCGATTCGTGGTTACACTACAACAGCGGCTCTGTTTCTAAATTCACTCATTCCCTTGTTTATTTGGATACTATCTAAGAGATATGATTTGTTATTACTTGTATTCTGGCTGTGTCTCTAGGAAAAGCAACCCCTTAACTGTTGAATTTTTAAGTCTGTTTTTTCATCTTTTCTGCCTGGAAAAACCTATTGTCTCCTGATGCAGCCTCTTGGGCATGGATGAACTGAGGGGTACGGTGGGAAAATGAAAATGTAATACTATTATCCATTCGCCATGGAATGTACTTCACCACCTTAAACAGAAAAGGTGGCTTTATTTACCTGATTTTGAAAACTGGGTGACATGGGCCCTTAAATCACCTCCACCCCTTTTATTTGCCTATGGTTTTTCTGGACTCTTGTAAAAGGAAATGAAGTTAAAAAAAAGCCAGCCATTCTGAGGCCTGATTTTCCCTCTGTTTGAGTACAGAACTTTATTCCAGACCCTCCTGAGTTGTCTGGTTTTTTTTTAACAGGAAGACCGTTACTTCCTTAGTATCAAGACATTCCCTGTTCTGTGAGGAATTTTTATTTGTAAAGGGTATGCGCATTCCTTCTCTGACCCTTCTCTCCGCACCCAAGAAGCTGCTGTAAGACTGTGCCCCAAGGTTGCAATTTAACCAGCAGCCTGAAGAGAGTACTGCTGCGCCGGAGTGGACTTATTCTAAAGACATGGAGGCAGAGAGGGCCATGCTGTTGGCCAAAAAGGTGGCTGATCACACCATCCTCGCTCCCTGATGTCTTTCACACAACAGTAAGTTTTATTAACCAGAACCTACTCGCCTATGTGAGAAACTTGGAAATGAGATATCCTGAGTGGGTGGATGGCTGCAAAAACATGTCTGGTTAAAACTTGATATGGTGACAGCAGTTAGCTGCCTTCCATGGAAGGGGAGCCATGACCATTTAAACAAAGTTCTTGGAGAAGAAAAGCACAAGATAATAGCTGTTTATTTCTCACTGTTTTAAAGATGATGTTTTAAGCTGGTGGCCCATTTAGAAATCTCTGCATTAATATACTTGAATGAAAATGTCAACTTACACATATTTGAACTAGCTTCCTCCCATCCTCTAAATCCATCTACACATTGTGCCTTTATTTCTGCTGTATAGGTCTCCATTTGAAAATTACAGTTAAAGGCAGATTGTAAGGCAAAAAAACACACTTAATGTTTTTGTTTAAAAAAACAACACACAAAATCTACCGAAAGTCTTTAAATTCTTATCTCTTATCTTTTCAAGCAGGAGATATGTCAGGTCTGTAGTTCAGCTCAGTTTGCCTCTCAACTTCTTGACTCACCCTGTATATCACAGGACCAGCTGTGCTTCCCTGCAGCATAAATCTTTTTGCTTCTCACGGTGGTATCTTTATTCCTTTATTGTCCTCTCTATCTAGATTCCTATCATGCTCCCTTCCACTTAAACTTCTTCTCTGGCCTTTGCTAACTCAGAGTCTCTACTAGATGGCCTCCTTTGCCTGATTGTCTTTTCAAGCAGGATATATGTCTTTCTTTAATCCCTGCATCAGTTACAGTTCTGGCAAGCACAAGTTGATCAATAAGTAATTGCTAACTAAGCAAGTTGAATAAATGAGTACCAGTAACATTGGTGTAGTAATCTCCAAGTTGCAGTGTCCCAGTATGAGGGCATAAGGCATTCTCCTGTCTTGTAGGTGTCCTAGGTTACTGTAGATAGGCTGTGGTTGGAGGTTATTTGAGGCATTGAGACAGACTTGTATGTTACTAGAGGCCCGGTGCACAAAATTTGTGCATGCGGGGGGGGGGGGGCGGTGTCCCTCAGCCCAGCCTGCACCCTCTCCAATCTGGGACCACTTGGGGGACATCCCTCTCACAATCCGGGACTGCTGACTCCTAACCACTCGCCTGCCTGCCTGATCACCTCCTAACTGCCCCCCTGTCAGCCCGATTGCCCCCAACTGCCCTCCCTGCCGGCCATCTTGTGGTGGCCATCTTGTGATGATGTGGGGGCAGCCATCTTATGGTGGCCATCTTGTGATGACATGGGGGCGGCCATCTTGTGATGACATTGTGCGACGCCACCTAGGCTTTTATTATATAGGATTATATTAAAAAAACACACAACACATAAAACTTGCAATTTGACTCTATTTCAGACCTCTTTAGGTAGGAAATAGGGATGTGGAATTTTGCTTGAATAATTTCTGAAGCTTAAATATTTGGGACAACTTATGTGCAATTCTACAAGAATCTAAATTCTAATATGCTTTTTATAGAAATAGCATCTTCACATTTATGTAGAAAAATACTTGTAAAATTTGACAGCCTTAATTATCTTACATTGTTATTATATTTGCAGGAAACATAAACTCAACTAAGGTCATAGGACCTATGATTACTTACTGACTAGGAGAGTGAAGAGTTCATTCACATTTAAAGAAAGAAGCAGCACATAACAGTGAGTGTAACTAATCAACATCTCTGTTAGGGATGTGGATAAATATCTTCTAAAGGAATTATGGAGTTATATTATTTTAATACTATTTTAATTAAAAATATATATACAAATAGTATTTTATATTTAATATATGTTTTGAGTTTTCAAGAAGTAAAGCAAGACTGATTTTTTAACATTATTAGCAAGCATATTCTGTCCCAAGAGAATATGATTCTCAAGAGAATGGCACAAACCACATGTAGAATTCCTCTAGATATGTAACCAAACACTATATTGTCTTCAATTAGATAAATGTCTGGTGTTATGTTTCTATAATTTATGTAAATTGTAACCATAGACCTATAATTACCCTATTTAAACTTGGCTGGTTCCCCAAAGACTTCTTAGAAGAAAACTTAAAATAATAATTAGTTGCCTATCTTTTCAGAGCCACTGGGGGTGGGGTACTAATATTCTAGGTTGTAATTTTTGTAAGTATCTATTTTTGCATATTTCTCCTAGCCAGGAATATTTTTATATTAAGTGGGAAGATAATTGGGAAAAACATGTTTTTGTGTGTGTTTGAGAATATTATGGTAAAGGACACTTGAAATAGGTATTTAAAGCCAAACAATAATTTAACTTTTATTTTAAATAGTTGAAATGCAATTTTTAAAAAAATAATTTGAAATATATATATATATATATATATATATATATATATATATATTAAGAGAACATTTTCATCACCCTAAAAAGAAACCTGGATCTTTTAGCTTCCACCCTAAATCCACCCATTCCTCCAGTACTATATAGCCACTACTTTCTGTCTCTATAGATTTCCCTATTCCAGACATTTCATATAAATGAAATTGTATATTTGGCTATTTGTACTGGTTTCTTTTACTTAGCATAGTTTTTGAGGTTCATCTATTTTTTATCATGTGTCCGTATTTTATTTTTTTGTGTGGCCAAATATTATTTGCACATACATTTGATGGGACATTTATTAATTAGTGTATCCATTTATTTTATTTTTATTGATTTTAGAAAAAGAAGGGGGAGAAGGAGAGAGAGAGGGAGGGAGGGAGAGAGAGAGGGAGAGAAACATCTATTTGTTATTCCACTTATTTATGCATTCATTGGTTGCTTCCTGTATGTGCCTTGACCAGAGATTGAACCCACAACCTTGGTGTATCAGGAGGACGCTCTAATCAACTGAGCTACCTGGCCAGGGCTAATTAAGGTCCTTTTAAAATCAGTATTTACTATGTAGCAAGAGGTCATGTCAGCTATACCTTTTATTATGGGGCTTTTATGCATTGGGGAGAAAATATCCAAAGTTAAAGTCTGAGTAGCTTTCTGGTCCTATGAAGCACCAAATAATAAAGCAATAACCTGAGTCATGTGACATAAAAGGGAAGCAGATTTTCAGTCCAGTTGTTAGTCAGTCAAGGAAACTGGAAGACTGATTTAATTCTGTCTGTCCACAAATTACATACAAATCCTAGGTGCCTTAGGAAAAAGTGAAAATGAAGTGTGTGTGTAAGGTTGTTGGTGGGAAGTTTCCTATTCACTGAGAATAATAGAGGGACAAACAGGGGAGGAGAAGAGATACATAGAGGAGTGCTTAAAAAGCATTAGTGCTGTAACTTCATAATTTATCTTTATTTCTCTTGAGAGCCTGATTATTAGAGATCCCAGAGACCTACAAGCAAATGTAGTTGCAAATTAGAGACCCAGAGACCTACAAGCAAATGTAGTTGCAAGAGCCTGAAATTGTAGTAAGGAGATGTAAATTAGAGTCCTGTCCATCACTTACTAGTGTAGTGTTGTTTCCTTCAGCAAGACAGTTAAGCTACCATTTCCTTCTCTGCTAAAAGTGGCAATATTTCTCTGGCAACTGCTGTGAAGATTAAATCAGGTGATGGGAGCACCAGACTATAAACCAGCCGTGGGCAAACTACGGCCCGCAGGCCGAATCCGGCCCGTTCGGCTGTTCTATCCTCCCTGCGGAGCCGAAAGAGCAGAGGGTTCTCTTGCTCTCCCCTCCGCTCCTTCACCAGCAGCAGTGTTAACATGGCAACATCGGGAAACACGGCCGCAGCTCCTTCTTCTGAGTGGGCGGATTTATATCCGCCCATTCAGTAGAAGGAACAACCTCTCAATCTTCCAGAGGCTCCTTGTAATGCCCGCGGACACGTCCCGGACATCACCCTGGGAATGCGTAGACACGTTATCATGGTGATGTAGGGAGACATGCCCCTGGAGAGCACAGTATCAGAGCATTAGCTAAAAAGGAGACCAACAACACTGTTCCCACTGAAGTTGATGTTTTAAAGACCAAAAACCTTTTTTTTTAATATATAAATCTTTATTCAGATTATTACAATTATTTCTCCTTTTCCCCCCCATAGCTCCCCTCCACCCATTTCCCACCCCACCTTCTGCCCTTACCTCCCCCCCCACTGTCCTCATCCATAGGTGTATGATTTTTGTCCAGTCTCTTCATGAACCCCCCATACCCCTTTCCCCCTGAGAATTATCAGTCCACTCCCTTTCTATGCCCCTGATTCTATTATATTCACCAGATTATTTTGTTCCTCAGGTTTTTAATTCACTTGATTTTTAGGTTCACTTGTTGATAGATATGTATTTGTTGTTCATAATTTTTATCTTTACTTTTTTCTTCTTCCTCTTCTTTAAGAATACCTTTCAGCATTTCATATAATACTGGTTTGGTGGTGATGAACTCCTTCAGCTTTTTCTTATTTTTGAAGGTCTTTATCCGCCCTTCAATTCTGAATGATAGCTTTGCTGGGTAGAGTAATCTTGGTTGTAGGTTCTTGCTATTCATCACATTGAAAATTTCTTGCCACTCCCGTCTGGCCTGCATAGTTTCTGTTGAGAAGTCAGCTGACAGTCATATGGGTGCTCCCTTGTAGGTAACTAACTGTTTTTCTCTTGCTGCTTTTAATATTCTCTCTTTGTCTTTTGCTCTTGGCATTTTAATTGTGATGTGTCTTGGTGTGGTCCTCTTTGGATTCCTTTTGTTTGGGGTTCTGTGGGCTTCCTGGACTTGTAAGTCTATTTCTTTCACCAGGTGGGGGAAGTTTTCGGTCATTATTTCTTCAAATAGGTTTTCAGTATCTTGCTCTCTCTCTTCTTCTGGCACCCCCATAATTCTGATGTTGGTACGCTTGAAGTTGTCCCAGAGTCTTCTTACATTATCTTCAACTTTTTGGATTTTTTTTTTTGCTTTTTGCTTTTTCGGTTGAGTGTTTTTGCTTCTTTGTATTTCAATTCTTTGACTTGATTTTTGTGTTCCTCTTGTCTGTTTTTGGGTCTCTGTATAATATTTTTTATTTCAGTCAGTGTATGTTTAATTTCTAGTTGGTCCTTTTTCATATCTTTGAGGGTCTCGTTATATTTATCGGCCTTTTCTAGGATATTCTTAAAAAGCCTTATAACCGTGGTTTTGAATTCTATATCCAGTCGTTTGTTTTCCTCCATTTCTTTTGTTTGTGATCTGTTTCTTTGACGCCGCATTTTCACTGCTTCCCTGAGTTGGTAAGGTAGATTTGTGTGCTAGGTTTCCAATATGGCCCAGTGGGTCTGCCTCCCCAGTTAACCTGAGGTGGACACTCTTGGTGCACCCCTTTGTGGACTGTGTGTACAGCCTTGTTGTAATTAAGTCTTGATTGTTGTTGGTATCACTGGGAAGAATTGACCTCCAGGCCAGTTGGCTGTAAGGATCAGCTGTGTCTATGCTGGGAGAAGTTCGGTGCTGAAGACAGCCTTATAGGATTAGACTTGCCAAATTGCAATAGCCTCTGTGCTCAGCTTGGATGGGGTGGAGTCTCAGTCTTGGCTTCCCGTCAGCCTTGCCCTTGAGCGCACATGCGTGCCTTCAGACCTCTGCCTTCCCGGCTCCCGAGTCTCCGCCTGAGAGTCCAGACTCCCCCCACAAGAGCGTGGGTCCCCAGGGGCTCGCCTGGAACTGGGGTTCACTGCAGTCAGAACTGGGGCTCAGTGCAGTCGGGAGCCTCTGACTCCCTTCCACTAGGGAAAGCCTGTGGCAACCTCCGCAGCCTTTGTGCGCACTGGCACGCGCGCGCTTTCAGTCCTCCACCTTCCCCGGCTCCCGAGTCTCCGCCCAAGAGTCCAGACTCCCCCCGTAAGAGCGTGGGTCCCCAGGGGCCCGCCCGGAACTGGGGTTCAGTGCAGTCAGAACTGGGGTTCAGTGCGGTCGGGGGCTTCCTTCCCCCTTCCGCCAGAGAAAGTCAGCCAGGCTCTCAGCCGCCCTTCCTCTCTGCGCGCACAAAGACCCTTTGTCGTACCTCCAATTCTCTGTGAGCTTTTCTCTTTCCTGCTAGTTGTAGAATTTTCACTCAGCCAGCTTTCTTGTGGTTCTGGAAGGTGTCCGTTCTGTCTTTTAGTTGTAGTTTTGAAATTGTTGTGCGAGGCAGCAGTTTAGGTGTTTACCTATGCCGCCATCTTGGTTTCTCTCCGACCAAAAACCTTTCAACCCAGTCTACATTGCCATCTACATCTATGTCCCGGGCATAATTTGGAAGTTGCACTAAAGAAAATGTTTAATTTACTGTTTACACATTTTGTTCTTTTCTATTTGTTTTAGTTTTAAATTATTTTATTATATTTAAGTTTAATTTGAAAGGCTTTTGTACCTTTCCTTTGTTAGGCAATTTTATTTTGCCTTTGCCATCTTCAATATAAGGTATGTTATTGTGCTATGATTCCTCCATTTTTTGAAGTTTCAAATTATAATAATTAGTGTTTACATTCTTCTTGTTAAAACGTTTGAAATGAATAAAACTATTGAAATAAAAAAAAAAAGACCATACCCTTTTATGTAATGATGTTTACTTTGAACTTATATTAGTATCCACAAACACTCCATCCATGCTTTTGTTCCGGCCCTCCAGTCCAGTTTAAGAACCCATTGTGGCCCTTGCGTCAAAAAGTTTGCCCACCCCTGCTATAAACCCAGGGGCAGGATGAATGTTTACTTTCAGTTGGTTTCCCAGAAGCCCAGTCTGGGGTCTGGTAGCAGATAGAGTCCTTAAGAAATATTTGTGGTGAGAATGAATAAAGCATATGATAAATTGTAGGGAGGTATTCAAATGTTCTTTCTGTAGTATTACTCCTTTCCCTCCAATTTATTCAGTCTTCCTAATTGAGTGATGAGACGTTATTCTTCTGAAAACATGAATTCCTATACAAGTTTCTTTTGCCCTCCTTTATTATAAAAACATAAAACCTAAGACACTTCTTTCCCACATATTTTACCACTCTTTGCACTTTTGTAGTGTACCACTTCCTCTTGAGCATTTTTTTCTCTTTGTGCACCATCCTCCTTCTTAGAAAACTCCACAAACACAATGTGAAGTTAGTATAAACCTGAGTCTTTCTTCAGGTGGAAATGGCAGTGGTGTGAATTATCTTGTAACTAGGCCTATACTGGTCAACCAGCTGATATAACACAATGATCACTTCCAAGAGTTAAATCTTTTTGATTTTCAACAAGTCTTGGATTTGGCAAAGGAAATTTACCTGTCTTCTCAAATTCAGTAAAAGGCACTTTGAATTTGTATAAATCATTTAAAGGGAGTTGATAGATACACCCTAATTTATATTTTGGGTAAATTTAGATTTCCATATAATGAAGCCAGTTTGTTTAAAGCAAGATAAACCTGTAAATACTTAATAGGATAAACCCAAATCAGGTTATATGAGGTAAGTGATTTTCTTACCAGAAAATACCAGAGAGCCATTGTGTTGTCCTCAGCAGTCAAAACATATTTAGTAAATATCTCCTGTGTTCCAGACACTATGCCAGGCTTTGGGAATACCGTGGTAAGTAAACCAAGACATCTCCCTTCAGCCCATGAAGTGGGGCATAGGGTCTCATGGGACAGAGAGACTTAAATTAAATAATCCCACAAATAAGGGAGTAGTCACAGATTGAGTGGGATGTAAATAGTCTGGGTGAAATGAACAAGGTTCTATGAGAACACCCAAGAGGGGAACCCAACCTAGAACAGAAGTGGGTTGATCAAGGAAGCTTACACAAGGAAGTGCACCTTAAACCAAAGGAAATGCAGGAGCTAATGGGGAGGAAGATAGTGAGGAGAGCATAGTACACTGGGGAAATAGCATGTGCTAAGGTTGACCATGTGGCCAGGGGAGCTCAGCAAGTGTGTCAGACTGAGAAAGCACCAAGAAAGAGTTTAGGGAAGAGGAGTGGACAGAGAAAGGTCAACCAGGGCCAGAGTCAGCAGGGCTCTAAAAGTCATATGAAGAATTCTTATCTTTATTATCCCTTGAATTAGAGGCATGATGCATGAAATTCATGCACTTCGGGGGGATGTCCCTCAGCCCAGCCTGTGCCCTCTTGCAATCCGGGAGCCCTTGGGGGATGTCCGGGGAGCAGGCCTAAGCTGGCAGTCGGACATCTTTAGTGCTGCCACAGAGGCGGGAGAGGCTTCCGCCACCGCCTCTGCGCTTGCCAGCCTGTGAGCCTGGCTTCTGGCTGAGTGGCACTCCCACAAGGGGAGCACACTGACCACCAGGGGGCAGCTCCTGTGTTGAGCGTCTGCCCCCTGGTGGTCAGTGCGCATCATAGCAACCAGTCATTCCGCTGTTTGGTCAATTTGCATATTAGCCTTTTATTATATAGGATAATGAGAATCTGTAGAGGAGTTTTGTTTCATTTTACTTATGTTGTTGTTTAATTGAAGAATAACATCATATAGTAAAATGCATATCTCTTAAGGGTACAGTTCAATAAAAATTAAATATGTATACACTGTCTCTCTTACATCACCTAGATCAAGATATAGAACATTTCCATAATTTCAGAAAGTTCTTTCATGTCCCCTTTGAGTCAATATACCACCCCCTCTCCCAACAAGAGAACCACTATTCTTTTATTACCATAGATTATTTCTGTCTGGCCTTGAACTCATAGGAATGGAATCATACCGTATATAATATTGTGTCTGGCTTATTTCATTTAACATTATGCCTGTAAGATTCATCCATGGCATTACATGTAACGGAAAATTTAGAAGAATTTGACTCAAAAAGGAAACAAAAATGTAAACCTTAGTCACAGCTCTTAACTACTGGATTTAGTTATCAGATCAGCTGGCATAGTAATTTAAGGGATACTTGCATACTTGCTCATCCCTAACTATATTCTTATTTTCAACTTAGGATTCTTCTGCCTTCTCTTCATTGCATGGAAAGACTTCCGGACATCAACCATTGGTGAACTTCATCCCAGATTGTTGCCAAAATAAAAGGGTCTTTCTTATATTTTCTTGGGACAAATATAAGAAATATCTGCTCAATGAGATTATTGTTTTAGCTTAAGCATAATGGAAGGAATGGCAATTTCATATTTTTAAATGCATCTGAATAGGCAATGAAATTGTAGGCTTATAATACTGTCTTTATTCATACAATGACCAGACTAATTAATCCCTAAGATCCTTGAAGTTTATGAATTGGATCTATTAGTGGTGGTTTTGTTGATTGGCCTCTATTATCTTTCCCTAGAGCTGCATTTCAATGGAAATGTCGAGAGAAAAAAAAGAAAGAAAGAAAGCGGTTTCCTAGCTGTGTGACCTTGAAGGTTTGAAGATTCAGGTATTTGTGAGCATCAGATAACATCTTTCACCTAAAAAACAAAACAAAACATAACAAAAATACCCCACATGAAATTGCTTTGCAAATGTTAAGGATTGTTGTTACTATCAATTCTTATTAGTGACTTTATTCACTTCAAAGATACATTATTAATGCTTTTGTTTTACTATGTGTGAATCCTTTAACTCTGATTACATATTTACTTAATTGCTATGATTAGCATGTGTAAGTCTATAATTCCTCTGTATTGAAACATATGGGAGCTTCCAGTCAAGATATCAAAATTACAACTAAACTATAGAACAACCATTATTCAGAACCACCTGAATTCTGGCTGAATGGAAATCCTACAACTACAGAATTAAAGAAGAGACCTCATTGAGAGTGATAGGAGGGGCAGAGACAAAGAATGGGCTGGTCACACCTCCATATTATATGAAATGTTAAAGGGTCTTCTTTAAGAAGAAGAAAGAAAATAAAAAATATGAACACCAAAATGGCAATACCTATCTATCAACAATTGAATCTAGAAAACAAAATGAACAAGCAGAACAGAAATAGACTCATAGATTCAGAGAACATTTTGGTAGTTGCCAGATGGGAGGGTTTGAGGGGTGGGTAAAAAAGGTGAAGGGATTAAGAAGTACAAATTGGTTGTTACAGAATAGTCAGGGGGAGGTAAAATACAGTATAGGGAATATAGTCAATATTCTAATAACTATGTATGGTGTCAGATGGGTGTGAAATTATTAGGATGATAACTTAGTAAGTAATGTAATGTCTAATCACTGTGTGGTACACCTGAAACTAATATAATAATGTATGTCAAATGTAATTGAAAATTTTTAAAAATTATTTTAAAAAAGAAACATAGCCCTAGCTAGTTTGGCTCAGTGGATAGAGCATCAGCCTGCAGACTGAAGGGTCCCGGATTTGATTCTGGCCAAGGGCACGTGCCCGGGTTGCAGGCTCGATCCCCACTAGGGGGTGTGCAGGAGGCAGCCGATCCGTGATTCTCTCTCATCATTGATGTTTCTAGCTCTCCCTCTCCCTTCCTCTCTGAAATCAATAAAAATACATTAAAGAAAAAACAAAACATAAAATTATTGTATTGGCTTTCTGGATGATTATTAAGATACTAGAGGCCCAGTGCACGAAATTCGTGCACGGGGGTGTGTGTCCCTCAGCCCAGCCTGCACCCTCTCCAATCTGGGACTCCTCAAGGGATGTCCAGCTGCCCGTTTAGGCCTAATCCCAGTGGGATCGGGCCTAAATGGGCAGCCGGACATCCCTCTCACAATCCAGGACTGCTGGCTCCCAACTGCTCGCCTGCCTGCCTTTCTGATTGCCCCTAACCACTTCTGCCTGCCAGCCTGATCACCCCCTAACCACTCCCCTGCCAGCCTCTTTGACCCTAACTGCCCTCCCCTGCAGGACTGGTCACTCCTAACTGCCCTCTCCTGCAGGCCTGGTCCCCCCAATCTGCCCTTTCCTACAGGCCCAGTTGCCCCCAACTTCCCTCCTCTGCTGGCCTGGTCACCCCTAACTGCCCTCCCCTGCAGGCTTGATCACCCCCAACTGCCCTCCTTTGCAGGCCTGGTCCCTCCCAACTGCCCTTCCCTGCTGGCCATCTTGTGGCAGCCAACTTGTGTCCACATGGGGGCAGCCATCTTGTGTGTTGGAGTGATGGTCAATTTGCATATTACTCTTTTATTAGATAGGATAGAGGCCTGGTGCACAGGTGGGGGCCAGCTGGTTTGCCCTGAAGGGTGTCCCAGATCAGGGTGGGGGTTCCCTTGGGGTATGGGTGGCCTGGGCTAGAGGCCTGTGGTGGTTTGCAGGCTGGCCACGCCCCCTGGTGACCCAAGTGGAGGCCCTGGTATCTGGGATTTATTTATCTTCTATAATTGAAACTTTGTCACCTTGAGTGGAGTTCAGGGCCTGCCAAGGTGTGTGGAAAGCTTGGCTTCCTCCATTGCTGGGGAAACCCAAGCCTCCTGCTTGCTCTGTGGCCGCAGCCATCTTGGTTGGGTTAATTTGCATACTCGCTCCTGATTGGCTGGTGGGCGTGGCTTGTGGGTGTAGCGGAGTGGTTGTTAATTTGCATATTACTCTTTTATTAGATAGGATTACTGTTTCACTCTTGTATAAACGGTTTTAAAAAATCTTCTTTTGCTTTAAAGTAAGAAAGGATATAAAGTGAAAGTCTCTCCCACTTGTCTTCCAGACCATTCCCTTTCCTCAGGCAACCAATTTACTACTTATGTAGCCTTCCACAAAAGTTTTATACAAATAAGTGCATATACTTAACTGCATTTCCCGTTCAGGGGTACAGATGCTAAGATTCTATTTTTTTTTTTTTTTGCACATAATGAGCTTCTTTTTCAGAAAAAAAATGAGTACCCACTTCATAGAGTTTATGTGAAAATTAAATAAAGTTAACATATGTAAAGCACTTTAAAAAATGCCAGGCATGTTGTAACCTCTATGTTAGTTTTGTTGTTGTTAATCCTCACCCAAGGGTTTTTTGTTTTTTTTTCATTTATTTTTAGAGAGAGTAGAAGGGAGGGGCTCCATGGGGTCAGTGTGAGGCGCCCCTGCACTCCTACGGCATTTCTACTGCTGCACCAAGAGGACGCCCATCTTCTGTGGACTTGGAATTCCTGGAGAGATGCATTTATGAACAACTGGCAATAATTTCTTAAGTCCTACCTCTTCATTTTCCTTTGTGTTGCATTTTGGAACATCCAAAAACCATAAACATGAACAACGTTAGTAATGAAGAGTTTGACTGCCATTTCCTCAATGAGGGCTTTACTACCAAGGATCTTCTAGACCAAAAAATTGACAAAGTCTCTTCTTCCAGTGATAAGGATGCCTTCTCTGTTGCAGATCTGGGACACATTCTAAAGAAACATCTGAAGTGGTTAAAAGCTCTTCCTCAGTATTACCCCCTTTTATGCAGTCAAATGCAGTGATAGCAGAATCATAGTGAAGACTCCAGCTGTCATCGGGACAGGATTTGACTATGCCAGCAAGACTGAAATACAATTAGTGCAGAGTCTTGGGGTGCCTTGGGAGGATTATCTATGCAAATCCTTGTAAACAAGTGTTTCCGATTAAATATGATGCCACTAATGGAATCCAGATGATGACTTTTGATAGTGAAGTCCAGCTGATGAACATTGCCAGCTCACATCCAAAGGCAAAGTTGGTTTTATGGATTGTGAAGCAGTCCATTGTCTCAGTGTTAAATTTGGTGCCATACTTAAAACCAGGCAAAAGAGCTAAATATTGATGTCATTGGTGTCAGCTTCCACATGGGAAGTGGCTGTACTGACCCTGAGATCTTCATGCAGGCCATCTCTGATGCCCCCTGTGTCTTTGACATGGGAGCTGAGGTTGGTTTAAACATGTATCTGCTGGATATTGGTGGTGGCTTTCCTGGATCTGAGTAGAGTAATAAACCCAGTATTTTACAACAGACTCGGGAGTGACACTCATAGCTGAGCCAGGCAGATACTATGTTGCATCAGCTTTCACGTTTGCAGTTAATATAATTGCCAAAAACCTGCTATTAAAGGAACAAACAGGTTCTGATGATGAAGATGAATTAAGTGAAAAAACCTTTATGTATTACATGAGTGATGGAGTATATGGATCATTTAATTGCATCTTCTATGATCATGTGCACATGAAGCGCCTTCTGCAGAAGAGTCCCAAACCAGATGAGAGTTATTCTTCATCCAGCATGTGGGACCAACCTGTGACAGCCTTGATTGCATTGTAGAGCGCTGCGGCTTACCCAAGATGCATGTGGGGGGACTGGATGCTCTTTGAAAACATGGGTGCTTACACCATTGCTGCTGCTTCTATTTTCAATGGATTCCAGAGGCAGACCATCTACTATGTGATGTCAGGGTCGGCATGGCAACTGATGTGGCAAGTCCAGAATGACTTCCAGCCCGAGGTGGAGAAGCAGAAAGGCCAGTGCTCTGCTTGTGTCTGATGGCTGGGAGAGTGGGATTTCAGCTCCTGTTAATGTGTAGATGCCATTCTTGAAGCTGTTATGCAAGTGTAGCTTGACTTAAGACACTTGGGGGGACCATTTAACTTAATTATTGATAATTTTGAAATGTCTTTGTAAGTGGGGTTGGCACAGATGGAACAAGGTGGAAGGTTTAGGTGACAGGGTCACACTTATCTGTGTTCCTATGGAAACTATTTGAATGTTTGTCTTATATGGATTTTTATTGAATTTTTAAACATGCTACTGCAGAGTGTCCCTTAGCTGCTGGGCAAGCATTTGTAGCTTGTACATTGGCAGAACAGGCCAGAGGCTTAGTGTTGTGACCTGTTTTAACAACAAAGTACCTTGAAAATTAAAAAATAAAATAAACATTTATTTTTATTGATTTCAGAGAGGAAGGGAGAAGGGAGATAGAAACATCAATGATGAGAGAGAATCACTGATTGGCTGTCTCCTGCACAACCCACACTAGGGATTGAGCCTAAAATCTGGGCATGTGCCCTGACAGGAATCAAACAGTGACCTCCTGGTTCATAGCACTCAACCACGGAACCACACTGGCTAGGCTCTATATTAGTTTTTTATTGCTGTGTAACAAATCCAAAACGTTAGTGGCTTAAAGCAATATCCATGTATTACCTCACAGTTTCTATATGTCAGAGTATGGGTATGGCTTAGCTGGTTTCTGTGCCTGGGTCTCACAACGCTGACATCATTGTGTCAGCTGGGCTGCTTTCTCACCTGTACAATCAGCAGGAAAGAATTTTCTTCTAAGTGCTTTTAAGTTGTTGGCAGCTGTAGAATTCATGGCAGCTTGCTTCTTCAAAGCCATTGGGAGAATCTGCTGCTTGGAGTATCTGTCCTCAGGGAATGAGTATGTTCTGTTTTTTAAAAAATTGAGATATAGTCCATGTATTATAAAACCTATCCTTTTAAACTGTAAAATTTGTGGGGTTTAGTATATTCACAAAGTTGTGCAACTAACAGCATATCTAGTTCCAGAATATTTTCATCACCCCAAAAGGTAATCCTATAATTAATTAGCAGTCTTATCCTCATTCTCTCCTCTCCGAAGCCCCTGGTAACCACCTATCTTCTGTTCTTATGAATTTGCCTATTTTCAACTTTCATATGAATGGAATCATACAATATGTGACTTTTTGTATCTGGTTTTTCTCTTAACATAATCTTTTCAAGGTTCTTCCACATGGTAGCATGTATCAATATTTCATTCCTTTATATGGCTGTATTCCATCGTATGGATATACCCTATGATAGATATTTAGGTTGTTTCCAATCCTTTGCTATTACAAACACTTGTCCCATTACAAACAATAGTGTATATCCTTGAATAAACATTAAGAATGTGAATGAGTATGTATATCTGTATTATAAATTTCTAGAAGTAAAATTGTGAAGTCAAAGGTTTATGCATCAGTAATACTGATATTATTGCTGAGTTATACCGTTTATATCCTGTATTTTAAAGTACTGTTTGAGGAAGTGATACGAAATGGCAAAGTGTAAAATGCACTGGGTTCTGGACTTTGTTTTGCCACTAAGAAGAGAGGTTAGCATACAGCAGTTATTAAGAGCATGGGCTTTGGAGGCAGACTGCCTCGGTTAGAATCTTGGTTCCGCCATTTATAATCTAAATGACCTTAAGAAGGTTAAATACTCTGTCTCAGTTTCCTTATCTGTAAAATAGAGATAACATTAGTACTTTGTGTGGGGATTAATGAGATAATACATTAAATACTCTTATACCAGTGCTTGACATATAGAAAGTACTCAATGCATGTTAACTGTAATTATTAGTTTGCTGTGTGATCTTGGACTACTGCCCTTTCCTATTTATTTATTTTATTTTTTTCATCACCATTTGTCTCTCTCTCCCTCTCCCTTCCTCTCTGAAATCAATAAAAAAATTTTTTTAAATGAGCATTTTGTTTCAATATAGCTCATATAATGTTTTCATCAGTATTTTTTTCATGTTTTTACATGAACTGTTTACTAAAAGGAATAATTGTTTTATTACACTCATTGTCCTTCCATTTACTCAGTTGATTCAAATAGGTTGGGCAAACCATGATTAGCTTTTCCATATAGGCTGTTATTCCATACAGGGATGTTTATCACAGGACATAGGAATTCAACTTTCATGCTGCTCTTGAGGATGTTCTTTAAGTAGCAAGGCCTAGAGCAGAGGTGGGGAACCTTTTTTCTGCCAAGGGCCATTTGGATATTTCTAACATCATTCGCTGCCCAAACAAAATTATCAACTTAAAAACTAGCCTGCTATATTTTGTCAAACATTTAATTAACTCACCCCTAATGCCTTGGCAGGGCCACACCAAATGATTTCCTGGACCTTATATGGCCCGAGGGGCGAACATTCCTGATCCCTGGCCTAGAATCCTATATAATAAAGAGGTAATATGCAAATTTACCATCACTTCAACACACAAGATGGCTGCCCCCATGTGGTCAAAGATGGCCACCCCCATGTGGACACAAGATGGCCACCACAAGATGGCCGGCAGGGGAAGGCAGTTGTGGGTGATCAGGCCAGCAGGGGAGGGCAGTTGGGGGGGACCAGACCTGCAGGGGAGGGCAGTTAGGGGTGACCAGGCTGGCAGGGAAGGGCAGTTAGGGGCAATCAAGCAGGGGAGCAGTTAGGCATTGATCAGGTTGGCAGGGGAGTGGTTAGGGGGTGATCAGGCAGGCAGGCAGGTTAACCGTTGGGAGCCAGCAGTCCTGGATTGTGAGAGGGATGTCCCAGATTGGAGAGGGTGCAGGCTGGGCTGAGGGACACATATTCCCCCCCCCCCCCCCCGCCACACACACACAAATTTTGTGCACTGGGCCTCTAGTTTTGTTATAATTATAGGTTTGGTCAGTTATCTCCTTGGGAGACAGCTGGAGTTTGAGAATCAAGATTTGGGTTCCAATCCTGACCTTGCTGCACCAGGAGACTAAACTAGGTGTCAATCCTCATGTCTACATCTATAATACATAAAAGTGCACAGCTGCTGTCAAGATTAGGTCTTGGAGAAGTAGTCAAGTGTAAGTACTTTGTGATGGAGTTAAACAGACCTGACTTCAGGTTCTGATTTTCATAACTTCATTTTGTTCAAGGTCTTGAAATACTTCAAAAAATATGTATTTTAAATTGTGCCCAATACAGGCATAGCTCAGATATACTGCAGGTTCAGTTCCAGATTACCTCAATAAAGTCAGTTGTAATCTTTTTGTCCAGTGAAGCCAGTTGTAATCTTTTTGCAGGTGGAGAGTCTGGCCTTCAATTTGTAAAAAATGCAACATCTGTGAAGCTCAATCAAGCAAGGCACATTAAAACAAGGTATACCTGTGGTATCTCTGATAGTTATTGTGAGGATTAAATGGAGATGATGTAACTCATCTTGTCCAGTGTCTAGCATATAGAAAAGCCACCAGAAAATCCTGTCTGTACTCATGATAACCAATGATAGTGGTTTCAACCTAACCAGCAAAAACTATTGAAAAGGCATTCAACTTGACAATTATTTTCAAGTACTACTTGCTGTATATTTTTAATGTGGCTACAAATGAATATATTTTTTCTTCAGTATACACTCACCATAGGAAACCAAAGACACCAAAGGAAAACAATTTAAGTCAGCAGCCCTCAGGCTCACCAGAACAAAATCCTGTAAACACTAGGCTGAAGTCATATCAAAGGATCCCAGGTATTGACTGCTTGTGGGAGGCGGACAACCGCTTCTAACTCTTTAAGCTGGTGTGGCTCAGTAGTTGAGCATTGACCCATGAACCAGGAGGTCAAGGTTCCATTGCCGGTTGGGGCACATGCCTGGGTTGCAGGCTCAATCCCCAGTGAGAGACGTGCAGGAGACTGCCGATCGAAATTCTCTGTCATTATTGATGTTTCTCTCTCCCTCTCTCTTTAAAAAAAATCAAAAAATATTTTAAAAAAAAGATAAAAGAGTGGGGGGGGGGGGGGCTGGTGGAAGTAATCTATTGTAAAGATGCAAGATCCAGTGGCAATGGCACCTCGCTGAACTCGGGTGAGGCTTTGCCGGAGGCTTTCAGGCTCTTGTGCTGCAGCTCATTCTCTTATCTCCTCTACAGGCTTTTTTTTGCAACTATTCCACAGACTGGGGTCATCCCGCACCCGCTGCTTGAGTCCTGTTTTGGCTGGTATAACGCCTGCGCAGACAAGGAAGGTAGTTTTCTTTCAAAATAGGCGATACCTGGTTGGACGCGCCTCCATGACCCACAGCGCTGGTCGGCGCGGTCTCGGCACGGGCAGCTCGCCTTGAGGCCCATCCAACCCGCGGCCGGCGGGCGTCGAGGTATTCGCGGGGCGTTGCGGTCGCCCCTTTTGGCGGGCTCCAGCGCCCGAGGCCCCGCCCCCCGGCGCGGTCGTATCCGCGCCCGCGGAGGTGGGCGCCGCGCCCCCATTGGCGGAGCGGTCCACGAGGACCCCGCCTCCTCCCGGCTCAGACGCGAGCACGTTGAGTGGCGGGGGCCGGCGAAGGACTGCACTGGCGAGGAGCGGCTCCTGGGACCTGGCGGCACGGTTGGGGCGCCCGCTGTGGGGCCCTCGAGAGGCTCCTGGGTCAGGAGCGCGACCCAAAGCCACCGCGGGGGGGAGGGTGAGGGTGGGCTGAGAACAGCTAGGCGGCCAGGCTGGCCCGCCGCCCCTTCCCCCCACCCTCTTCACCTTGTTGGCAGAAGCTTCCTGGGCTGCTCACGCCGGCGCGATGGCGACTGCTGCGGAGACGGAAGCCTCTCCGCCGACGGACTCGAGCTGCGAAAGTGGCGGCGGCGGCGGCGACGAGGAGATGAAGCGGGCGCTTCCGCAGCCCGAGTCTTCCCCACAAAATGGCGGCGGCGGCCCCAGCATCTGGGAGCCCGGCGGCGGCGGCGCGGCGCCCGAGGAGACGGCGGCCGAGGCCACTGCGAGCGTCAGCCAAGAGCAGCCTCGGGACTCGGCTGAGGCGGGCGCGGCCGCTCTCCCCAAAGGCCTCGAAGAGCCCGAAAGACCCGTTAGGAGGATTTTTCAGATCCCCAGGAAGAGCAGAGAAAAGAAAGGTGGTGCTTCCCTCTTCCCCAACCCCTCTTTCTCTCTCCCCTCCATCTTTTCATTAGAATCTCTGTCTCCTCTTCCCACACCCATCCGAGACGTAAACACGCATGCAGCGCAGGCCGCCGCTCCCTCACTGCCACGGCCGCCCAGCTGCTGCGCTTGGTGCGAGAGGAAAGTGGTGGAACCACGCTCCTCTGCCCCCTCTCCCCGAGGAAGCTGGAAGTAGCTCAGGTTTGAAGCTTGTCCGTAAGGCTGCAGCTCCCAGAGAGAAAAGATGGTGCTCGGAGCCCCTCCCTCCCAACCCCCGAAGGCAGAGAAGCTGGTGTGTCCTCCTAAAGATGCTTCTGAGAAGTCTCACTGTGGAAATAGCCCGTGGCCACGGATTCTGGAGCTTTCTCCAAGGCCATTCATTGTTCAGAGGATCACAAGTGCTTCTCCCTGTGGAAATTCTTCAGCTATCTGTGTCTACTTGAAATTTGCTGGATGTCAGCGTCTTCCCTTGTCTAGAAATCTCCATTAGATGTGATTCATGCACACTGCTATTTTCCATCACACTTCATTTCCATGTAGATTTTTTTCTTGTTTTTGAAGCGTTTGATTAAATAGGCCTCTCTCTCTCTCCTTTTAAATCCAAACTTTAGTGTATTTTTATATTGTATTTGAGAAGAATGGGAAGGTAGGCTCTTGGTGCAGTAACTTCCCGATGGAAAAAAATAGGGAGAGGTTAGCTTATGCCCAAGAGTCACCAATTTGATATTGCATCTGAGAACTTCAGATAAAAAAATCCATTCAAGTTTTTGGAGCCAATATGGGAACAGTTACATGAACTACGTTTACCTTTTTTAAAACTTACTGCCATATTTGTGACATTTTAATGGAAATCAGAATTATTTTCTATTATAGCACTATTTTTTACTAGCCAGTGATTTGGGATGTTCTGGATTAAGTCAATTTAAACCCTCTTCCTTTTTTATTTACTGCGTGGTTCAGTTTGTCATGATTTACTGTGGAAAATAGTGGACATTTTTTTATTTACAGAAAACATAATTTAGTAAAGACTTAGGATCTGGAATGAAGCATGTGCTTCTTTCCACGTGCATAGCCAACTCCATTTGCCCAACTGAAATTGTTAGAGCCATTTATCAGTTAGGTACGCATTCTGTTAATTTCTGTTTGGATGACAAAGCCAAGAAGATCCTTGTGAGAAAAAGTGGTGACAAAGGTGAAGTTACCTTTTGTCCACCAGCATGAGGATGTTTCTAGAAAGTTAATGTAATATGTTCCGGGTTCAAGAGGATGTTTGTAAAGGTCAAGGTTGTCAGTTCTTTTGGTTCAGTTGTATAGTATAGACTATATGAGGAAAGTTGATGCCCAGCCTAAATTATCAATTGGTAGTAGGTTGTAAGTAAATTCAGATGGGCCCTCATTAATAGTTTATTGGCATATCATGGCTTATGATGTACTACCTTTTGATAGGATCAGAAAATTGGCCTAGAAACCTTCACAGTTTGGTTTGAAATGAGAGAAGGCACTAGAAAGTGTTGAGAGGCATTGTGTTTTGTGTCTTTTTAAGTAAGATAAATTGTGAAGCTGCTGTATTTTAACACACTAAAAGTGGATATAATTCAGGAATTAGGAAATATAAAATTGTTTTCTCTCCTGAGTCTGATGCCCTTTGGGAAAAATTTATATTTACCATTTTCACTTAGAGGCAAAAGGTTGTTACCTTTTTCTTGTTAGGGAGGTTGTGAATAAGGAAAATATAACATAATGGACTTTTTCATGTGTAGTGGAAGTGAGTAATTTTTAAGTTGTCTAAATATTTATACACTGAGCAGCAGCTATTCAAATAATGCAATCATTAAAATGATTTAAATATAGCCTTTAAAATTAAATAAACAGCTATTTTACCACCATGGACTTGATTCTGTCCAAGCTGAGAGCAGTTGGTGCTTGATAGAATTTAGAAAAATTCAACTTTTCATTATTTTTTATTTTTTCTAATTTAAATTTTTTTTTCTAAGCCTCACCACAGGATATTTTTCCATTGATTTTTAGAGAGTGGAAAGGAGGAGGAGATACAGAGAGAAACATTGATGTGAGAGAGGCACATTGATTGGTTGCCTCCCGCATGCTCCCCAACCAGGGCCAGGGCCAGGGCCAGGGATCAAGCCCACAACCGGTATGTGCTTTTGACTGGAATCTAATCCAGGACCCTTCTAGGGCCCGATGCTCTGCCCACTGAGCCAAATCAGCTAGGGCTTCATTATTTAAAACAAAATGCTTTATCAGAAGCAGTATAGCAGGTACTGTTTCACAATTTCAAAATCATCTTGGAAGTCTTGAAAGGTGTAAGATTTGGCTAGGTATAAGTCTACTAATCATGAGTAGTAGATCATTTTTAGTAGATACCTCTGCTTGAACTTTTCAGGTATCAAAGGTTCTGTTGCATTCATATTTTAATACGGAAAACCTTTTCTTGTGACTATGTTTTCCAGTGAAATTTAAGATTAGGACTTGAATATTTTTGGTACCTTAAAGGTAAATACTATGTGAGTATAGAAACGTGTTGTCTCAGTTTTCTTTGTCTTGACAACAGGGTAACATCCAAAATTCTGCCATTCTAATTAAGTAATGTTGTCAAATACTTTATAATGTTTAATAAGTTGTAGGCATTACTCTAAGCACTTCATATGTGTTAACTAAATCTCAACAATGCTATGTGGTAGGTACTATTCCCATTTTATAGATGAGGAAAGTGAAGTACTGAGAGGTTAAATAACTTGCCCAAATCACACAGCTAGTAAATGGTGGAATTGGAATTTGAACCTAGGTGTAGAGTACCTGTCACTATTCAAACTGTAGCAAGACTTCTCTTTTTAATATATGAGTTTTATTTAGTTTTTGATCTGATCTATTTTAAAAAGTTTTTTAAAAAATATATATATTTTTTATTTCAGAAAAGAAGGGAGAGGGAGAGAGAGATAGACAGACATATCAGTAATGAGAGAGAATCATTGATCAGCTGCCTCCTGCATGCCCCCTACTGGGGATTGAGCCCACAACCCAGGAACCTTAAGTCCACAGGCCAACGCTCTATCCACTGAGTCAAACCAGCTAGGGCAAAAGTGTTCCTTTTTAACCTAAATTTAGAAATGTTTAGCATGTCTTCATCCCTGGGGAATTGAGATTATGTTCATTATAAAATTAATACATTTAGTACTGACATTAAATGACCTAACTATTGACTGGAAGAGTAAAATTTTATTCTAATATATGTTGTGTTATTTATTGGCTGGGCTGTTTTCTATAGTAGTGTAAAGAGGCACTGTTCTACATTTAAATTGTAGAATTGCATTTTTTCAGTACCATTTTACTATTGCCTTTTACTCTAAAATCTAATACTGTAAGTCATCAAAAGTAAGTTAAAATGGTAATTGTATTTTATATGGTTTTTCCCTCCAAAGGTTTTGGGAAATCACTTTCTGTAAAACGTGTTTTGGTTAATGTTTTCTGTAGGGCGCAAGATTAACTGCTCATGCACGGGTGTCTTGTGCATGTGTATCATCATACACCTGCATCCATACTGGTCTAGTCTTGGACTAATCCTCCTCACTTCCCATCTTTTCCCACAAAATTTGTAATTGTTTTTGGAGCTGTCTCCTTCTTAAGGAAATGTGCATGGTGTTTCAGTAGCTCTGTATGAATGACTGGGTTCTAAGTACCATTGATTTCTCTACACAGAAGTAAACCTGAGAATGAAAGTGTAGGCAGAATCTGGTTATTCACATAAAATGTTTGATAGGTGCATGTAAATACTAGATAATGGAAGTAAAATTTTCTTTGACCTTGTCCCTAGTCCAAAGAAAAAGTCAATAGTGTCATATTTGTACTTGTCTCTGTAGATCTCTGCCAGCGTATTCATTGCTAATTCTGCAGTATGTTCAACCTTGATTTAGAGATGAAAACACCATTCCTAAAGTCTGTAGCAGTTAGACTGAAGGAAAGTGATTTTTTAAAGTAACTTAATTATTGTAAGGAACAAATGGATATTTATTGAGTTTTAATCAAATCATTAATACTAGTAGATTTCAGAGAGCTGGATTCAGAGAGAATTATAGACCACATGTGATCCCCAGACTTTTTGTTATTTCCTTTTCTTCCATGAATTAATCACTTTAAATTAGAATGTATACTTCATATTATCCACTTGTGTGTTTTGAAAAGTGGTCCACCTTTTAAAAGTTTAGCTTGTTTTTGTGTATATATAGAAATACACAATCTTAATAGAAACACAAAGATCAGCATTGACACTAAATAAATTGGTAAAGGTAATCGTGGAAAAATGTTCCTTTGACTAAGGAATTATTTGATGACTTAAATTTTATTTCTTTTTCAACTGCGTAAATATAACATTAAATTCTTGAGTATATTTTGTATGCTACCAGTAATGAAAAATACTTAGTGATAATATGGACTTGGAGTCAGGAGATTTGGATTCTAGTTCTGATTCTGTGATATAGTGTTTTCTTATCTGAATTATAAATCTCCAAGTGTCTTTGTAAATCTCTTCTTTAATCCTGTAAAATTTAATTTATAATCAGTTTTGTTATGATAGGGAAATCTTACGAATTGTGATCAGAAATCAACTCATTAGTTATCATTCTGGCATGCATTTGAAGGAAGTCATGTAAATAAGTAAAATTTTATGTTTCTTAATGTGTTCCTGCTGCTAACCTTTATAAACCAAAAAAAAAAAAAAGGGTTCCATGGCTTTTGGCCCTATTAAATGCATTACAATGAGAAAGATTTCAGAGAAGACACATAAGAGGTAGAAAGAGCATAATCCTAGGCATCAAATTCTTTGTTTTATAGGTAATTTCCTGTCTTAAGTGTGCTATATGACTTCCTTTTCTAAAGTGAGGAAGAAGAATATATATATTCTAGATCTTGGAAATAAAGCTTGAGCACTTATACACACTTTTTTTTTTTTTTTTTAACTTAATAGTTCAGGATACAAGATTTGGAGCTCTGGGCAGCCTGAATTTGAATCCCAGCTTCCCTATTCATTAATTGTGTTACCTCGGGCAAGTTAACTTCAGCTGTCTCAGTTTTATTTGTGAAATGGGCACAATGAACTAAATTAAATAGGGTGGTTTTGATGATTAGGTGAGGTAAAGCATGTAAAGCTCTTTGTATAATATCTGAAAAGTAGTAATGACCCACTAATTATTAGTCTCAATAATTGTCAGAATCCAGAGGACAAAATATTGGATACTGACTTCCTTTAAGTGAAATGGATGATTAATACATAAAATGTTCTGTTCCCCATTTGGATAGTCACAGGGTTGTTTATTATTCTTGTCTCAAAAAATGGCCCATAATTAAGATTACGATGTATATGTATTATGTGTAAAGGAAGTGAGGATATGTTGACCAGGGTATATCTAGTGTTTAGAGTATTATTAAGGATGACAAAATAGACCACCAGGGAATGCACATTCACAACAGAATAGTTAAATTTCTAAACTATATTTACAGGCATATTGATCTGAATTCTTAAAAATAGTTACTCTTTAGGACAATACTTTGGGATGAAACAGAAATGTTAAGTACTTTTTTGAAAATAAATGTGTTAATTGCTATATAAATTTATATGATTTAACTTAATTTCTCTCATGATTAAATTGATGGTAGAAATAGTGTTGGAGCAGCTCAACTAAGCAATTTCTTTTATGAAGACTTGTAAAATTACCTAGAAATTTGAAGCCATATGATACTTTTTGGCATATTTTAGATATCTGAAGTCACTTTGTTAGTTTAGAAACATACAAATTGCCCTAGCCAGTTTTGCTCAGTGGATAGAGCATCAGCCCTTGGACTGAAGGGTTCTGGGTTCGATTCCGGTCAAGGGCATGTACCTTGGTTACAGGCTTGATCCCTGGCCATTGTTGGGGCACATGGGAAGCAACCAATTCTTGTGTCTTGTCACATCGATGTTTTTCTCTCTCTGTCTCTCCCCCTCCCACTCTCTATGAAAATCAATGGGGGAAAAACCCCCACAAATCTACATTCATTAACTATCCAAGTATTTTTTTAATTGAATTTATTGGGGTGACATTGGTTAATAAAATTATTTAGATTTCAGGTATACAATTCTATAATATATCATCCGTATATTGTGTTTACTACCCAAGTCAAGTCTCCTTCAATCACCACTTAATCCCCCTTTTCCTCTGGTAATCATCATACTGTTTATATTGTCTTTGTCTATGAGTTTTGTTTTTTGCTTAATCCCTTCACCTTTTCACCCAGCCCCCCAAATCCCCTCCCTTCTGACAGCTGTCAGTCTATTCTTCGTATCTATAGTCTGTTTCTATTTTGTCTGTTAGTTTACTTATTTTCTTATTTTGTTCATTAGTTTCCAAGTGAAATCATACGGTAGTTTTAAATCATGCTTGGTCCATTTGGGATATGAAAGCCTGTAAGACTAGTCCACATGCTGTTTTCCTTGCCAAGTTTTTCTCAATTTAGTTGGGGACAGTCACAAAGAAAAACGTTTTTCCTACCACATTCTATAGAACAGATTTGAATTTAGACAATGTATTTCTCCTTTTTTGAGCTTTCATTTTGTTTTATATATTACTGAATTGTTGAATTTGTCATTCAAAAAATGATGACAATCATTTTTTATTGAGAATAAACTTTGTCAAGTTTTATTTTCCTTTACTCATTCAGTCATTCAACTTACTTGGAGCCAGTGCTTACAACTCTGACTACTGGCATGGTACAGTTAGAGTAATGAGCAAGGTAGATATAGTTACTGCTCTCATGGAGCTTATAATAGACTAAAGGCCCGATGCATGAAATTCGTGCAAGAGTAGGCCTTCCTTCCCCTGACTGCCAGCACTGGCTTCCTTCCCTCTGGCACCCGGGACCCGGGCTTCCCTTGTAGCCCCAGCTTAGTCCAGAAGGTCGTCCGGTCTAATTAGCATATTATGCTTTTATTATTATAGATTATTGAGTATATTCATATAGTACTAATTAGGGTAGGGTTTTTTTTTTTTTGAGTGCTTTATTTTTTTTTCCCTACTATTCACAGTCAGTGTCTTCATTGCATTATAACTATGTTATTGTTATTCCTTTAAAAATTTCTTTTAGTGTGTGATCCCACAGTAGTGGTAACCATTTGTTTGATACTCATTCTATAATTGAAAGCTACATTTTTACAGACACTTTTGTAGAAATATATATGGCCTGGTAAATGAATGGATGAATGGATATATCATTTGACATTATGACCTTAAAACTAGAGAAAACAGTAAAAACAACTTATTTGCTGTTGCTGTAAAGTACCTTTAAGAATATGTATAAGAGCCTGGTTGGTGTGGCTCAGGGTTGAGTGTTGACCTATGAATCAGGAGGTCAAGGTTTGATTCCTGGTCAGGGCACATGTGTGGGTTGTGTACTTGATCCCCAGTAGGGGGTGTGCAGGAGGCAGCTGATCAATGATTCTCATCATTGATGTTTCTGTCTCCCTCTCCCTTCCTCTGAAATCAAAAAGATTCCTATAAAAAAAGTATGTATAAAAAAAGAGTTTTCATAAGTATTTTGTGACATTTATTGACTATAAGTGTTTTGAAAGAATGGTAATATATGTTATCTCCAGTGAAAAATAAGTGGTTCCTTTTATGTTTCGGAAAAATTTATATGTACACTGAGTGGCCAGATTATTATGATCTCTGAACGCATAATAATCTGGCCACTCAGAGAGTGTGTGTGTGTGTGTGCATGAATTCATGCATAGGTGGGGTCCGGCCAGCCTGGCCAGGGGGAGGGGACATGGGCAGTTGGCTGGCTGGCCTGCCTGCTGGTCAAACTCCTGGTCGAGGGGACAATTTGTATATTAGCCTTTTATTATATAGGATATACACTGAGTGGCCAAATTATTATGCGTTCAGAGATCATCATCATCTGGCCACACAGTGTATATATACTTGATATTTGAAATTTATGAGTAAGTTAAACTATTTCATGCATAAAGTAGAAATTTGAGGTTATTAAACCAGTAATCCACTGATCGAAGAATGATATTTGACTTAAGTATTTTAGAAATTCAGTGTAGTGTGGAATAGTTGGAGGAGTGGGGAATAAAAACCTTTATTGTCTTTTCGCCAGATGCTGTGCTTAGAACCTTTTCCATGTCTTGTCTTGTGTGGCATGTGGAATATAGTGGTTACTTAGGATAGCTAAATTTCTACAAACGAGAGAATTGAGCTTATGTTTGGTTAAGTAATTGATTTACCCAGGGTCTCCATAAAGCCAAAAAATGCTAGATAGGATATTTGTGTTCAGGTTTGACTCTAAAACTTCACCTTTTCACTAAGTTTTTGTAATAAATGTCCTACCACTTGTTGGTAATACCAGGTGCCAATGGATGCAGCATATCTAACTGTAGTACTAAACACCAAATGGAATCATTTTCTTTTATAGACACCTAAATGTTTTATTCAATGTTTTTATCAGTTAGGGTGTAAACAGTTTGGTGAAATAAATGGTCCACTATTTCAGTGTAACATAAAATAGGAGTTAAGTATATGGGCAAGTTCATATGAGAGTCTAGGCAATTTAGGTTGCCTAATGTAGCATCCCTAAGATTTGCAAAATTATAACATTGTGTGCATGTTTAATGTGAGGTGCTTATTGCTAAAGGATTTGGGCAACTGCTTTTAATTTTTCTTTAGTGAATCAATAAGTATCTCTTCTGCATATCACAAAGTAAGATAATCTTGAAGCCTTTGAAAATTTTATGTAAAAGTCCACAAAAATAAAAGAAACTGCATTGAAGAATCCATCTTAAAATTAATATTTTTTATTTTAGCACTTTTTCAGCCATTAACTCCAGGATCTCGTGAATTTGAAGATGTTTTAAATATTCTCCATTCATCTTACCTTGAACCAACCTCAGTAACAAATTTTAACTACAAACGTGCTTGCTTGGTACATAACGAGCTTTTGGAAAAGGAGGTATGTTTTAAATTGTAATTGTCAGATTCTACAGAATCAATTAGTAGCCTGGAATTTGTTTTATTTTTCTTTTCTTTAAAAATGCTAAAGTTTTTGCCTAGCAGGAATGACTGTTGGCTTAGTGTTGTCCTGTGCACTGAAAGGTTGCTGGTTCCATTACCAGTCAGGGCACATGCCTGAGTTCCAGATTCAATCTCCAGTTGGGGCATGTACAGAAGGTAGCCCATCGATGTTTCTCTCTCACATCAGTGTGTTTCTCTCTCACATCAATGTTTCTTTTTCTCTCTCTATCTTCCTCTCTCTAAGCATGTCCTTGAGTGAGGATTAAAAAAAAGAAAGCTAGCCGAAACCGGTTTGGCTCAGTGGATAGAGCGTCGGCCTGCGGACTGAAGGGTCCCGGGTTCGATTCCGGTCAAGGGCATGTACCTTGGTTGCAGGCACATCTCCAGGGGGAGGTGTGCAGGAGGCAGCTGATCGATGTTTCTCTCTCATCGATGTTTCTAGCTCTCTATCCCTCTCTCTTCCTCTCTGTAAAATATCAATAAAATATATTTAAAAAAACTAGCCCTAGCCAGTTTGGCTCAATGGAAAGAGTGTCAGCCTGCGGACTGAAGGGTCCCAGGTTCGATTCCGGTCAAGGGCACATGCCTAGGTTGTAGGCTCGGTTCCCAGTGTGGGGTGTGCAGGAGGCAGCTGATCAATGATACTTTCTCATCATTGATGTTTCTATCTCTCTCTACTTCTCCCTTCCTCTCTGAAATCAATAAAAATATATTTAAAAAAAAGTTTTTTGGAAAGCCAAATTATGGAAGGGAAAACATTTAGTTTTAAATGACATCTTTTTAACTATATATTATGCCTAAATTGGAGCATAATGAAATCAAGTGTGTATTTTTTTTTTAGGATATGCTTAATTCCCCCCCCCCCCCAACTGTTTATTGATGTTTGGATTATCTTAATAGTTGAAATTTTTAGTGAAAAAAGTGTGAACAGGGGGAAACAGTTAAGCATGTTAGATAGTGAATTTACTTTTCATGTATGTATTAGAATATTCTTTTGAGTTTTGATTTAGGAAAAGCCAACATGTAATTCTGAAGTGATGCAAATGAGGTGTTTAGAAATATTTTATGTATAAATTGCTTTCTAATGTACATAAAATACTATTAATTTTGTACTTTTTTAAGTTGGTTAACTCAGTGTTACCAAAATTTAACTTTGAAAGGACCTCTAATGTTACTGACTCCCAGGAAAAAATGAAAACCTTGGTAGTTTGATGTGGTTTCATTTTATGATGATTATTTGTTAATCTTATATGAAAATTGAGTCTATAGATTCTCTGATTATATTATTAAAGATCAGTAATGGCCTGCATACTACATATAAATCTATTAGATATGGGCTCCATATTTTGAATGTATCTATCTTGTATCTTTAGATACAAGCAAAAGCCAGCAGTTTCGGGTGACTTACAGTTCACATGTACTTAAAGTCGTTCTTTATCCTGGTAATATGTTTGGAGTGTGTTTTATGTACGTAGCATTGAGAATGCACTTATAAAGAAATGAAACATTTTTTCTTGTCTAATTGAGTTTATTGTTTAGAAGTGGGTCATTCAACAGATTTATTAATTCACTTACTCTTTGCAGTGCACCATGTTAAAATGAGTGATCCAAAAGTAACTAAAAAATGAACTTAAAAATATATTAGAGAGTTGGAGTTGTAAAATTTTAATAGAAATTAAGTTAAAATTGATAAATACTAGATGCTCATTTGACTATATTGTGAAGGTAAAGAACCAATTAAAACAGTAAAAAAATGGGAACACAGAAATTATAAGGAGAGAAAAGATAATTTGTACTTTATTAGGTTTTGAATTTTTTAGAAATAAAATTACTGAAACTCTTAGCTTAAAAAATATAATTACATGCTACAGAACTGTTTATAGGTTTAATTTCACTTAGTTTACAGAAAAGCGAAGAGAACTGAAGTTTGATGGCCGTTCAGATAAAGAACTTTCAGAATCCTATGCATTTTTGATGGTTGATCGCTATCAGGTAAGTGATTCATTGAAAAAAAAAAAGCAATTTGAGAATGTTCCCATTGTTAGTTACTAATTTTTCATTTATTCAACAGTACACTTGATAATTATAAGTAACATTTTCTTGATGTATAAGTAGAAGAAATAATTTAGTGAGGCAAAGCTATTTCATTGTTTTGTGATTTGTTTTTCAAATGTGCTCATTTTTTTTCTGACAAAACCTATTTTTTTTACCTTAGAATGTGCTTGACAATGAATAATTTTCCCTTTATTAAAATACATTATCTTCTTTATTGTTGGTTATATGTGCTTGGAACCAGTTTTTTATCTTTAATTGAAGATTCTTTTAAAAAAAAATTTTTTTGATTTCAGAGAGGAAGGGAGAGGGAGAGAGAGAGAAACATCAATGATGAGAGAGAATCATTGACTGGCTGCCTCCTGCACACCCCCTACTTGGGATTGAGCCTGCAAGCTGGGCATGTGCCCTGACTGGGAATGAAACCGTGACCTCCTAGTTCATAGGTCTACACTCAAACACTGAGCCATACCGGCCAGGCTTTAGTTGAAGGTTTTTAGGCAGAGTTACTTGTCTTTAAATAGTTTTAATTCACTTTAAGATGGGATGCTTATATATGAGCGATATGAATTCTGAGTATCTAACATAAACAAAACTGGATTCCAGTTATGGTTACATTGGAAGTGTAAGCCAGTTTCACATTAATATTTAGTTATAAACTGTCTTACATATAAAATTTCTATAATGTTAAAAATACATAGTTTAGAAACTTAGATTTTATTTAAAACAAGTTTACAAAATATCTTTTCACACTTTCAATGTATTATGATTGCAAGATGAAGTGTTTTGTTTATTTAGGTTCAAAGCATATGTGAAAAAGGACTACAGGTGGGCCAGTCCAAAATAACAATTCTTGGCAGTCCTTCCATGGGTAATCTTTTTTTCTTTTTTCATTTGTGTACTATGAAGTTGCCATTTAAAAATATATTATTTGATTTTACTACAATTCTTACCATTACATTTATGTACTAGAGGCCCGGTGCACAAAATTCATGCCCAGGGTGGGGGGGGGCACAATGCCCCTCAGCCTGGCCTGCACCCTCTCCAATCCGGGACTCCTTGGGGGATGTCCGACTGCCGGTTTAGGCCCGATCCAATCTGGGACTGCTGGCTCCTAACTACTCACCTGCCTGCCAGACTGATCACCCTAACTGCTCTCCCCTGCCGGCCTGATCCCTCTAACTGCTCTCCCCTGCCAGCCTGATCCCCCTAACTGCTCTCCATTGCCGGCCTGATCCCCCTAACTGCCCTCCCCTGCCGGCCTGATCCCCTTAACTGCTCTCCCCTGCCTGCCTGATCACCCCTAACCACCTCTGCCTCGGCCCTGCCCCATGGCTTTGTCTGGAAGGACGTCCGGAAGGTCGTCTGGAAGATGTCCGGACTAATTAGCATATTACCCTTTTACTAGTTGTCATAGTTCCAGAAAAGGAGACTGATTTTAGGTTCTGTGATGTGAAACCAGTTTTATTATTTGTTTCTGATTTTTGCATGCTATCCAAATTGAATTTTTTTTAAGTATCTTTTTCTTTTTTTTTTTATCTTAGTCGAGTACTAGTGGATTTTGAAATTTTTTATTTCATGTTTTATTTTTGCCTTGGTGAAATATAAGCTATCTTTACTGTCATTACATTTTTTAAAAAGGTGTCAGTCATATCATTTCTTATCATTAGGTTAAATATTTATTTATTTTTGTATTTGTGTTATTCAAATTTAAATTAAAAAAATTTTTCCTCTTTACTAGGTATCTATCTTTCTAGGTATCCTGATTTGTTACAAGCTAATCCTTTGGAAGCTGGGACAGTGGGTGATGTTGTTATTTTTAAAATAATGAAGGTAATTTCAACTTTCACATTTCATATATCAAAGACAACATTTGATTTGGATTTTAGTTGACCCTGTTTTTAGGAGATTAAATTAAAAAACAGCTTGCTTGTATTTGGTATAGAAACATACTTTTTTGAGTGATTTGCCATCTTTGATGTAAGCTTACTGTATTTTAGAGTTTGCCTTTCCTTTCCAAAAAAATAGAATGAAGAAAGGAGGGTAATATATTGGTAATGTCATTTAGGCTAGTGAAAAGTGTTGTGAATAAAATTTTTCTTTGTTATAAAATAAATTCAAACAACACTTTTTTTTATGGTTAACTTTTTCTTCTTCACTATTTACAAAATGCGTTGAGTGTTACTTTATTATCAGATATTAAAGGGAAAAAAAACTGTTGTTATAGGTGATGTATATTCAAAGAAATAGTCTATAATATTATATAGTCAATAATTAGGTTTGGGTGGACTTAAAATGTTTTCTCTGTTTTAGGGTAAAATAAAAAGTATATATGACCCCATGGGTGTAAAAAGTTTGGAATCTAAAAGTGCTTTGGATCCAACACCAAAGCATGAATGTCACGTGTCGAAGAATGCCAATAGAATTACATCACTTTTGGCTTACCGAGCCTATGAGCTTACTCAAGTAGGTATCTGAACCCATTTTAGTGTTATGACATGATATCTGTTTGTCACCAAATCCTTTAAAATGTTCATTTTCAGTTCCCTCTGCCACTACACCAGTATAGGCTCTGTTTTCCACATATTATTCCCAGACTTCAGTGTCTTGGCTGTTTGTTCAGTGTTTCCAAGACAACTTAGAAATATAGACTTACAGATAATATTCAGAATCCTTAGCCTAGCTCACCCTGCCTGTACACTGTTACTTCCATCTTGTTTTGTTTTTTGTTTTTGTTTTTTATGAGCTCTGCCCTTACCTCATTTCACTTTGAAGCCTTGGCTTTTCTTGGCCTAGAGAGAGTTTTTGCCTAATAATATACTACTCATCCTTCAAGGTAGAGTTGAAGCCCCTTGAAATACCTTAATTCATATTATTTTGTACTATTGATTTGATAAAATATTTTCTACTTTTATTGTAAGATGCAAACTTAGAATTAATTTTTAAGCTTTATTCACATGTAATTGATACACAGTAAACTACACATACTTGAAAGTGTTCTAATTGATGAATTTTAGTCGTGATTTCTGTGATGTTTGACTATAAAGTAAGGTCATTTTTAAGGTAATATTTCTAACAAATGTGCAGGAGGCAGCTGATTGATATTTAAATTAAAAAACTTAATATTTTCTTTCTGAAGAATCGCAGTGTGCAAGACCTGTTGGTGGGGGCTTTTAGCAAAAATTATATTCACCAAGGTTGTCTGGATGGACTCATTTGATTACCTTCTGGACAGTGGTAGTATTGGTAGATAAGAGATATAAACTTACAGTAATTATTGACTTTTCTAGCAGAACTTGTAAACTGGCTTGATATTTCAAAAAACTTTCCAGGCATTTTCAGAGCAACAACATTATTGAAATCAATATTACCCCAAGGAAATGGACTTTGAAGGATAATGCCTTGTTTATAAACTGAGGCACTCTTTTTTAAAAAAATGTTTTTATTGATTTCAGAGAGGAAGCGAAAAGGAAAGTGGGATAGAAACATCAATGATGAGAGAGAATCATTGCTCGGCTGCCTCCTGCACACCCTCCTACTGGGGATCGAGCCTGCAACCCAGGCCTGTGCCCTGACCAGGAATGTGAACCATAACCTCCTGGTTCATGGGTTGACGCGCTCAACCACAGAGTCACACTGGCCAGGCAAACTACTAGTCTGCGGTCACAAAACCCTGGTCTAATGAATGTTCTGAATAGGTGAAGGGGAGATGCAGATGGGCAGTAGGAAGAGGGTCACCTACCTATGTTTGTGATCTCTCTTGCTGCTTTGTCTGCAGTTAGATCCAAGACTATGTTTTCCTTTTGACATGGTGAACAACATGGTAGGTTTGGTTGAGGTTGTGTCTGTAGTATTTTTTTTAAAATATATTTTATTGATATTTTACAGAGAGGAAGGGAGAGGGATAGAAAGCTAGAAACATCTATGTGAGAGAAACATCGATCAGCTGCCTCCTGCACACCTCCCACTGGGGATGTGCCCACAACCAAGGTACATGCCCTTGACCGGAATCAAACCCGGGACCCTTCAGTCCACAGGCTGACGCTCTATCCACTGAGCCAAACCGGTTTCGGCTGTCTGTAGTATTTTAATTTTGTATCAAATTGGCTTTTCTGAGCTGATATGGGAGCCCCCTTTGTAACATTTTTATGAGGAAATTTGTTGACCATATTCCTGATGGTCAACTCTTCAATAAGTAAACTTTTGGAATACCTACTAGTATTCTGGCATCCGATAAATATATAGAAGCAGAATATTTATATCCTAAAATGAATATAAAGTACAAATTATTATAGTTAAATTGACAAGCAGTGCTTAAAAATATTTTCTGGTAGAGGCACATTTAAGTGTTATATTTTTCAAAAACCAGGCAGATAAATACAAGATTCCCACTCTGTACTTTTGCTTTCTTAAGTTAATTTTGCATTTTCTTATTTTTAGTATTACTTTTATGAGTATGGCTTTGATGAACTAAGGCGAAGACCAAGACACGTGTGTCCATATGCAGTTGTGTCTTTTACTTACCAAGATGATATACAACCTCCGAAGTTTGTACCTTCATTAAGGTAAGGTTTAGGAGTTTTGGGCATCATCCAGAATGGTATGGTATTATATATCTTGGACTGCATAGTTAGAAGGAGCACTTTGTTTTGTTCCCATTTTTTCCCCCCTTAAAATTAATTAGATACATAAATGTTCATTGTGATTTAAAAAGTCAGTGTAGCCCAGCTGGTGTGGCTCAATAGTTGAGCATCAACCTATGAACCAAGAGGTCATGTTCAATTCCCGGTCAGGGCACATGCCTAAGTTGCAGGTTTGACCCCCAGTGGCATGCAAGAGGCAGCCAATCAATGATTCTCTCTCATAATTAGTGTTTCTATCTCTCTATCTCTGTCTCTCTGAAATCAGTAAAACTATATTTAAAAGGTCAATGTAAAAGACAGATACTGAAACTATCCTATATAATAAAGAGGTAATATGCAAATTGACCCTCACACCCTTGCACAAGATGGCCGCCAGGGGAGGGTAGTTGTGGGTGATCGGGCCAGCAGGGGAGGGCAGTTAGGGGCAACCAGGCCAGCAGGGGAGGGCAGTTAGGGGTGACCAGGCCAGCAGGGGAGGGCAGTTAGGGGTGACCAGGCCAGCAGGGGAGGGCAGTTGGGGCGACCAGGCCTGCAAGGGAGGGCAGTTAGGGGCAACCGGGCCAGCAGGAGAGGGAGGACAGTTGGGGGCGACCGGGCCAGCAGGGTAGGGCAGTTGGGGGAGGGGACCAGGCCTGCAGGGGAGGGTATTTGGGGGTGGCAGACCTGCAGGGGAGGGCAGTTAGGGGTGACAGGGCCTGCAGGGGAGGGCAGTTAGGGGTGACCAGGTCGGCTGGGGAGGGCAGTTGGGGGTGACCAGACCTGTAGGGGAGGTCAGTTGGGAGCAACCAGGCCGGCAGGGGAGGGCAGTTGGGGGCGGCCAGCCTGGCAGGGGAGGGCAGTTAGGGGGACCAGGTTGGCAAAAGAAGGCAGTTGGGGGCGACCGGGCCTGTAGAGGTGGTCATTGGGGGCGACCAGGCCAGCTGGGAGGGCAGTTGGGGGGAGACCAGGCCTGCAGGGGAGGGCAGTTGGGGGTTACCGGGCCAGCAGGGGAGGGCAGTTGGGGACAATCAGGCCGGCAGGGGAGGGAAGTTAGGGGCAATTGGGCCAGCAGGGAAGTAGTTAGGCATCGATCAGGCTGGCAGGGGAGTGGTTAGGAGTTGATCAGCCTGGCAGGCAGGTGAGCGGTTGGGAGCCAGCAGTTCCAGATTGTGAGAGGGATGTCCGACTGCCAGTTTATAGGGATCGGGCCTAAACCGGCAGTCGGACATCCCCCCAAGGGGTCCCAGATTGGAGAGGGTGCAGGCTGGGCTGAGGGACACCCCCCCCCCATGCACGAATTTCATGCACCGGGCCTCTAGTATGGAAATATAAGCTAAAGTTTACTTGAACCTCACTAGTTAAACCTCTTTTTCCTTGATATTAAAGCTTTGCATAGTTGAGTAAATGTAGTTTTTAAAAGTGAAATTTTGTGTGTCAGCTCTCCTGGAAATGGGGAGTGTCTCCTAAAGATGCCCCAGCTCCCGCTCAAACCAGTTAAATCAAAATCAGGTATTTATTAAGTAGATTAGGCATTGGCAGTTTTTAAAAGCTTCCAGGTGATTCTGATTTTTTTTTTTTCTAGAGAGAGGAAGGGAAAGGGATAGAGAGAAACATCGATGAGAGAGAAAAATCATTGGATGGAAGCCTCCTGCAAGCCCCCTACTGGGGATTGAGCCCTCAACCTCGGGCATATTCCCTGACTGGGAATCGAAACAGTGACCTCTTGGCTCGTGGGTCGACGCTCAACCACTGAGCCAAACTGGCCAGGCTGATTCTGATTTTTAGTCAGAGTTGAGTACCATTGATTTCTTATAAGCTCTAATATAAGGTAACCAAATACAAAGTAGTTTTCCCTTTTTTTGTTCCCATGTATAGTTATTCCAGAAAATGTTTTGGCAAAATTAAGTAAGGATATAGGTGAAATGGTCAAATATCTACATATATTTACTTTGAGTACCCATAGTCAAAGTATGATATGTATAATATATATTAATTTAGAAATACTGCTGTTTTTAAAGCCACATTCTTAAACATACTAGACATTTTTGAGGTTGACCTCTTTATTAGTTTCCAGATCAAAGTGTTGTCTTCATTTTAGTTGTTTGAGATCTAACACTTTTTTCATACCGTGATTAGTCCTGGAAACCATCCACAGCCACAAGTATGGATTCACATAATATCCAGACATTTGGGTTTTTCTGTATGTGTGTATGTGTCTATATCATTTCCATGATACATTTGTTATAGTGCCTTTCAGCACTTCAATAATTATGAGGTCATACTCCCAAGAATAATGACTATCCATTAATTTTCTTTGCCTTCTGTTTGATTCCATCTTTTAACCTTCATAGCATTTAAAACAAGCATTGATTGAACATCCTTGCTGTACCTTGAATGCCACTGTTAATATGCCTGCCTCAGGGCCTCTGCATTTGCTGTTCCTTCTCTTTCCCCAATTAGCTGCATAATATACACCTACACTTTCTTAAAGATGACCTTATTAATGAGGTCTTCTGTGATTTTTTTTTTTAACCTGTGTACTCTTAGTGTCTTTTTTTACTCCTTAGAACTTAAAACCATCACCATCTGGTAAATACCTTTCTTATTGTTGTCTGTCTACCTCATGAGATTATAAGCTCTATGAAGGCAGGGGACTTATTCATCCCTGTAGTCCTGTTACTTAGAATATTAGTAAATATTTATTGAATGATGAATGACTACATTTAAATATGTATTGAGGCCATTTCTTTGAATCTTATCACTAAAACTAGAGGCCTGGTGCACGAAATTTGTGCATGGGGGTGTGTGTCCCTCAGCCCAGCCTGCATTCTCTCCAAGCTGGGACCCTTGAGGGATGTCCGACTGCCCGTTTACAGGCAGTGGGACATCCCTCTCACAATCCAGTACTGCTGGCTCCCAACTGCTCACTTGCCTGTCTGCCTGATTGCCCCTAACTGCTTCTGCCTGCCAGCCTGATCACCCCCTAACCACTCCCCTGCCAGCCTGATAGATACCTAACTGCTCTGCTGCTGGCCCGATTGCCCCTAACTGCCCTCCCCTGCAGGCTTGGTCGCCCCCAAATGCCCCCCACTGCTAGCCTGTAACCCCTAACTGCCCTCCCTTGCCAGCCTGGTCGCCCCCAACTGCCCTCCTCTGCTGGCCCAGTCACCCCTAACTGCCCTCCCCTGCAGGCCTGATCACCCCCACTGCCCTTCCTTGCAGGCCTGGTCCCCCTAACTTCCCTCCCCTGCAGACCTGGATCCCCCCCAACTGCCCTCCCCTGCAGGCCTGATCCCCCTCCAACTGCCCTCCCCTGCCAGCCATCTTGTGGCGGCCATCTTATGTCCACATGGGGGCAGCCATCTGTGTGTTGGAGTGACAGTCAATTTGCATATTACCTCTTTATTATATTGGATAAAGTAATTAACAGAGATTTTAATGGACTCTTATTTTCTCCTCATGGATATTTTTGGGTAAAACAGTACCTTAATTTTGGGCAAATAAGGTAATTCAAGTCAAGTAAGTAATTCTTTTCTCCAAGTAAACTTGGATTTATTAAATGTTATAGTATGTAATTAACTGCTTACCCCTACTTGGAGGGAGAATTTAATTCTCTTGTATAGTATGCCATTAAAAATAGCACCTATCTCAAAGTCCTGAGTGTTAACTTTTATATTAACAATTAGTAATTAAAAAAATTTTATTTTGTAGATCTAACAGCTTTAATGCAGATAGAAACACAGGTAAGATTCTTTAGTTTTCTAAATTGAAAGAGTAGTACATGCACATAGTAAAAAATTAATAAATTAAGTGCTTTGGTTTATTTTCATAATGAATGAGAGTCTACAAAGTATGAAAAGGAGGGTGAGGCCATGCTATGATATAGCATCAACATTTGGTCATCCAGGCATAAGGTGTCCTTCAGAAGCTGCTGCTGCTGTGAATAGATCAGGTTTGACCACTTGGATTGATAATAGTAAACAATACAAGTTTCACAATTCAGCCTTTTAAAAGTATTAAATTCGTCAAAGGTTTAGATCAGGTTTCTCCACAATGAAAAGAGATTGAGTAGAAGATATGAGACATAGTATGGATTCATGTAGTTAACCGGATTTCATATAGTCTCATTTGGGGGAAATAAGAGGGTAGACTATATTGTCTTTGCTCCTCAGCTTTCTGATATGAAGACATTTAGACAAAATCGTTATTCTTTGCAGCTGGAATAATTTTGTAGGGGAAACGAAAACTTAGACAAAAAATCCTAATATTTGAACTCTACTGTAAATATAAATGTCAAATATTTTGTTTTGTTTTGTTCTACAAAACCTTATTTCTAGATGTTTTTCCCCTTTTTTCCAGTAAACATGTATTTGCTTCTGGGTTGCCAAGAATTGTGTCCCCCTCCCCCTTTTTTTTAGATAAATTTCACTACACCTTGTGGAAAGGACAGCTTTTAAATAAAGGAAAGCTTTTGTGCTATATTTCTCTGAGGTCAGCCACTCGTGCTTTTTTGCCTATCAAACTGTAAGTATGCTATATTACAAAAAAATAGCAATTTCCCTATTTGCTTTTCTTTCTTATATTTAAATTTTACTTTGGTACTTTGGTCCATAAGAAGTTAGATATCAATACTGGTTTGTTTTTTAAAAAGATTGATTTGATATCTTTAGAAACTTAATTGGCACAATGAGCCCTCTGGTTTTCTGTCTTGGTTTGAAGATGGGCTAAAAAGTTATACACATTCATGGCTTAAAACTTTTTCTTAATGAATTTAAATCTTAAAAGTGATTTTTAAAAGTTTTATCCTAGCCCTGGCTGGTTTGGCTCAGTTGGTTGGAGCGTTGTCTCAGACACTGAAAGGTGGCAAGTTCGAATCCCTGGTCAGGGTGCGTTCAGGAGGCAACCTAATCAATTGATGTTTCTCTCTCATATCGATGTTTCTTTATCCCTCTCTCTTCCTACCCCCCCTCTTTGTCTTTCTCCCTCGCTCTCCATTTTTTCTTTCTAAAATCAAACAATTTTATCTTAATTAGATATATTTTCCATGTGGCAATTTGAACATGATAGACTTAAAACTTATCAGTTCTTTGTTGGAAACAGCTTTGATGTTTTAAGTTAAAATGTATAGGCTGTTTCCAGTCTTGGGAACATGTTGGAATAGAAAAGTCTAAAATGATCTTTTGCTGCCCTGGCTGGTGTGGCTCAGTTATTTGGGCGTCATTCCATGCAACAAAAGGTTGTCGTTCAATTTACTGTCTGGGCACATACCCAGGTTGAGGGCTCGATCCCTGGTAGGGGGCGTGTGGAAGGCAGTCGATTCATGTTTTGCTCTGACATCAATGTTTCTCTTGCTCTTTTTCTCTCTCCTTCTCTCTCTCCACCTGCCTCTCTCCTCCCTTTCTCTCTCTAAAAATCAATTTAAAAAATGAAAATAAAATGATCTTTTGCTATCATCTCAATAAACATGAACCTTCATAAATGTTTGAAGACTAGGTGAACAGTATATACTTGAATTGTTTTTAATCAAATGACAACCTTAAATCGTTTATTATTAGTAATATTGGCATGTAGAATTAGCTTTTGTCTTAAATTTGGAAGGTTGGTAATATTGCCAGACTTTGTATCTATTTACCTGTACATCTGGACTTCCCATATCAAATCTTCTTTAAAGTACAGTATTAATAAATATGCTCTTTGTTTTCCAGCAAGACATGTGCGTGTGTGTGTGCGTGTGTGTGTGTGTGTGTGTGTGTGTAAAAGAGAGAGAGATACCATTGCTAGAGTTAAAAATACATTGTAAGGAAATACGCTTTTTCAATTTTCTTTCAGTCCTGAGAAGCTAGATGTTGAAACAGTTATGAGTATTGATCATCTGAAACAGAAAATTCCTCCAGCACTGTTTTACAAGGAAGCATACTTCGGTTCAAATGAAGGTGAAGTAATTTAATTTTACTGAAATATAAGAAGCAGACTTGAATCTGAATATTTACTATGTATTTTTTCTTATGTCAGTTTTGAAGAATGGAATGTATTGCAGTCTTTATGAAGTTGTAGAAAAGACAAGAATTGGAAGTAACATGGAGAGTTTACTGCAAAAACTGGAGAAAGAAAAACTTGTGAGTAAAATTTAAAATGTTCTTCTTTCTCCCTTAGAAACTATTAATAAGTGATCATATTAATATTTCAATTTATTTCATTTTTATCTCTGAGAGTACCACAAGGTCTCTGTTTTTGTTGCTACCATTTAATTAACAGCATTTTACTATGGCCTTTGATACTCTCCTTTATAGCCATGATACTTAGACCTTCTACAGAGCAGTCTTCCCGTGAAGTATCTTTGTTGTATTTTGTAATTGTGACTGATATTAAAAAAGATACTTTTTGAATGTCATGTATTTATGTAAGGTGTATATAGTTCAGTAAAAAATGAGGGAAAGAGACTCTGTTCTCCTAGACCAGTGGTCGGCAAACTCATTAGTCAACAGAGCCAAATATCAACAGTACAACGATTGAAATTTCTTTTGAGAGCCAAATTTTTTAAACTTAAACTTCTTCTAACGCCACTTCTTCAAAATAGACTCGCCCAGGCTGTGGTATTTTGTGGAAGAGCCACTCAAGGGGCCAAAGAGCCACATGTGGCTCGAGAGCCGCAGTTTGCCGACCATGGTCCTAGACCACACAGAGTGATAAATGGAATTACTCAGATAGATGTGGTTCCAGTAGAGACAGTGCCATATTTAAAGATTCAAAAAAAAGTTGTTTTGTGAGGTTGAAGAAATAAGAGAACATTATAGTAGTTGGGAGAAAGTGGTAGAACATGAGGCTGGAAAAGGGTATAGGAGGCTATATCCTACAGCATCATGCAGGCAGTGTTCAAATATTTGGAAGTTTGGACTTGATCCTAAGAGCAATGGTTTTTAAAGGGAGTTGGATGAGGTTTTGATTATGTATGCAGCATGATCAAATCTATGTTTTGTGCTTACCTTGGTTATTATGTAGAGAATGAATTGAAGGAGGGAGAGAGAGATGAGGTAGTAAACTATTACTTATAGAGGGTGATGTATGTTTGGATGAGAAAGGTAAGAATGATGATACTGGTTTAAGACATATTTAGTAGGTAGTATCCTGGTCAGTGGGTATTGAATATATTGAGTTTAGGTAGAGAAATTACTTCAGGCATCAGATTGTGATGGGTTCAGGAGTGATGCTAATATGTACAGTTTAGCTGAAGGAGATGAGGTAGTTGCAGAGAAAAGTGGTGGCTATCCCAAGGTTTCTGTTAACATGAGATACAGGTGAGCTTATGTTTAAATGCTAATCAGATGTTCCAGGAGAAAGAAAGAAAGAAAGAAAGAAAGAAAGAAAGAAAGAGAGAGAGAGAGAGAGAGAGAGAGAGAGAGAGAGAGAGAGAGAGAGAGAGGGAGAGAGAAAGAGAAAGAAAGAAAGAGAAAGAAAGAAAGGTTTTTTTGTGTGCAAGTATGCCATTTAATACAGGTTATTCAGCAGTTGACTTATTTTTAATCCTCACGTTATTGAGCCTCAGTTTCCAGGTATTCAAATGGAGATTTGTATCACTGATTTTCAGAACCCACAACTTCATTTTAATTGTCTACATAGGGTTTTCATTGTATACATATAGATTTGCTTAACCAATCCATTGTTTATAGATGGGAGCATCAAGTTATATAAAATTTATAGGCAGAAGTTGTAAACTTATGAATTGGTGGACACCCAGTAATAACTCTTTGAACAACTGGTTAGAAACCTTTGGGCTAGGCATCTTAGAACATACACATACGTACACACGCATGCACATTCAATACATGTGAATATATGTTTATATTTACAATAGAGGCTCAGTGCACGAAATTTGTGCACTTGTGGTGGGGCGGGGGGGGGTGGCATCTCTCAGCCTGGCTTGTGCCCTCTTGCAGTGAGGGAGCCCTCAGGGCATGTCCGACTGCCATGGAGGTGGGAGAGGCTCCCACCACCGCCGCTGCGCTCACCAGCCATGAGCCTGGCTTCTGGCTGAGGAAGTGCACTGACCACCAGGGGGCAGCTTCTGCGTTGAGTGTCTGCCCCCTGGTGTTCAGTGCACGTCATAGCGACTGGTCATTCCTCCATTCGGTCAATTTGCATATTAGCCTTTTATTATGTAGGAGGATTTCTTGTTTTCCTCTGAAAGCCTGGCTATAATACAAGTGTTCCTCATGATCAGAATCTGTTCAATTACTGAGTTCAGAAAGTAAAAGTGAAAGTTTAGATAGTTAGTTTGGATGTGGTGAGTTATCCAAAACATACAGTTTTTACATTTCAGAGAATGAGTATTGAGAATCTGAACAGTGAGGAGTTTATCAGAAAATCATAGTATCCCTTCATTTCCTAATAATGAGAATCTTTGGAAGGATAAGAAGGAAGCTGGCATTTTGCTCTTAATCTGAGCAAGGTTTGTGGAGGACTGGGTCTTTTCAGAATCAAAAAGTGAAGTAAGATCCTAGATCTTAGAGAGTATGGGCATTCCTTAAGAATACACTACCTGAATCTAATGGACCTAGGTATTTTGTGTAGCATTTCTTTTCCTGCACCTCATTGGAAATTACTCTAACTACTAGAGGCCCAGTGCATGAAAATTCATGCAATGGAGGGGTGGTCCCTCAGCCCGGCCTACCCCCTCTCACAGTTCGGGAGCCCTCAGGGGTGGGAGGCAACCCGGCGATCAGGGTAAGGCGACGCCCTCATCACACCTCTGCTGCTGCCACTGCCTGCAGCACAAGCCTCGGCCGGCCCTGGTTACCTGAGCCTTGGGCGGCCTTGGGCGGCTGGGGGGCTGAGGGACTGGGGGACTTCGGAGGCAGGCATGTGGAGTGGCCGGACCCGCCAGGGGGTCCACATGTCCGCTGCCCCGGCGGGGCTGAGGGGACTGGGCACCGCCATCTTGTGACTGTGGGCGCCACCATCTTTGAGGGCATGGCATTCAATTAGCATATTCCCTCATTGGCTGTGGGCACTGCCATCTTTGTGAGGGTGTGATGGTCAATTAGCATATTTCCTCTTTATTAAATAGGATAGTTACTTTTTTCATATTTCTCATAATGAGAGGTGCATTGGGGACTATTGGGTTGTTAATAATTTTACCTTGGACCTACACAAGGTGTTATGGTTCAGAGACAAATATAGTGAATACATTATAGTAAGTAATAAATGTATTGGCCCTCCTTTGCCCTAGTCATTACTGTTAGGGAGATGCAACAAGATACAGGTCATTTATTTATGGAGTAGCTATCCCGTAGATAAGGGGTGAGAAAAAATGATTTTTCTTTGCTTATAAAGGAAAGGAAGCCACTACCTCCCTACGCCCCTGAAAAGGCTCTGAAAAATGTTAATGAATATTAGCTCTCTTGGTTCTAATGACATCTCCAAATTCCTAGGACTCATTCTTACTTAAAATGTAAATAGGAGAAAGCTCTTAGTCTTCCTGTCACCTTGGGACTTAAACTAGGAATTAATCTGTGCTGTCACCTCTGCCTTCTTGGGGACCCACTTGGCACTCTCAGGGGAACAAGAGAAATTTAATTATCCTTTGGATTAGAGCAATTAACTGTATAATTTGCTACAGATCTAATTCTTAAGGTATGTAAACAGCAAAATATTTCTGGTAAAAATGAAAGCAACATTCCCTATCTTTATATAATATGGAGGGTGAGGGCTTTTGGCAGGAGCACTGAGAAATCTGGGGAAGTTTTATTTTCCCACAGGGTAGTTATAAAATAAGTAAAATTATATTTAGTTCTTTTGGTTGGTGATAAATCAAGTTAATTTAAAAGTTGACTTTAATATAAAAAACCTGTGAGAGCAATGTCCCTAAATTTGAATATTGTTCTGCTATGAACATTCTTCATAGATACCTCAGTTTAGATTTTTTTTATTTTTTTAACCATGAGTGGGTTTTGAATTTTATTTAATGCTCCTCCCTCCCTCCCTCCGTCCCTCCCTCCCTCCGTCCCTCCCTCCCTCCCTCCCTCCCTCTCTTTTTGCATTTATCAAGATAGTTACGTGGTATATTAGTCAATGTTTTCCAGAGAAACTAAACCAATGGGGATATATATATAGAGAGAGAAAGACAGAGATTTATTATAAAGAATTAGCTCACAGCCCTAGCCAGTTTTTCTCAGTGGGTAGAGCATTGACCTGCAGACCAGAGAGTCATGGATTTGATTCCCGTCAAGGGCATGTACCTTGGTTGCAAGTTCTTTCTTGCCCCGGGCCCTGGTCAGGACCCTTGCAGGAGGCAACCAATCGATGTGTTTCCCTCACATCAATGCTTCTCTCTGTCTTTCCCTCTCTCCCTAAAAATCAATGGAAAAATATCCTCAGGTGAGGATTAACAAAAAACAAACACACAAAAGAAATGAATAGGCTCACACAGTTAGGGAGACTAAAAAGTCCCAAAATTTGCATTTGGCAAGTTGGGAGACTGAGGAGAGTTGATGGTGTAGTTCCAGTCTGAGTGTCAGAGATTCAGAAGAGCTGATGTTTCAGTTTGAGTCCAAAGATGTGGGAAAAAGACACTGATATTCTGACTCAAAGGCAGGCAGGTAGGCAGGAGGAATTCCCCCTTACTCCAGGAAGGGTCAGTCTTTTTTTCTATTTAAACCTTCAGTTAATTAGATAAGACTCACCCACATTGGGGAGGGCAATCTATTTTCCTCATACTATCCATATATATGTTAAACTCATCCAAAAACATCCTCAGAAACATCCAGAGTAAAGTTTGACCACATATCTTGACACCCTGTGGCCCAGTCAAGTTGACACATAAAACTAGCCATCACATATAGTATAGAAAAAAAAGAAAAAGCCAAATATATTACTGAACTCCTAGGGGGGAAAAACATGTGTATGCATCTAAGAAGTTTTATCTTAAAGCTAAAAAGATTTCCTTTCATTAAGTAATATTCTGTAAACCCCCCAATATTCTGTGTTGTACTTTTCCAATTATAAAATTAAAGGAATATAGAAGGACAGGAGGTCCAATTAGTAGGATAAAAGCTAAGTATACTTATTTTCTCACATTAGTCTAAGCTACCCAATTCAGAAATCCAATGTGCGCCCTAGCTGGTTTGGCTCAGTGGATAGAGTGTTGATCCTGGTCAAGGGCAGGTACCTTGGTTGCAGGCTCCATCCTGGCCCCAGTCATGGCACATGTGGGAGGTAACCAATTGATGTGTCTCCCTCACATCGATGTTTCTCCCTCTCCTTTCCACTCTCTCTAAAAATCAATGGGAAAAAATAAATAAAAATTAATGGAAAAATATCCTGGGGTGAGGATTAACAAAAAAACAACAACAAAAAGAAATCCAATGTGCTAATAAGGGCAAGAGTTGGCAAATAACTATTTTCTGAAGGAGCAGATAGTAAATATTTTAGGCTTTGTGGGCCATACAGTCTCTGTCCCAATTCCGCCATTATCTATACACATAAATGAATAGGCATGGCTGTATTCCAGTACTTTCTTTACGAAAACAGAAAACAGGCTGGGTTGGCTTTCAAGTTGTAATTTGCAGACCCCCAGGCTAGAAGAAAGGACATTATGTGGCTATCTTGTAAATGCAAAAAAAAAAAAAAAAAAAAAAGACAATAAAATTCAAAACCCACTATGGTTAAGAAAAAACTTTAAACTGAAAAAAATTTACATTTAAAAGGTATCTATGAAAAACCTGCAAACTTTCTACTTAATGGGTTATATTGCAAGTGTTCTTTTGAAAATCAAGAAGACAGAATTACCTACAATCACCACTTTTATTCAACGTCATGCTACAGATCCTAGATTGCACAGTAACACAAGAAAAAAATAAAAACCATGAAGACTAGAGAAGAAAAACCAAAACAGTATTGTTCCCAGATAATAAAATCTATATAGCAAACCTAAAAAATGTATAAAAATAAATAATTCAAATTTTATATAGATCTGACATAAAATCAACATATAAATATCAATTACATTTCTATGTACATAATAGAAAATGTACTGAGATGAAAAATACTGTCTACAATATAAGATGCCTGGCAATAGATAAATCTAACAAAATAAGCAAGACTTATATCCAGAAAATTATAAAATTCTATTCCAAGAATACTCTAAAGAAGTAAAGAGTCCTAGCCAATTTGGCTCAGTGGATAGAGTGTCGGCCTGTGGACCAAAGGGTCTCAGGTTCAATTCCGGTCAAGGGCATGTACCTCAGTTGTGGGCTCCTCCCCGGCCTGGGCCCTGGTCAGGACCCGTGCAAGAGGCAACCAATCAATGTGTTTATCTCACATCGATATTTCTGTCTTTCCCTCTCTCTTCTACTCCCTAAATACCAATGGAAAAATATCCTCAGGTGAGGATCTTAAAAAAAAAAGTAAAGAGATAATCTTGCTAATGGTTAAGGAAGTACCATAAAGATGTTAATTCTCTCAAATTTGATCTACAGATTTAATACAATTCCAGTTTTTAAAAATCCCAGTAAGGTTATGTGTGGTTTTTGAGGGGGGGAGCATTCCATATGTTTTATTATGATTAGTTTTTATTATGATTTCCACTTTGACACATGATATATAGGTATATTTTTGAATTTCCAAATTATGAGAATACTTTTGTCTTTTTGTTTTTTTCCTAATTTAATTCCATTTTAATCAGAACAGGTGGTGATTAGTTGAAATTTATTGAGATTTGATATAAAATTTACTTTGTGGTCAATTTTTGTACATGCCCTTGTATTTGAGAAAAACGCATATTCTTCAATGCATTGTTGGGATCTGGGTACACAATTCTGGATTGATATTCTCTTAGCACTTTGATTATATACTAAGGTATCTTCTGGCTTCTATTTTTATTGAGAGGTCAGCTCTCAGTGTAATTATTGTTCCTTTGTAGAACCTCTTCTTTTTCCGGTTGCTTTTGAAATATTTGTTTTTGATGTTTTGCAGTTAACATTAAATATATCTAGGTGTAGATTCCTTTTTTAACCAGCGTGGTATATATTTTTTTGTATCTGTGGACTTATATCTTCATTTTTGGAATATTAGTCATTATCTCGGATTTATATCTTCTTCATTTCTTCATTTCTTTTTTCTTTTTCTTTCTTTTTGTTTTTTTTTTGTTGTTGTTAATCCTCACCCAAGCATTTTTTTTTTTTTATTGATTTTCAGAGTGGAAGGGAGCGGGAGAGACAGAGAGAGAAAAAAAACATCGCTGTGAGAGAGAGAGAGAGAGACATCAATTGGTTGCCTCCTGCACTTTCCCTGACCAAGGCTGGGGATTGAGCCTGCAACCGAGGTACGTGCCCTTGACTGGAATCATTTGAACCCGCGATCCTTCAGTCCGAAGGCCGACACGCTCAGCACTGAGCCAAACTGGCCAGGGCTCATTCTTTTCTTTAGACTGTCTTTCTAAGACTTATGAACCAGCATATGTCAGACCTTTTCATTCTGTTCTTCATGTTTGTTAATTTCTCTTGTACTAGTATTTTTCATCTACTTATTTATCTGTGTTGCATTCTGAATAATTCCATTATAGCTATCTTCTAGTTTACAAATTCTGTCTAGCTATGTCTAATTTGCTGTTTTAATCCATTCATAGAATTTCTAATTTCACAGAGAATATTTCTGAAAGTTACATTTGATTCTTTTTGAGATCTGCCTCATTTTATTATAACATATTCTTGTTAATTCTTTCAGAAATACTGTTGAATACCTATTATGTACTGGTCACTGTTCTAGGAGATGGAGTTTATATTCTGATATTTCTTGATGTTGTTTTTATCTAAATAAGATTCACCATTGTAGCCATTTTAAAGTGTACAATTCAGTGATTTTTTAGAAGATTCAGAGTGTTGTGCAACCATCACCACTATCTAATTCCAGAGTATTTTCAACACCCTTTAAAGAAACCTCATACCCATTAAGCATTTACTTTGCATTTCTTCCGCCCTCCAGTCCCTGGCAACCATTAATCTACCTCTGTCTGTATGGGATTGTCTATTCAGGACATTTTATGTAAGTGGAATCATGCATTATGTGGCCTGTAGTACCTGGCTGCTTTCACTTAGCATAGTACTTTCAAGGGCCATCCATGTTGTAGCATATATTACTACTTCATCCCTTTTTATGGCTGAATCATATTTTATTGTATGGATGATGCCACATTTTGTTCATCAGCTATAATGCGTTAGCTATTATGAATATTGTTGCTCTGAATATTTGTATATTAATTTTTGTGTGAACGTGTTTTCATTTATGCCAGTTATTTTGTGTATTTCTTTGAACATTTCATATTTGTTGTTGTATATATTGCATCTGATAATTCCAATTTGAAGCCCTTGGGTGTTTGTTGTTTCTGCTGAATCTCACTTAGAGTAGATTATTTCCTCCTAAGTAAGCTTGGTCATTTAAGATTGTGAGCTAAAATATTTTATATTTTATTGCATTTTTGTACCACATTAATTACCTGTTTTGTTATTGAAAAGTCAAAATAGTAGAACCCTATATAATAAAAGGCTAATATGCAAATTGACCGAACAGCGGAATGACTGGTTGCTATGATGCGCACTGACCACCAGGGGCAGATGCTCAATGCAGGAGCTGCCCCCTGGTTGTCAGTGCGCTCCCACAGGGGGAGCACCGCTTAGCCAGAAGCCGGGCTCACAGCGGGCAAGCACAGTGGCAGTGGCGGGAGTCTCTCAGGCTGGGCTGAGGGAGGCCCCCTTCTCACCCCCTGAGTGCATGAATTTCGTGCACTGGGCCTCTAGTCAAGTAATAAAAATACATAGACTGGGTTAATACTGTTTTCTGAAAGAAACAGTAAGATGTAACAAATAGAGGCAGTAAGGAGCACAGAGTTTATAGGTATGTATTTTTTTTCATTTTTAAAATATATTTTTATTGATTTCAGAGAAGAAAGGAGAGGGAGAGAAAGATAGGAACATCGATGATGAGAGAGAATCATTGATCTTCTCCTGCACACCCCTACTAGGGATTGAGCCTGCAACCCAGGCATGTGCCCTGACCGGGAATTATGACTTCCTGGTTCATAGGTCGATGCTCAACCACTCAACCATGCTGGCCGGCTGTATTTCCTTTTCTAGAGGGCTTAAACTTTCTTTGAGCTAAAGCCACAGATTTTTTACTGTGGCTTTACTGCTAAAGCCTGTCTGCCTGGGTGTTTTTAGGGTGTTGATTCCCTTAGAATTGAGGACAGTGGTCTTTATAAAGACCACTAAGCCAGGGGAATTTTAAAAGCCTGCTATTTGGAGTGGGTGAAAAATTAAAAGAATCTAATTGTTTTTCCTCAGTGACCACACAAAACATGAAAATTTTATTTGTGTTTTCCAACTTCCTGTTTTGACAACCAGGAGTTGGACAAAATGTTATAAAGGATATGATATATAAAACTTTTAGATAAAAGTGTTTGAGTCTGAAACAAAATTTTTATGTACATTGTCCACCTTTTGAGTGTTCAAACAATGTTTTTATTAGATGTAAATTGGTAGTTTTCAGCCTTAAAATTATGGGTTCTTACACAAATTTTGTTTATTGGAATTATTTAATAGGGATTTGTAGCACAAGTTTTCTTTCAAGGGAATCATTCCAGTTCAAAAGGGTATACTCTCCAGTGCATTCCTGGCTAACCTGGCATTCTTGTCTTTTTGTAATTTTTCCTAGGATCTTTCTTTGTACGCTTGTCTTGGACATTTGTCCTAATCTGTCCTCACCCTTTTGCCAGTCATAGGTATTCTGGTGTCTATCATATTATAACTCTACCTTTGTTCATGATGTTACCTCTGTTGAAATGTCCTTCCCCCAATCTCAGGTTCTTGGCACTGTACCCATCCTTCAAAATTCACCTCCAGTACACTTTCAGTTTCTTTTCTGATCATAAATGAATTGTATTTTTCCCTTCATGTTGCTTTGTAAATCTTATTAAGAATTAGTCTGACTTAATCTAATTATTGATATTTCCTGTGTTGCTCTGTCCACCCAATTATAAACTGCTCGTGATCAGATATCTTGTGTTGTCTTTGAAGTTATTTCTGGCAAGGCAATTTGCCTTATGTGTGAAAGATTTTCATTAAATGTCTGAAGAATTAGCAACACATTTCATTTGTGATTAGCCTGAACTCTTAAAGGCAGCATTTGTGTCATACTTGTTTTATATTTCCAACATCCAGCACAACACTGCCTTTGCAATTAACATGTCTTGAATTGCTTTTGAAGGCTTTAGTTTGATCCTTGTATTTTAGTGTCAACGGAAAATCGGCAAGTTGGTTTCACAGTAAATTAGAGGAATTTTCTCATTTAAGTTATGAAAACTAAAGAATATTTTATTAGAATTTAGTGAATTAGCAGAGTTGGAGAAGAGTTTTTAACAATTAAGGGGCAATATGTTTTCTAAAGATGATTAAGAACTAATTAGCAGAAACTTATGTGTCGACCTTATGGTTAGTAATAATAAAGCAGATTAAACTTTTTCCCTCTTCTAAAAATGCAGGTTCTTGTTAAACCTTTGGGAGACCGAGGATACCTTTTTCTTCTCTCTCCTTTTCAAATGGTTTCTCCATATGGTAGGTAATGTCTTTAATTTTTATAATTCTTTTTTTAAGTTTTTAGGTAAAACACATTGCCAATTAATTTGACTTCTGTTTTTTTAGAACATCAAAGTGCCAGATCTCGAATCCTACATGCTTTGTTTCTATTTCAAGAACCTAGAGGCATAGTTACTTGTAAGTTGACTATCTAAATCCAGTCTTATAGATACCTATATTGAAAATTTCCAGATAACTCCCTAAGCAGTTTGTTTTTCTTACATCATGTTTTAGGAAATACTGGGGGTAGTAAGAGCTATTAGCAATGTAAAGTACAAATTACATGACTTGATTTATTTTTTACTATGAAAAATCATTTTTTGGTTTAATTGTGTGTGTGTGTTTGTTTGTTTTTTTTCACTAAATGTTATTTGTAATTGTTATAACACAGTAGCTTTTTTGGGGTTTTATAAAATATGATTTTTTTAAATCCTAGTTCCTTTTTGCATTCAGATTTTAGCAACTGTAAAAGCATCATGTGCTGGGCTAAATAATAGGCCATTCAAAATTAATTAGAATTTTTCACACTGATAACAGACAAAATTTGCTTTTCACCATTCCTAAGAACTAACTTTAGTGCTATATTAAGATAAAGTTCCCACTAATGGCTTTCACTGTTAGATTAAGAATGAGATTCTCAGTTGTAGCACCCAGTGCCTGCATATCTCCTTATAGGGATAGAGTTCTTACGAAGTTGTTATAACAGGAAAGAATGCCATTGCTATCCTGGGTAGGACTATCTTGTGAGGAGCCTCATATCTTGCCCTGCTTCTTTATTTCTCCTGATATTTTACTTGTCCCAATTTGAAAGGCCTAGTTACAAAAGGAAATGAGATCTTCAGTGAGTGGGTACTTTTCCCTTTAAAAATACGTTCTATAATTTCCTTTGTTCTAGTTTCTCATCTGCTTGTTTTAGTCCCCTAGACTTAGAAACATGTGATTCATATATTTCTATGTTACATATATGTATTAAGGTACATACAAGTTTGATTCACCATTAATGTATGAATGTTAACATTTCTTTGACAATATGTAGATCTGTATTTGATTAGTTTCTTTATTGCTAACATGGCTTACTTTTTTTGTTTACAGCACAAAAAGGTTCAACCAATGTAGCACCACCGGAAAGATACGAGAGCATGCCAGATATATTAAAAATAACTCAGTTTTTACAATTTGCTTTGATTCGGTGTCGAAAGGAATTCAAAAATATAAATAGTATAAATTTTCATTCTGTTGTTGAAAAGTATGTAAGTGAATTTTTTAAGCGAGGTTTTGGTTCAGGTAAACGAGAGTTTATTATGTTTCCATATGATTCACGATTAGATGATAAAAAATTCTTATACCCAGCTCCAAGAAATAAATCCCATATTGATGATTGTTTGCGTACCTATATTTTTCGGCCTGAAATGTATCAGTTACCTATTTGTCAGTTAAAAGAGCTATTTGAAGACAATAGAAAACTTCAACAGTTCGGTCAACTTTCAGATTATGAAGGCCATGAAGAAATGAATGGCACAAAAAAGAAATTTGGGAAACGAAATAACTCAAGGGGTGAGACTATTAAACCTGGAAAGCAGAAGTCATCTCACTCTTTGGATTATGATAAGGATAGAGTCAAAGAATTGATTAATTTGATTCAGTCTAGGAAAAAAAATGTGGGTGGGGACTCAGACACAGAAGATATGAGAAGCAAAACTGTCTTGAAGAGGAAGCTTGAGGATCTACCTGAAAATATGAGAAAGTTCGCCAAAACCAGTAATTTAGCTGAAAATTGCCATCTGTATGAAGGTAAAATATCAGTTTGCTCTTATACAGTATAAAAATAATAACCAAAAATAGAGTAAAGTATTTCTGTCCTTGCTTCTAGCATAGGGGTCTGCAGGTTTCAAAGTGAAAGCCAACCCAGCCTGTCTTCTGTTTTTGTAAAGCAAGTACTGGAATACAGCCATGCCTGTTCATTTATGTGTACACATAGCTGCTTTCACACTACCATGGCAGAGTTGGGACAGATTTTATGGCCCACAAAGCCTAAAATATTTATGTCCGGTCCTTCACAGAAAATAGCTATTTGCCAACTCCTACCCTAGCACATTGGGTTTCTGAATTGTGTAGCATAGACAAATGTGAGAAAATAAAGTATTCTCAGCTTTTATCCTACGAATTGGACCACCTGTCCTTTTATACTTCTTTAATTTTATGATTGGAAAAGTATAGAATATTGGAGGGTTTGAGGGGTGTTACTTAATGAAAGGAATCTTCTTAACTTTAAAATAAAATTTCTTATTTGCATACACATGTTTTTTTCTACCCTGGGAATCCAGTAATATGTTAGCCCCCCGCCCCTTTTTCCCTAGTTTTCTTTCCTTTTTTCTGTTTTAGTTGACATAAGAAATGGGAGGCCTTTGTCTTAAGTTTGTGTTTCAATATTGCAACAATTTTAAAATATTTTTTATCTATATTTTTAAGATCTTTACACTGTTAGAACATAAGCATGAAATATGTTTCTTTATATTCAGGGACCTTTGATGTAACAGTCTACATTTTATGCTGCTGCTACTGTTCTTATTATTAACTAGGCAGATCTTAACATGTGGCTAGTGGCTGCCATATTGGATAGTGCAAAAAGTTTAATTTAAATGAAACAAAAATTAATTTCCTTTGTTAAACAGCTACACCACTTTATTGAACAGTACAGATGAAGAACATTTGTATCCTTGCAGAGAGTTTTATTTTACAGTGTTTTCAATAACTGTTTTTTTTACTTTTTTTTTTTAATTTAATCTTTATTGTTCAGATTATTACAATTGTTCCTCTTCCCCCCCCCCCCCCCATAGCTCCCCTCCACCTGGTTCCCACCCCACCCTCTGCCCTTACCTCCCCCGCACTGTCCTCATCCATAGGTGTACGCTTTTTGTCCAGTCTCTTCCGCACCTTCCACACCCCTTTCCCCCCGAGAATTGTCAATCCACTCCCTTTCTATGCCCCTGATTCTATTATATTCACCAGGTTATTCTGTTCATCAGATTTTTTTTTATTGACTTGATTTTTAGATTCACTTGTTGATAGACATGTATTTGTTGTTCATAATTTTTATCTTTACCTTTTTCTTCTTCTTCCTCTTCTTAAAGAATACCTTTCAGCATTTCACATAATACTGGTTTGGTGGTGATGAACTCCTTTAGCTTTTTCTTATCTGTGAAGCTCTTTATCTGCCCTTCAATTCTGAAAGATAGCTTTGCTGGGTAATCTTGGTTGTAGGTTCTTGCTCTTCATCACTTTGAATATTTCTTGCCACTCCCGTCTGGCCTGCATAGTTTCTGTTGAGAAATCAGCTGACAGTCATATGGGTGCTCCCTTGTAGGTAACTAACTGTTTTTCTCTTGCTGCTTTTAATATTCTCTCTTTGTCTTTTGCTCTTGGTATTTTAATTATGATGTGTCTTGGTATGGTCCTCTTTGGATTCCTTTTGTTTGGGGTTCTCTGCGCTTCCTGGACTTGTAAGTCTATTTCTTTCACCAGGTGGGGGAAGTTTTCTGTCATTATTTCTTCAAATAGGTTTTTAGTATCTTGCTCTCTCTCTTTTTCTGGCACCCCTATAATTCGGATGTTGATACGCTTGAAGTTGTCCCAGAAGCTCCTTACACTATCTTCAAATTTTTGGATTCTTTTTGCTTTTTCGGTTGAGTGTTTTTTGCTTCTTTGTATTTCAACTCTTTGACTTGAGTCTTGCGGTCCTCTAGTCTGCTGTTAGGTCTCTGTATAATATTTTTTATTTCAGTCAGTGTATGTTTAATTTCTACTTGGTCCTTTTTCATATCCTTGAGGGTCTCGCTAAATTTATCAGCTTTTTCTAGGAAATTTTTGAAAAACCTTATAACTGTGGTTTTGAACTCTATATCCATTCGTTTGTTTTCTTCCATTTCTTTCATTTGTGATCTGTTTCCTTGTCTCCACATTTTCACTGCTTCCCTGAGTTGGTAGAGTAGCTTTATGTGGTAGGTGTCCTGTAGGGCACAGTGGCTCAGTCTCCCCAGTTACCTGAGGTGGACACTCTTGGTGCACCCCTTTGTGGGCTGTGTGCTCAGCCTTGTTGTAGTTAAGTCTTGATTATTGTTGGTATCACTGGGAGGAATCGACCTCCAAGCCAATTGGCTGTGAGAATCAGCTGTGTCTACGCTGGGAAAACTTCTGTGCTGGAGACACTCTTATGAGACAGGATTTGCAAAATTGCAAAAGCCTCTGTGCTCAGCTTGGATGGGGCGGAGTTTCAGGGAGGAGCAGACAGTCTCAGTGTCCCTCAGTAATCACTGCAAGCACCTCTGAGAGAAAGCCACCCTGGAGTTTCGCCCGCTGCCAGACAGTCCAGTTTCTCCCCGAATGAGTCGGGGTTCCCAGAAACTTGTCCGGAACTGGAGTTCAGTGCAGTCGGGAGCTTCTGTCTCCCTCCCGCTTTAGAAAGCCAGCCACACTCAGCCTCCCGTGCATTCAGCTGTCAGTCCTCTCTGCGTGCATCATATTTGTAAATTGCCTTCCGCAGCTCCCGAGTCTCAGTGTGCTTTCTCTTTTCCTGACAGTCCAGATTCCCCCCGAATGAGTCTGGTTTCCCAGCGTCTCGCCCGGGACTGGAGTTCAGTACTGTCGGGTTCCTTCTCCCTCCCGCTTTAGAAAGCCAGCCACGCATTTAGCCACCTGTGCACACAGCCGCCCGTCCTCTCCACGTGCGAGTCTCCGTACCTCAGCCTTTTGCAGCTCCTCTGAGTCTCAATGTGCTTTCCTCTTTTCTTCTAGTTGTAGAATTTCCACTCAGACAGCTTTCCTGTGGTTCTGGATGGTGTCCATTTTGTCTTTTAGTTGTAGTTTTGATATTGTTGTGCAAGGCAGCAGTTTAGGTGTTTACCTATACAGCCATCTTGGTTTCTCCCAAAGGTCAATCTTTCTGTTTTTTTCACTTTTTCTAATGTTTCATCTTTGTCTGTATTCTTATCACCTGGGTGGCCTTCCTGGCTTCTATCACTCACTTCAGTATGATACTCTTCTCAATATTGCTTTGCTAATTTGCCACCAATCTCAGCTTCTGTATTCATCTTTCAGGTTTTTTTTTTCTGGGTTGGCAACATCTGTCCTGAGTAGCCATATTTCCCATTCTTTCTTCACATGCTCCTTGGTTAAAGCTCGTCTTTCTCAGACTATGTCATGATTAGCCATTTACTTCTATTTCTTTCTTCTTGAAGCATCTTTAATTTCTCTCAAGCGTTCATATCTTTGCAGTTCAGATCCCTCCAGAATAAATTTCTGGGTGTTCTGCTCCCTGATGGTTTTCATCTCCTTTAGCTTTTGCTGGATTTCTGCTGTGTGCTGAACCTGTTGATTGTGTCTGATCCATACTGTCAACATGTATCTTGAGACTTAAGAACTTCCTATGTACTAGGTGCTTTACATATGTGGACTCATTTAGTTCTTGAATACTAGACATTGCTATCCTTATTTTACAGACGAGAAAGTAATTTCAGAGAAATTAAATAAGTATCTAAAGCTATGTAGTTCACTAATCCATGATTGAACTCAGTTCTGACTAACTCGAAAGTATTATTCCTAAACTTAGCTCTATTTCCTAGCACTGAGCACATGAGAGGCAAGATAAGTAAAGTTTGGTGCCATTTTTAGCTGATATTGACTAATTTTGTATATGTGAAAAAGTGTGGGTGAAAATCAGTCTTTATCAATAAAATGATGGTGAAGCCATGCTAATTATAATAGACCAAAGGAGAAATGCAGCAGCGAGAAGGGGTGGATAGGTTAATTAAACTAGAACAGTAATGATCAGACTTGCATTTCTAGGTGTTCCTTGCTTGTTTCTTTGTAGTCATTTTGCACACTTTAGTTCTGATTACTAAAATAAGAGATTTAAAGATTGTATTCTAACTCTAAAATACTCTGATCTTTTTTTAAGTAAATTTTATTGATTTTTTTTTTTTTTGAGAGAGAGAAAAAACATACATGTGAGAGAAACATCGATTGGTTGCTTCCCGTATGCGCTCCAACCGGACTAGAAATTGAACCCATAACCTAGGTATGTGCGCTGCCACCTTTTGGTGTACAGGGGGATGCTCCAGTCAACTGAGCCACACCGGGCAGGGCTAAAATACCCTGATCTTGATTTGGTGGTAAACCCACTCATTTTATAAGAGGTACTCTTCTATCCTCCCTACCCTCTTTAACATAAACTTTTAAAGATATGATTTATATACACTGTACCCATTTTAAGTACAATTTGATGAATTTTTATAGCTATGTTAATACTACTACAATATATAGAACATCTTTAATGTTACTACCACTACCCAGGTTTTACCTTTCTTCAGCATTAAAAGCACATGACTTTCTGAATGTCTACACCCTTTGCAAGTTTTTAAGTATATTGTTGTGCAGAATTCCCAGATTTGTACCCGCTTTGAGCCAGCTCTTATAGTGCTTTCTGTTCTTAGTGCAAAGTTAGTATAGATTTCTTTAGGTAATCTAGTCAGTTGAGATAAGGCTTAGAAGATAAGAATGTCAGACAGTATCTTAAGGACAAAACGTAAAAGCTATAAAGGAGATAGAACTCAAATTAAGTCATGAGTTCTTTTTTTCCTTTAGTGTAATTTGCATATCTTCCTGATATTTTGCAAAGTAGCAACAAGTATTTTATCTCTTGTCCAGCATCTGGTTGACTTAGGAATTTTGTTAGTAGATTTTAAGGTAACTGTAGTATGGTCATTAATAAGTATATTATCCATATCATCAACTTGATGTTTGAGCTCATTTATCATTAATAGATTTTTCAAATTATGTAAATAAATTTTCATTTAATAGGAATTTTGACCTATGTGCAAAAGTTTAGAACCAGTCATATTTGTAAAGTAAGGGATGGATGTACATGTAAAGTCTACTGAGTTCCTGCCCATAAATGTCTATGATGATTAATTTTTATGTACATTCAATTTTAAAATTATTATGCTAGCCTTCCAAACTCAACTCTAAGAGATGACTTCTTTCTCTTTTCCCTTCAGAGTCTCCACAGCCCGTTGGCTCACTTGGGCGTGACACCGACTTGCAGCAGGAGGATACCTCTAACTCTGGTGTTCCTGACATCCATAGGCTGTTTAATTGGCTATCAGAAACATTAGCAAATGCACGCAATTCTGATGCATCCCTGACAGACACAGTCAACAAAGCCTTAGGATTGAGTTCTGATGGTGCCTATGAAGAGCTGAGGCAAAAGCATGAATATGAGTTGAATTCTAACCCAGATAAGAAAGAATATGAGCAGCTTACTTGTGCAAAAATTGAAAATGCACATTTTAAGGGCACTCAGAGCCCATTGCTAGACGCTGATACATCATCTGTAAAGTATCCTATTGCTCTTTCTACCAGTGAAGTAGGCGCTGACCATAAACTACATTTGAAAGAAGTAAGCTTATATCTCTTGATTATATTGTTCGCTTTTGTGAATGTGTGTGTGAAAGAGAGGATGTGCTTTAATGTTTCTTTTTCTCCCTTTTAAAAAGAAAACATTTCAATAAAAGTGTCCAGGATAGTATTTCTAAGTTACCCCTTTTTACAAAGAGTTGACTAGAGAAGTAGTTGTTTTCCTTCCTGCTTGTAGGTTTATGGATAGTCCCAAGATTTACCTATGGTGATAAAGTTAAGGCTAGACCATCTATTTTTCAGAAATGGCTTATTGGGAGTTAATTCCATATCGTTACATAATAAAGTTGAATTCTCGAAACATTGGCTTTCTGCTAGAAATACCATTACCCATAGGTGAAGCAGATGAGGTGAATAAGGTCAGTGCACTAGTGTTACAAACAAGGTTAGGTACTTTGTCTTTCTCTTACAAATAGGAATGGAAAATGAATTGCCTTTAGGATTACCACTGAAGTGACACTCAGCCTTGCTTGACAGGGCATCCACTTTATTTATGACTTCTGTTTAGAGTACTGATCTCTAGCTGAGAAGTAGCCTTATATTCCCCCCAAAAGTGGCTACATTACTGAGGAACAGTACTAGGATGGCACCATCCTAAGGGCTTATTTCTAATTTACTCTTCCTTCATTTTCTCTTCCCTGCCTTTGGCTAAAAGTCATATATATGTCCCTAGCCTTTGTCCATGTAGTTTTCAGATATTTAATTTAGGGGGAGGATTGTAGGAGGCTCACTTGGGGAGATGTGTAAAGTAGGCACTGAGAAACTAATTTATGTTAGCATTTCCTAACATGTTTAATACTCTAAATTGGGTTGATATAGGCCAAACTCGGCTCACTGCCTATGTTTGTAACTGAAGTTCTGTTGGAACACAGCCATGCCCATTTGTTTAGGTATTGCCTTGGCTGCTTTTGCACTACAGTGACAGTGCTGAGTATCTGAGTATATGGCCCGCAAAGCCATATACTTGGTGCTTGAATGAAAAAGTTGACCAACCTCAGTTCTAATTCAATATCAAATTATGTTTTGAAGGAAAGGTGTTTTAATGTAAGGCTGAAGTATTATTAATTTACCATGTTGATTTGACTAATTTTCAATGTTCAGATTGAAGGCTGTGAATTTGCTGTGAAAAAATAGTTGTTTATTCTTGACATTAAAATGAATTGAAAAGAAAGCTTTTGAATATGTCCTCTTAATTTTTAGGAACCAAATTTAATTAGCATGAATAATTTTGAAGATTGCAGTTTGTGTCCCACCATTCCCATTGAACATGGATTCCATAAACAATCTAAGTCAAATAATGTTGAAGAGACTGAAATACATTGGAAACTGATTCCAATTACAGGTAAGAACAAGTGTACTGGGGGTTAGGTTCGCTTGGTTTTACTTAGGGACCAGTTTCATAAAGGGTTTCATCTTTTCTAGATCCTACTCTTGAGTGCTTTGTCTTGGCTCTGACATCTTTAGTGCATTACTTTGAGCAATAAAATGCTTATCAAGTGTTACTGTTCTTGGTCAGCATCAGCAAGTATCTGCAAAAAGCCCTATTGAAAAATAGGGATTTAAAACATGCTTCTTCTCTGTATGGAGTTTAACATGTAAACTTCCAAATGAAAATTATTGGCAGAAATTGAGTTTCTAATAAGGTGAGGTAGATACAGAGATGCAGTGATGGTCTTTGGACACCCAGTAAATGCTGTCTGCTCAAATTATAAGCTTCCTTATAACAAGTTGTCATCAAAGAAGTGGTCATATTGAGGTTCATCTATTTAAAAGAAATTTGATTTCTTAGTATTGGATTATCTTGGCATAATTGGATCATTGTGGAGAATGTCCTGAAATGCAAATATCCTGGGAAGCTTAATGAACCATGGGGTAAGAATAGTTTAGCAAATGTTGAAAGATCATTTTGCAGTATCCTAATTTCTCTGTGCAAACACATGTATGAGCACATATATACATAATCTTAATATTCTAAGTTCTTACTCATCTTCGTTAGCTAAGCATTTTTTGAAATATTTCCAGGGCATATCTTTTCCATTTCTGGACCTTTATTTAACCTTTAAAAGGGAAAAAAGTAGATTGATTTGTAACCTAGAAGCTACTGAGACTTCCAAGGATTCTGAGAAGAATTTCTAAAACTTTGATGAATTTCCTTGGGCTTCAGCACCATTCTCTATTTACCAGAGGGGCAAGAGGCCTAGAAGTGATGGTAGAGAGGCAACTGTTTCTCACTTGGGAGCTGAAGGTGTCATTTTGAGTGGGAGAAACAGAATAAGGAGGTAATGGGTACAAGATGATTATCCTAACCATTCCTCATTTAGATACCTTTACAGTTAATTTCAGAGCCATTCGAAGGCACAATATCTAAATGTTGATATTCCATCATCAACTGAATAGAAAGGGAAGCAACTTCCCATTTCTGAATGAGCCTTCAGTATTATTTTAGGCAAAAGAAGGACTACTTGGATTTGTTAGCATTTGGGGTTGTCTCAGAGCTGCTTAATAGGTATCACCAATATCTGAAGAAAGTCTACAAATCTAATGGATGCTTTCTGTCAGGAGGGAATGCAAGAAGCCCAGAAGACCAGCTGGGGAAACATGGTGAAAAACAAACGCCAGGTGAGAAGGCTCCCTTTGCTTTTCCTCCCTCCCACTGTGCCCTTCTTCAGAATTGCTACTTGCATTTCTGGTCTTCCATCAATAGGGCATCAATTTAAGTTCTGTTAATTACAGAAAATTTGGATTATATCATATTTATATCATTACTTGATTTGTATCAAATATTCTTATATAAAGAATGTGTTCAAAGAAGTCACTACATATTCATAGAAATTACAGGTGTTTTCTTCACCTACAGTCAATTCTATCTGATGTGATGATTTGGGAATATTTTTCTTAATCCATTTCTGTAGAATATTTTATGTGAAGCAGTCTTTAAGTTTCTCTTAAATTTATACAAATATATGGAGGTGAAGCCATTTATCTTTTAGGTACATTACTCCTAATCTTGAAATTTTTTTACCCAATTCTTCTTATAATTGTAAAGCTAATTTCTGCAGATAATTTAAATTAGAGATTAGGGAATATTCGGATTCCAGAAACATTTACAGGTAGTAATGATTAGCTGGTTGCAGTGGGTGCAACTAAAAGAGTCTTCTGTCGGAGCTCAGTCAATTCAACATCCCTGCATGGTCATAGGCTTTGTTTTCTTAGAGTTTGGTAGTGGGTCTTTTTCACTTGTTTTCATTTTGTTGATCTTACTCTTTTAGAAATCTTAACACGGTAAGCACCAAGCCTGTTTTGTCTTCCTTTCCGTTTCAGTCACCGGTGACTGACATGGTGCTTAACGTGTTAAGTGGTTTTTGGTGGGGAAGGAAAGCTAAATGATTTTTGAATTTTTAGTAGTTCTTTACAGTTATTCCTCTCTTTTGGAAATTAAAAAGACTTTTAGTTCAAGATTCTCTTGGAGAAAGTCATTATATTTCCTAGATAAAGATGATCTAAATGGATACACTTAGGTGACACCATCCAGATCAATGTGTAGAACACTTGCAGCACCTGAGGCTTTCTTTTGCATCTTCCTAGTTAGTGCTCTCCCTGCCCCTAGTAGTAACCAGTAAATCTGACTTCTTTCATCATAGATTAGTTTTACCTGTTCTTGAATTTAAGATATATGGGAAACCTACCTGTCCTCTTGTTTTGGGGTCTTTCACTGAACATTATGTCTGGGATTCACCTGTGTTTTGTGTCTATCAGTAATTCTTTCTCTTTAGGAGCAGCAGGTATCTTGTTTATACTTCAAAATGTTTCATCAGCAGTCCTCCTATTTGGCATCATCTTCATATATTGTGATTGAAAGTACAAATATCTGAATACTACTCGCTTTTCATTTAAAAGTCAAAGTATTGCAATGCTTGAATAACAATAGAAAACATGCATTATTATGGATATTGACATGTTTCTTAATTAATTGAGGAAGACATTTTAAAAATAATAAAGTCAACCTACCAGTTAAAATCATATAGGGGAAATTTGTGCAAAATAAAATTAGGTAGTGATCATTTGCATTTTTTAAATGGATTTGGTTTAGAGTTTTTTTAATATGGAGAATTCCCCAGGTAGATTTAAGTTATATTTCATCTTTTAAAACTTCCCTTTATCGATAGCCCTTCAAGAATAAGTTTATAGGTGTGAACTTTAGCTATAGATTTTTGGGAGCAAGTATTTTATTTAAAATAACAAAAGATTCAGAAGTTTTTAAATTACAGGTGGTCCTCAACCCATTTGTTTTATGAGGTACAATTAAAAATCTTTTTATCTAAACAAATCAGGCATTTGACATGGTACATAATTCAAGAAGTACATAAAATACTTCAAAAAGTAAATCTTCCACTCCTAGCACATTTTACATATGCACTAGACCCCATATTGAAATTTAAGAAGAATATTCAGTATTACTGAGTTATTTTCTGGAACTTGAATTTTCTGACTTATCAGTTAATACAATTTTAATTCATACCATGGTATTGGATATTTTGCTCCCCTTCTCTTCCACCTACAAACCTGCTATGGTCTTCTTACCCTGCGGACTGGTACCTTTACAGCAGTAAATGGTTACAGTGGTTCATGGTAACCACTGGGGTTGATAGAGAAATGTCACAAGCTGACTGCTACTGAGGCTGTTTAAAACCTTTAGAAAAGTGTGAGTGTGGGAAAATAAAATCTGAATTTGTGTAAAGAGGGCATGCTGCTACATCTAGGTGAATAGGGAATTCACTGTATCTTTAAAGTACTGTAGTTTTGAAAACTAGTACCTGGACTTTCTGATTTAGAGGCACCCTTCCATATACTAGAATAGCAATTTGTTTTGGAATATTGGCTAAGATTTTTTAAAAATTAGTAATTTTTTAAAGGATAAAATTGTGTAGTATCAATCTTATAATCAAAGATCAGAAATTTTTTCTTTTTCTAAAATATAATATTAAATGGTTGTTAAAGGTCTTTCCCCTTGTTTTTAAAAAGGGACTTAGGGCACCTGTTTTGAAATGTAATTTCAAAAACATTTTGTTTGAATTTAGCATTTGTAGGCAGGGAGGGAATTATCTTATGGGTTGAGCTAGTTGTCAAGAGTCAAAAGTTAAATAATTCTATTAGCATCAACTAGCTGAATGACCTCTTTATCTTAAATGATTTCTCTTGGAATTATTTTGAAACAAAATAAAAATACTTAAGAAAGCACTGTCAAAAATGTTACTCTTAATGCAACTTTGAAATATGTTCTCTTCCTGTATTATTGAGCCTTTTTCCCCCTGATAAATTGAAGTCCCTAACATTGTAGGAAATCCATTAAAAGCAACCTCATAGGAGAAAGTAATCTGGAAACATAAAATTAATTATCCTACATCATGAATGCAACTCTTAAGTTGGACGTTATTCCCCCATCATTTTAGTTTGGTATTCTTTCAATTGCCTTACTCTCAAATTTTCATATCAAGACTATCCTAATATATAAAAAGCCAGGGGCTGTCATGACCAAGACAACCGGACCGATGACCAAACAGCAGGCTGTGTGGGGTGACCAGGCCGGCAGGGGGGTCAGTGAGGGACAACCAAACAGCAGGCTGCATGGGGCGATCAGGACAGCGGGGGTGGGGGTGCAGTTAGGCAACCAGGCCTGTCGGGGGGCAGTTAGGGGTGATTGGGCAGGCAGGCAGGTGAGCAGTTAGGAGCCAGTGGTCCAGAATTGTGAGAGGAATGTCCAAGGGGTCCCGGATTGGAGAAGGTGCAGGCTGGGCTGAGGGGACCTCCCTCACCTCCACCCCATGCACGAATTTTGTGTACTGGCCCTCTAGTATTATATTACTACTAGAGGCCCACGAAATTCATGCACAGGTAGGGTTCCTAGGCCTGGCCAGCAATCAGGGCTGATCAGGGCCTTCCAGCTGCTGGTGGGGGCCTTCCTTCATTCCGCACCGCCCTCTGGTGGCCAGCGCACATCATAGTGAGCGATCGAACTCCCAAGGGGACACTTTGCATATTAGCCTTTTATATACATAGATAGTAGACGTTACTTGACAAAGAATATAGGGGTGGAGCAAGCTGTTGCAACTGACTATCCTGATTAAAACATGTCTATTAAAGTCACACAGAAAGGTAGGGAAGCAGAAATAACTTGTATTGATGCCAAATTGACCCTTTTCACACCATTATTTGTGATTTTTATTCTGCCTTTCAATGTGTAATTAGTTCTAATGACCTGACATTTTTTTTCTCAAAAAAAATGTTTTTTCAAATGTTATTTTTTTCAATTACTCTTATAATAAACTCTTCCTGTATAGGTATGAAATCACCAGAAGAACAACTGGTGTATCTGCCACCACAGGAGGCCTTTCCTAACGACCCCCGGGTAATAAGTAGACAGAGAAGTTCTGATTACCAGTTTCCATCCTCTCCATTTACAGACACACTAAAGGGCACCACTGAGGAGGACGTGTTAACAGGTCAGGTGATGACAGTGGAGGAGCAGTGTGTGCCAGCAGCAGAGCCGCCTGCAGTGAACGAAACCACAGAGAGGACAGTGTTAGGAGAATACAATCTCTTTTCTAGGAAGATAGAAGAGATTTTGAAGCAAAAGAATGTTTCATATGTCAGTAGAATTCCCACACCTATCTTTTCAACACAAGAGAAGATGAAACGACTTTCTGAGTTCATATATTCTAAGACTTCCAAAGCTGGTGTACAGGAGTTTGTAGATGGCTTGCATGAGAAACTACATTCCATTATTATCAAAGCATCAGCCAAGGGTGGGAATTGGCCACCAGTCAGTCTTAATGGTTCTGGTACTAAGATAACATTGAATTCTCTAGGAAGACATGTCATACCAGTTTCCTCAAGTGACTTCAATAAACACCTTGAACCACTTTGTAGTGATACTTTGAAAGACACCAACTCTAATGAGCAGCATTCTTCTTCAACTTTGGGTTTAACTGAAGTAGAAGTGAACCAGCCACACCATGCCACGGAGCTAATGGTGACTTCTGATCATACTGTACCTGATGATACTGCTCAGGAACCAGAAGAAAAAGAAACAAAATCACCCAGTGATGTAGACATTTCTGCCCAGCCAGCTCTTTCAAATTTTATAAGCAAGTTAGAACCTGAAGTATTTAACAGTTTGGTTAAAATCATGAAAGATGTCCAGAGAAATACTGTGAAATTTTACATTCATGAAGAAGAAGAGAGCGTGCTCTGTAAAGAAATAAAGGTAACTAAAAGAGAAGTTTATATGTTGTATGAACTTGTCATGTTGGGTCTGACCTCTATAAAAAATTATTGTTTTAAAATATATTTTCATAATTTAATGCAGAATGGAATGAAAGACTTGAGTTCAACTAAACTGAAACCTTGTGATGTAAATATCTTAGAATTTAGATTATTGTTTTAAAGACCATTGTTACATACTGCAAATACCTTTAAACTGCTCAAAGATTTTAAATATTTCATACTTGGGTTTTTAATGACAGGGAGGGAAAGATACAGAGGGGTAAAGGAAGTTGTATTTACCCCATGGGTTTTATCAAATAAAAAAATAAAACTGTCCAGGAATAACCTAATGATAATATATTTTGGTGTTTCTTGATACCTGATCATGTCAGGTTCCCTATAGCCTTTATTGAGCAAAAAATACTATGATCCTGGGAAGACTCCCCAGTCATGAAAGATTCTTCACTGCAAGATTTTTTTTTTCTACTGAAGTTACAGAGTAGATGAGGGTTTTTGGTTTTAAAAAAGAACAACACATGTATTTGTGTGTGTGTATAGGGTTAGACATAGGTCTATAAAATAATAAGTATGTAAATTATATATCCAAACAGTTCTATGGGTTTAATAATAAGCAATTAGAATTCACTAAACTGTAGGATTTTAATTCCTTAAGGGAATGCCTTAGGTTTTAAAATAAATATGTGCTCCACTTACAGAATTTACTTGCCATGATGAATTTCTGATTGTTTTGTAAGAGGAAGCAGAAGAAACTATAAATAAGTGGCTTTTAAGCCCAGAGTGACCCAGAAACTCCATGTTGCTGATATGTTCTGAGCCTTTGTCACTTTGGGGATCTCCTATTAATGTCAGCATGCTTCATGTGGTGTGCCCAGGAGAACCGAGCATGGAAATGCAAGAGAGTGCTCAGTGTGTCTTTAATTCCTTGTGGTTTCTTGGGAGGATGCAACCAGACTTACTAGGAATTCAGTTCCTTGGTTGCATTTTGCCTTGTATGATTGAACATAGAGCTTCTCGATTTTTTTCCCACCTCCAGAACATGTGCCCAAGGATGGTACTCTTTGGGCCATAACTGCATGTTGGTGTGGGGCTAGATGAGAACCAAGGGCCTAGTGTACTCAGCATTACTCCACCTCCCCCCACCACAATTTGAAACTGATTATAACACACAGGAAATGCTTTTAATTCAGTCTGGCATGGATTAAGTCATATTTCTGTTGTTTAGGGGTGGGAAAGCTTTGATTTACAAATCTGATAGGAAATCAGATTGGAACTTTAATTCTTTTAATCAATATCCATTGGAATATTTCTGGCAAAAATGTTACAAAGAATAAAAACTGTGAATAAAATGTTAAGTTTCCTAAAGATTTCTGGAGTCAAACTGATTTGTTATTGTACAGTAAAAACTCGATATAAAGACTAATTTGGGTGAGGGGGGTGTCTGTTAAAGCCAAAAGTCCATTATATAATAAAGTAGGTTTTCCGAATGCGTATGTTAAGAAATTGATAAATTAGTTTACATGTTTTTACTTCTGTAGACACATTTGTGTAATTAAAATTAAGTATGTATGAAAAGTTTAATTTCACAGAAATGTTTTCTGTTACAGAATTTAAGATGTATACTGAATAGGTATAGTAAATGCTTGCATTCACTAGTCACTAAGAGTAAACAAATGCACACGACTGGGGCATGGTGTAGCGCACGTCAGAACATCGGCTGGCACGTGTTGAAACTGCTGCAGAAAGAGTCACGCTACGTGACAACAGTTCATTTGCTGAACACTGTTTATGAGTGGTGACTCTGGATTTAAATATGTATACTATAGTTGCAGATACGTACTATTTATGTCGGCGAAATTACCAGTGTTTTGTTTTTTTTTTCCAACACGGGCTTATTCGCTAAAATTTGATTAAAATAACAGTGAATTAATAATAAAAAAAATAACCTGTAAATTTAATTATAAGCAAATCTTGGTTAAAAGCATTTTAAAATTAACAGGGTGTTAATTTTCACATGACATACAGACTGAAAAATTTGTCCATTAAATCTGAAGTCCGTTAAATCGAGGGTTTACTGTATGCATTAAAATGAACTCTCATTTAAAGTTCTTAATGTAAAAAGACCAAAAATTATAAGCAGGCCTGACAGTAATTTATCTTTTTATTACCTCACTGTAAGCTGCTCTCAAATCTGCCCAGAAGCTTTACAGGTTAAATAAAAACCAAACTGTTTTGATCTACTTTAGTTTGGGGCTCATTAGAAACAACCCCTTTTGGGTGATACAAAGACCAGTAGACTGGGTGTGAGGTAAGCTGAGTTTAGATTTATGCTAACTAGCCTGCCAACCGTGAGAAGATGAATTTGCTCCTATGTCTGAGAAATGAGGAATGGGACTTCCAGGATCCTGCAGTTTGCTTCAGAGTTCAGGATTCCTCCAGCAAGCTAAGGGAGCTCTGCTTGGACTACTACCTGTGTCCTTTGAAAGGTAGTACCTTTTTGGGAATGTTGTGAATTAAATGAGCTACAGTGGTCAGAAAAGTGGTTGGTAACTCTGAAGGAGTATACCAATAACATTGCTACAGATAACCAAGGGCCTGCTTTGAAAGAAAGGGAAAATGGGAGTGAGGAAATGGTTAATGGTTGGGCTCTGGGTTGCCCAGACAAGTAGTGGAGCTGGGTTAAGAACCTGGGCTAATCCATTGTTTGTACTGTGTGTGTGTTTATACCCCACACTGGCATTTACTTGGCTTTGATTGCATAGCATTGTAACATGTGACTGTGACCATTCAGCTCTGAGCTTTAGATTCAGTAAGAGCAGACTTGATGATCCCTGAGGCCCTTGGATCTAGCTTAAGTTTATCAGTTTATTTTGCAGTTCTAATGTTAAATGGATGTTTGCAAAAGAGCTTTTTAATGTTGATTTAGTTTTCTTTTCTTAACAGGAATATCTTATCAAGTTAGGCAATACAGAATGTCATCCAGAACAGTTTTTGGAAAGAAGATCAAATTTAGATAAACTATTAATTATTATTCAAAATGAAGACATTGCAGGCTTCATTCACAAGGTAGACTAAGTCAAATTTACTACTTATTTTGCTTACAAAAACATCCTTATTATAGAATCTTACTGCCTTTGAAACTAAAACTGTTCATCCTCATAAGCTTTAAAGGAGATAAAACATTGAGGTTTGGATATTTAGGGCTGAGACCTAAAGGACCCTTCTATGAATCAGCTTGTGAGATTCAAGTCTGTACCCCTGCAAAATTTTAAATGGCAGCACATCACAAACCTTCTCTATCACTCGAGTCTGCTGACTCTCTTTATATTGTTGTCATCTCTTCATTTGTATGTCCCAGGTAAAACCCAATTTTACCCCCTTTGCCAAACTGGCCATTATCCCTTAGATTTGGAGGTACCCCATTTAGCCTTTTATATTATTATTCTTTATTGATTAAGGTATTACATATATGTCCTTATCCCCTCATTTCCCCTCACCCCCCTAGTGTCTGTGTCCATTGGTTATGCTTATATGCACGCAAACCCATTTAGTCTTATGAGCCTCTCTCAAGTCCTGCTGCCCTTTGAAAACTTTCCTAACTGTTCAGTATTATGTAGGTTCTTGCTGTCATTTGGATTCTGATTGTACTCACAGGGCCAGACAAGTTAGCATTTTTAATTGTTTCCAGATCTATTCTGCCTTTTCCTTAGAGTGTTCTCTAGTCATGGTAGGTACCCATTACATAAATATTGGTTTATAAATTTGGAAATAATGTTGGAAATACTATTTTGTGCTTGGCTTAGGTTAGCCATAGTGCATTTTGTTAATACTTCTCTTGTAGGTTACTTAACACTAGAGTCAGTTCATTCCCTTATCTGTCCTTATTTCTGTTTTTATTTTGGTACTTAAATAGGTACCTGGCCTGGTGACTTTAAAGAAGCTCCCCTGCGTTAGTTTTGCTGGTGTTGATAGTCTGGATGATGTTAAAAATCATACTTACAATGAATTATTTATATCTGGAGGTTTTATTGTGTCTGATGAATCCATTCTAAATCCAGAAGTTATCACAATTGGTAAGATTTATGCATTCTTTTGAGCACATAACTTCTGTCTTGCCTAAGTTTTCTTCAGATTATGAGACTGACGCGCTGCCTACTGCACTAAGAGGGCAACTTTAAGTTTTTCTTAATAACTCACTCACACTTGTTATTGTATTATCCATTCAGCCAGTCATAGATAATAGTACATTTCCATTCATTTTCTTGAGCTTTTTACCTCAAAATACCCATTCTTAGTCTTTATAAATAATTTCCTCTAAATTTGATCTAAAGCAAGCAAGGCTCTCTATACCTACTGCACTTGGATTACTTCTGGTTTATTGTTATCAACATGTTCTTTTTTATAATGTGTAGATGTGATGTTCTCAGATCTAAAAGAGAATATAAAAATGTGTCTTCTTTAGAGGTGGGGGAGAGAAAGAAAATACTACTTAGGAATGTAGGTGTTTCTACACAATATCACCATACACTTCTTTTGTAATTAAGTTTGGGTGGTTGTTATTTATTGAATTTAAAATCAACTTCATTATCTCTAACAGAGAACCTTAAAAATTTTTTGACATTCCTTGAAGAACTTAGTACTCCAGAAGGAAAATGGCAATGGAAAGTCCACTGTAAATTTCAGAAAAAACTAAAGGAACTGGGCAGGTAAGATTTCAAAAAAAACCTGTATGATGGTTGTTGATTTAACATTTTGTGCATGTGGATGTTGACAAAATTTCTTTCTGAATTTCTCTGTGTTTATAGATTATGGATGCTGTTCAGTTTTTCCTTAGCCAGCCATAAGGGAATGTGATACTAAATTATTCTAACCTATTTGCAAGTGATATTGTTTAGGTAGAAGTTTGCTGAAGTTCTATTTATGTATATAGGTAAAATTGGTTTAACCTTTGCTACTTGGGGGTTTTGAATAATAATCAGAATGGAATAATCAGTAGTCTTTATTGTTTTTACTGAAGTGTGTATGCTAACTAGATCAGGCTCTCTCCCATTTGAGGATTACCTTATGCTGCTATTTTAATAACAGCACACTTAAATGAGACAAAGATTGGTCTCACCATGATATAGGGATTTGTGATCAGGACATTTGCTTATGTCCTAATCACCTGCATGGCCAGAAGTCACTTCTCAAAGCGTGAACCTTGGAGCAACAATCACTTTGGGAGGCTCCACAAACAATTATGTAATCAGATGAGTTTGGGATCCTGTATCTTACTACTAGAGAGTCCATACAATGTATTTACATATGTAAGGATCTGACAAACTCTGTAGTTAAGAATAACTATTCTTTTTTACATTTTGTCAACCAGCATTTCTTAGACCACAAAATTTTTCTAATATTGATATTCCATGGTACACACTTAGGGAAATTCATGCTTAAATAATTTTAAAGTGTTTAACTTTTGGTAGTAATTTTTTTTTTCTTCTTTTAATCCTCACCTGAGAATACTGAATTACTTAATTTCACAGATTTTAGAGGGAGAGAAACTGGGGGTAGGGGGCAGAGAAACATGGATTGGTTGCCTCCCATATGTGGTTTGACCAGGGATCAAACCCACAGCCTAGGCATGTGATGTGACTGGGAATTGAACTTGGAACCTTTTTGGTGTAGGAGACAACACGCCAACTAACTGAAGCCACCCAGCCTGGCGGTAGTAATTCACTTTTTAAAAGCTTGTTTTACCATCACATCTTATCTTTACCTAACAGATAGCAGTACTGAGGCCCAAGGTCTAACTTGTACAAAGTTAATACCATCCTATTCCTGACAGCAGTCAGTAATTTGTACCATTTGTTGTTCATTTCTTTTTTTGTTACTCATTTATGCCTTCACTAAAGTTCTAAATTGGAGAAAATAAAGAGAACTGTAATTTGTTACTTAGTGACTGGTTGAGATTTTAGTCTACACTGAATAGCTGGCCCTCAAACTTTGCCTGCAGAGAAAGCCCCTGAACTTTACACGTGGTTTGCACAATTGCCGCGCTCTCTCTCTCCTAAGCAGCATCCCTGTATCAGGCAGTGGGCTAAGCAGTGCAGTTGTCATTAGTTGCCTCAAGTTAGAGACTATAGTTTTAATTTGAAGCACAAACTTCCATAGTAAATTTTAGGAGATACTGAACTACTTAATTTCACAGATTGAATGCTAAAGCTCTAAGTCTGTTGACGCTTCTGAATGTCTATCAGAAGAAACATCTGGTTGAAATTTTGTCTTACCACAATTGCGATTCACAAGCTCGAAATGCTCCAGAATTGGACTGTCTTATTAGACTTCAGGCTCAGAACATACAGCAACGACACATAGTCTTTTTAACAGGTAAGCAGTGGTCTTCAGCTTTCTACTATGAATATAAATGTGGATGAAAGGATTTTGACTGTTAAGCTATGATTTTGAAAAGGGTGGAATTTTAGGAGGGCTGGGAGCAGGCATCATCATTTGTCCATGTACATTTTCAAGTATTTTACACTCAAAACATTTTCTTTTTAATTTAGAAAAGAATATCCAGATGCCCTCCAGTTATACAGATAGTGGAATAGTAGTTGCATCTGCTGAAGCTTTTATGCAAAACTTTAAAAATCTCGTGGGCTATCACAACTCGGTCACAGAAGAAAACCTTCCACTGCTTGGTGCTAATGAGAATCTTGAGTCGCAGTCAGGTAATGTTTTAGTAGTTTTCATTTTCTTGAAGGCAGACAGAAAAAGAGGAATGGTTTCACTATTTCCATATGATGAGATGCCTATTTTGAAACCACTCACACCTCAGGTAAAAAGCTTCAGGGGAAGTGTTTCAATGAATGTATCATTTTTAGTATACACAAAATCTCATTTATTATACAGTAGTCAATACAAGCTGTTAGTTTCTGTGGACTGCATACTATAAAGTAGGCATTTTCTCTTTGAGGTATTTTCTCTTTGAGGTATTGTAAGCTTTATTGGCTGCTGTTGTCAGCGAAGGGGTTATATTTTTTAAAAGGACACCAGAAGTGGGGATTTGGCATTGGGGTACTAAATATCCCCAGATGTACAAAGTAATTTAATACAAAGTAGTAGGGATATCCATAGCTTTAGTCTTTTGTGCAATGGCCTCTGCTTTGGTTCCAGGTTTTATGCAAAAGATGTCTTTTTGTTTTTGATGAAAAGCAGAGATCATTTGATAGAGCTTACCAAGTTTAGTAATCCAGTGAAGCTAGATGTCAAGAGTTTTTATTTTGTATTTGTCTTGTCAAATACTGAATTACCGTATAACTTTAGATGCTGTTTTGACATTAATCCCTTTGGAGCTGGGAGTTGGGATTTCCCAACATTAAACGTGAACACATTTCGCAGAAGCTTTTAGCATCGGATTATCTGGACATTCACACCTAGTGTGAGTGTTGTGACTAAGTGAACTTGTGGCAGAAGACCAAGATTTAAGGGATTGTGGACTTGCAGACCCTGACGCATTATGTTGTGTGAGTAGTGTATAATTTTAAAATTTAAATTGTGTATTTCAATAGAGTAGGACTTTTTGTTTTTTAAATGTAGCTCTTTTAGAAAACGATGAAAAGGATGAAGAGGATATGTCTCTGGATTCAGGGGATGAAATCTCACAAATAGAAGTGTACAGCAGTTCAGAAATATTGGCGAAAGAGACCAAAGGATCACGTGGAACAGATCAAAATAAGAATATTCAAATTGAGTTGCAATCGTCTCTTGACGTGCAAAAAAGTTTATTAGAAGATAAGACTTACCAAATTGATTCTGAAGAGAGAGCTTCTATTGATGTAAGCTCTGAAGGACAGAACAATTCAGCTGAACAAGATTCATATAACAACTTTCAGGTTTATCAAAATCAATTAAATATGTCCCATCAGTGTAGTCATTTTAATGTTCTCACTCACCAGACATTTTTGGGAACACCATATGCCCTTTCATCAAGTCAGTCTCAAGAAAGTGAAAATTACTTTTTATCTGCTTATACTGAAAGCTTGGGGGAAAAATGATTTTCCAGGCCATCTTCAAAAGAAAAATAATTACAGTAACTTTTTTTTACATAGATTGTTAATGGACTTTTTCTGTTTCTTAAAAGTGAATTAACAATTTATATTTCATTCTTTAAGCAAGAGGTTTCTGTCCTTTCTCAAATGTTTTCCCCCTCTTATTTAAATCATGATGGCCTGTAACAGTTAAAGCATATGAAAATTGAAATAAATATATATATATATTTTTAACATATATTGTACTTGAATTATCTCATGTTGGCACTTTTTAAGTTTTATGTTTGTATGTCATCTGTACTTTGGCTTCAAATTGAAGTCTGTTTTATATATAAAACTAGGTGTTTGCAAAAGGATAGTAAACAGCAATGGCTTTCCTCTATTGTTAGATGATACCAACTACTTTGCTGAAATGATGTATCAACTATTGTATTTATTTTCACTTAAGCTTTTGTATAGTGTTTTTATACAGGTATAAGCCAGTGATATTAATAAATATTTACAGGATTTTGGCTCAATACCTCAAGATTTATCCAACAATTCTGTTTCATTTTTTTAGATAATAAACTATGTACATAAGACTTAGGCCTTAATACCAGGCAGCATTTTTTTTTCTTCTGGCATGTTGCTAAAATTCTGGTCAACCTATTATTTTAGAGTACTTGGTAATTATAATTTCCAGTGCTTGTGTGGCCCTTGACTTAGCCAAATTCAGTTTCAAAAAATAGGTTTATTAAAGGCACTGGACAGATTTGGAACAAACCCTTTGCCTATAAATTTTTAAACTTATAGTCTTAGAAAAGTATCTTTTTGAGGTGGTAAGTACTTAAATGCTAGATTAAAATAACTTCTTAAATTCATAGATAAGTGTGTGGTGGAGACAAATTTTAAACCCCACAGCTACTGCCAATAACTGCCTCTCCATTACTAATGCAAACTTGTAAATGTTTTTGAAAAAAACTGTAGTTCCTACAATAAAAGTCATAAAAACAGGAAGAAAAGAAAAAATTACCATGTGAGCCTAAATGGAATCGGTTATTTTTGTAAAAGTTGGGATATATTAAACCAGACTTTTCCTTTGGCACTTCAAAAGAAGACTTTTAAATCTTTTATAGAGCAAAATACATAGGTATTTAAAAAGTGTGGAAGAACATTGTCTATTAGCAGATTACAGACTCCAGGCTGTGTTAAGGTAAGTCCTAATACCCAGATTGTGACAGAGCAGAAAACTGTTTTATTTTTAAAAAATTATTATATATACATATACAGCATTTTACTACAGAATATACAAGTTTTAAATAAGCATTTAAAAATAAATCTAGGCTATTTGAAAAAAAAATACAGTTAAGCAATGAGGACATTTTATAATTTAGAAGACAAATGTGAAGGATTTGATTTTCTATATTGAAAATGAAGAACTAAAATTATCTTCTTGATTGGCAGCTAAAGGCATGAGATTAGTTTCCAACTCCCTTTGCTTCTGGAGAAGGCCCTGAAATCACATCGATATGTTAGTAAGGTGTGTAGCAGACTTGTAAATTATTCCTATTTTACCCTGTTAATCCAGAATTGTATTAAGCTCAGATACTTGGCTACAGTTTAAGCTTTGTCATGTTAAAATTTAATGACTCAAAAAAATTCACACACTAGACTTTCTTAGTTTGATATTGTGTAGCTATTACAATATTTGAAGATTATATTTTTAGTATAGAAACAAATAGGGATGACTTTTTTTAAAGTCAATATAATTATGGGGCTGAGATCTCCCCCTCTTCCTGTCTGCCAAATGCTCTAGTGTTTATCTTGCCTGCACTAACATTAGTGGCTAATACAAAGCCCTGCTGGATGAATGTGTACATCATATTCCTTCATCCTGACCTGTCTTCACAAAGAAATTTTAGGTAAAAATCTAAATCTGTATGAAACTAAACCTATCATTAAAAAACAGAACAGTTTTCTTCATAATCCTGTGTTAGTAAGGATGATTTTCTAGGTCTATAGAAAGAACTAGTAAGCAATACTTGAATCACCAACTTGCAATGCAAGAGGCATTGTTGGTAAATGACTTAACATGGAAAAAGGCTTTCCTAAAATGGCAGTGTATTTTCCCCAAATATAAAAAGCACACTGTGAATCAAAACTGCACAAAAAAATTTGCAAGCCACTATTTTTTTTTTAAAGCTAACTAATGGAGAAAAATTATAGCCTTAAATAGTGATTTTTATTTTTACCTAAGAAAGATTAGAATTCACAGTAATTGGTCTGGAATAAAAAGTAGTCTGAGTAAGGTTATTCGTATAATTTCATATTGAATTCTATTATTCTTTGGGATTTGTGTCAATGTTCAATTCCAAACACTGCCAACACATCCACTTTTAAAAAGCGTGAACTGCATTTCTAAGAATCTCTTATACCATCATTGTATATTTATTTTCTGCCTTTGGTTTTAGGGCCTTATTGATTGGTCATGTCTTACAATGTATGCATTTGTTTTTCATTCAATAAAAATGTCTTAATATTTGAACTGTATCATTATTTCATGCTGGAAATTCTTAAAACATGGCTAAGACAAACTGAAAGACTTAAAATGTTTCAATTCAAGAATAACATATATAGGGTGGGGCTAAAGTAGATTTCCAGTTCTTACAGAAGATACAAAAATATAAACTGTTTCACATAACTATAAACCGACTTTTTCCCCAACCCTGTAGATATTTTTTTTTTTAAACTGGGATGCAGTCACATAAATCATGTAACCAACCAGGCATTTGGTAAAAACAGTCTTCCCAACACAACACTAGAAAAGTCACATCCACACTTCATAAAAGTTCATACCTGTCTCAGTTCTGATAGTCCCTTTAGGATTGCTTGCTGTCTATCCCTGTTTTTCACCAAGTTAGGATTAAGAAGTGGGTCCCTGTCCGAGTCAAATAGCTGTCGTTGTTCTTGGTCACAATCTAAAGCCAGATGAAAATGACAAAAACATTTCTGATATATATAGCACTATGCTATAATATATTCTAAGGATTCATAATGAATTTATGTCCTAGGAAAGCACCGAGCAAAATTTAATAATGGACCTCAAAAAACTTGGGCAAACCTTGTTATGACACTTTCTAGGATAGGAATACCAATTTTGAATTTACAATTAAAGGGGAGAATACTTACTATGTGGATTTGGGTACTGAGGATCCTGGGTTAGAGGCCTAGACAATGGTGCATCTGGATCAAGGTAATAGATCTCATTGGTTCGAACATAGGGAATAAAATGAAATGGTTCAGAAATCCTGGGCGATAACTCTGTTTGACTGCCTCCTGAGATCAGATTCTCTCTTTCGTAATTACTCTTTTTCAGTGTCTGTTGAGTTCTGTTTTTCATCACAGGAACTGGTGGTGATTGAGACCTGTATTTTTAAGAAACAACAACATAGGGACTAATGTAAATTGTATATTTCAGATTAACCATGTCTAATCTTTAATTACATTTCAATTTATCCTCAATGTACTTATAACACCTTTAGAAACAGAATGGGATTAAGTTGAGTTTTTAATAATACTTGCTAAAGATATTTATACTCTACTGGGGGTGGGGTAGGGATTAAACTACTAGAACCTGGGGGTCAACGCTAGCAAGGTTACTTAATTCTGAAGTTTCTCAATTCATCATAAAGTAATGTACTTACATCTGACCTAAACTTGCTGTTGCAGGGGGGGCAAACTTTTTGACTCGAGGGCCACAATGGGTTCTTAAACTGGACCGGAGGGCCGGAACAAAAGCATGGATGGAGTGTTTGTGTGAACTAATATAAATTCAAAGTAAAGGAGCGGAGGGGAGAGCAAGAGAACCCTCCGCTCTTTTGGCTCCGCGGGCCGGATAGAACAGCCGAACAGGCCGGATCCGGCCCGCGGGCTGTAGTTTAACCACGGCTGTGTTAGAGCCATATTCTGAGACAACTCTGAACCAGCTATTTCTTACATAAAATAAAAATTCTAACAGTTATAAGTCTCTCATTGGTTAATTGAATTTTTCATCCCCCCACACAATCCAAGCAGAATGTCTTAGATTGACACTGTTTACATACCTAAACCCAATCCAATTTAGCCTTCAAAATCTAGGTGATTTTAAATGCCAGCTACCCTTTCCCTTAAACCTCTATTCCTCACCTCAAAATCACACTTGTTTCTGTCTTCATATATATATATATATATACTTGACCTCACCTCTATTTTGAGCAAATATTTTGTATCTCTTGTACCACATACACAGTACTAAGTAACTATGGAAATCAATCTATTCATAACATACCTTTCTTTGCTGAAATAACTAATTTTCAGAGGTTCTTCTTCCTAAAAGATGGATAAAAGCAGAAAGTAGTAATGGTATTTGCATATGTTTCCACAATACTTTGTGTTTTTGTTGAAAAAAATCTAAGGATAAAAGATACTAGATAGACTTTGTAACTTTCCAAAGTCAGAACCAATCCATTTTCTGATTTTATAAATTATCCTGTCTATATGGATCATAAGTTCTGAATGGGTATTTGAATAAAGAACAGCTTTAATCAATATAAGATTTAAGGGTAAACTTTTCTATAAAGGACAAGATAGTAAACATTGGCTTTCTAGGCCATGTGGTCTCTGTTGCAACTACTCTAAACACAGCAGCTATTGTGTGAAGCCAGCCAAAGATAATATATAAAAGAATGAGCATAGCTGTGTATCAACAGAATTTTATTTACAAAAGCAGACAAAAGGATTGATTTGCCCATGGGCCATAGTTTGCCATCCTCCAGTATAAACCAAAGAAAACTTCTAGAACTCCAGTTCAGACATAGAAACAGCTTTGTGAAAACATGCGTGTGGGGAACTGTTTTCAATCTAGAACATCAATACATGCTCTTAAAATATATTTTAAGATAGAAGAGCTTTCTTTACCTTTTTGACTAAATGCCACCTGAAATTTGGCTCAGTTTCTTGATGAGATGAATGAAGAACTGGTGAAGTGCCTCTGTTTTGAGAGAGGTTTCCAGGATTATTTCTTTCTACTAAATGTAGCAGTTCCATTTGCCTTCTTACTTTTTTTTCTTCTCTCTGCTTTTGAAGCTGTTTAGGGTACTTTTCTGATGCTGGAATATGCCCTTTGAGTGGCTTATTTATATTCCATTCAGGTCTTTTAGAACATTTCTTCATATGTTTTGTTTGTTTCTCTGTTCTTGTGAACTGATTACACTGGTCATTACACCAACTGTTTTCTTTTTCTAAGTTGGCTCCTTTATTCTGACTTCTTAGTTCTTGTTTGTTTTTCTGAGTGTTAAACTGTTCATTAAATTCTGCAGGAATCTCAGGAGATGAACAATGTATAATTTCCCTTTCTATTACTGATCCACGGTATGATTCTGCACTGGTGAATATTGCAATATTTAAGTCATCTGAAAAAAGAGCTTAATATGATTCTTAAAATTATGGTTAAAATATACCTAACAAGATTTACCATTTTAAAATAAGAGTTGTTGTATTAATTACTGCCCTCTAAAACCTTTTTCTTAAAATACATTCTATACCCATTAAATACCCTCCCCCCCTTCAAAGCCCCTGGCAACCACCATTCTACTTGTTTCCATGAATTTTACTACTAAGTGCCTCATGTAAGTAGTCACACAGTATTTGTCTTTTTGTGACTGGCTATTTTCACTTAGCATAATGTCCTCAATTCATCCATGTTGTAGAATGTGTCAGAATTTCTTCCCTTTATAAGGCTCAATAATACACACTGTATACCACATTTGTTTATCCACTCATCTGTCAAGGGACACATAGGTTGTTTCCATTGTTAATAATGCTGCTATGAATATGGGTGTCCAAATATCTTTTAGAGATCTTACTTTCCAGTTCTTGCAGGTATACAAGAATTCCTAGATCATAATGATTTTCTATAGTGGCTACATCATTTTATATTCCCACCAATAATGCACAAGGGTTCTAATTTCCTCCATTAAAACATTAAAAAAATCTATTTTTATTGATTTCAGAGAGGAAGGTAGAAGGATATAGAAACATCAATGATGAGAAAGAATCATTAATTTGCTGCCTCCTGCACACTCCACACTGGGAATCAAACCGTGACCTCCTGGTTCATGGGTCAAAACTCAACCACTGAGCCTGCGGCTGGGCTTTTAAACCATTAAGTGTACAGTTCAGTGGTATCAAGCACACCTTCAATGCCACACAATTTTAGAACCTTTCATCACCCCAAACAGAAACCCTGTACCCACTAAGCAGAATCTCCCATTTCATACACTCACCCAACCCCAGCAAGCTCCACTCCACTTTCCATCTCTAAATTTGTTCACCCACCCTAGGTTTCTTAAACAAGTGGATCTTCTATGCCAGGGGTGGGCAATCATTTTTTCTGCCAAGTGCCATTTGGATACTTACAACATCATTTGTAGGCCATACAAATTATCAACTTAAAAATTAGCCTGCTATATTTGGTCAAACGTCATTAACTCACCCCTAATGCCTTGGCAGGGCTTTTTACAATCTGCAGGCCGGATATTCCCCACCTTTGATTATGTTATACTATATATCAACTTCATATGATTCATTTGTAGCATCACATAATATAGACCATTTTTTAAGACCACTTTTTAAACAAAACCTTCCACAGGATTGTCTTGGCTTTCACTTGAATATATAAACACCATATGTAATACCATCTTGTATACCTAAGTATAGTTCTGAGAAAAAGTCTACATTTTTTCTATCAATGGTAACTGACAAACTTTTCATCAAAAGCAATATAAAAAATATCTTGTGAGATGTGAAGTTTTCTTAGTTTGAAATTAGCAAAGTACATAAAAATAAAAGGATCTGGAAAATATCCTTCAGTCGTTTTCATTCCAGAGGAACTGGGGAAAAAGGACTCTATTGGAACCAAATTTTCAGGGAAATGTTGCTGTTAATATAAAGTCACATTGCATTTCATGTTCTTTTACCATTTATATGTCATAAGCATCTACAGACTCAAGTGGTGGACGTTTTTAAATTAAATTCAAAATATTGTGGCAGTTAACTAGTTTAAGTCCTTATCTCATATCTCACATACCATTGTGCTTTCCCTGCAGATTATTGCTGAATCACATACAACCTTTCACTTTTTTCCATTCTAAAAAAACGCTCAAGAAAATTTCCAGTATCTTTTTTTCATATATATATATATATATATATATATATATATATATATATATATATGGCTAAGTTACCTACCGTACGTCCGTCTGACCAGCACATATGACATGCAATGGCAATTTAAAAATAAACGTTGACTCGTGCATGTGTGATACATATAAAGCTCTCGCTGGTGCCAATCTAGGCAGAGTAGAATATTCCTACCTGAACCCGTTTTTGGACATGGTCAGTTATATGTTGCTTTCTCTCGAGTTCGAAGAGCATGTGACGTTAAAGTTGTAAATACTTCATCACAAGGGAAATTAGTCAAGCACTCTGAAAGTGTTTTTACTCTTAATGTGGTATACAGGGAGATCTTAATTTATTAGTCATTGTTTCTATCAATGTTTTTATATCATACCTTTGTTATATCATGTTATTGTTAATTATTTTTATATACATTTTACTAATTTTCTTTCATCTCTAACACTTCTATTATAGACAAAGGGCGAATAGCAATAGTAAAATATTTTTTCTAATTTCCTTTCAATGTGCACAAATCTGTGCACCGGGCCACTAGTTACATTATAATATTCAGTGATGTGCTCAGCTAGCACAGCTGTACTGTATAACCAACTGAACAACCACTTTGCAAAGACTTTATGATTAGAATTTTAAATTTACAAGTAACTAAAGGGCTCTTTATTCTGTTCCATTGACCTATGTGTTTGATAACAAAATGACTAATGGGAAGGTAGCACATACAGAGTAGATTTCCTGGACAAAAGAATGATTCATGTCCTAGGTGGGACAGTACAAGATTTCATCACACCACTCAGAATGGCATGCAATTAAAAATGTATTGTTTCTTTCTGGAATTTTTCATATAAAATTTTTGGACCACGGTTAATCAAAGTTAACGTAAAGTGAATCTGTGGATAAGGGAGGGCTATAAGATACTCACTTCAGATGTAAAGACACACACAAACTAAAAGTAAAGAGATGATAAAAGAAGGACATTATATAATGATAAAAAGATCAATCGAACAAGAGGATATAATGTGTAAATATTTATGTACCCATAAATATGAAGTAATTATTAACAGACATAAAGGAAGAAATAGCAATGTAATAATAGATGTTAATACCCCCACTTACATCAGAAAACCAATGAGAAAATATTGACCATACATGAAATGTGTAGACCAGATGTAATATACACAAAACAGCCCAACCAAAAGCAACAGAATGCACATTTTTCTTGATTGCACACAGATTATTACCCAGGATAGATCATGTGTAAGAGCACAAAACAAGTCAGTAAGTTTTTGAAGACTGAAATCATACCAAACACTGTTTTCCAACCACAATAGTATGAAACTAAAAATTAATTACAAGGAAACTGAAAAATCACAAACATGTGGATATTAAACAACATGCTACTCAATAACCAATGGGTCAAAGAAGAAATCAAATTTCAAAAAATACCCTGAGACAAAATGGAAATACAACCGAAAGTTATGGGATGGAGTGACAGCAATTCCAAGAGGAAAATTCATCACAATAAATGCCTACATCAAGAAATAAGAAAAATCTCAAACGAACAACCTAATTATACCTTAAGGAACTAGAAAAAGAATGACAAAAGTTAATAGATGTTAGGAAATAAAGAACACAGCAGAAATAAAAAAAAGAGACTAAAAAGACAATAGAAAGGATCACTGAAACTAAGAGCTGGTTCTTTGAAAAGATAAAATTGACAAACCTTCAGCTAGATTCACCAAGAAAAAGAGAAAGGTCTCAAATCAGAAATGAAAGATATGTTATAGCTGATACCACAGAAATATGAAGAATCATGAGACTACTATGAAAAATTATATACCAAGAGATTTTAGAATCTGTAAGAAATGGATAAATTCCTAGCAACATAAACTAACAAGACTTAATTGTGGAGAAATATTTAAACAGACTAGTAAGGAGAATGAGTAATCAAAAACCTCCCAACAAACAAGTCTACAACCAGATTGCTTCACTAGTAAATTCTACCGAAATTCAAAGAAGAATTATTACCAATCCTTTTACAAAATAATTAGATAAGGAGGGAATGCTTCAAAGCTAATTTTATAAAACCAGCATTACCCTGATACTGAAACCAGAAAAGTATGCCACAAGAAAGTATAATCACAACCCAATATCCCTCATGAACACACATGCAAAAATCCCCACCAAATGTTAACAAAGTGAATTCAACAATACATTAAAAGAATTACACACCATGAGGAAGTTTGATTTATTTCAGGGACACAAGGATGATTCAATACACACAAATCAATCAATGATACACCACTTTAATAAATAAAAATTACAGGTTATATGATCATCTCAATAGAGGCAGAAAAGCATTTGACAAAATTCAACTTACATCCTATATAATAAAAGGCTAATATGCAAATAGACCGAACAATGGAACGACCAATTGCTATGACGTGCACTGACCACCAGGGGACAGACACTCAACACAGGAGCTGCCCCCTGGTGGTCAGTGCGCTCCCATAGAGGGAGTGCCGCTCAGCCAGAAGCCCTTGGCTGGGCTCACAGCTGGCAAGCGCAGCGGCAGTGGCAGGAGCCTCTCCCACCTCCCTGGCAAAGCTAAGAATGTTCAACTGACAGCTTAGGCCCACGGGGAGCGGGCCTAAGCCATCAGTCGGACATCGCCCAAGGGCTCCCGGACTGCGAGAGGGCACAGTCCAGGCTGAGGGACCCCCAAGTGCACGAATTTCGTGCGCCAGGGTTCTAGTTTATAATAAAAACTCTCAAGAGAGTATAGAGGAAATGTACCTCAACATAATAAAGGTAACATATGCAATGGTGAAAAGTTGAAAGCTTTTACTAAGAATAGGAACAAGACAAAAGACGCTCACCCTCACCACTTTTATTCAAGACTAGAGGCCCGGTGCACGGATTCATGCACTGGTGGGGTCCCTCAGCCGGGCCTGTGCTCTCTTGCAACCTGGGACTCCTTAGGGAATGTTGGACTGCCGGTTTCGGTCTAATCCCCAGGGCCTGTGGAGATTGGGCCGAAACCGGCAGTCTAACATCCCCCAAAGGATGTAGTAGCGAGTGAAGCAGCAGGCAGCCAAGGAGGAGCCCAAGCCTGGGCCGGGCGGCATGCTGCTCTGCTCATCCCAGCCCCACTGTGCCTGCTTCTGCTTGGTAGCACAATGCTGTGGAGGTGGGAGAGGCTCATGCCGTTGCAGCTGCGCTTGCCAGCTGTGAGCCCGGCGTCTGCTGCTCGTCAGTCAGCTGAGCGGTGCTCCCACTGTGGGAGCGCACTGACCACCAGGGGCAGCTCCTGTGTTGAGCATCTGCCCCTGGTGGTCAATGTGTGTTATAGTTACCGGTCAAACGGTCGCTCGGTCACTTAGGCTTTTTTATATATACTAGGTGTACCGGTTAATAACGCGGATTTTTTCAATAGATGGAGTTACACATATTTGGTATATATGCGATTTGATATGTATGCTATTTTGTTGTATTGACAAGAAGCTTCAAAACTTCATACGTCAAATTTGCTGGAGATGTTAACATCATAGATATTTTTGCACTTAAAAATGTCAAATTCCGTACCATACCAAAAAAAAAGAGCATTTGCGGGAAGTTTTAATTCATTATTTTATTTTGAAGAAAAGTGCTGAATACTTCGGGAAGCTTATGGTGAACATGCTCCATCTCAAGATACTTGTGAACGCTGGTTTAAACACTTTAAAAGTGATGATTTTGATGTGAAAGACAAAGAACGGCCAGGTCAACCAAAAAATTTTGAAGACCATTACAAGCATTATTGGATGAAGATGCATGTCAAACTCAAAAACAACTTGCAGAAAGATTAAACGTTACTCAGCAAACAATTTCTGATTGTTCACAAGCAATAGGAACAATTTTAAAGGAAGGAAAATGGGTACCACATCAACTGAACAAAAGACAAGTGGAAAACCAAAGTCACCAGTAAAATGTTGCTTCAATAGCATGAAAGAAAGTCTTTTTTGCATTGAATTGTGACTGGTGATGAAAAGTGGATTTTGAGAATCCCAAACGCACAGAATCATGGGTTGATCCAAATCAACCATCAACATCGACTGCAAGGCCAAATCGCTTTGGAAAGAACACAATGCTCTGCGTTTGGTGGTATCAGGAAGGTGTGGTGTAGTATGAGCTTCTAAAACCAGGTGAAACCATTAATACTGATCGCTACCAACAACAAATAATCAATTTGAACCACGCTTTGATCGTGAAACGACCAGAATGTTCCAGAAGACACGGCAAAGTAATATTGCTTCATGATGAAGCACCATCACACACTTCAAAACCAGTTAAAGACACGTTAAAAGATCTTCCCTGGGAAGTATTAACCCACCCGCTGTATTCACCAGATCTTGCTCCTTCAGATTACCACTTGTTCCAATTGATGGCACACGCACTTTCTGAGCAGCACTTCAAAACATATGAAGAAGTGGAAAATTGGGTCTCTGAATGGTTTGCCTCAAAACAAGAAAAATTCTATTGGAACAGAATACACAAATTACCTGAAAGATAGGGAAATGTGTAGCTAGCGATGGACATTACTTTGAATAAAGCACTTTTGATGTTTCTCTTGAAATTATCATGTTTTCTTATGACTATAAAATCTGATTAACGGTACACCTAGTATATACAAGAGGCCCGGTGTACGAAATTCGTGTGCGGGTAGAATCCCTTGGCCTGGACTGCATTCAGGGCCATATTCCCCAGCTGCCTGCAACTGGCTCCGCCCCCCCCCCCCCACCACCCACCCCCGGTTTCCCGTTCGCCATCGGGTGATTGGTGCCTGACGGCTGGGAAAGGGACCAAGAGGTGGTCAGTGCACCTCACAGTGACTGGTCCAGCGAATGTTCTGGTCATTCTGCCATTAGGGTCACTTTGCATATTACCTGGTGCATGGGTGGGGGCTAGCTGGCCTTCCCTGAAGGGGTCCTGGATTGGGGTGGGGGTCCCTGCTGGGGGCAGGGTCGACCTGTGCAAGGGGCCTGTGGTGGTTTGCAGGCCGGCCACACCCCCGATCAGGGTGGGGGATCCTGCTGGGGGGGCGGGAACTGGGCCCTGGGCAGTTTGCAGGCCGGCCACGCCCCCGGCTTTGTCAGGAAGGATGTCCAGAAGACATCTGGTCTAATTAGCATATTACCCTTTTATTAGTATAGAAGATATAGACTAGAGGCCCTGTGCACAAATCCATGCACAGGTGGGGTCCTTCGGCATGGCCTGCGGGGATTGGGATGATACTGGCAGTCCAATGCCGCCTGCCCCTCCTGGTCATCCTGGCCCCGCTGCCCCTGCTGCAGGCTCACACCCAGTCAGTTCTGATTGGGAGAGGCTCTGGCCCTCCGGGTGGGCAGTAGGACACCCTTGCCAGCTCGGGATCTGGATCCATCCCGCTGATGTTTGTGCCGGTTGTTGGGAGCCACCTGGCATCTGCTTTTAAAGCATTTCTTCCTTGTGGAGTGTCTAGGGAGGGGAAGCGGCTGCAGTGGGCCGGTCATTCAGTTGCTTAGGCTTTTATATATATATTGCTTGCTAAGATAGGGAAGCAACTTAAGTGTCCATGAATGAATGAATTAAGAAATTTAGTATGAATACATACAATACTCATACTCACAATGGAATATTATTCAGCCATAAAAAATAATGAAATCTTAATATGTGAGTCAACATGGATTGACCCTGAAGACATTATGCTACCTGAAATAAGTCAGACAGAGAAAGACAAATACCATATACTAGTAATCTCACTTATATGTGGAAACTTAAAAAACAAGAAACTCAAAGATATAGAGAACAGTTGGTGTGGTAGAGGAAGTGGGTGAAATTGGTGAAAGGGTCAAAACAAACAAATTTCCAGCTATACAATAAGACATGGAGACATAACTTACATCATGGTAACTACAGCTAACCATTCAACAGTGTGAAGGTTAGAGGCATCAACTTTCAGCAAAATTGAAAATCCACATATAACTTCAGTTGGGCCTGCATATTCAGATTCCCAGCAGCAGATTAACCCTTGAACAACACGGGTTTGAAACTGTGTGGATCAATGGAGCTACACAGGTCAATTAGAAAAAACACACATATAACTGGACCAGTACAATTCAAGCCCATGTTGTCAATGGTCAACTGTATTAAAAATACCATACTGAATATTTGCAAGTTGCTAAAAGCATAAATCTTAAAAGTTCTCATCAATAGAAAAAGTTTTAACTCTATATGGTGCTAAATGTTCTTGTGGTGATCATTTAGAAAATATAAAAATTTTAAATCATGATGTTGTACACCTGAAACTAATATATGTCAATTATACCTCAATTGAGAAAAAAAAAAAAAAGGTAAAGAGAGCAGAAAGTTATTTTAAAAACAGAAAAAAAAGATTTTTCAGACAGATAGGTAAAGGCCTGAAAGAATTCATGTAAGAATGAAGACCTATGATAATGGTACCCACCCAACATGAATATTACCTTGTTACTATGTAAAACTTTTATTTTTTATTTATTTATTTTTTAAAAATATATTTTATTGATATTTTACAGAGAGGAAGGGAGAGGGATAGAGAGCTAGAAACATCAATGAGAGAGAAACATCGATCAGCTGCCTCCTGCACATCTCCCACTGGGGATGTGCCCGCAACCAAGGTACATGCCCTTGACCGGAATCGAACCCGGGACCCCTCAGTCCGCAGGCCGACGCTCTATCCACTGAGCCAAACCGGTTTCGGCTCTATGTAAAACTTTTAAATGAACATGCTCAACATCATTAGTTACTCAACATCATTAGTTCACAATTATAATTGTGAACAAAGATATAGAGTAATTGGAACCCTCATACACTGCTTATGTGGAAATAAAAAATGGTACAAGTAAAAAGAAAAAAAAATGGTACAAGTATTCTGGAAAACAGTTTGGTAGTTCCTCAAAGTGCTAAGCATACAGTTACTATATGGCTTAGCAATGCTATTCATCTCTCCCAGGAGCCCTGAAAGTATATGTCTACACAATAACTTGCACATGAATGTTCATAGCAGCATACTCATAATAGCCAAAAAGTAGAAGTAACCCAAATACCCATCAACTGATGAAGGAATAAACAAATTGTAGGACATTCATAAAATGAATATTATTCAGCAATAAAAGAAAATGAAGTACTAACCCGTAACACAACATGAATGAACCTTAAAACATTATGTTTAAGTGAAAAAAAAAATCCAGACACAAAAAGACCACACATTAGGTATGATTCCAATTATATGAAATGTCTGGAATAGTCAAATCCAGAGCTAGAAAGTAGATTAGTGTTTGCCTAAAAATGGAGAGGAGGGAGGAAATGGAATGACTGCTGATGGGTACTGGGTTTCTTTTTAGAGTGACAAAAATGTTCTAAAATTCATTGTGATGATGGTTATACAACTCTGAATACAAAAACTGAACTGTACTCTTTAAAAAAACACTAGTTTATAAAAAGGGTTAATTTTATACTATGAGAATTATATCTCAATAAAATTGTTATAAAGAACCGAAAACCAAGAGATCCCTTTACTTTTTAATTTACCGAAAACTTTGAATTCCTTAAATTAAACTTTAAATTAATTGAGCTTAATTACAATTAAGACTTTAATCTTAAGTAAAATTTAAACCAAATAACAATTTCTAAACCAATACCTGTTTGCACACCAGTATCCTTCTTAGGAGAGTTCGTAGAATTGATACAGGTGTTCATTTTACCACTGACTTCATCCAAGCCATGTCTTGAATTTGAAATGGTGTTAGTAGATTCATTAAATTCCACTTGAACTGTATCAAATGGCAAGAGAAATAAGTTATGTGATAACATAATAGTTCAGGAATATTAATAGAAATTATGAATAGCAGTAACTACACGAAAGCCTTTAATTAATCAATATGAACAATGCAAAATAATTTAGAAGGGCTAGCCTAATGTTTCTTATAAAAAATTACCTGCATTTTAATCCCTTCTTGAATATAGGGAGACTACTCAATAGATGTCTCCATAAAAATAGGTATAGAATAATCACTTTACCTACTGTGAGCAAAGTAAGAAAACATATATGAAAAGTGTATTATTATTTAGTTGTACACTTAAGACAATTTCCCAAATAAGATATGTATTATAAAGATACATCAGTTCAAGGTCTAAAATTTCTTTAAAAATATCTAGTTAATAGTTGTGTTAAAGGTATTAAAAATAGTCAATTATTTAAAGTCAACTTCAAAAAATATTACAAATAAAATTCTAGTTAAGTGTTTACCACCAAGATTTTTAATCAATCTAGAAGTGTCATGTCCCTTTTGAGCCAATTCTCGGATTCTCTGTTCTTGTTTTAGTCTCTGTGCCAGCTCCTGTGCTCTCTGCATTGTCTGGAGGAGTTCATTTGTCTTGAGAGTTATAATTTCCTATCAATATTAAAGTAAAAAATGTATTAAATAAATTAACAAACACATACAAACTTGAATATTCTCTCAGTAGATATTTTCTAAGCTCCTACTATATACCCGGTTGTATTAAAGATACTAGAAGTAGAAGAGACAACAGAGAAAACTCCTTCCCTTTGGAAGCTTACATTTTAATATCTTTTTTTTTTTAAGCAGTCTTTAATTTTAGTCACTCTAGTAGATATAAAATGGCATTTCATTGTGGTTTTAATTTATATTTCACTGATGACTAATGAGACTGAGCTACTTTTTAAATATTCACTGGTTGTTTTTCTTCTGTAAAGTGGTAAAGTACCTGTTCCAGACTTTTGCTCATTCTTTCATTGGATGTTTGTTGTTGATTTATACAATTTTAATTTTTTTTTATTTTTAAAAAATATTGATTTCAGAAAGGAGGAGAGAGAGCTAGAAATATCAGTGAGAAAGAATCACTGATTGGCTGCCTCCCGCATGACCCCCATGGGGAATAGAGCCCACAACTCAGGCATATGCCCTGACTGTGAATTGAACTGTGACCTCCTGGTTCATAGGTCAACGCTCAACCATTAAGCCACACTGGCCAGGCTATTTTTCAATTAGAGTGACACAATATTATATTACTTTCAGGAGTACAACATAGTGATTAGACATTTATATACTTACAAAGTGATCATACCAATAAGTCTAGTAGTACCTACCCATCTGCACCACATAGACATTACAATATTATTGACCATATTCCCTCTGCTGTACTTTACATCCCCATGACTGTTTTTATGACTGGCAATTTGCACATCTTAAACCATTCCCTTTTTTCACCTAACCCTCCCCCTCCATCTGCCAAACCATCAAAATGATCTCTGTATCTATGAGTCTATGTGCTGTTTATTTTGGTTTTTAGATTCCACATGCAAGTGAAATCATGGTATTTACTCACTCACTGACTCACTCATTGACTCACTCTCTGACTCACTCACTTCATTTAGCATAATTCCCTCTACATCAATTCCATGTTGTTGGAGATGACAAGATTCCATTCTTTGTGACTTAGTAATATTCCCATTGTACATATGTACCACCTGTTTTACACATTTATCTATCAATAGACACTTAGGTTAATTCCATATCTTGGCTGCTGTAAATAATGTTGCAATGAACATGGGGATATATATGTCTTTTTGAATTAGTGTTTGGGGTTTCTTCAGATAAATACCCAGAAGTGGAATTGCTGGGTCCTTTTTTCTCTCTTACTATAGCCTTTGTTTTATAGTCTATTTTGTCTGATATAAATATTGCTACCCCAGTTTTTTTGCTGTTTCCAGTGCATGAAATATCTTTTTTCATCGCTTTATTTTCAGTCTGTGTCTTTCTAACTGAAGTGGGTTTCTTGTATGTAGTATATGTATGGGTCTTGTTTTCTTATCCATTCAGCAACCCTATTTCTTTCATTTGGAGCATTTAATGATTTTCATTTAAAGTAACTATTGGTATGTATGTAATTACTCATATGTTTTTGGGTTTTGTCTTTTCAATTACAAATATTCAATGTCCCTTGAACATTTCTTGTAATACTGGTTTGATGATGAACTCCTTTAGCCTTTTCTAATCTGGCAAGCTAAATGATAGCTTTGCTAGATAAAGTAATCTTGGTTGTGGGTCCTTGCTTTTTATCACTTTAAATATTTCATACCAATCCCTTCTGGCCTACAAGTTTCCTTTGAGAAATCAGCTGATGGTCTTGTGGTACCTCCTTCGTAGGTAATTGACTGATTTTGTCTTGCTGATTTTAAGATTCTCTTTGTCTTTAACCTTTGGCATTTTAATTATGATGTGTCTTGGTGTGGGCCTCTTTGGGTTCATCTTGTTTAGGACTCAGTGCTTCCTGGGCTTGTATGTCTATATTCTTCACCAGGTTTGGGAAATTTTCCATCATTATTTCTTCAAATAGATTTTCAGTTCCTTGCTCGCTCTTTCTTCAAATAGATTTTCAGTTCCTTGCTCGCTCTTCCCCTGCTAGTACTCCTATGATAAGAATGTTAGTATGATTGAAGTTGTCCCAGAGACCCCTTAATGTGGCCTCGTTTTTTTAGATTTTTTTCTTGTTGCTGTTCTATTTTCTGCTACTTTATCTTCAAAATCTCTGCTTCATTTAATCTACTGTTGATTTCCTAGAATATATTCATTTCAGTCATTCTGCACATCTGATTGTCTCTTTTTTATATTTTCTTTTTAAATATATTTTATTGATATTTTACAGAGAGGAAAGGAGAGGGATAGAAAGCTAGAAACATCGATGAGAGAGAAACATCGATCAGCTGCCTCCTGCACACCTCCCACTGGGGATGTGCCCGCAACCAAGGTACATGCCCTTGACCGGAATCGAACCCGGGACCCTTCAGTCCGCAGGCCGACGCTCCATCCACTGAGCCAAACCGGTTTCGGCTCTTTTTTATATTTTCTATCTCCATTTTTATGTTTCCTATCTCTTTGTTGAAGTTCTGAGATCATCTATTCATTCTTCCCTGAATTTCACTGATCAGCCTTATAACCAGTGTTTTGAACTCTGCATCTGGTAGATTGCATGTTTAATTATTTTTCTGGTGTTTTGTTCTGTTCTTTCATTTGGGACATGGTTCTTAGTCTCCTCATTTTGCCTGCCTTTCTGTATTTGTTTCTATGTATTATGCAGAGCTGCTATGTCTCCCAATCTTAGTACAGTGGCCTTATATAATAGGTGTCCTCTGGGACTGACTGGCTCAATCTACCTGGTCCTATGTGTGGGTTGTGTGTTCTGGGGAATTGACCCTCAGGCTGATTGGTTGTGAAGGCTGGCCTCGTTTACAGCACAGGAACTCTTGTGCAGGGATTTACCCTATGGAGCAGGATTCATTTCAACAAGGCTGTGGTGCCTGCAGAGTCTACCATTTTGGTGTATACTTTGTGGAGGTGATTGGGTGGTACTCTGGTGTGGTCTGAAGCTGGCCACTGGGTGTATTTCTTCTGGAGCCTCTTAGGAGAGGTTCTGGTGCAGCCAAGGTCAGCCACTGCCTGTGCCCTGCCCAGGGCCACTTGGTATAATAACACACAAAGTGATCTGAAGATGGTTGCCACTGATGCTGGGCTTGGTGGTACGTGGGAGAGGCTAAGCTGTGAACTGAGGCATGCTGCCACTAGTGCCAGAGTTGGGGCTGCCTAGCAAGAGATACAGAACACAATGAGGCCCGATGTTACTTATCTGGAGTTTGTGAACCCTTGAAATTTCAGGACTGTCTGAAGCATGAGCTAAGACAGGCTGTTTGTATGGAAAAGCCACTGGAAGCAACTTGGTGGGCCCAAAAGTTGGGTGGGGCAGGGTATCAGGGAATCAACAGATGGGATGATTGCTGTTAGCCAGGATGATGGATATTCAGAACTGGCATCACTTAAGCCTGCAGGCTGGGTGTGGGTTGAGCACAACAAAGGAATAATGGCTTCTGCCAGCACTTCAGTCTAGGACAGCCGTGGGCAAACTACGGCCCGCAGGCTGGATCCGGCCCGCGGAGCCGAAAGAGCGGAGGGTTCTCTTGATCTCCCCTCCGCTCCTTTACTTTGAATTTATATTAGTTCACACAAACACTCCATCCATGCTTTTGTTCCGGCCCTCCGGTCCAGTTTAAGAACCCATTGTGGCCCTCGAGTCAAAAGTTTGCCCACCCCTGGTCTAGGAGAAAGCTAACCATACAACCCTTGGCCTGAAGCCAGACAATTCAGTTCTATTCCAGAAGTCCCCTGAGCTTTTCAGAGTGAGTGACTGTCAGCAAGTAAGTCTGTGCATTCCAGGACACCTCCTTCTTACTCCACAATCTCTGCTGGTTTTGAAGCCAAAGTTATGGGGACTTCTCTTCCTGGCAATGGAACCCCTGGGCTGAAGAGCCTGGTATGGAGCTGGGACTCCTTGCTCCTCAGGGGGACCTCTGCAGCTGAGATATCCCTCTCAGTTTTTAACCACTACATGCAGGTGTGGAAACAGCCAGATCCACATCTCTGTGCTTCCTACCAGTCTCCACCTGGCTTCTTCTGTATATCCTTAGTTATAAGACTTCTGTTCAGCTAGACTTCAAGTGATAATCAATGATAGTTGTTCTGCAGTTTAGTTGTAATTTAGATGTAATCGTGGGAGGAGATGAGCACATTTACCTACTCCAACATCTTGACCAGAAGTCTAATTTTTTTCTATAGCTTCGTTAGACAACAAATATAAGAACTCGTTTACATTCGAGTTTATACTAATAAAGCTTTCAAAGTTTCTAAACCAATAGTCAATTCCATGAGAATTCTATTAAGATTAAAAATAGATTACTAAGAGGTAAAACACAAATCTTATGGGCGTTTATTGCAATACAAGCAAATGATACTTTGATTTTTTTTTCATGTATATAGTTATACATGAAAAAACAATACATAGTTAACTATACATAGTTATTTCATAGTAGTTGACTCAGCCTATTCAACATAATGAAATCAGAACCCAGAGCATGTGTCCCTTCACTAATTTTGAAGGTTGCAAGTGCAAAAGGCAAGAAAATGTTGGCTTGCGGCCCCACCTCCCTACTCCAAAGGAAGTGCTCTATGTTCTACTTTGTAAACCTCAAGAATCTTTGGTAATTGATGTCAATATATGAGTTGCTCTTTGTTAATTCAACTTGACACCACCATACCTATACTGTCTGTACCATTTAATATAACGATTCTCCTAGCCAATCAGATATCTACTTATTTATTTACTTACTTACTTACTTATCTACTTATCTATCTATTTATTTATCTATTTATTGGATATCTATTCTTTTTAAAAGACCCTTAATTAGCACAGAGGAAACCTGTAACATAGCAACACACTGTATTATCAATCCCTGTCAATCACTCTACATATATATGCTCCTACTCACCAGAGACACAGACAGAAAGGCCAATCATTTTCTTAACATTTCTAGAACATTTATTAATATATTAATAATTGCTTAGAAAACATTTTAAGATCAAGCACGTGGATAACTTTTGTTTTGTGCTATAATAACTCATCTTGACTTCCTTCTTAGCAGAGAAAAAACCCAAGCAATATAGCATTTGTGAACTAATCACTAATCATTTGAAATAAAACCTTCTCCAGAATCCTCAACTTTCATAACTTTTTTAATGCAAAGCTTTAATGTTTCCCCATAAAGCTTCAAAATTTCAAAATACATGAAAATGTTAAACTTTTGGTTATTTTTACTTTAAGAACACATCCACTTTTACTCTAAAATATTACAGTTAGAATATAAATACCTACTTCCTTTTGTTTTTGCTTAAGTATGTCTTCTTCATACTGTTTCTGCATCTCTTCTCGTTCCCGTGCTAAGCGAAGCTCCTCTTCTTGTTCTTCCTTCTTTCTTTGCTCTTCTTGCAACTGCTTCTTCCTACGCTTTTCTTCTACCTGAGCAGTGATGGCTTTCTAGATACAAATAATCATATAAATCACTGTCACAAACTTAAAAAACCCAGGATGCATTTGTTTTGGTGTTTCTAAACCAAACACCAAAACAAATAAGTTTATCAGTATACAGAAAGTAATTCTCATCCTGATGGAATTCAGGAGAACTAAAAATATCCAATATTAACTTAAAATTTAGTACCATTTCATATATGCAATCTATATATTAAAAATCTTTCCAAAATATTATGCTAAGTGAAATAAGCCAATCTGAGAAAGACAACTCTCAATGATCTCACTTATTTGTGGAATCTAATGAACAAAATGAATTGATCAACAAAATAAGACCCAAAGAGAAGAGATAAACCAAAGAACTTACATACTTACTAATGGCCCAGTGCATGAATTTGTGCACACTGAAAGGAAATTTATTAGAAGAAATATTTTAATATTACTATTTGCCCTTTATAATAGAAGTGTCAATCAAATTCATGATCGACAATGACAGATTGAAACACACGTGCGACTGTCGCCAGCAAGAGCTTTATCTGTATTGTGCATGCTCGAGTCAACTTAGCCTTTTATATATATAGAATGAACCTGCTTCATTAGACCTGCTTTCTGATTTAGCTAAACTTTTTCCAGCCCAGTGAAGCACCCCAACTTCTCTTTCAGGTAATTGTCAGCAACACAGCAGTAAATATCAACACGAAGCAGATTATTATTGTAGATCACGCAGGGAGAAAAAAGGGCAAAATATTTAACTGCAGCAGTGTTTGACTAAATTCTGCGCAGTGAGAAAACCTAAAGTCATTTTCAAGGTCCACCATTTCTTACTTCTTTTCAGTCGGGTCAAGTGTCTAAGCTTTCTAAATCTCCATTTCCAGGCTAATGAAAATAGGATTCCACTGTGTCTCCTATCTACCTACTCCAAGCCTTCTGTGAGGATCAAATGAGATGAGGCACGTGAAAATGCTTCACAGACATTTGGTTAAAGTGTAAAATGTTTCCACCTGGCTATTAAGCAAGTTATGTTCCTGGGCTGAAGAAACTGCAAGGAGGCTAGTCGCTAGAGATAGGAAGCTGGGAATTGCTACATGATGTCATTACCCGGTGCCCACAGCGACTATTTCTGGGCTGGGCTGGGCTGTGGGCTGCATTTTGCGCCATCGGGTCTTGGCAGTGTCAACTGTGATTTGGTGGGGTGTCGCTCCAGGGTGGTGGCAGGGCCTGTGTCCCACTTGGAGGAAGCCAAGTGTTGCTTTGTGGGCACCAGGTTCGTGGTGCCGATTATTGTTAAATGGCCTGTCGCTAGGGAGAGGAAGCTGGGTGTTGCTACATGACGTCACTACCCAGTGCCCAAAGCCACCATTTAAAGGCTGGGCTGGGCTGTGGGCTGCATTTTGTGCCATGGGGTCTTGGTATCATTGGCTGAGATTTGGTGGGCTGTTGCTCTGGGGTGGCTGTGGGGCTTGTGTCCCACTTGGGGGAAGCCGGGTATTGCTTTGTCGGCACCAGGTCCACAGTGCTGTCTCTTTGTAAATGGCCAGTGTATGTCACAGCAGCTCCTGTGTTGAACGTCTAACCCCTGGTGGTCAGTGCACATCATAGTCGGAGGGACACTTAGCATATTAGCCTTTTATAGATATGGATATGCATGGACACAGGCAATAGGGTAGTGAATACCTTGGGGTGTGGGGAGGGTCAGGGAGGAGGAAAATGGGAGATATCTGTAATACTACCATCAATAAAATATATATTATAAATAAATAAATAAATAAATAAATAAATAAATAAATAAATCTGTATGCTTTTCTCCTGCTTAAAAAAAATTCTTCCCTTCTGCCAGCCGGTATGGTTCAGTTGGTTGAGCATTATCCCAGAAACTAAGAGGTTACTGGTTTGATTCCCAGTAAGGCAGATGCCCAGGTTGTGGGCTCAATCCCCAGTAGAAGACATATAGGAGGCAGCCTATCAATGTTTCTCTCTCTCTCTCCCTCCATCTTCCTCTGTCTCTAACATCAATAAAAACATATTTTTAAAAATTTTCTCTTCTGGAAAGCAGGTAGCTATATTATGAGATACTGATTCTCAGCGTTTTGAGCATAAACCTAATATAATGCCAGTTGGGAGTAGGGATTAGATTGATCAAGGGATTTGACAAGGCCAATGCTGTAAGTTTATAATGAATTTTTAATTTCCATTTACTTAGGTATCTCTTGGCCATAAATAAGGCAAAGAACCTATACTTTACAATGCAGTACCTGATGTTCTAACTGTTTTTGTCGCCTCCTGTCTCGTTCTTCAATCTGAGCTGGGTCCAAGAGAGCAGTCATAGAACGGAGAAAGCTGGCAAGATAGATACATTAGCTATTTAAAACCACCAAAATATGGATTTAATGAGATACTAAATCATTTTTGTTTGGAATATACCTATAATCATTTCTATTTTACAAAAAAATACCAAACCTGAAATAGAATATCAACTGATAATACTATAAATATAGTAAGTCCTAAAAAAGCATACTTTTTAAAACATCAATAAATATTTAAGTATAAACTTACTTTGTTTTTTGACTGTTTGGGATTGCCGCACCTCTAACAGGTTTTGCTATATACTCCTCTTCTAAAGGTTCAATCTGGCTTCCAGTTGTAGGTGTATAAACACTGCTGATGTCAGCCAGCTCCTGAGGGTCCGCAGAGATACAGAAGTACTCTGGTTGTTTGTATGTTGACCGAGAGGACAGCTGAGACTGAGAATCAAAATGCACTGCCCATCTGTCATGTTCCTCACCCTAATCATGACAAATAAGAATTGCTAAGAATGTTTCCAATTGTTCTCACATATAAAACCTTAAATGACAATCAAACATGATTTCTAAGTCACCACACAACAGAATAAGCATCATAAAAATTAACAAAACTGCCTATTGTATTTAATCCATATACATTTAGATAAATAGCTTGGAGAATAAGAGAAATTCAAAGAACTAGGAAATTTCTAAAAAGTTACAAGAAACTATGCAAAATGCATCATTAAATGCATCAATGAAAGTGTCACAAATGTGGAATAACTCATATAATCTAGTCTTGTCAAATAGTTACAGAATATCCTTAGATTAAAAACTTTGAAATTCACCTGTCAAAATGGCTAGCCTCAATAAATCAACAAACAAATGTTGGTGAGGATATGGGGAAAAGGGAACCCTGTGTACTGTTGGTGGGAATGTAAATTGGTGCAGCCACTATGGAAAAGTATGGAGGTTCCTCAAAAAATTAAAAAAAAGAACTATCTTATGACCCAGCAATTCCACTTCTGGGTATTTATCTGAAGAAATCAAAAATACTAATTCAGAAGATACATGCATCCCTCTGTTCATTGTTGCATTATTTATTATAGACCAGATATGGAAGCAACCTAAATGTCCATCAACAGACAATTGGGTAAAGATGATGTGGTACATATATACAATAGGACAATAATCAGCCATAAAAAAAATGATTATTTTATCATTTGCAACAACATGGATGAACCTAGAGGGTATTATGCTAAGTAAATTAAGTCAGACAGAGAAAGAAAAATACCACATGATTTCACTTATATCTGAAATCTTTTTTTAAAATATATTTTTATTGATTTCAAAGAGGAAAGGAGAGGGAGAGAGAAACATCAATGATGAGAGAGAATCATTGTTTGGCTGCCTCCTGCATGCCCCACACTGGGTATCAAGCCCGCAACCCAGGCATGTGCCTAGACCAGGAATCGAACCCTGAACTCCTGGTTCATAGGTCAGTGCTCAACCACTGAGCCACACCAGTCAGGCTGTGGAATCTTTAAAAGAAAATAAAATAAGAAGCCCAGATTGGCTCAGTGGATAGAGCATCGGTCTGCAGACGGAAGGGTCCAGGGTTCAATTCCAGTCAAGGACATGTACTTCAGCCCTGGTGGGGGTATGTGTGGGAGACAACCAATCAATGTGTCTCTCTCACAATAATGTATCTCTCTGTGTCTTTCCCTCTCCCTTCCACTCTCTCAAAAAAAAATCAATGGAAAAAATATCCTTGGGTGAGGATTAACAAAAATAAAAAACTAAACAGAAATGGACTCACAGATACAGAGAACAAGCTGACTGACAGTTGCCAGATGGAAGGGGATTTGGTTGGGAGCTGGGTGAAAAAGATAAAGGGATTAATAAGTACAAACTGGCAATTACAAAATAGTCACAGGGATGTAAAAGACAACATAGGGAATATACTATTATTCAATCTACAATAATAAAAGCATAATATGCTAATTAGACCAGACCATCCTTTCGGACGAAGCCCAGGTGCCTGCCGGTGACTGGAGGGAAGCCTGGGTCCTGGGTGCCAGAGGGAAGCTGGTGCCATCAGCTGGGGGAAGGAAGGCCTACTCTTGCAGAATTTCGTGCATCGGACCTCTAGTAATATAATAACTATGTATGGTGCCAGGTGGTTACTACACTTATGGCAAGGCAGAATCACTTCGTGAATTATATAAATGTCTAACCACTATGCTGTACACCTGAAACTAATGTAATACTGAATGTCAACTGTAATTGAAAAAAAAATTTTCACTTTGAAATTTTTTCCATTTATATCCATAAAACTTTGTAAGCTACCTTTGAAGATACAATTTTTTCTTCTGTTTTTCTTTGCCCGTCATCTTCTATTTGTTTGTTCAACTCTTCAATCCATTTGCTCTGCTGTTCTTGTTTCACACCACTGAAAGGGTGCTCTGGCAGTACTGCTTCCTAAATAATAGTCATCAATACCATTTAAAGTACAGTTTTTTTTTTTCTAACCACTTTATATTTATAAATCTTAACCAAAGTTTATACAAATTTAATAAATTTATTTTTAAGAACAGAAATAATTTTAAAAAATTCTAGTATACAAGAATTAAGTAGATATGTTCTGATTTTCAGAATCATATTTGTAACATATACTAAAAGAAAGATACAAGATAAATACAGGGTGGGATAAAAGTAGTTTACAGTTCTGAGTACACAAAAACACAGTTTATTCTTGTGTTATTATTTCATTATTATTGTATTATTTTCCATGCATACAGCTAACTGTAAACCTACTTTTACCCAACCCTGTATAAGGAAAAGAAATTTTCTAATGAAAAAATAGAAAATTCTCCAAAGCAATGATACAGAGTTTCCAAAATTCTAATCTAAAGTAGTCTCACTTAGATTTGGAAAGGAGTTACATTGGTAATTTAAAATAGATGAATACTGTTTTACATTTGGCTTCAAAATACAAAAAATACTGCCTTTGGACCCAGAGCCAGGAGACTAAGAGACCAACTTTCTCTATTGAATATTAATGTCTTTTTCTAGGATACCCTTCTTTTCCATTTCTGCTACTATAGCCCTATCACCATCTATGTCATTTCATTAAGAAAAATATATTGTGCCCAAATTGATGTGGCTCAGTTGGCTGAGTGTCATCCCGTGCACCAGAAGGTCATCGGTTCGATTCCCAGTCAGGGCACATACCCAAATTGTGGGTTCAATGCCTGGTCGGGGTACATACAGGACGCAACCAATCAATGTTTCTCTCTCACATTGATGTTTCTCTCTCTCTCCCTCTTTCTCTCCCACTCTCAAAAAAATCAATAAAAATTAAAAAGTGAAATTATCAAAAAAATTAATATTATAGTGTCCAGATTAAGTTTTGAATTCTAAGAAAGCAAAAAAAAACAAAAATAAGAGTACTATAAAAATTTGTTGCTTTACCTTATGAGAGTTTAGTATGCTCTAACAAAAAGAATGTACTGTATTCTACTCAAATTGCCTTAAATGCAACAGCTAAGCAACAAGCATTTTGTTATGTGAAATAACTGCAAGACATAATTCTAAATAGTTTGACAGAATACAATGGCAATAAACCTCCAAATGTTACTATCTGCCCTTGTTTATACCAGAAACAAAGACAAAAGTTCATAGTTTACACACAATTACTTTCATCAAAGGAAATATTTATACAAAAAAAAAAACTTTTAATATCTCAGGTACTCCTGCATATCGTTAACAGATTAAAATAGAACCATCGTATTTATTTAAGCCTAAAAGAGAAACTTCAAAAGGAAGATTATCCTCAGGTAAGTGATTCAACAAGTCTTCTATCTCTAGAAATGTTATTTTAGAGGTCAAAATGGAAAAGAAAAACATGTGGGCCCTTTGAACTCCTTGTAAGAAATTCTTAACACTGGCACTGTATCATCTTAGAATTCTGTAATCATTTTCTGAAGTCTGATGTAACCAGATCTAGTTTCAAATTTCAGCAGAGATGCAAATTATTTAGCACAAATCAAAAATACCTTGAAAAATCCTAAAATTGCTCAAAAAAAAAGTCTTATACACATATATTTACACAACCAAGTGGGAAACTTAATAATCAGCTCTCTCGATTAAGTCTTCAATTTCTTTTTTTATAATTCTTTTTTTTTTTAAGAAAGAGAAAAACATGGATAGTTTGCCTCCCACACACACCCCAACAGGGATTGAACCCCTGCTACCTTTTGGTGTATGGGATGATGCTCCAACCAACTGAGCACACTGCTCAGAGCAGTCTTCAATTTCTTATTCATGGATGTTTACAAAGCCATTACCACCCACTTGCTTGCCACCTGAATAATTCATTTCAGTTGAAATCTTTTTTTAAGTTGTTTCTTTTATTTAAAAAGATTTGTCAAACTTTCCACATCCTGGTGATAGTTTGCATGATTAATAAGCAGCTTTTTCATGAAATGCTTGGAGGGGAATGAGTTCTCAACCTATATGATTTGACCATCCCATTGACTTTGAAGTTTCTCTTGAATAAAAAAAACAAGGGGTGGGGGGTAGGGTGAGGAAAGGAGGAACATGCTAGAAACCAAAGAAAACATTTCTCATGACAACCATCCAAAAGTGGAAAAAAACCCACACAAAACACCTCTAAAAACAAAACCAATTCACAAACTCCACTTTTTCCATTTTACAACTTTCTATACCTCACTTTTTTTAAAAAAATCTGTTTTTATTGATTTCAGAGAGGAAGGGACAGGGAGATAGAAACATCAGTGAGAGAGAATCATTGATCGGCTGCCTCCTGCACACCCCACACTGGGGATCAAGCCACAGCCCTGGCATGTGCCCTGACAAGGAATGGAACCGTGACCGTCTTCCTGTTCATAGGTCAAGGCTCAACCACTGAACAATGCCGGCCGGGCCTACACCTCACTCTTCATTTTGGCTTTCCTGGCTGAAACAGCTTCCCAGTCCTTCCTCTCCCAAAGACAGTAGGATGTGGTGATCCAAACCCCCTCGCCCCTCAGGCTTGGTGGATTCCAGAGAACTGATGGTGTTGAAAAAGTGTGTTGGAAAAAAAAATGGTGGGGAAAAAAATGGCACTGGAAGATGAGAAGGAAAATGGTGAGGAACTGGGTTTAGGTGAGAGCATATATACTTTTGTTAACATAGCCAGCCCAGGCAAGCAAGGCTAGTTGTCTGCTATTCTGGTTGGTAGATTTTCCAGGAATTCTTCCCCCACTGATCATTTAAGGCCCAGAAACCTTCTTGCCAACCTCACATGTCTGTTACTCCCCTTTGCCTACCTTCAGGCTATGTGGGGAAGACCTCTCCCCCACACCCCCCAGCCACCACCCAGAAATAAAATTAACATAAAAAGTCTCACTTGGTGAGCATTAGTTTGAAACAGAAAAGAGAGAGCAAATATTGTTAGGTCTGATCAAATAATTGAATCGATAACCCCTCCCCTGGGAACTGACCTTTAGGCCACTTCACAATGGATATTCCACTTGCTTAGACCACATTTCACTTGCTAATACCATTATCCCCTCTGGAGTTTCCCAGAATCTGGACCTGCACAGAGAATTCTCCGCCCAGAAAAAGCCAACCTAGATTCCTTTCAAAACTTCTGACTCCCCGTCTTTGGGGGCTGGTGCCATTTTAGGGCTCAGCCCATCTGGGTTTCCAGATGACTCATAAATTCATAATTCTTTACCCCTTTTGGCCTCGTGCATTCCTGCTTTGGCAATCCTAACATTTGGTGCCGAAACCTGGGAGGATTCCACTGGGATGGGGAGCCATAGTCCCGGCTTTGATCATCCTGAGTTTGCTACTCGGAGATCAGTAGGCAACAGCAGCTCGACCTGGGCTTACCTCTGAATCCTACTCGGGTGACTCGATTGCTGGCCTCGATTAGGCCTTCCTCCCTTATGGACCTTCCCAAACCAGCCAAGGAGGATGCTGGATCCGGAATCTCTCCTTCTCCATTGCTGTCCCTCCATCCCACACCAGCCAATCTTCTCTAGGTGACTTAACGTTCCACAATTTCCCTTGTCTCGAGTCTTCTGCCCACTCTCGCTCACTGACTTATCGAAAGTCTCTTGTCTCAAAAGTCCTAGCGCTAGACCAGAAGACTGCTGAACCATTGGCTTTGGGTCTTTCTAGATTGGGGACGCCCAGTCAAGAGGGTCACCTCTCATTTCCCATGGTGATTTATTTAGCAGTGGGACGCCGGCCCTAAACAGTCACCTTTGGATTTGTGGTCTGTCACTCACCCTCCCTCTCTCGTGAGCCACGGCTAACACTCCCTCTGCACACTCACGAGTGAGATCATGCCCAACCAACTTATTTTATTTTGTAACACTATTTGGCCACAATATAAACTAGATAATAAGTCTCAAACGGCACTTTTAACACATTGCACAATTAGATAATTGCTGTTACTGCAATGGAAAATGGTCAGAGATTCCCTATGTCCAGGCCTTTTTCATTCTTCAGTCCCAATCCTCTCTCTCAGTCCTGCTCTACCCATCATATCTCTCTCCTTCACACAAAACATCATACCCCTAACACTTCTAATTCTGAATCTACTTTTGACCCAGCAGACTACCAATCTCTACCCCCTTACACATCCTCTCCCTCACCTGCAGTTGATCCCCAAAACCCAGACCCTCCTAACCAGCAACCACCTTCTCCCCAGCCCCTGAGAATGCAAGCTCCAAAACAGCCTTTTCCCACCTAACACTTGCTCTCAGGCCCAAATACCCAGACCACCCTCCTCAACAGCCTCTTATAACAAAGTTAATAAAATCACTCAAGGCCCTAACAAAAACCCAGCTCTCTCTCTCTCTTCCACCTCATGGAGGCCTTACAGAAATTTACCACCTTAGACTCCACCTCCCCAGAGGGAGCCCTTCTTCTGAACACCCATTTTATATCCCAATCAGCCCTCGACATACACCATAAACTTCAAAAAATAGACACAGGTCCACAAACCCCTCAAAAAGACTTCATTAACCTGGCTTTTAAGGTTTTTAATAATAGAGACGAGGAGACCCAAATCCAAAAACAGAGGCGAGATCAGGCCAAGGCTGAGGCCCAGACAAAGGCCTTTCAGCTCCTAGCCACCGCTCTCATGAACCCCAAATGAAGTGCCGGTCCTCCTACCAAGGGTAAGTCAGGGGCTAAGCCTCTTCTGGGCCCATGCTTTAAATGCAACAAGGAAGGACACTGAACCAAGTCCTGCCCAAGTCCGAGATCCTCACCTGGGCCCTGCCCAAGGTGAGGAAAGGAAGGCCACTGGAAATCAGACTATAGTCTGGCCCCTCCAGGTTGAACTTCAGCAAGGCCACTCTCTGGATCCAGTTTGGAGCTCCCAGACCTCCTGGGACTGGCCACTTAAGACTCAAGCTGCCTAGGTCCTGACAAGGCCTCACAGACTTACATCACCAGGACAGAGCCTCGGGTAATGACTGCAGTGGCAGGTAAGCCAATCTCGATTTAATTGACACGGGGGCCACTTATTCTGCCCTCCCCAAATTCGCTGGGACCCTCGTCTCCTTCTCAGTCTCTATTATAGGGGTTGACAGACTAGCCTCACAGCCATTAGCCACCTCACCTCTACACTGCATCTTACTAAATACCCCCATTCACTATTTTCTCATTCTACCTCGGTGTCCGGCCAGGGCTACCACGCATCCCCTCATAAAACCCAGTTGTCCCAAATGACAGTCACCTACCTCAGTTTCACTCTCACCCCACAAAGCCACACCATTCCTTAGACTGTAAAGGCCTTATCTCCTAAATGACTGTCCCCTCCTCTAAACCCAGGAAATACTCTCTCAGGTTCGCTGGGTACTCTCCCCTCTGAGTTCCTGACTTCAGTCTTCTTGCTAAGCTCCTCTATGACATGACATGGCGAAGGGACCCCCTTACTGAGCCTTTAGATTCCAAGGCCAGCATTCTCACCCTTTAATGCTCTGAAAACTGCTCTCACCTCAGCACCTTCTCACCCCCTCTTCCCAAAGAACAGCTGTCTTTACTACAAAACTGCAAACGCTTACTTAACAGTCCTGCTGAACTCATTATCACCCAAACCTTAGCATGTTATCTCTAAGGAAAAATGTGGCAGTTTTAAATCCAAGCTGCTAGAAGCCTGGAAACTGCAGTCCTAGAACAGGCTACTGGGCCTGCTCCCTCCTCCCCCTGCCTTTTCTCCAGTCTCAAATGCCTATACATAATTTTCCAAAGTCTTGATAACTTAAAGTCTTTGGAGCATTGCTGGGTTAAATGATAAATATCTAAATATTTTTAAATAACATAAATACTGAAACATTGATTGCTAGACAAGTTTTAATTCACCTGCTCTTAGTTTTTATTACAGAAGATCTCTTGTACTTTGTTGAATGTATATTTTCTTGAAAGTAAGAGTGTGTTTAAAGCGTGTTCATAAATGTAAATGCTGGCTGTTTACTTTTTGACTAAAGCTGGTTATTTATGAATAGGTAGAAGGTTTGTGTTGTCCATTAAGTCAGGACCTGATCACCCCTGATGTCCAAAGGGACCCCTTCTCTCCTAGTAAGCTAAAGCAGCCCAACCCAGGCTCTCTCCTGTTGCTTATGTCCTTATACCCAAGCCCAGATTTTCTTTATTTCCACCGCTCATTCACAGTCCTTGACACTATCACTGAAAGCCTCAATAGGTCTTCCTGCTTGGTATTTTGGAACCTCTCTCCCCTTTTCTAGCCTTCTTAAAAGTCATACACTTCAAAGGACACCAAGTCAGGAATGAATCCGTAATACAGGGAAAACAACAAAGCAGTCCAGGAAGCCAAGGCAGCGGCTCCAAGGAAGCCCCCATCTCCCCAACTATTAGCTATACCTCATATAACACCCTAATACACTCCAGAGGAATTCAGTCCTATCAGTTCTTGTGGCCACTCAGGAAGGTCCATGGTTAAAATTTCAAGAAAAATACATCCTTCCCCAGGGACAGGCCCGCAATATCTTACGGGCTATTCACAATTCCCTACATATAGGAAAGACTGCTTTTACAACTCCTTAACCCCCTCATCACACGTCTTAGCCTAGCCTCCCTACTGCAAGATATCACCAAAACCTGTTCTACTTGTTACTCATTATCTCCCCAAGGACAGGTTAGACCTCCTTCTTTCCCCACTCATAGTCAAGGGGCCAAATCCTTGGACAAGACTGGAAAATTGATTTCCCTTGCATGCCCCCTTTAAAAGAACCAAATATCTTTTAACCCAGTCTCAGGCTGGGTAGAGGCCATTACCCACTACGTCTGACCCACTTCATTACAATTAGATAACGAACCTACTTCATATCTCGAATGACTCAACAGGTCTCCTCCACTCTGAACATCCAGTGGAACTTACACCCCCTTCCCCACATCAGCCCAAATCTTCAGGCAAGGTAGAAAAGGCAAATTCCTTAATTAAGTCTCACCTAACTAAATTAACTCTCAAAACTAAAGAACCTTAAACTACTCTCCTACCTCTAGCCCTTATGCACATCAGAGCAATCCCCCCATGCACCCTCCTTTCTTAGTCCCTTTGAACTCATATATGGAAGACCCTTCTTATTAGGAAACTTCCCTTCCACAGAGATCCCTCTCAGAGACTAAGACCCCAGAGAAACCAAGATGGCGGCATAGGTAAACACCTAAACTGCTGCCTTGCACAACAATTTCAAAACTACAACTAAAAGACAGAACGGACACCATCCAGAACCACAGGAAAGCTGGCTGAGTGGAAATTCTACAACTAGAAGGAAAGAGAAAAGCTCACAGAGAATTGGAGGTACGGCAAAGGGTCTTTGTGCGCGCAGAGAGGAAGGGCGGCTGAGAGCCTGGCAGACTTTCTCTGGCGGAAGGGGGAAGGAAGCCCCCGACCGCACTGAACCCCAGTTCTGACTGCACTGAACCCCAGTTCCGGGCGAGCCCCTGGGGACCCACGCTCTTACGGGGGGAGTCTGGACTCTCGGGTGGAGACTCGGGAGCTGGGAAGGCAGGGGTCTGAAGGAGCGCGCGTGCCAGTGCGCACAAAGGCTGCGGAGGTTGCCACAGGCTTTCCCTAGTGGAAGGGAGTCGGAGGCTCCTGACTGCACTGGGCCCCAGTTCTGACTGCACTGAACCCCGATTCCAGGCGAGCCCCTGGGGACCCACGCTCTTGTGGGGGGAGTCTAGACTCTCGGGCGGAGACTCAGGAGCCGGGGAAGGCAGAGGTCTGAAGGCGCGCGTGTGCCAGTGCGCACAAAGGCAGCGGAGGTTGCCACAGGCTTTCCCTAGTGGAAGGGAGTCAGAGGCTCCTGACTGCACTGAGTCCCAGTTCTGACTGCACTGAACCCCAGTTCCAGGCGAGCCCCTGGGGACCCACGCTCTTGTGGGGGGAGTCTGGACTCTCGGGCGGAGACTCGGGAGCCTGGGAAGGCAGAGGTCTGCGAGTGCGCACAAGGGCAAGGCTGACGGGAAGCCAAGACTGTCTGCTCCGCCCTGAGACTCCACCCCATCCAAGCTGAGCACAGAGGCTATTGCAATTTGGCAAGTCTAATCCTATAAGGCTGTCTCCAGCACCGAACGTCTCCCAGCATAGACGCAGCTGATCCTTACAGCCAAATGGCCTGGAGGTCAATTCCTCCCAGTGATACCAACAACAATCAAGACTTAATTACAACAAGGCAGTACACACAGTCCACAAAGGGGTGCACCAAGAGTGTCCACCTCAGGTTAACTGGGGAGGCCGACCGACTGGGCCATATAGGAAACCTAGCACACAAATTTACCCTACCAACTCAGGGAAGCAGTGAAAATGCGGCGTCAAAGAAACAGATCACAAACAAAAGAAATGGAGGAAAACAAACGACTGGATATAGAATTCAAAACCACGGTTATAAGGCTTTTCAAGAATATCCTAGAAAAGGCCGATAAATATAACGAGACCCTCGAAGATATGAAAAAGGACCAACTAGAAATTAAACATACACTGACTGAAATAAAAAATATTATACAGAAACAGAATAGAGGAACACAAGAATCAAGTCAAAGAATTGAAATACAAAGAAGCAAAAAACACTCAACCGAAAAAGAAAAAAGCAAAAAAAAAAATCCAAAAAGTTGAAGATAGTGTAAGAAGACTCTGGGACAACTTCAAGCATACCAATATCAGAATTATGGGGGTGCCAGAAGAGAGAGAGCAAGATACTGAAAACCTATTTGAAGAAATAATGACCGAAAACTTCCCCCACCTGGTGAAAGAAATAGACTTACAAGTCCAGGAAGCACACAGAACCCCAAACAAAAGGAATCCAAAGAGGACCACACCAAGACACATCATAAGTAAAATGCCAAGAGCAAAAGACAAAGAGAGAATATTAAAAGCAGCAAGAGAAAAACAGTTAATTACCTACAAGGGAGCACCCATACGACTGTCAGCTGATTTCTCAACAGAAACTATGCAGGCCAGACGAGAGTGGCAAGAAATTTTCAATGTGATGAATAGCAAGAACCTACAACCAAGATTACTCTACCCAGCAAAGCTATCATTCAGAATTGAAGGGCAGATAAAGAGCTTCACAGATAAGAAAAAGCTAAAGGAGTTCATCACCACCAAACCAGAATTATATGAAATGCTGAAAGGTATTCTTTAAGAAGAGGAAGAAGAAAAAAGTAAAGATAAAAATTATGAACAACAAATACATATCTATCAACAAGTGAACATAAAAATCAAGTGAATTAAAAACCTGAGGAACAGAATAATCTGGTGAATATAATAGAATCAGGGGCATAGAAAGGGAGTGGACTGATAACTCTCAGGGGGAAAGGGGTATGGGGGGTTCATGAAGAGAATGGACAAAAATCATACACCTATGGATGAGGACAGTGGGGGGAGGTAAGGGCAGAAGGTGGGGTGGGAACCGGGTGGAGGGGAGCTATGGGGGGAAAAAGGAGAAACAATTGTAATAATCTGAATAAAGATTTATTTTTTTTTAAAAAAAAGAGAGACTAAGACCCCATTTTAAATCTCATCATACAATTACTGAAGAACATGCTGATCAGGTCTTCCCTCAATTTTTACAGGAGACATCCCCCTACTCCTCCTAAAGGAAATCCATCAATAATTTACAGCCCTGATGGCAAGGCCCTAATCAGATACTCTTAACTGCCCCAATTGCAGCTAAACTATCAGGGCATACTCCACGATTCCACCTTTCCAGATTAAAACCCATCCCCAGAACACCTCAATCACATGAGCTGGAGTCCCCTAACTTTACAGCCACCAGATTGGGCCCATCAGATTCCGCCTTGCCCACATCCCAGAGGAAGAGGACGAATGAGTGAGCACCCATGCACGTGACTCCTATGTACTGACCCTACCAACCCTGACTTCCCGGAAAGCCCACCTTCTCTCCCAATACAATTCTCCAGGTCCTAGCTACTATCCCCCCTCCCTTTACATCAGGATTCTCACCTTTCTATGGAACTTCCTTCTACAAGGGGACTTCGATTACCCATGGGATGAGACTTCCTTCTTTCTAGGTCCTGAACAAACCCTTTCCCTCTCCTTGGGACAATCCCGACCCTGGAAGTGGGGATTAGCGCTCCTTCTTATCCTATACCAAACCTCCTCTCCTACACCCATAAGGAACTTTCTCACCTCCATTAATCTCAAATGAACACTTAACCTTACCCATTACCTCCTAAACCAGACCAAGTCAACCTGTGCCAGGGATTCCTGGCTTTGCCTTTCACACTCTTCTTCAGCGTATACCACCATCCCTCTACTAATCAAGAGACAGAATCGGGCAAAAATCACTCTAGCTTATAAGAAGGAAAAGGGAACTATATTTCTCAAAAAGGCAGACACCCTTCTAGGTAATTATTCTACAGCCCAGGAAATCAAGCCTCCCTTCTTTTCCGTTTTTATCCAGCCACACAGGCCCCAGGCTTCACCTGCTCCTTTCCTTCCCTTTCTCTTTTTCCTTGGATAACAGCCCATTGTAGTGTTCCCGCCCACTTTCACTGCAATAGAATCTCAAGCACTCATCTGTTACCCATTATCAGTAGTGCCATGACGAGTACCCTCTCAACTTGGTGTGTGGAACTGGGAAAAGAAACCTCATACCCTTTAGTCCACCTCTTCTCTCTATACCTTTCAGCTTGTCTCCATGATCAGGGATTTTTCTTCCTCTGTGAGGAAAACCCATACATCTGCCTCCTGATCAATTGGACAGAAAGCTGTACCTTTGTCTATCTCTCACCCATTGCAATAGTCAGTCTTTACCTGTCCCCATAACCCATCATATCTGACACAAAGGAGGAGTCCAGATAATCCCTCTTCTAATAACCCTGGGCATTACAGTAGGGGTTGAAACTGCTATAGGGAGTCTAACCACTACTCAGCCTATGTTGAAATCCTGTCTCAGGACCTACAAGAAAGCTCTGGATGCCTAGCAAGGGGCAAAACTGGGAAAACAATAACCTCACCCCCAGGATAACCTCTCCTCCCCTTTCATATCAGTAGTTAGGCAGTTTAGACCCCTGACCGTTTCTTCCCTAAAGATAACATCTAGACCTCAGTTGTATTTCAGCTCCAGGCCCAGAAAAGCAGCAAAACAAGACAAGTGACGCTGTGGCAGCCTCAGACCAGCTTTTACCTCCCAAGTCACTCAACAGGACCATTTTTGAGCCTTCACCAACCAGTCTCTTGGGGAAATCATGCTGCTGCGACCCCTCATCCAGCCAACTACTATCAAATTCCATCCCCCTGTGATCTTGACGTCCCACATCAGCAGGAATTATGAAAGATATGACCTTCGTCCATATTCCATAAAACAAAAAGGCTAGATCAAATAATTGAATCGATAACCCCTCCCCTGGGAACGGACCTTTAGGCCAGTTCACAATGGACATTCCACTTACTTAGACCACATTCCACTTGCTTAGACCATTCTTTCTCCCAGAATCCAGACCTGCATAGAGAATTCTCCACCCAGAGTCCTTTAAAAACCTCTGACTCCCTGTCTTTGGGGGCTGGCGCCATTTTGGGGCTCAGCCCATCTGGATTTCCAGATGACTAATAAATTCATAATTCTTTACCCCTTTTGGCCTCGTGCATTCCTCCTTCGGCGCCCGTAACAAATATGAAGATGCAATAGGTGTTGATGGCAGGTGTGAGCTGATCAAAGTTCCCACCTATCTGCCACTAAAACAATGGACAGTGCTTCAAATGGCCAGAGAAAAAATGGGATGGTTAGTGGGTGAGCAAGGGGCGGAGTTACAACTAAGATGTCATGACTTGGTTACAATCTCCATTTTTAGCACCGTTAATGTGTTCATTTAAATCTATATTAGTATATTCCCCAGGCAAAACAACAAACCACCCAAACATCTTAAATACTAGAGGGAAGGGGAAGGTTAAAAAGAGAGAATCCAGTGATGCTGTTGTAATTAGGTAGTTATTAATAATAGGAAAGGAGCAAAAGGGAGGCCAGATATTATAAGCATGGCCATTTGGGCAGAATCACCAGGAAGCTACAATTTCAAACTCTCCAGGGAACCACCAGTCCAGTCCCTGCAGGTCACTATGGGAAGAGGTCCAACAAAGGGGGAAATGGGCACATGTGCAATGAGTTGGGGTGACAAGGGAAATTGCCTCATTCAAGACTAGGGAATGATGGGTTGGTTAGAGTAGGCAGGGCCACTGGAAGCCCACGAAAATTTGGGAATACATAATCCTGCAGACAAAGGAGCTCTCTCTCTCTCGGCTCTCTGGTTCCTTTGGCTTTGCTCCTGCCCGTATTTCCTCTATAACCACATGGCCCATGGCCATGCACACCGCACATGCAATGGACTAATGGACTGCAGCTGGGAACACAAATTAAGCTAGCCTGACGCTACATTGGACTGTGCAGAGATGGAATGGAAACTCTGGACATTGGCTTTCATTTTAGCTCTGCTGAAAGCAAAATGGAACTTCTTCTATGGCAGGACTGAGCGAAATGGAACCATGGAAACTCGGATTTGATTCCACAGAAATAAAGCTTTCTACAATATCTCATCCTCCTGTGGGACGCTCAGAAAATTCGTTTTCTCAGGATATCACAATAAGCCCACTCCCATTAGCAACCAGTGGAGATGTGGAGATTTCCCTACCAAAAACACTAGTACTGTGTAAGGAGGTACTGTAGATCACATATTGATATCCTGCTCCTTGATGCTAAAGGAGCTAGACCACTCATCCAGAGCAATGTACTTGTCCTTGTCCAGATCTCAAAAAAGCAGGTGGTGTAGTGCTCCATGGGGATGAGAGGTGCACACAGTGCCGCCAGCTCAGTATAGGACAGGTACCTGTTAATGGGGTATTGGTCCAACTGACTGAACTGCCAGTGCACAGGGAAGATGTACATGTTGTAATTCCTTCTTGAAGTCCCAGGCCAGCAGCAACATGGGGTGGTCTCCAGCCTCCAGGTGCTTCTCATTCTCATGTTTACACACAGCTTCTGCTTCTTGGTTAGAAGGATATTGTCCTCATCCCTTTCATACACAGTGACCAGAGTGCTCTTGAGCCAGCCCCGCATGCAAAGGGAAAATTCAGTCAGCTCAGAGTCCAGGGAGGGATCCGATGTAGTCCAGGTGGAGCTTGTGGCACTTCTTGGTGCCCTTCAGGGTGCACTTAATGGAAAAGAAGTGGCAGGAAGAGTCGAAGGTCTTGTCATTGCTGCACCTTCTCAAACTCACAAATGGAGGCATGGTCCTGCACATGCACATGGGAGTGTTGTTTTCATCCAGTTCACACACCTTGCCAAGTTTGCAGTGGTGGTTCTGGCAGGGGTTTTCAACCACCACCTCCTCTTTAGCTTCCTCAGCACCTTCATCAAACTCTCCTATTTTGACCGGGATGGGGTTGGCTCCCATGGGTACCTCAGCCACCATTTCCTCCATCACCTCTGTCTCATCAGGCAGGGCTTTCTGCTGTGGGATGCCAAGTCTCTCCAGACCAGAAAAAGGAGAAAGGAGAGCCAGGCTTTCATGGTGCAGGGAACCCTCAGTGGCAGGCAGGCAGCAGGCTGAATGAACTTCAGCAGTCTCAATGTCTGCGGAATGTCTAAGAAACATTTTATTCTTTTCTTTTTCTTAAGTTTCCCCCAATGTGTATTCAGTTAGAGGAATGAAAGTGTAAGGATTTGTAGGGCGGAGAGAATTGGTAGGAATGGAATCTCCTTTTGGTCACTGAGCTCATTTGGTTTAAGCAAAGGCAAATATGTTCATGCAAGACACACTGTTTAACAAATGTGTTTTGGCCACATCTAGCAACCCCCTTCCTTTAATTCCTCCATATGGTAAGGAAAGAACCCTTTTCCCCCAGGTTCACTCACACTTTTTCACTTTATCTCCCTCATACTATTGACCTGAGACTTTTTCTCCTATATAAAAACTCATTAAAATTTTTAAACACCCATTTCAAGCCTAATTCTCAAATGACAGCCTTGAGTGAAAACTTATTTTCACAGATATTCACTAAAACCTTCCCACCTTCAACTTATTCTATGCTAGGAAACATTAAGTCTTACTCCTAACACCAGTACTGTATCAATGTCAGCTGCTAAATCAAAACTGAAAGTAGATGGCTTTTCAAATGGTCCACTACATTAAATGCCTGGTTCAGTTTTATTTAAATATCCCCTTATTAGGGGCCCAGTGCACGAATTTGTGCACCTTTAAAGGAACAGTGGGCCGTGAGGCTGCGGTGGGCGCAGGGCCCATCCTCCACATCCCTGCCTGGCCCCTCCCACTGCGGCCCCGGTCCCTTGCCTGCCAGCAGGCCTGCTCCTGTCGCTGCTGCTCCCAGGCACTGCCAGCCCCGGCCCAACTCGCACCCGCTGACGGTGCAGAGCGATTGGGGCTGGCACCATCAATGGCTGTGAGCAGTGGCTGCTGCCCCAACCACCCCTCAGGAGCAGGGGGAGGTGGAGAAGCCCTCAGGGGCGACCGGGGCCAGCAGCCACCGCTCACATCCACTGACGGCACTGAGAGATCAGGACCGGCGCTAGGTGCCAGCAGCGGGTGCAAGCAGCAACTCTGGCACCGGCAGCAGGTGAAAGTGGGTCCATTGCCGGCAGCAGGTGTGAAAGGTGGCTGCTGGTCCCAATCGCCCCTCTGGAGCAGGGAGAGGTGGAGAAGCCCTGAGGGGCAAATGAGGGCCAGCAGCCACCGCTTGCACCCGCTGATGGCACCGAGCAATCAGGGCCAGCGCTGGCAGCAGGTGCGAGCACTCGGCGGGACTGCGGCATGCGGGAGCAAAGAATTTTCATTAACCACCAGAGGCTTGCCCTGATGACGGCTGACTGATGCCCCGCCTTGGTCTGGTGCCCCCACTCACCTGCTCCACCATCACGCCATGGCCAATGCTTGTCATATTCCGCACTCTGCCGCCTGCTGCCGACGCCCACCATGTTCCACACGCGCCCCCTGGTGGTCAGTGCATGTCATAGCGACTGGTAGTTTGGTTGTTCCGCCGTTCAGTCTATTTGCATAATAGGGTTTTATATATATATATATATATATATATATATATATATATATATATATATATATGTATGTGTGTGTGTGTGTATACACACACACACACACACACACACACACACACATACATACAGATAACAGGGTTTTTTTTAAATGTAGTTTTGGAAAGAAGGCATTTAGTGGTGACTCTGCCATGATCCAGGATAGCCCTGGTTGCCAGTCCATCCACCAAGAGCTGCCTCATTCTAGGAGTCCACCTACTATCTTGTCCACTCACCAGGCAGAAAAGGTATTTGTGTGGGTGGTAGATGGTTGATCTTAGGACACTGGGCTAGAAAAAACAGGATCTTCCTAGAGGAAGAGTAGCAAAATAAAGAGCTAATAATACTTTTTTGGGGGTGGGTAGAGGTAATTTGAATTTGAAAATTACTTTAAAATCCTCTGGCTAAAAATCCTAGTTTTCATGTGCTTGTCATATATCCTCTTTGAAGCCATGTCTGTTCAAAATCTTTTGCCTATTTTTAAAAATTGAGTTTTCCTATAATTTGGTTTTTTTAAAAGATATATTCTAGATGTAAATCCTTTTCAATTAGGTAATTTTCTCCCTCTCTATATTTTACAATATAATAGTAATCGTCAAAAGGCAGAACTTTTGATTAAGGAGTTATTATCTTTTTATTTTACAAATTGTTCTGTTTATGCAGCTTTCAATTTTGTGCCAGTGACACTTGTGTATTCATTTTATATCCAGCCATTATGATTGAATTTACCTATTTTTTTCTACAAATTTAGTGACTCATTAATTTCTGAATGTTAAAACTAGTTAGTGTTACTTAAACGCAACTCATCATGATGTATTATTTTTAACATTTCCCTTTCTTGTATTATTTTGTCAGGTTTTGTTACAAAACATATTTGTCTTAATAGCTTTGGGCATCAGGTTTTTATTTACTTACTAGAGACCCGGTACACGAAATTTATGCACTCGGGGGCGTGTCTCTCAGCCTGGCCTGCACTCTCTTGCAGTCCGGGACTCCTTGGGGGATGTCTGCCTGCTGGCTTAGGCCTGATCCTTGGATCAGGCCTAAGCTAGCAGTCAGACATTCCTCGTCGCAGTCCAGGACCCCTTGCTCCTTACTGCCCACCTGCAGCGGAGGTAGGTGAGGCTCCCGCCACCACTGCTGCACTCGCCAACCGTGAGCCTGGCTTCTGGCTGAATGGCACTCCAAACTGCAGTGTGGGAGCACACTGACCACTAGGGGACAGCTCCTGCATTGAGCGTCTGCCCCCTGGTGGTCAGTGCGTGTCATAGCGACCAGTTGTTCTGCTAGTCGGTCGATTTGCGTATTAGGGTTTTATTATATAGGAGGATACTGCCCTCATAAAGAACTTTGGAAAGTTTTCCCTTCTACCTTAATTTTCTGAAAGAGTTCACCATTAAACTTACCTGGGCTTGAGTCTACATTGTGAAGTTTTTAATGACAAGTTCTATTTCTTTAATAAATATATATTCATTCAGACTATTTCTTGTGTCAATTTTAGTGATGTCTTTCTAATAACTTGTCAATTTTTCATCTAAATTCTCTAATGTACCGGAAGAAGTTGTTCATAATATACTCATTTTTTAAAAAATATATTTTTATTGATTTCTGAGAGGAAGAGAGAGGGAGAGATAGAAACATCAATAATGAGAATCATCGATCAGCTGCCTTCTGCATGCCCCCACTGAGGATAGAACCCACAATCCAGGCACGTGCTCCTACAAGGAATCAAACCTGCGATCATTTGGTGCATGGGCTGATGCTCTAACCACAGGCCAGGGCATCTCATTTTTTTATTTTAAACGGAATAGTTCTAAAATGGCTCATTTGGATGATGTTTGTTTTAGGGTTTTTTTGCTTTTAATGCTCAATTGGTAATCCCTTCTAATTTCCAGCCATTTTTCTTAATGAACTGGTTTTGAATTTTATCAAATGCTTTTTCTTCTGTATTGAGATATTTTCTTTTCTTGGGTTAAAAGAAAGATTACATTTGTGGATTTTAAAAAATTCCTTAACTACCTAATATGAACCTATCTTACTCATGATACACATTATTGAATTTTACTTGCTAATATTGTCTTTAAGATTTTTGTGTGTATATTCATGAAACAAAATAAACCTAATCTTCCTTTTCTGTTATTTATTTTTCTGGCTTTAATATCAAGTTTATACCAGGCTTTTCAAATTAATTGTGGGCTAGTCTATACTTCTACTGCCTAGTAACCTAAATGAATTTAGTATTTACTCCTTTAAAGTTTGGTGGAAAATGTCAGACTATGTGGGCATTTTGTTTCACTTGTGGGAAAACTATTTTAATAAGATCTACATTTACTTTAACAGTTACAAGACTACCTAAGTTTTTTAAGTCAGTTCCTATAAGTTATTAATTTTTACAGTAATTTATCCATTTCATCTAAGTTTTCACAATTGTTGGCATAAGATATTCATTTACAAATGATTTACTCTCTACTTACAATTATTGCATTTTCACTCTTGATTTTGTATTCTTGATCAGTCTTGACAGATTTATTTTATACTCTAAATAAAAGGCAATTTTCAGCTTTGTAGGTTATGCATTTTATAGATGCTCCTATTTTTCATGATCTGTTTCTTATATTTTAGGTTAATTCTAACTTAAGATGGGCACCTGGCATATTGATTTTAAGATTTCCTTATTTAATGTAATTTCCCTTGAATCCTACTCTATCTTACATTTTGATGTATGTACATAACCACTATCTTCCTGTTCCAAATATTTGTGACTTCAATTATTTTTTTCTTTAACTCTCAAATTATTTAGTACTGTGGTCTTTCATTTCCAAATATGTAGTGGCTTAAAAAAATCATTTTTTTTAGTAAATTCTAAATTACTTGCTTTGTAGGTAGAAATCACTGTTTATATAGTAGCTACTTAAAATTTTACTGAGTCTGTGGCTCAACACAGTATCACTTTTTATAAATATTCATGTGTGCTTGAAAAAAATGTTTCCTAATTGTTGGACATAGAATCTGATATGTTAATTAAAAGCAACTTGCTATATTGCTGATTTCCATGTTGAAATCTACCTTTAATAAAAAATTTATAAATTTCTCTTAAGTTTTAGTAATTTCTCGATTCATATATGTAAGGCTTTATTCATCTGCTAGGTACATGCATGTAAAAATTGCTATACCTTTTTAATGTTGAATCTTGTTAATATTTATAACCCTCACTATCCCCAATAATGTTTTTTGTCTTATTTTTATTAGTGTAACAATACCAACTTTAATGTGGTTCTTAAAATCGTATTATTTTCCACCTTGCTGTGTTCTTATGCATTAGGTATGTCTTCTATTCTAGAAAATTTCTAGATTTCTTTATTCCCACCTGTCAGTATATGTTGACTAGTGAGTTTTAGTTCACTTAGACCATATTTATTGATGGTCCTATTTCTTTTATCTTAATTTTACATTTCAGTTTATCCTACTTTATTTTTAAGCCTCTCTTTAATTTGATGTCTATAAATGTCTTCTTCTAATAAGACAAGAACTTTAGTATGCTCTCACATCCTCTTATCTTGCCATCTTCTACCAACTCATCAATGTTGATTATAACTAGACTTTTCTTAGTTATTAAGAATATATTTTCGGAACAACCAAGAAAACAGCATAGGTGAACACCTGTAGTTGCTGCCTCTCACAACCACATCAAAACTCCAACTAAAAGACAAAACAAATGTCATCCAGAACCAGGGGAAACCTGGTTGAGTGGAAGTTCTACAATGAGAAGGAAAGAAAAAAGGGCACTGAGACTGGTAGGAGGTGTGGAGGTGCGGAAGTGCGGAGGTATGAAATGAGCTGGCAATTGGGTGCACTGTTGTTTTTTTCAATCGGGAGGGAGATACAAATTCCTGATTGCTTTGAACTCCAGTTCCGCGCGAGACTCTGGGGACCCAGACTCATACGGGGAGAAATTGGACTGTCCAGCATCGGGCAGGAACGTGAGGGCGGCTTTCTTTTAGAGGTGCTCGCAGTGATCATTGTTCCTACATGGGGCCGCGGGACACAGAGACCCAGGGATCTCCCCGGGGCAGGGCAGACTGGTAGCCATTGCTGTTTGCTCCACCCTGGTGAGTTCCTGAGGCCACACCCCACCCAATTTACAACCCCACCCAAGCTGTGCGCAGCAGCTTTTGGATATGAATGGCCTGTTCCCCTTGCAACTTAATAAAGCCTAACAAACTGCAGCTGGGTCAGAGAGCTCCAAAGCATCCAAAAGAAAGCCTAAGGCCCTGCAGCAGCAGCCTGCATTTTTTCACAGCTAGGCCTCATTTGGGCACTTCCAAACCCCAAGCAAAGAGGAGAAATCTGCAGATCTTGCTAGAGCTCCTGCTGAGTGGCCTCAGGCAGTGGCTGACTTTGCACCTCCTTGGAAAGCCAAGAGCCAGTGTACCCAGTGATCAGTGTGAGACTATAACAGATTACAACCCTTGACATCCATAAGCGACACACTCAAGGGGCAGACTCAGTGAGCACCAAAGCCCTATTGAAGCAAGTCCTGCCCCATAAGGGTGTCTCCAGCACAGAAGTTCTCCCACTGTAGACAGAGCTGGTCCTCACAGCCAACTGACCTGGAGGTCAATTCCTCCCAGTAATACCAACAGCAATCAAGGCTTAACTACAACAAGATTGTGCACACAGCCCACAAAGGGGTGCACCAAGAGTGTCTACCTCAGGTAATTGGGGAGGCTGAGCCACTGGGTCCTACAGGACACCTAGCACACAAGGCCACTCTTATCAACACAGGGAAGCAGCAAAAATGCGGAGACAAAGAAACTGGTCACAAATGAAAGAAATGGAGGAAAGCAAACGACTGGATATAGATTTCAAAACTACGGTTATAAGGTTACTCAAGAATCTTCTAGAAACCTCTGAGAAATTTAGTGAGACCCTCAAGGATATGAAAAAGGACCAATCAAATTAAGCATACACTGACTGAAATAAAGAATAATATACAGAGATCCAACAGCAGACTAGAGCAGGGGTCCTCAAACTTTTTAAACAGGGGGCCAGTTCACTGTCCCTCAGACCACTGGAGGGCCGGACTATAGTTTAAAAAAAAACAAAACTATGAACAAATTCCTATGCGCACTGCGGGCCCAGGACGAGTCAGCTGCTAAGCAGGACAGGCAGCAGCACCCGGCGAGCCGGATAAATGTCCTCGGCTGGCCGCATGTGGCCCGCGGGCCGTAGTTTGAGGACCCCTGGACTAGAGGATCACAAGAATCAAGTCAAAGATTTGAAATAAGAAGAAGCAAAATACACCCAACCGGAAATGAAAAAAAAAAGAATCCAAAAATATTAAGATAGTGTAAGGAGCCTCTGGGACAACTTCAAGCGTACCAACATCCGAACTATGGGGGTGCCAGAAGAAGAGAGAGAGCAAGATATTGAAAACCTATTTGAAGAAATAATGACAGAAAACTTCCCCTACCTGGTGAAAGAAATAGACTTACAAGTCCAGGAAGTGTAGAGAACCCCAAACAAGAGGAACCCAAAGAGGACCACACCAAGACACATCATAATTAAAATACCAAGGGCAAAAGACAAAGAGAGAATCTTAAAAGCAGCAAGAGAAAAACAGTTAGTTACCTACAAGGGAGTGCCCATACGACTGTCAGCTGATTTCTCAACAGAAACTATGCAGGCCAGAAAGGAGTGGCAAGAAATATTCCAAGTGATGAATAGCAAGATCCTACAACCAAGATTCCTCTACTCAGCAAAGATATCATTTAGAATTGAAGGTCAGATAAAGAGCTTCACAGACAAGAAGAAGCTAAAGGAGTTCATCACTGCCAAACCAGTATTATATGAAATGCTGAAGGGTATTCTTTAAGAAGAAGAAAAGGGTAAAGAGAAAAATGATGAACAACAAAATGACAACAAATACTTATCAACAAGTGAATCTAAAAATCAAGTGAATAAAAAATCTGATGAACAGAATAAACTGGTGACTATAATAAAATCAGGGGCATAGAAAGGGAGTGGACTGACAATCCTTGGGGGCAAAGGGGTGTCGGGGATGCAGAAGATTGGTCAAAAATCTTACACCTATGGATGAGGATATTGGGGGGGGTGGGGTAAAGGCAAGGGTTGGGGTGGGAAGTGGGTGGAGGGGAGCTATGGGGGGAATAAAGAGGAACTGTAATAAACTGAACAATAAAGTTTAAATTAAAAAAAATTTTAATAAAGGAAGCAAATGATCTGAATAAGTAGAGTACTTCCCATGTGATTGTACTGGATGACCTAATATAGAATGCCTCATCTTGGATGGCTTTATTAAGACCTAATTAAATTAATGATTAACCTAAAAAAAAAAAAAAAAAAAGAATATATTTTCTACCTGGCCGGCGTTGCTCGGTGGTTGACTGCTGACCTATGAACAAGGAGGGTCAGGGTTTAATTCCTGGTCCTGTCTCAATCCCCAGTGGGAGGCCTGCAGGAGGCAGCCAATCAATGATTCTCTCTCATCACTGATGTTTCTATCTCTCTCTCCCTCTCCCTTCCTCTCTGAAATCAATAAAAATATATTGAAAATATACATGCATATATTTTCGCCCTGGATGGTATGGCTTGTTGGTTGGATGTCAACCCATGCACCAAAAGGTTGCTGGTTTGATTCCCGATCAGGGCACATGCCTGGGTTGTGGACTTGATCCCCATGACTGGGGTGTGCAGGAGGCAGCGAATGATGTTCCACTCTCACATCAATGTTTCTCTTTCTCCCTCTCCCTTCCTCTCTCTATAAGTTAGTACAAATATTTAAAATAAAATAAAAAGTACTTTCTCCTTTTAGTTTTAGCATATTGTATAGGTAACAAAAAACTCTACACCAAGGTATAAAATTTCAGATTTCTTACAGATGCTTCTTCAATTTGCTTTACCTTTGGTTAAGTGCTTCATTCATAACTGCTTTCCTTTTTTTTTTTTTTTAAACTTACAATTTAAAAAAATTTTTTTTCTTTTTTATTAAATGTACTAGAGGCCCGGTGCACGAAATTCGTGCACGGGGGGGGGGGGGTTCTCTCTCAGCCCAGCCTGCACCCTCTCCAATCTGGGAGCTCTTGAGGGATGTCCACGGGTGGTTGGACATCCCTCTCACAATCCAGTACTGCTGGCTCCCAACCGCTCACCGGCCTCTGCCTGATTGCCTCTAACCGCTTCTGCCTGCCAGCCTGATCACCCCCTAACCACTCCCCTGCCAGCCTGATTGACACCTAACTGCTCCCCGGCCGGCCCAATTGCCCCTAACTGCCCTCCCCTGCCGTCCTGGTCACCCCTAACTGCCCTCCTCTTCCAGTCTGGTCACCCTTAACTGTCCTCCCCTACAGGCCTGGTCAACCCCAACTGCCCTCCCCTGCTGGCCAGGTCACCCTTAACTGCCCTCCCCTGCTGGCCTGGTCACCCCTAACTGCCCTCCCCTGCAGGCCTGGGTCCCCGCCCCAACTTTCCTCCCCTGCAGGTCTGCTCCCCCAATTCCCTCCCTTGCAGGCCTGGTCCCCCCCAACTGCCCTCCCCTGCTGTCCTGGTCACCCCTAACTGCCCTCCCCTTCCAGTCTGGTCACCGTTAACTGTCCTCCCCTACAGGCCTGGTCCCCCCCAACTGTCCTCCCCTGCAGGCCTGGTCCCCCCAACTGCCCTCCCCTACTGGCCTGGTCACCCCTAACTGCCCTCCCTGCTGGCCTGATCGCCCACAACTGCCCTCTCCTGCAGGCCTGCCCCCCCCCAACTGCCCTCCCTTGCTGGCCTGCCCTCCCCAACTGCCCTCCCTTGCTGGCCTGGCCCCCCCCCAACTGTCCTCCCCTGCAGGCCTGGGTCCCCCCAAACTGCCCTCCCCTTTCTGTACTGGTCTCCCCCCAACTGTCCTCCCCTGCAGGCCTGGTCCCCCCCAACTGCCCTCCCCTGCAGGCCTGGTTCCCCCCAACTGCCCTCCCCTGCAGGCCTGGTCTCCCCCAACTGCTCTCCCCTGCAAACCTGGGTCCCCCCCAACTGGCCTGGTCTGCCCCAACTGCCCTCCTCTGCTGGCCTGGTCACCCCCAACTGCCCTCCTCTGCTGGCCTGGTCACCCCTAACTGCCCACAACTGCCCTCCCCTGCAGGCCATCTTGTGGCGGCCATCTTGTGTCCACATGGGGGCAGCCATCTTTGACCACATGGGGGTGGCCATCTTGTGTCTTGAAGTGATGGTCAATTTGCATATTACACTTTTATTAGATAGGATTGGGGTGACATTGGTTAACAAAATTATACAGGTTTCAGTTGTACATTTCCATAATACATCATATTCTATATATATATTGTATTGTGTGCTCACCACCCCAAGTCAAGTCTCCTTCCATCACCATTAATCCTCTCTTTCCTGGCCCCCATTTCCCTCTGGTAATCACCATAGCGTTGTCTGTGTCTATAAGCTTGTTTCTCTTTTGCTTAATTCCTTCACCATTTTCACCCAATCCTGCAACACCTCTCCCCGACAGCTGTCAGTTTGTTCTCTATCTATGAGTTTGTTTCTATTTTGTATGTAAGTTTATTTTGTTCATTAGATTCCACAGATGAGTGAAATCATATGGTACTTGTCTTTCTATGACTGGCTTATTTTACTTAGCATAATGCTCTCCAAGTCATCCATGCTGTCGCAAAGGGTAGGTTTCCTTCTTTTTTACAGCCAAGAAATATAAAACCACCATATTAAAATAGGTAAAAATTTAACATGAAATTACCAGATGGTCCAGCAATTCCACTATAGGTATATACCCAAAAGAACTGAAAGCAGAGACTCAGGGATTATTTATACACCAATGTTCACAGCTGCATCATTCCTATTACCAGCCTAAAGTGCTAACAACTCAAATATCCATCAACATTTGGATGGATAAACAAAATTTAGTATTACACATACAATGGAATATTATTCAGCCTTAAAAATAAATGAAATTCTGATACATGCTACAGCTTAGACAAACCCTAAAAACATTATATTAAGTGAAATATGTCAGACACAAAGAACAAATGTTGTGTGATTATACTTAAAGGTACCCAGAATAGTCAGATTCATAGAGACAGAAAGTAGAATGGTGATTGCCAGAGAGAAATGGGGAGTTATTGGTTTTTTTTTTTGTTGTTTTTTTTTAATATATTTTATTGATCTTTTACAGAGAGGAAGGGAGAGGGATAGAGAGTTAGAAACATCGATGAGAAACATCGATCAGCTGCCTCCTGCACACCTCCTACTGGGGATGTGCCCGCAACCAAGGAACATGCCCTTGACTGGAATCGAACCTGGGACCTTTCAGTCCTCAGGCCGACGCTCTATCCACTGAGCCAAACCGGTTAGGGTAAGGGAGTTATTGTTTAATGAGCAGTTTTAATGTGGGATGATGAAAGAATTCAGAAGATGGACAGTGGTGATGGTTGCGTGACAATGTAAATGTAATTAGTGCCACTGAATCTTAATCATTAAAATGATGTTACATACATTTTACACAATAAAAAAGGTAAACAAAAATATAAAGGAAACATTTAGATGGAATTTGTTGTTGGCCAACTGAAGAACTATGGTTTGGTGGTAGCAATAAGAAGCTGGTAGAATGACAGCCTCACATTCTACCCCATGTTAGAGAATACATTAGAATATACTCCCTGTAGCCCTAACCGGTTTGGCTCAGTGGATAGAGCGTTGGCCTGCGGACTGAAGGGTCCCAGGTTAGATTCTGGTCAAGGGCATGTACCTGGGTTGCGGGCACATACCCAGTACGGGGCGTGCAGGAGGCAGCTGATCGATGTCTCTCTCTCATCGATGTTTCTAACTCTCTATCCCTCTCTCTTCCTCTCTGTAAAAAATCAATAAAATATATTAAAAAAAAAAAAAAAAAAGAATATACTCCCTGTACTTAAAAGACTTCTCAGGGAGTGGTAGTTATTAGAGAAAAGACAAGTTTTATGAAGGTAAGGCTGAGGCTGTAAGTAAATATCTTAGAAACACAAAAGGAGTTTTAAGCTACACAGTGTAAAAGAACATTTGGGCTGAACAATACAGGGATGAGAATACAGGGCTATTCAATTAAGGTAGGAGATTGAGAATTGAGGAGAGAGGAAAGAAACCTGTTAACAGAACTGACCCACAAAAGCCTCAGAGTTCCAAATGGACCAGATTTGTAAACTACAACTACAGCAAACCTCTGAGGAATACAGTGAAGAAATATAATGAAGTCACTATAGTCAAGCAGCTAAATTACTAAAATCAAGTAGGTTTTATCTAGCCTGAGAACTTAAAACTTTTGAACTTTCCAGTCCTACATCAATGCCTGGATATACATCAGACCTCCAGATAACCCTGGTTACCCCCTCAAGGACTCATGTATACAGACCACCTGATATCCACTATCCAGACCACCAGATGTGATCAGATCTGCTGGCACCCATCCTCCATCCAGACTGCCTGATATCTGACCGATAACTGTCCTGGACCAATCCTAGGGCTAAGAATGCAGAACTTATTATTCTCAAGAATGTATTTTTACTATAAAAACTTTTAACTTGTCTATCTTCTTCAGAACACTTCTGGGTTTTTACCTAGTTGTATTTTCATTTTGCAAAGCCTAAGACCCTTGAATAAATCTTTATCATTTATTTCTAGTCAAAGCCTCCAGACTCTTTTTGAGTTTGTTTGATACCTTCATTAAGCCCTTGTTATATGTCAGCCACTATTCTAACAAAATGGGTCTTGGTGATCCTGCCTACAACAAAACTTCTCCTCCTCTCAATTACATGAAGAGGTTAACTTAATATTCAAGTAGTATAAAATAGTCCTAGTATAGCTGGGATTTCTGAAACCAACTGCTTGCAGGTTTAAGAAAGGGGATTTTGTTTTTTTAAAACACAATTCATTTTCCCTCAACAGCATCTTTCAGGTATCTTACCACATTCATAAATAAATACATAAAAACTGCATTTAAATATTAAAAGAATAAGTAGGTAATCATACTCCTTAACCTTTGGTCATTCAGCCATAGATTTAGCATGTTTTATTTTCTTGTCCTTCTCCCACTCCCAACCCCCAACTCTGACTCCAAAATATAAATAACTTTATAGTTTTGGGGTTATTAAAAAAGGGACACATGCTTTCATTAACTATCCTATATAATAAAAAGCTGATATGCAAATTGTCCCCACTGGAAGGAGTTCGACTGGCCGGGAGTTAGACGTGTGCTGACCACCAGGGGACGGCGCGGAACATGGCAGGCATTGGTGACGCAGAGCTGGCAGCAGTGGAGTGCTGCCAGCCCTGACGCGAACAGGACTGTGGCAGGATGGTGGAGCAGGTGAGCAGGTGGCGCCAGGCCAAGGGGTGTGGTAGCAGGGGCCCCAATCACCCCTCTGGCCAGGCCTAGGGACCCTACCCATACTCGAATTTCGTGCACCAGGCCTCTAGAGTGAGTGTGAATGTGTGAGTCTGAGTGAGTGCACTAGAGGCCTGGTGCATGAAAATTCATGCACTGGAGCGGGGGTCCCTCAACCCGGCCTGCCTCCTCTCACAGTCCGGGAGCCCTCAGGGACAGGAGGTGACCCAGGGATCAGGGAAAGGTGACGCCCCATCACTCCTCTGCTGCTACCACTGCTGGCAGCGCAAGCCTCGCCCAGCCCTGGTTACTTGAGTTACTTTAAACTGCATTTAAACTGCATTTAAAGTCGCCCTCGGGTGGCCCTGGGCGACTGGGCAGCCGCCATCCGAGGCTTGCTTGTGCCTCAGGCATTGGCTGGGCAGCTGCCATCCGAGGCTTGCCTGCGCCTCAGGCCGACCCTGGGTGGCTGGGGGGCTGAGGGCGGGGGACTCCAGAGGCAGGTGCACAGTAATACTGGGCCTGCCTGGGGATGGGCCTGGCTTTGCTGTGCACCTGCTGCCCCAGTGGGGCTGAGGGGACAGGGCACCAACATTTTGTGGCTGTGAGCGCTACAATCTTTGAAGGCATGGCAGTCAATTAGCATATTCCCTCCTTATTGGCTGTGGACACCACCATCTTTGAGGACGGGTCAGTCAATTAGCATATTCCCTCCTTATTGGCTGTGGGTGCCGCCATCTTTGAGGGAAGGGCAGTCAATTAACATATTCCCTCCTTATTGGCTGTGGGTGCCGCCATCTTTGCAACGGCGAGAGGGTCAATTAGCATATTCCCTCTTTATTAGATAGGACATATATTATATATATATACACACACACACAAATAGTTATTTCTTTATTTGCAAATAACGTCACCTAAGATAATAAATGACCTAAAGAACCATGCAAATCAACAAAAACAAATAATATTTGAACATTGCAACCTAAATTTTGTTAACGGAAAATACTTAATATTTTTATCATTAAAGATTCTTCAATCCTAATTTTGAAAGTAAATAAGCCAATTATCACCAACTTCTTGAGTAGTTTTAGTGTAGTTTTCAGTAGTATCTGCATGCATTAATTTCTTTTTTTTAAATATATTTTATTGATTTTTTACAGAGGAAGGGAGAGGGATAGAGAGTCAGAAACATCGATGAGAGAGAAGCATCGATCAGCTGCCTCCTGCACACTCCCTACTGGGTATGTGCCCGCAACCAAGGTACATGCCCTTGACCGGAATTGAACCTGGGACCCTTGAGTCCGCAGGCTGATGCTCTATCCACTGAGCCAAACCGGTTAGGGCTACATGCATTAATTTCTAAACTTTACACTTAAATTGTCACCCAGAAATACAGATTTTTTTTCCCAAATAATGTCTATCAAAACTAATTTACTGCCTTTCAACAGTCAAAGCGCTTTTGGAAACATGGCAAAATACAATTCAAGTTTCATTCTTTTGTTAATGTAAAATTATCCACAAACTACAAAACTGATGTAGGTAAGTCAACCCTATATGGAGCAGAATAAACAGCTATGCAAACAATCTAATCTGGAGAGGCCTTTAAAAAATCTACAGTGCTGAATGAAAATGTCTACCACCAGAATCATCCCTTTAGGTTACTGTATTATTTTCAGAACACATTTGTTAAAATGTAAATGTCCCCTAGGAAGAAGGGATTATATGTGTAAAAAAGAAATAGCTTATAACATTTTTTAAATCTAAAGAGCACAATGTACTCAGTAAATATTAACTGGAAATTAAAAATAATACTTACATTCACTACTTCAAGGAAAACAGGTTACATCGTGATCGAGTACTAAAAACGATATATATTCAAAGTAATGACACATAGGACTTACCTCTAAAATCTGACTAGCTCTAGATGGTGAGTGACCATCAGCCTGGACCACCGTTACCTGACTGGGAGACTGTGACAGAATGCTGGAAACACTAGCAGAAGTCTAAAAACAAATAGAAAAACAAAGGCACATTTTCTTCCTCTCATATCAAACAAAGGCAAAATTTACAGTTGTCCAAAGCAAGCCCTGAGGGACACCTGGTATGTACTTATGTTTGATTTGATAAGCTTATAGTGGATACCGCACGGTCAGTGGTAGAATTTTGTGGACATCTGAAAATTGTAGTTCTTTTATAAGAGCCTAAAGATGGTGCCTAAAGGCTGATACCTACTAACATAGTAAGGTAATTTACAGAATGCAAACAGAGACTAATTGAGATCATAATTAAATTAAAAATAACAGTGTTCTCAAATAGCATCTGAAAAATAAGATTTTTTTTTAAAAAATATGCTTTTAAAAATATTTAATAGAAATATATACATATTTTCAATAAATATGTCAGGGGGAGGCAGGACTAGGTGAAAAGGGGTAAAGAAATTAGCCAAAGAACAAATATGCACAGCTCATGGACACAGAAAGCAATGTGGTGATGGCCAGAGGGAAGGAGTGGAAAATGGGGACATTTGTAATAGTGTAAACAATAAAAACAAAGTAAAAAAACAACAAAGCCGAAACCGGTTTGGCTCAGTGGATAGAGCGTCGGCCTGCGGACTGAAGGGTCCCGGGTTCGATTCTGATCAAGGGCATGTACCCTGGTTGCGGGCACATCCCCAGTAGGGGGTGTGCAGGAGGCAGCTGATCGATGTTTCTCTCTCATCAATGTTTCTAACTCTCCTCTCCCTCTCCCTCCCTCTCTGTAAAGAATCAATAAAATATATTTAAAAAAAAAACAAAAACAAAAACCAAGTGTACCTTCAAGTAATACAAATAATATGCTTTAAAAATAAATTTATGATCTGAACCTGACTTAGCATTACAAAATTTCAATTAAGATGTCTTATGTTCCATAAATGCTTGATTTTGATACTCTTACCTTTGACTGGTCAAGAATTTGAACTTTTTCCCATACTATTTTATCACTTTCAGATTTTTCCCAAGTATTATTCCATTTTTCAGGAGTTTCTTTTTCTTTCTTCTTTAAAGCAACCTGTTCATCTGGAAATAATGTCCTTTTTTAAAAAATGTACAATAACTGTAAAAAAAAATCACGTAAACAAATCATGACCGTCTTAAAGAGTGCAGATTCCAATATAGATTAAATTTGTTTTGTACGGAGATTAACTCACAAGAGAAAAATTTTAAGGGAGATGGAATAAAACATTTAATCAGAACCAAATTTAAGTATGGCACAAATGGATGTAATAATGTCTATTACAATTATCAATAAAGAGAGATTTTTTTCAAGACAACATAGTTTATATTATGCTAATTATTCTGAGGTTCTACTTTCCTGAAATGTTCAGTCAATTATTAGTAAGAGACTCAAAAGTAACAACTCTGGATTCAGAGAATCCTGGGGGTCAAATCCAAGTTCAACTATTTCCCCACTATATGTCTATGAACAAATTACTGTTCACTTCTCTAAACCTGATTGTTCTTCTGTAAAAAGAGAGTAATTATAGTGCTCATTTCAGTACAGGGCCTGGCACAAAATAAATATTTAATAAATGTCAGCATTATTCATAACTGTGAAAACAGTAAAAAATATAAAACCTTGTGTTAACAAAACAATATAAATAAACAAGGCCCCAAATCAATAGTTCTTAAAACGTCAAAGATATATAAATTTAAATTCCAAGAAAACTAATGAAAGCACAGCTTAACAAAGAAAGATGTGCTTTTCTAACAGTATCAAGTAAAAGAAAATTGTATTTTTAAAGATAATAATTAAAGCATAAAACACTTCAGTAATTTCCAAGTAGTTCCATATCTTACTTCAGAAGTTTTGTATTGTATTTTGATAAGCTGAATTTTATTTAAAAATATTTAAAGCTGAAATTATGCTATAAACACAGATCAGATCTCCAAATCTCCTGACACTGCTACCATATATTTAATTTCTTCATTTTTCTGTTACCATCACTTCCAATATCAATTCATTCCCTAATTCTTCTGCTTATCTCTTTTTCTACATCATCTATCCTGTATCAGCACAACTGCCTTACAGGAGGGTGAAGCCCATCTTCATGCTCTTAGTACAGCTATTTCTAAAAAGTATAACTGTTACTTCATATATTTTCCAAACTATGGACTCCAAGTCTAGTCCAAGAAGTAATGGGAGTTTCTTAGTTGTTATCAATATTTTAAGACCCTAACAAAAATTATAAATATTTCTGTTATACAGTTTCTACAGGCTGACAAAAAGCAATAAGCTTGTTTTTGTGTGGAATACACTAATTGATATCATATTGATAATTTTTCATTAGAATATTTTAATTATTTTAAAAAATGAACTCAATTATTTTTAAATAAAACCATCTTTAAACACATAGGATTTCTGTAATGGAGAAATATGATAATGGATATTCAAGAAATGAGAAAAGTTTAGGAATCTTTGAGATCCAGGAGCTCTGGAATGATATTGATGACATCAATGCTCACCTCTGGCTTTTGGTACACACCAAAACAAAAAGGTACAACCTAAGCAAATGTGAAACCACAATCTTTTTATACATTTATAGAGAACTCCTCTAAATGGCAAATGTTACAAAACAAGACTTTTGATAATATACTGAAGTATCTATTTCATCCTTAATATATATTCTGCAAGTCAACCAAACTACAGTAATAGGTGTTAATAATTACCAAGCTCTTTCCTCCACTGGGCTTTTTTTGCTTCCAACAAATTTCTATCACGTTCTCTTTCCCCCAAAGTACTAAATATGTCTGCTGGTTTCCATACATTCTCTCTGAGACAAAACACAAAAAAATAACTGAAACCTTATTATACATTTCGATACAACATACTCCATAGTATTCAGTAATAAACTTTTAACTAGCTCTAAAGTCTTCAGAGTTAATATTTCACAAGAAAGTCAAGAAAAAATCATATTCACAAGATATGATTTACATACATGGCAATTTTCTGCTCAGACTGCTTAGATGTCTCCTGACTTTTATTTAAAACAGATTTATTTTCATCCTGGACACATGACACAACCTCAGTTTTTTGGAGTAGTCCCATAATGTTCTCATCCTTTTGTGGATTAGGAATACTGTTTAAATGTAGACTGTACTGACCTAGAAAGTAAAATGCATGCTTTAAAATTAACACTAAAATTGCATCTATTACAATACCTTACTTTAGCATGTTTAAAAAACATTGCCTTACACATTACCTAATTATTTCTCACAGCAATCTTTGCAGTGGGTATTATGACTCCCTTTTTGTCAAAAAAGGAAACTGAGCCTCAGAGGTTCAATGACCCAAATGTATGGCCAGAGCCATACAAATTCCTATATCAAACAACAAGCAACAACAACAAAAATAAATCTCCATTTACTCCTGCCAACATATACTATAAATATAAACAAAAACACAATTGACAACTTTATAGAGAATAAAAGCAAATAGCTCTATGAAAAACTCACTACCTTTTCCTAATTTAGCTGAGAAATCAGTGAAAAACTTTACCATGGACTACTGGCTTTATGCCCCAGCTATATCTATTCCAAATATTTTGGACTCATATGCTTGGCTCAAAAATTATTCTACATTGCTCCTTAACATGCTAGTTCTCCTAGTGAAGAAAAAGCATATCTAATATGTAGGTCATTATATGACTAGGAAAATTCTGCTTTTAACTTTATTGATATTTTCTCTCATTATCTTTGCTAAGTTTTTATTTTTTTTGTTCTCTGAACTAGAATTCTAGACTTACAAGACAAAATCTAGCTCTCATTTTACAAAGGATAATCTAGACCAAGAGAAGGTAGATGAATCCATCTCAGCACCTTGGGAATATATAGGAGCTACCTGTTCTCCAAATCAATTGTGGGAACTCTTCCTGGTGACTGTTAATTTTTATTTCACTACTAGAGGCCCAGTGCACGAAATTCGTGCAAGGGGTGTGTGTCCCTCAGCCCAGCCTGCACCCTCCCCAATCTGGGACCTCTCAAGGGATGTCCAACTGCCAGGTAGGATCGGGCCTAAACAGGCAGTCGGACAGCCCTCTCACAATCCAGGACTGCTGGCTCCCAAATGCTCGCCTGCCTGCCTTCCTGATTGCCCCTAACCACTTCTGCCTGCCAGCCTGATCACCCCCTAACCACTCCCCTGCCAGCCTGATTGATGCCTAACTGCTCCCCTACCAGCCTATTTGCCCCTAACCGCTCTCCTCTGCCATCCTGGTCACCCCTAACTGCCCTCCCCTGAAGGCCTGGTCCCCCCCAACTACTCTCCCCTGCAGGCCTGGGTCCCCCCCAACTGCCCTTCCCTGCAGGCCCAGTCACCCCCAACTGCCCTCCTCTGCCGGCCTGGTCACCCCTAACTGCCCTCGCCTGCAGGCCTGATCACCCCCAACTGCCCTCCCTTGCAGGCCTGGTCCCTCGCAACTGCCCTTCCCTGCTGGCCATCTTGTGGCTGCCATCTTGTGTCCACATGGGGGCAGCCATCTTGTGTGTTGGAGTGATGGTCAATTTACATATTAATCTTTTATTAGATAGGATAGAGGCCTGGTGCATGGGTGGGGGCCAGCTGGTTTGCCCTGAAGGGTGTCTTGGATCAGGGTGGGGGTTCCCTTGGGGCGTGGGGCGGCCTGGGCTAGAGGCCTGTGGTGGTTTGCAGGCCGGCCATGCCCCCCCGTGACCCAAGCGGAGGCCCTGGTATCTGGGATTTATTTATCTTCTATAATTGAAACTTTATAGCCTTGAGCAGAGCCAAGCCTCCTGCTTGCTCCGTGGCTGCAGCCATTTTTCTTGGGATTTATTTATCTTCTATAATTGAAACTTTGTAACCTTAAGCGGAGGCCAAGGCAGGCCAGGGTGTGTGGAAAGCTTGACTTCCTCCATTGCTGGGGAAACCCAAGCCTCCTGCCCTCTCCGTGGCTGCAGCCATCTTGGTTGGGTTAATTTGCATACTCGCTCTTGATTGGCTGGTGGGCGTGGCTTGTGGAGGTACGGTCAATTTGCATATTACTCTTTTATTAGATAGGATTGCCTCACAAAATGTTAATGATATTTCTACTCATATTCACAATTCCTCAGCTCAAAGCTGAAACAAGAAGGCTTCTTACAATTATGATTAGTGAAACAGAAGGCATGTAATATTCTACTACTCCTTTCAAGTTTGTGTTTTAAAAAGATAGTGCTGCCAATCCTTAGCATGGATTGCGAGTTAGGAAAAGCAAAATGTAGGGGCCAGGAAAATCAACATTTTCAGCAAGCAAATCAAATCTTCATAGTAGAGGGTCCCTCAATTTTCACTAGAAGTACTATATGGTTTGGTGAACATTTTATATAATTCTTTTTAATGTAAGTAATGTTTTCTACATTCTAATATAAGTACAATAGTGTTCTGTATTAACATCTTTTCTAGAGTTCACAGAAAACTGGGTTTCTTAAGGCTATGGCTCATGAGAATATTATTCTGGGCATTAACCATAAAATATAACATATTATAAAAGTAATCCTGTACATTTATTTACCTTAAGAGACCAATCATTTTGAACAATTGTTACATTAAAATAGAATTTAAGAGGCACAGTTATGAAAAATTCAATGAACCTGAAATTCTAAAACATTTTATGTCAATAAAATGTATTAAAACTTCAGAAAGTCTTACTTGTTTCCTCCTCCTTTCCATTCTCAGTCAGGAACATGGATCTATTTCCGTGGTTTACATTCATCAAAATCTGTTGTAGCTGGTCTTGTGTTAGACACACCAAACTACTCTTCATATTTTCACCTGTGATGTGATTTTTGCAAGGCTTCTGTTTAGCTATTACAGGTGTATTTAAGGTGTTTCTAGTCTTCTGTATTTTAGGGGTTGTAGGTGAACTCTCCTTCCGGATATGAAGACAGTCTTTATCAGTATACTGCTTGCATAAATCCTTAGCCATACTATTTTTTTCACCTTTTGCCAGTGACGTTTCTGAACCAATTCTCTTCTTTTCCAAAAGTTTTTCACTACTGATACAAGTATTTTGTGTTGATTTTAGAATGCATCCGGTTTGTTTTGTTCTTAAAGTACATTTTCCAATCTTGGTCTTATTTCCCATCTGTTAAGATATCAAAAATTTATTCTTTATAACAGCCCATGAAAAATCAATAATTATCTTGATATATATGATAAATCAGGCCTTTAAACTTTTTCCCATTTAGCTAATATATATCCAAAAGAAACTAACTTTTAACCTTTGCAAATCTTCACTTGAAAGCTTTACCAATGACTGGAAATATTTTATTCAGAATAATAAAGTATATGAAGAATTTTTATTCTAGTTGTTATAGGACATCTCCATTCTACTTCAGCACTGCATCTCATGTCATGATTATATCATCCACAATACCTCTCTTCTTTATAAGCAATTATAGACCCACTAGAGGCCCGGTGCACAAAATTCATGCGCGGGGGGGGGGGGGGGGGTCCTCAACCCAGCCTGCACCCTCTCCAATATGGGACCCCTCAAAGGATGTCCTACTGCCGGTTTATAGGGATCGGGCCTAAAGCGGCAGTCGGACATCCCTCTCACAATCCGGGACTGCTGGCTCGAGCCACTCACCTGCCTGCCTGATTGCCCCTAACCACTCTGCCTGCTGGCCTGCTCGCCCCCAAATGCCCCCCCGCCAGCCTGCTCACCCCCACCTGCCCTCCCGACTGGCCTGCTCACCCCCAACTGCACCCCTGCTGGCCTGCTCACTCCAAACTGTCCCCCCCGGCTGTCCTGATCACCTCCAACTGACCCCACTGATGGCCTGCTCACCCCCAAGTGGCCCCCCTGCTGGTCTGTTTACCCCCAATGGCCCCTGCCGTCCCATCCTCGCCTGATCATTCCCCAGCAACCCAAGGTCCCAGCCCCTCCGTTTTTTTTCTTCTTTTTTCAGCGCCTCCTTGAGCGGAAGCCAGGGCCGGCTGGAAGCAAGTATCTAGGATTTATTTATCTTCTATAATTGAAACTTTGTAGCCCTGAGTGGAGGCCAGGGTCGGCCAGGAAGCATGGCTTCCTCCATCACTGGGGGCAACCCAACCCTCCTGCTCTCTCCAGCTCTGCGGCTGCTGCTGTTTTTGTTGGGATTTACTTATCTTCTATAATTGAAACTTTGTAGCCTTGAGCGGAGGCCAGGGCCAGCCAGGAAGCTTGGCTCCCTCCATTGCCGGGGGCAACCAAAGCCTCCTGCTCTCTCCAGCTCCGTGGCTGCTGCCATTTTTGTTGGGATTTATCTATCCTCTATAATTGAAACTTTGTAGCCTTGAGCGGAGGCCAGGGCTGGCGGGAAGCTTGGCTTTCTCCATTGCCGGGGCAACCCAAGCCTCCTGCTTGCTCCAGCTCCATGGCTGGTCGCCATCTTGGTTGGGTTAATTTGCATACTCCCTCCTGATTGGCTGGTGGGCATGGCTTGGTTTAGCAGAGTGATGGTTAATTTGCATGTTTCTCTTTTATTAGTGTAGATAGGCTAATAGCCCTTATTCCTTGAATAATTTAACCCATGAGTCATCATCCCTCTAACATAACTCTGCCTTAATTATCAGTGCTTTCATATCCATAGATCATTCTTCCAATATCTTGGTCTCTCATTTCCTTGAACTCTGCTCCTATACTCTTGTCCTTCATGCTACCTCAGTTACTCATTCCCATAGTGATATCTTATACTGACCTTGAAACTACTCATAATTGCAATCCCTCCATAATCTATCTCAAGCACTGAACATGACCACCACCTCCTATTTTCTCCAGCTTAACTTTCTTAACATATCCCAACAATTCTCTAACTCTGCTGGGATCTATAATGTTGATCCTACCACCTTCCTCTTGTCCTTGCATCCCTCCTTACCAATCTTAAATTCCATGATCAACCAAAACCATCACTGTTTTCCATTCTCAACTCCTCTGCTCTATATCACATACACTTGGCAAATCCCAAACCTGGTAAAATCTAACTTTTCACCTATTCTGTGCCTGCATCCAAGGAGAAAAACACACAGTCACAACATCTGGTTTCATCTTAAATACATACCCAAGAACAACCAATGGGCTCTTCATACTACCTGGCAGGCACACATTTCCCAAGTTCATTTAGTCTCATCTCATTCATTTAGCAACATTCTCAACTTTCTCCTAGCCCCTAATACTTTCTTTCATACTCATTCTCAGCTGAAGACCTTGATTAATATTTCACTGAAAATCTCACAAGGAAGCATTTAGAAAAAAAACGTTGTTTCTACCATCAAATCTATACCAGCATCTGTACTCAAGCTGCCTGCCCTCCTGTTACTGACACATCCCATAACCCTCTTTCTCAAGAATCTCTCTCTAGCAATACTTTGCTTTTCTTTGAATCATCACCATTTCTTTTCCACTGTTCACATCTTTTTTGCCATCTTAAAAAATTCTTGATCCCACTTTCTCCTCTCTTCTTCTATAATCCCATTCCAACCAAGCTTTCACCCAACAACCTGACCCAAACTGTTCATCAAGGTCACTAATAATTTGCACATAGCTAAATTCAATTACCAATTCTCAAACTCTCATCTTACTTGACCTACTGGCAGTGTCCGATAGAGTTGATTATTCCTTCCATTTTGAGACCCTTTCTCTATTTCACTTATAGGACTCCAAAATCCTGGTTCTTCTTGCTACTCCTTCTCAGTCTTTAGTGGCTCCTCCTTTTCTCTCAGATCTCTTAAAGCTGGAATACCTAGGGCTCAGTCCCAAGATCTCTTCTTGGGTTTCTAATAGACACTTCAAACTCAGCATGTCCCAAACTAAATTCCTGATCTCCCTCTTGCCCCTAATAACTTCCTCCCCTCAGTCGTTCCTATCTCAGTTACTAATGCCAAAAATTTTGCAATTATCCTTGAATCTTCTCTGATAGGCTTCATTTAACTTGTCATCAAACCCCTTGTTTTGCTCCATCTCCAAAATATATCCTGAATCTGACACTACTCTTAAACATCTCTTGCCACCTCTCTATTCTAAGCCACTACCCTCATCTAAATTACTGAAAAAAACTTCTAACTGGTTTTCCTGCTTCTACCCTTGCTCCACAGTCTATTCTCAACACAGCAGCCACTGTGATTATCTTAATACTAGAGCCCCAGTGCACACAATTCACTTCTGCTTGCCTCAGTTGGCCGCCCAGCCCATTGCTCTAGTAGCTCTCCGCCGCTCATAGCTCTCCACCTCTAGTAGCTCACGCCTGCCCCACCTGCCATGATAGCGTGATGGCATGACAACCATGGGCCTTTTATGATATAGATGTTAAGTCAGAGCATGCCACTTTCTTCAAAATCTTCCAATGGCTTCCCATCTCACTTGGAAGAAAAGCTGAACTTCTCACTCTGACCAAAGAAGACATAATGATCGGGTACACTCCCATTTGCCTCCATTATCTCATATCTAATCTCATTTTCTCTTAGCCTCTAGCCACCAGGGCATCTTGTTCTTTAAATTCAACAAGAACCTCCAGTCTTAGTCCTTAGCACTAGTCAGTTCCTCTACCTGGAATATTCTTCCTTCAGATTCTATATGCCTCATTCACTCACTTCCTTCAAGTATGTTTTCCAATATCACCAGCTTAGTGAGGTCCTCTCTGACCACTCTATTTAAAACTGCAGGTTTCCTGCTCTATTTTCACTCCCACCTCCCTAGCTCTTTTCCAAGTAGGTGTTCAATAAATTTTTGTTCAATGACTATCCTTAACTATGCCATTTTAGAAAATGAATTCTTTATCCCTCATCTCTCCTCCAAATTAGCTCCCCTTTCCAAAATATCCCATTTCTGTGGCTCTTTACTTCTTAGCTCTCAGACCAGAAACCATGGAGTTATCTTTGACTCTTTATCCTCCTTTTTTTTTTTTTAATATATTTTACTGATATTTTATAGAGAGGAAGGGAGAGGAATAGAGAGCTAGAAACATCGATGAGAGAGAAACATCGATCAGCTGCCTCCTGCACACCTCCCACTGGGGATGTGCCCGCAACCAAGGTACATGCCCTTGACCGGAATCGAACCTGGGACCCTTCAGTCCACAGGCCGACGCTCTATCCACTGAGCCAAACCGGTTTCGGCTTTATCCTCCTTTTATAGTCTTTCTTAGCTAACCAGCAAGTATTGGTTCTTACTTTCAAGCCTTATTCTCACCATTTACAAAACAATAAGCCTAAAACCAGGTTTTCATTTCATTACTACTTCATAGGCAGCCTATCTCAAATTTATCCCATTTAATCCACTATACATTTCTGCAAACCCAACTAACCTAAAATAATTCAACAGTCATTTAATCATTAAGTGTTTTCTACATGCTCACCACTATGGGAAAAAGAATTGGACGTGTAAAGTTGAATAAGACAATATTCTTGCTATCAAGGAATGAAGTAGATGCCACATGGCTTTCATCTAGATTATCATATCCCAATTTTCCCTGTCTTTCAATAAATTACATAATACACAACCAAACTTTGACCAATTCACCAATCCCATTTTGTCCTACTTTTCAAAATATCCCTGTAAAATCAGCCACAAGATTCCTTTATTATCCTATTCACCTCACCTACACCTGTTTATTCCTGGCTTTAGGCTTTTGATACCAATACCACAATCTAAAATGCCTTTGTATTCTCCCATCCCTGTGGCTATTTTAATATAACAAATTCTGTAAAAGAGAGGTAGAAAACTCAAATACCTACTGTATTGTAGACTGGGTGGGAGCTAGGATAAACTGAACAGTACTTTTCCGCCTAAAGGAGAACCAAACTACACTACCAAAAACAAAAACAAAAAAAAACAACAACTACACTACTAAAAAAAAAATCTACTAGATCATCCAATATTTCAAGGGAACCAAGAATGCCATGTTTTATTTTAAATTTTCCAATTTTTTAGACATTGGCAACTCATTCTGGTTTTTGAAAACCACTTTGTGGATTAAGCAAATTATCAGCAGACTGCACATACAACTGAACCCTAACACCTCAGTTAGTTTCCAGCTACTACAGCTCCTACTAATCTCACCCTTCTTTGACTTATACTAGCCTTTTTTTTTTTTTTTTTTTTGAGGCATTAGCAGTTGAGCATTTCATTTCTCTAGTGTCTCACTTGAACTGCTAAGTGCAGTGCATTCCCTTAACACAGTGGTCGGCAAACTGCGGCTTGCGAGCCACATGCGGCTCTTTGGCCCCTTGACTGTGGCTCTTCCACAAAATACCACGGCCTGGGCGAGTCTATTTTGAAGAAGTGGCGTTAGAAGAGGTTTAAGTTTAAAAAATTTGGCTCTCAAAAGAAATTTCAATCGTTGTACTGTTGATATTTGGCTATGTTGACTAATGAGTTTGTCGACCACTGCCTTAACATATCTTGAAAATCTTTCACTTCTGTCCCCTTCTTTAACAGATCGGTTATAAAACTATCCTTCACAGAGTTGCCTGAAGCCCTAAAACACAAATTATATTTAGCCCACTTTTCAAAAATTTTTTAATGTTCCCGACATGAAGATCAAATAAATTCAAACTGAGTATTCATTTAAACTCTTCATGATTGTAACCCTGCCAAGCTTTATGTTCTACAATTCCCAAGGTACACACTATTCCCCAAATGCAAATTATGCTTTGTAGCTCGGTATTTTGCCCACCATTTCGTGAGCTCAGAATACACTTCCTTATTTCTTTGACTATAAATATCTCTCTCATCTTTTAAGTTCTAATTAAAATGTCACTTTATTAATGAGCATTCCCTGGTCTTTTCAAACCACAAAGAGTTGCTCTTTCCAATGTTTTCAATATATATATTACTGATTTCAGAGAGGAACGGAGAGGGAGAGAAACATCAATGATGAGAATCATTGATCGGTTGCCTCCTGCACATCCCCTACTGGGGATGGAGCCCACAACTCAGGCATGTGCCCTTGACCAGAATCAAACGCAGGCTGACACTCTATCCACTGAGCCAAACCAGCGAGGGCTGTTTTCTTCTACTTATAACCCTAATATGACACCCATTTTATTCTTGTATTACATAGTTATTTACCTGATTGATACTCCCACTTCCAGGAAACAAGGACTAGGTTTTACTCCTCTCTCTCTCAGTCACAGAATAAAGCCAAGAATACAGCTCTACACATATATTGGACTTTTACAGTGTAGTAAATCCTTGTTAAACAGAAACCTACTAATTGGAGCTCTAATTTAACTAGAATTACTTTACCACATTCCAATTACATCAGAAATAATATACACACAAAAAGAAAAATAAGAAACAAACAAATGCAAAAACAAAGAAATAATATACAGAAAAGATCTTAAAAAATATTTAACAAACCGGTAAGAAAAAACTTGGCACAAGGACACTATACATTCAGCTCAACTCTGAATACTTTTTGTAGCTTAATGCCAAAGAACAATGAAAAGAGGCAACAAAAAATTGTAAACTACCAAATAAATATTCAATTATATTCAAGTTATCTAATAAGAAAAAAATGTAGCCCAGATCATTTCCCCAGTGGTTATGGAATAAGATGACTTTAATAGCTCAAAAAGGAGGGTCTTTGTCATAAACATTTTTATGTAGCATGTTGCTCTTTTACCTAGTTTAATTCTACCAATATTTTTCAAAATATAAAGACAGTATCCAATGCAGTGGTTTAATACTGGCTGATTTCACAATTTCTGAGGCCAGGATCCCAAGGCCAGAATCTGAGAAAAGTAACATTTTAAAATAGAAAATGTGTAGCCCTGGCTGGCATTCTCAGTGGTTGGAGCTTCAGTCAAGGGCACTACCTGGTGGCAGGACTGATCCCCTCCCTCATTGGCACATGTGGGAGGCAACCAATCACTGTGTCTCTGTCACATTGATGTTTCTCTCTCACCCTCTCTAAAATCAACGGAAAAAATATCCTCACTCCGGTGAGGATTAAAAATATATACTAGTATGTAAAATGTACTTCCTAGCCTAACCGGTTTGGTTCAGTGGATAGAGCGTCAGCCTGCAGACTGAAGGGTCCCAGGTTTGATTCCAGTCAAGGGCATATACCTTGGTTGCGGACACATCCCCAGTAGGGGGTGTGCAAGAGGCAGCTGGTTAATGTTTCTCTCTCATCAGTGTTTCTAACTCTCTGTCCCTCTCCCTTCCTCTCTGTAAAAAATCAATAAAATATATTTAAAAAATAAAATGTACTTCCTAGCACTAATATTGTATATATCCTCTAGTGTCACTACTTTAATTTTCACATGTAGAAAAACCTGTACAAAAATTTTTAATGTTTTATATTTCAAATAATTTATGAGATAACTTTAAGAGTTTAGAATTCATAAATTATTCATGACATTAAATCATTATCATTTTTTCATTTATCTTCCTATAAACCTATGAAATAAGGCTGGTAACTATCTTTACTTCGTATTCATTAACAAAGATTCAAAATGCAGAAGAGATTTTGATAGAATTAAGGAAGTTCTCTGACCACACGTGTTAAACTTGATGATGAGAGAGTTCAGTTGTGTTTAAAGAGCACACCATGAAGATGGTAGTATTTCAACCTGTGAGGAATGGGCAAAACAATTATTGATAGGTATTGTAGGAACTTACCCCAGTGGGAAAAAAGAAAAGCACTATGAAGAGAGAATTTATGAATTACTAAAAAAAAATTCAACATACAGCTGCCAAAGTGTGAAGTTTAAGAAGTTAAAAAACTGATTAAAAAAGGAAAACAAATACTAGTGTTTGGGATTTTTATCTTATGTAAAGAAAGAAATGAGGATCTCAGCAAGCTCTATAAATAAGGGAAGAAAAGCTCCCTGAAATAAAATCAATATAGAAAGAAAACTTAGATTGCATCAGTATTTTTTTCCAGTTTTACTGAGGTACAATTGACAAGTTAAAAATTGTGTATATTTAAGGTATACAATGATAATTTGTTACATGTCTACACTGTGAAATAATCACCTAATACTCAAGCTAATTAACATAACCAACACCTCATGGTTACCATTTATCAGTATTTTGGAGTTCCAAAAGCAACAGGGATAAATCCAAACAATTTGCTTTAAGATATATAATTTAAAATCAACATCATCTGAGACTTATTAGTTACTCTAGAAACTATAGAGTAAAATATCCCTAGACCACAGATAAAATTTTGTAATGATTCTACCAAAAGTCTATGACTAGTAACTTTGTTTATTTATAGGCATGAAAGATATCTCCAGATGTTCTAAATTAGTTAAAAAGACAATTAAATGTCTTCACAAAAGTGGTGTAGCTAGCAAGTCCATCAAGGAAAACAATGAAAGAGGGAACATATGAGAGAGAATAGAGGCTAGGGGAGGTAGAAATAATCTAATACAAGTTGCTTTTAATCTAGGAGCTTAAAGGGGGACTGTACTGGTTAATGTGGCTCAAATAAAAATAGGTGCAATATTTTAACAGGGCAGGGCCAGGAAAAAATACACAATCTGTAGTCAAACATTAAGGAACACATAACGTATATAAGTATATACCATATACAGAGAGAAATAATTTTTATTGGTAGCTTGTGGAATTATTCTAATCATCACCATCCATTTATCAATATGGTGGGTACTAAAACAACCTCTCCCCCTTGATTAAACCTGGAAGAAACAGCAAAGACATCAAGGGCTCAGAGTTGAAAAGTGCCATATCATCCACAATGGGCTCCATTCATAAACATGCAAGAAAAACTTTAAGATGCTGCAGAGAAAAAGGAAAAAAGGGAATACTATAAGTTAAGGAAGAGCAGAGTAGAAATTTCTGCTGATGTCAATCTAAAAATGAAAAAAAAAAAAAAAGAGTACAAGCAAAGTAATGATATCAAACATTTTTTTAATAGTGGTAATGTAATTCTGTAGAAAAAGGCACTATGGCCCTATCCAGTCTAGAGCGTCAGCCCACCGACTGAAGGGTCCCAGTTTCAATTCTGATTCCTTTCAAGGGCACGTACCTTGTTTCAGGTTCCCTGGCCCTGGTCGGGGTGCGTGTAGGAGGTAACCAATCAATGTGTCTCTCTCACATAGATGTTTCTCTCTCTGTCTCTCCCTCTCCCTTCCACTCTCTCTAAAAATCAATGGAAAAATATCCTTGATGAGGATTAACAAAAGAAAAAAGAAAGAAAAAGGCACTATGGGTTCCTGATTTTAAAAAAAAAATAAAAGAAAAATTATCATTAAGCTCCAATTTGATCTCTTAAAGGAGAAAGCTAAATGCATATAAGAATTTGTGAGTCAAATATACCCTTTTGGTGTGGAAAAATGGCATCAGTATGAGGATGTAAAGTACAGTATAGTATAGTATAGTATAGGAAACATAGTCAATGTTGTATTACCTGTGTATTATGCCAGGTGAGTATGCTTTTTCAAGTTTATTATTGTCTAATCACTATGCTATACACCTGAAACTAATATAAAATATTCTTGAATGTCAACTGTAATTGAAAAATAAAATTTTTTAAAAATGGAATGAGTATGAAAAGAAAAATTTTTGTTTTCAAGTATGAATATCTATTTTTAAACATCTTGGGAACTGTACTGTCCAGTACAGTAGCTATTACATTTAAAATTAAATAAAATTTAAAATTCACTTCCTCAGTCAATAACCACCTACCACTAGTGGCTGGCTACCATATTGGAAGCACTAGTTTTAGAACCTTTCCAGCACTGATCTAGAGAAAAGGGTTCTAAAAAGCTTTTACAACAGAAACATTATTATTCCATTCCTGTGAAAGAACCAGCCTGAAGACAAGGGAACAATAACTTCTTACCATCACTCCTAACCCCTTATAATATTTTAGCACAGATTATTTTCAAATCACTGTAAGTATACCACATTTTACATTTGAAAATAGGTCAGGTCAAAGTCATTTGTTTGGCTTACCTTTATAGAAATGTTTGATTTATGTTCTACAAAAGAAAAAAAAATTACTGAACTATCAACTGAAAACATACCAAGGCAGTTATAAAAATTTGTTTAAATTAGCATTGTTTTAAGATATTACTATCAGTAGAAATATTAACCCCAAAAAGCATTAACTTTAGATCCCGAGTGTTGTTTTATAGTATGGTTCAAGCATTTCTACTTCATTTTTATTTTCCAAGGTAAAAACTATAAACAGGTGAGGGAAAAAAAAAATAATGTGAATGAGAAGACTAACAAAGTATATACTCTGAGTTTTTAAATTAATATGAAAAATGGCTTTAGCAACTGTGGTCTTACTGTAGATTTAATTTTCTCAAACATTACATTCTTTACATGCACAGAACATAAATAAGTACATTTTCACTTAGGTTATACATTAGGTAATTAGGATATTTGCCATATGCAAATATAATGAAGAGATATATAACACATGAACTATATTGGAACATTAAATTTCATGAATACTGACAGTGGTAAGCAGTGATGTACCCTGAATTGGCTAAAAATAAATTTGAGGAAGTTAGGGTAAACTGCTTTTTTCAAAGTACCATTTAAAAATCCCTCTACTACAAGTAAAAATTCAGTTAAAGTAGTATAAATTTTATATAAGAATTTTAAAAGTTAACATTTTTAGATTCCAGTAACACAGCATACCATATGGAGACAATATTAGCTTGGTTTTTCCATCCAATAATTCAGTTTCAAGCTTTAAACCATCTCTGCAAAATAAAAGAAAGTTGTAAGAAACAGCATTTTAAATAGCCAGAAATGCTCACTTGAACCTGAGAGTAAATCTGTTCTTTTGAATTATACAGAAATCTTATAAATATTAAACTATTCTTTTAATTAAAAACATTTTAAATCCAAGATAAAACTAAAAACTACAGGGAGATCCACATTATTGAAACTTTCCAATAATTAAAAGAATTATCTTTAACCTGACACTTCATTTTGTTACTGGTAAGCAACAAATTAATTCAGTTATCATACTATCATTTAATTCTTATAACTCTAGACTGGAAAAATAATGCTAAAACTCCTCACTTAAGTTAAAGGAGCAAAACATGTCTAACTCCATTTATTAGTTTCATAATGATCTCACGATTAACGTATTTTATGGCATGCTAGTGCATTATTTGAAAATGAGCTATCACATTGCCACCCCAGTTACTCACTGTTTGAGCGCACAGTTCCACTCTACTTTCAATATTTCAACTAATATATATTCACATTTACTGACACATTTGTTATTTTCACAATAAATCTACAGGGAGGGGCAAATGTAGCTTTACAGTTGTGAGTATTCAAAATAATTTACTCTTGTATTGTTAATTATTGTATCATTTTCCATACGAACAACTGTAAATCTACTTTTGCCCTGCACTCTGTAAGAAACTGTGGCTGCTATACACTTTTTAAAGATTTTTATTTTATTTTATGGAGGGTGAGAGAGAAAAATATCGGCGGCCTCCAATACGCCCCCTTCTGGGGATAGAGCCCGAGCCCTGATGGGGGGAATGCAACCGGCAACCCTTAAGTGCTCGGAATTGGATGACGTCAGAGCTGGCTACTATACTTTTGTGCGTGTCAAATCAAAGAGCACAAAGTACCAGTAGTCACTACCGATAAACTTGTACATCTGTGAAGGTCTTAATAAAAACTCCTCTAAAAACAAAAATAGCAGCCCACAAAGTTAATTTAATATTTCGGTTAAAAAAGAAAAAAGGTGGGACAAAAGTGACTTCCGAGAGACAAAACTAACTCCGGCGGGCCAGTCAACGGAGAGGTTGGGAAAGGTCTGACTAGAACACGAAATAGGAGGTGTTTCTCAGGGAGGGGAAAACCAGTCACCTCAACGTACTGACGAAGATCAAACACCGGAAAAGACGGTTTTAAGGGCTTCCCTGTAGCAGAGATACGAAGAGTTCGTTGTTTACGTCGGTGAAACACACACTTTAAATGAAACCGCAAAGCACATCTGTTTGGCAGTACGGCGCGGTAAATTCCTTCAGGCTGCCCTGTTTTCTTATCCCTGAATTCTAGAACAAAAATTCTATGTGCTAAACGACGTGAAGTAGTCTGCGTTAGGTGACTTTTCGCCTTCTTAAAATATTAAACTTCTCAGTGATGAAAACCAGGCAGCAGTCCTTTTTATTTACTCAGCGCCTTCAGAGGGGCCTGTCCTGCGCGGCGCACGGGAAGCACCGGGACTCCGAGGGGCCTGGGCCCCGCGGCGGGCGTTCACGTCCTCCGCGCGCCCGCACGATCCGCAGACTCCCAAGGCAGGTGCAGAGAACCGGCATGGGCCAGGCTCCTCCACGGGAAACCGCCAAGCTTGGCCTTTCCATCGCCCACACCCTCCCCCACTCCCCAGTTTACTCCACTCCTGCACGCCTCTCCTCCCTCTGGAGGGAAAGGGGGTTTTAACTCAGTTGGGAAGTGGAAAGCGAGGGCAGTGGCGAACGGTGAAGGCTGCCCAGAGCCCCGCCCACTTCACCTCAGGGCGCCGCAGGCCCGGAAGGTTCTCTGAGGAGTCCCAGGGCCCACCCAGCCTCACGCCTTCTCAAGTGGGGCCCCTTTCTCACCCCAGCTTACCCTAAGTTCATGGCCTGACCTCTCGCTCCCTCCACGGACGCCCAAGCCCCTTGTGTACGTCGGTTGCCGGAGCGGATCAAGAAGCTCGACGCCGATTGGGTACAGAGATGCCGGCAGGCGGAGAGAGGACCAATCGGGGTTGGTTTTGCTGGTGGGTGCGCTCATCGGGCGCAGCTGTGCGAGGACCGGCTTCCAGTGCCCCACCTGGAGCTCCTGGTCCGCACACGTGGATGGGAGAGGTCCCTGCCTTTCGGAATTGTGCCCGCCCCAGAGGTCAAGCCCTTAGAGAAGTGCCTCAGCCCAGGTGTAGGTGGCAAAAACAGGGAGAAACAAAAAGCATACACATTTTTAGGACATTAACGTTTTCTAAGTTTTATACCCGGAATAGAGGCTTGTTTAAGTGTACAATAAGTGAGAGGGGTAAGGGAGGAAACCACTAGGGCGGGTGCAGGGCATGGCTTGTTTCTTACCCTGACCTCAAGCACGAAGCCTAGCACATTGTAGCTCTTTGTAAATTAGCAGCAACAATTGCAAGTACTCAGCAAATTAAGCTTTTAGGTGCCAGACATGGCTCTAAGCGCCTCATGTCTACTGTTTAAGCTGTACGACATTATCCTTGAGGCACAGAGAGGTTAAGGAACTTGTCCAAGCATCACTCACTGATCCAGAGCCCATGCATGACCCAATCTAGTGTTATATGAGTCTAACTCCTATTCATCCTTCAAATATCACCTTAAGCACCCCTGGAGACCACTAGCCGGTAAAATAGGAGCCCGTTCTCTGAACTCCCCAATCAGGATACTAATACATTGAAGATCCGTGTCAGCGTGAGCTTCATGGCAGACAGTTGATGTCAGTCGCCTCTGTCGCCATAGCGCCTGGCGCGGAGCAGTATAGACAGTACATATTTCTTAAATGAATGATCAACAAAAATTTAAAAATGACAACTTTATAAAATTCGGCTGGATTATATTTTATGATGAAGATGCCCTGGATGACAATGCAGGAACTAAAAGTTCACAGTTTTCTCATCTACTCTTATGTGATTTTTACAAACTATAGTTATAATAAATTAGGCACATTGAATTCTCTTGGAACATTCAGTCAAAACTCAAAGAGATTTTTAATATTTACTATGTACCTGGGATGTAGAGAATATATTTAAGTAAACATTTGTTAACTTACTTGACTGAATAAATAAAGAGGTACCAA